>NW_027361784.1:22802291-23427083 GCF_039654945.1 Dendrobates tinctorius
ACTGCTGTTAAAAGGTGTATTGGCGGTCATTAAGCGGTTAATTTGCATAAAATGCTGCATGTGAACAGAGCGTAATATTTGATTCTCTTTTTCTACTTTTAGCGCTTCTGTAGTTTTGGATCAAATTTATGCAGAAATGTGGAAAATTCTGAATAGTTCACAAACTTTCATTGTACTAGAATACGCGATATTGCAGTTCAGCTCCATTGACGTGAATGGGACTTGGCTGCACTACCACAACCAACCTGTGGACAGGTTGTGGCGCTGTTTTGTGTGGACCTACAGCCTTACATCCCATCATCCATTTCTCCCCTGACCTATGGATGGATCTGGTGCTTACGGGTGGTGATCTCCTTAATGAGCTCCGCTGCGTTGTGACATCCCTGCACGATATGTCTGGTCCACAGTGAGAGGTCTCTGCTGGTTTCCACTCTGAACAGATGGGTCTCAATTCCTTGTCGGGAACCAGTTCTTGTGGCAAAAGAAAATTCTGTTCCCGGTAGTGTAGAGCTTTTCCCTGGTCCAGAATGCACCAGCCTGTGGAGAAAATGGAGGAAAACCATAACTGTTTACTGTGGTCGTGTCGGACTGTGCTTGGCTTCTTCTCTGTGATGGTCTGACGTGAGCGGATACTTAGTTGGGTAGTAGACGGCAACAGACACCCATGGTTAAAGGGGTTTTCCACTTTTAGAAAAGATTCCGATACTAGTACCAAAAAACCACTGATGCTACTTACCCTCCCTGAATCCAGCATCTGTGATTGGCTGCAGCGGTGATGCGCGCTATAGTAGTGATGTCACCCCTGGTGTCGGTGCTGGACCTGAGGAGGGCGAGTATTATCGCCATTTGTTTTTTCTATATATATATTTTTCACTACTATCCAAATTTTCTAAAACTGGAAAAACTCCTTTTAAGGAATTTATACATTTTTTGCAAATTATTTTAGAATACAGCAAAATTTCTAATAGTTTGGATGAAAAAATAAAATCTGTATTGTGTATACAGCTCCCATGCAGAGATGTGTCTCACCACGGTTCCAGGCTACAAACAAATCCTGAAGTCTCGTCACAGAAAACCCATTTGGTATCAGAGTTGGTGTCAAAGAGGATTTGGTTCTCCGCACCCACGCTTCCCAAACAAACGCCCCGGTACCCCTCCAGAGTATAAGTCTGTACCCCTTTAAAATGCTGTTAAGCACTGGTTCGGCTGGTTATTTCTTACCCCTACATATGGACGCCCAGCTGTACATTCACGTGCTCAAAGGGAAGGCCGGAAAAAGCCGCTGCCGAACATCTCTGCCGGTGGCATATTCTCCCTGGAGAACAATAAATCTGCCGGATCCTTATTTCCCCTGACAATCTGTTGGGGGCAGAGTTGAGAGACCCTCATACACATTAGATGGTTGATACTGGCAGGATTGGCCAGTTTTAATCTAAAGTGAGGACCCCGTCCATGACATCTATAAGGTGGTGATGGGACAATCACTGTGTAGTTACATTTTTGGCGATTTCTCCGCTGATTTAGATGTTCTCATCCATAAATCGCGTTTCACGGCTCGGACCCCCAACAGAATATTATAATAAGGCAGCTCATATCCACTATTGTTAAACTAATATTGCGTGCTATGTATGACCCCCCCCCTTTAAAAAAAAACAGAAAAAAAAAAAAAAGAACCTCCCCCCACCCACAAACGACACGCTTTTTGTTCTTCAAAAGACATTATCGCGGTAATAGATCACCTTCCCCTGAAGTGTGACATTAAATACACCCTGTACAGACACAACCTGCAATTATTAATTTGCGCTTGTGATGCTGGATGTTCTTGATGATGATTAGCCCGAGTCGTGACCGTTTTAAGTACCACAGAGATAGAAAGGGTTAATCCCCGTCACGCCTTCTTCCAGACACTTAATTCCCTCTCATTTTGTACCGACAAGCCGATCCGGTGACAAAGTAACAACAACAACAAAAAAATAATAATAAAAATCCACCAGAAAGGGAAAGGCTACAGAAAATTACCCAGTTCACGTTAGGTTGTTTGTTTTTGTTTTTTTTTTAATTTTTACTCATTTTTTCAGCTAAGTTAAGAAACAAAAGAGAAATTCAGGTCAAATCCTTCAATGAACAGATGAGATTAGTACTAAAGTATTTTGTAGGTTTTTTTTTTTTTTTCAATGGTCCGGATTTTTTCCCTCCCCTTATTCTTGTATTATTTTTTTTTTTTTTTTTTTTTTTAAAGTACCAAAATTGGTTCTTAATTTCCCCACCCCTATCTCAACAGCTTCACAGGCACACGGTCATAGCCGAAAGTGTTGGCACCCTTGAAATTGTTCCAGAAGAATATTTCGCTTATGTTTTGTTGTACACATGTTTATTGTGACAACACAAAAAAAACCCCAGGAAAATTGGACATAATTTCACACCTATCCAAGATTGTGGGTAAACAACAGCATATGATACTCGTTCAAACTCGCCTGTGGCAAGTAACAGGAATGGGCAATATGAAAATCCCACCTGAGACCAGAGAAAAAGGAGAAGTTGACTCAATCTTTGCATTGTGGGTCTGTGTGTGCCACACTAAGCATGGAAAACAGAAAGAAGAGATGAGAACTGTCTGAGGACATGAGAACCAAAATTCTTGAAATACATCACCAATCTGAAGGTTATAAGTCCATCTCAAGAGGTCTTGATGTTACTTTGTCCACGGTACGCAACATAATTAAGAAGTTTACAACCCATGGCACTGTAGCTAATCTCCCTGGAAGTGGACGGCAAAGAAAAATTGATGAAAGGTTGCAGTGAAGGATAGACCAGATGGTGGATAAGCAGCCCCAATCAAGTTCCAAAAGAAATTCAATATGTTCTGCAGACTCAGGGTACAGTGCCCTCGTGAACTATCCTTCGACATTTGAATGAAATGAAATGCTATGGCAGGAGACCCATGAGGACCCAATTGCTGACACAGACATAAAAAAGCAGTTTGCCAAAATGTACGGAAGTCAAAATCCTTCTGGGAAAGTCTTTTGTGGACAGACGAGACCAAGCTGGAGCTATTTGGTAAAGCACATCATTCTACTGTTTACTTTAAACAGAATGAGGCCTACAAAGAAAAGAACACAGTACCTACAGTCAAATATGGTGGAGGTTCAAAGATGTTCTGGGGTTGTTTTCCTGCCTCTGGCACTGGGTGCCTTTATGGTGTGCGACTTAGAAGAAACACCGTGAGCACTACTGAAAGAGGTGCCAAGGTAGGTTCCCACACCATAAGGCAATATGTAATATGAACCCGGCACTCAACTTAATGCAAACATGAACTTTAATGCAGTCCAGGATGCAGTACAAAAAACGTTTCGGTCACTTCAGACCTTCATTAGTTACTAAATAAAGAAACAAACAAAATCAAAGCAAAGAAAATTAAAAAAACAAAAAAAGAAAAAAAAGCTAAAGGAAAATGAAGTATATACAAATTTGTAATTCGGTCAAAAATAGTGTCGGGGTCATAATATAAGCAATCGAGATCCCAGGACATTAAAGTACATTATTCGGTGTACACATATGCAGGTAAAAGGAAAAAAACAGACTGTGTTACAAGATTATAGATGTATGGTGGTCCTACTCACAAGTAAAAATCAGATACAGGGATAAATACGCAGGGGAGAGCTGAGAGATAAGTGACCTACCAGACTGCTGAGTGAGTGATATCCTGTGGACCCTACTGGTTTATTCCACGGTGCGTGTGTATCTATATATGATGAGCATCATTAGAGGGTTATGTGATACTCCCGGTATGTTTAATATAATTGGCAAGATGCCTACCCGCATTTGTTAGAAGGTGTGTGAAAGAAGAAAACTCCCCGAATAATCCAAGGGACTGTACTTTAATGTCCTGGGGTCTCGATTGCTTATATTATGACCCCGTCACTATTTTTCACGGAATTACAAATTTGTATATACCGTACTTCATTTTCCTTTTGCTTTGTTTTTTTTTTGTCTTTTTTTAATTTTCTTTGCTTTGATTTTGTTTGATCCCTTATGTAGTAACCGATGAAGGTCTGAAGTGACCGAAACGTTTTTTGTATTGCATCCTAGACTGCATTAAATCTCCAACAAAGTGTTAATCCGCACAGCCGGGAAGCTCATCCATTGCACAAATAGCTGTGTAAGCTGGTACTGCAAACATACGTACTATGGGAAGTGCTCCATAAACCGGGGTGCCACTCCAAAGCAATTAGTCACAGCGGCTACACCAAAAAAGAAAACGGATGGCACTCACCGGTTAAAATCTTCTTTATTCCAATACTTTAAAACATTGGCATAGGGAGGATGGGAGCGGGAGTGGAAATGACAACAGCCGTTTCGCGCTGCAGTAGCGCTTCTACTGGTCTCCTTGAGCCGCCCCTCTCGGTACCGGCTACCATGGTACTCGAACCCCTGGGCCTGCTCCTAACGGTCCCTGTATAGGTGTCGGTTCCACCTGGCAGCTCGCCCGGGGCCCCTCGGGGTCACGGCCCAGAGAGTCTTTTTGAGCCACCTCTCTCGGTACCGGCTACCATGGTACTCGAACCCCTGGGCCTGGAGACCAGTAGAAGCGCTACTGCAGCGCGAAACGGCTGTCGTCATTTCCACTCCCGCTCCCATCCTCCCTATGCCGATGTTTTAAAGTATTGGAATAAAGATTTTAACTGGTGAGTGCCATCCGTTTTCTGGACTGTTCATCTTTGCATTAAGTTGAGTGCCGGGTTCATATTGCATATTGATGGTGTGCGAGGCATCATGGAATCTGAAGAGTACCAAAGTATTTTGAGTCGCAATGTAGCGCCCAGTGTCAGAAAGCTGGGTTTGTATCCTAGGTCATGGGTCTTCCAGCAGGACAATGGCCAAAGACATATTTCAAGAAGCAACTAGAAATGGATGGAAACAAAGTGCTGGAGAGTTCTGAAGTGGCAGCAATGAGTCCGGATATAAATCCCATTGATCACCTGTGGAGAGATGTTAAAACTGCTGCTAGGAGAAGGCGCCTTCACATATGAGAGGCCCGGAGCAGTTTGCGAAAGAAGAGCGGTCCAAAATTCCAGAAGAGTAAGAAGCTTGTGGATGGTTATAGGAAGCGACTGATTGCAGTTGTTTATTCCAAAGGGTGTGCAACCAAATATTAAGTTGAGGGTGCCAACAATGTTTTGCTCGGCCCATTTTTGGGGTTATGTGTGCGATTATATCCCATTTGCCTTTTTTCTCTGTGTTTTTTGTGCTGTTCCAGTACACACAAAGGAAATAAACATGTGTCTAACAAAACATGTGAAACTGCAGACATTTTCTGGGCAATACACTTGGTTTTCTGGAACAATGTGAAGGGTGCCAATATTTCAGACATGACTCTATATAGCGCTGCAGTCAGGTTTGGGCCAAGAGGCCTCCCGGTCGGTCTGTGCATCATAGTCTACACTCTTTCTACCCCTAGCCTGAAAGGGAGTCGATCAACATAAAATGACGGTGCAAACCAAGTGCAGATGCACGGTGCACCCTGGACGAGGCCGAGAACTTCAGTGCACCTTCCCATCTACTTATTTTCCATCTATCTCAGCCCTTCTCTTCCCTGACTGACAGCTATAGAGCCATGGAAAACAAGTAGGTGGGAAGGTTTAGCCACACCGAGGGTGCACCGAGTGCCTGTGCTTCGTCTGAACAGTCCGTACTGGCAAAGTCCCTTTTAAATCTGCACCACTCGAATGAATTTTTCTATCTGGATTGAAATCATTTTGGAGGCAAAAAAAAATCCAAAAATCAAATATTAGGAAATTTCCATAGTAAATCCAGTCCATGTGAAGTGAAAATTAGAATTATGGATCCAAGTGAGACAGCGAGGAGCCAGACCGAGAAGTTGGCCGTGAGTTTGCGCACTGCCCTCCACCAGCTTGTATAAGAGATGGGTCCCACTTCTGAACCTCAGTCGTGGTGGAGTCCCACTCCTGACCCTTAGCGGAGGTAGGGTTCCTTGGCCTGAAGAGGTTTGGTACCTGCGGCTATATCCTATTAGTGTCACATATAAGATATTGAATGATGGGTGATCGGCCCCCACAGAGGACTCGAACGATCTACACATCTTATTACTAAAGCAATAAAGGCAAAGACCTGTTCGTCTCACTTATGCAATTTCTGAAGATTTTGGATATTTTTTTTGTGGGGAGGCGGGTTAAACAAGAAGTGGCGCAGTCTCCGCTTCCCGTACAACAGATTGATTCTGTCCACTTTCAGTTGGAATCCGGCCTCATTATTCACAGTTGTTACACAGATAGGGAACCAGGACAGCGTGACGGAGGAAGTGTAACCGCGCTGTATTGTTTCATTTCAGCGTCTAACTTTTCTAATAACCTCAGAAGAAAAATCCCCAAAGTCCATTATAATAAGAGTCTGATGCAAACGAGGAGCAAATAGGAAATTAAACCCAACAGCAAATCTCAAATCTTTTTTTTTATTGTTATAACGGAGTCCCGGTACATAGAATGACTGCCCAGCGTAATGTGCAAATTACAAGGGTGACGTATGGACGGGCAGATTCTCCATCTACACCCACTGGTTACATTTTTATCATTTTGCTCCCCCCCCAAAAAAGTTGTCAAATTAATGGGGTATACTGGTAATGACAAGTTATCACCACTGGCAGGGTGAAAACTGCCATATTAGTGGGGTTCATCTGCCGTGACCCCCAATGATCACAAGATCAGGAGCCTGACCAGAGTAACAGCGGTCAATCATATCTACTGCCACACAGTCTATGGCAGCGACAAAGACAGGCGAGTTCATCACCTACTGTATATGTCATGTCCCTTTATCACGATTAAAAGCAGCAGGTGATATCTCGAGGAGGATAGCGGCATTATTTCAGCACTGATTGTCACTATTATTTTTAGATTATATAGACACAAATGCTGGCATCGTCTTTATATGTTATTGCAGCAATATATGTATGGCTGTTCTATATGCCCATTAAGTCAGGGATATTATGCGTGCACCATATGGTAGCGCTATATGAACATTGATTGGAGGAGGCGGTATTTATTATTATTTATTAGGTGCATTGTGTCGACATTGTATGATAATATTCAGCATTTTACGGTAGGAAAAAAAAAATAAGAGCTTTTAAGATTCTGGAAATACTTTCCCAAAAAGTGTCAGCCCTACTCTCCTTGTTAACTTATCTCCAGTTTACTGAGAGCCTGGTGTGGGTGGGGTTAGCTGGTGTGTGGGCGGGGCTAGCTTTCTCAGCTCTGCTTCATGCTAAATCTAAAAACTCTGATTGCGTCAGAACGGCTGCACCCAATAATCGAAGTGAAACTTCATTGGATTTAGGGTCTCTGGTTATATCAGGCTGCTCTTAGATGAGGTACCAAAAACCTGCTGACAGATTCGCTTTAACCCTTTCTATATGTACATTGACCTTGAGTTACTGTATTATATTCCAGAGATGAAATCATTAATTCTGCTGAACGTTATTGGAATATTGGAAACAGTCCACAGCCTCATACAGCTTATCCGGTAGAGATTAGTTTGTGAACTATATAATGTCTGATGTAAATGCTTCCAAAAACACACATCACCAGGTCAAGTCGGGTACGCCAGCAGAATAGAGAGTGCAGCTCTGGAGTATAATACAGGAGGTAACTCAGGATCAGTAATGTAAAGTATGTACACAGTGACTGCACCAGCAGAATAGTGAGTGCAGCTCAGGAGTATAATACAGGAGGTAACTCAGGATCAGTACAGGATCAGTAATGTAATGTATGTACACAGTGACTGCACCAGCAGAATAGTGACTGCAGCTCTGGAGTATAATACAGGATGCAACTCAGGATCAGTACAGGATCAGTAATGTAATGTATGTACACAGTGACTGCACCAGCAGAATAGTGAGTGCAGCTCTGGAGTATAATACAGGATGTAACTCAGGATCAGTAATGTATGTAGACAGTGACTCCACCAGCAGAATAGTGAGTGCAGCTCTGGGGTATAATACAGGATGCAACTCAGGATCAGTAATGTCACGTATGTACAGTGACTGCACCAGCAGAATAGTGAGTGCAGCTCTCGGGTATAATACAGGATGTAACTCAGGATCAGTAATGTAATGTATGTACATAGTGACTGCACCAGCAGAATAGTGAGTGCAGCTCTGGGTATAATACAGGATGTAACTCAGGATCAGTAATGTAATGTATGTACACAGGGACTGCACCAGCAGAATAGTGAGTGCAGCTCTGGAGTATAATACAGGAGGTAACTCAGGATCAGTACAGGATCAGTAATGTAATGTATGTACACAGTGACTGCACCAGCAGAATTGTGACTGCAGCTCTGGAGTATAATACAGGATGTAACTCAGGATCAGTAATGTATGTACACAGTGACTCCACCAGCAGAATAGTGAGTGCAGCTCTGGGGTATAATACAGGATGTAACTCAGGATCAGTAATGTCATGTATGTACACAGTGACTGCACCAGCAGAATAGTGAGTGCAGCTCTTGGGTATAATACAGGATGTAACTCAGGATCAGTAATGTATGTACACAGTGACTCCACCAGCAGAATAGTGAGTGCAGCTCTGGAGTATAATACAGGAGGTAACTCAGGATCAGTACAGGATCAGTAATGTAATGTATGTACAGTGACTGCACCAGCAGAATAGTGAGTGCAGCTCTGGGGTATAATACAGGATGTAACTCAGGATCAGTAATGTAATGTATGTACACAGTGACTCCACCAGCAGAATAGTGAGTGCAGCTCTGTAGTATAATACAGGAGGTAACTCAGGATCAGTACAGGATCAGTAATGTAATGTATGTACAGTGACTGCACCAGCAGAATAGTGAGTGCAGCTCTGGGGTATAATACAGGATGTAACTCAGGATCAGTAATGTAATGTATGTACACAGTGACTGCACCAGCAGAATAGTGAGTGCAGCTGTGGGGTATAATACAGGATGTAACTCAGGATCAGTACAGGATCAGTAATGTAATGTATGTACAGTGACTGCACCAGCAGAATAGTGAGTGCAGCTCTGGGGTATAATACAGGATGTAACTCAGGATCAGTAATGTAATGTATGTACACAGTGACTGCACCAGCAGAATAGTGAGTGCAGCTCTGGGGTATAATACAGGATGTAACTCAGGATCAGTAATGTAATGTATGTACACAGTTACTGCACCAGCAGAATAGTGAGTGCAGCTCTGGGGTATAATACAGGATGTAACTCAGGATCAGTAATGTAATGTATGTACACAGTGACTCCACCAGCAGAATAGTGAGTGCAGCTCTGGGGTATAATACGGGATAAATAATATATTTACCGTTACTACACTTTTTAAATATATATGCATACAGTTTAGAAAGGAATATTCACTTCAATCAAACAATCCTACATTGTGATGTGACAGAGATTCAGGACGGATGTACGTTGCATTATTCCCAGTCCTTGTAGGTAATTGTTAGTAGTGCAGTGGATGTGGTACCTGGTGGCAATGAGGGGGTAGCTGTGCACAGGGCTGTACCAGGCGTCCTTCATGCGGGGCATGCTGTCATACATGAGTAGGTCTTTCTCTGTGATAACAATCAGGACCGGCTTCCAGTGTTTCTCATTTTCTCCAGGTACCTGAAAGAGACAGACAGTGACAATAAGAGGAGGGAGCGACCGGAGGCGGAGAGTTTTTCAGGTTATGTGGAGTCTATCTTACCAATCAGAGGTTTATAATAATCAGATGATACAGCCATTGTGACATGGATTTTCAAAGTAAGTACACCAGTCCTATCCAGTCTACGAGATCAATTTAATTTTGAAGGTTAACCAATTGTTGAAAACTTATACAGTGACTGTGGGTGATTTCTAGTAAAACCAGAACATCCCTTCAAAACAAAACAAAAAAGCAGCAACATTCCCAATGTGACGAGTATAACGTGACTGAGTCAGCCGGTACAGAGTTTCCTCCGCAGACGCTTCCCTGCGGCTGAGCGCTGCTCCTGAGCGCTGCTCCTGAGCACGGCCCGATTGCTGTTGCAGTGGAGCACAAGCTTCAGATCTCTGGTTTCACTGGTAATTTCCAGGACGGTACAATGTTGTTACTAAACCACCCCAAGAAACTGCCAAATTCTCCCACACACGAAGGACGTGACTGGAGCTCTGGACAACCACTAAACAGAATGTTTGACACGTCTTTACTCTTGAGTTGTACTTCATGTACTCGGGACAGTCAAACCACAGGATGTCCATGAATAGAAGATTGTAGTGAAAGACGGGTTCAGTCTAACATGCGTACACAGGGACAGAGCATGACCGGACGTAGAGGCACCACACACTCCTGAGACTAGGAGAGAGCCGAAGACTCCACTGCCAAATCAGTAATAAATGTCACAGGTTAGGTGGGCTCAGGAGGTTAAATTCATCACAAAGACTGTACAGTCTGCACCCATTGGGGCTCGCAATCTAAATTCCCTATCAGTATGTCTTTGGAGTGTGGGAGGAAACCAGAGTACCTGGAGGAAACCCACGCAAACACAGGGAGAACATAAACTCCTTGCTGATGTTGTCCTTGGTGGGATTTGAACCTAGGACCCCACTGCTACGATGCTAACCAAGGAGACACAGTTTGGCCCCAAACCACCCACTTTTGGGCATTATTTTAGTGAATTCCACCCCAGTTTAGGGTCAGGACACAGGATTGTTCCAGCAAAAATTGGGACTATTGGTAAATGTGCAGAAATTACAATGTGCTTTCTTGACCAGACATGGACTTGAGAAAAATCATGGAAAAAAGGGACAGTGCGATATATATATTAATGTGTGAGTCAATAGTTTTACTTCTTCAATTGGAAATTACTTGAGTAATTATATATAAAAAAAAAAAAGTTTCCATCACCTGTATCATCCACGTATAGGAAAAAAAAAAAGTTATTGATGCTAAATGTAAAACATGGTCCTAAATGAGGCCATACACTTTAGATAAAAGTTGACCAAACTTCTGGGAAGCGTACTAAGGTTGAAAAAGGAGGGGTTTCATGAACCGTCGTCAAGCGTATCAGGTGGCTGCTGGGAGCCACCACCGGGCAGAGAAAGAAATGAGTAGTCCTGCCCTTTCTTTCCATTTGCTTCAAAGAAAGTTATGGCCACCTCCCAAAGAGAAAAAAGACTAGCGTGAGTCCCATAGCTATGGAGCTACACCTAACCAACATTGCATATCCTGTGAATATGCCAAAAAGGTTTTGGTTGGGAATACATCTTTAATAGAGTGTTGTCAATGTTGACCATCCATTTTTATCGTAGCTCCGGCTAGTGATATCTAAAGGGGTTGGTCTGTGAAAACAAGTTTTCTCTTATCCACTGTTGAGCATGTGCACTGCTGCACCATTCTAACGGGGACACAAGTTCCCAGTTCTGCCAATCTGTGCTGGTCCCAGTGACCGGACCCCCACCGATCAACAAGTTATCACCTAACTACAGCATGCGCACTGCTGATCCATTTTAATGGGGAATAAAAGTGCCCCGTCTGGCCGATCTGTGGGGGTCCCTGTGTTTGGACCCCACCAATCACCAAGTTATCATCTATCCTATGGATGGGGTTATCCAGTGGAAGCAAGTTAAGCCTGTAATGTAGGGGACTGGATGCAACGCACAGATAACGCAAGGCAAGAACAGATAGAATTCTGTTTAAATACAATAGTAATTTACAGTTGGTGATAATAACAAGGCAAACCGAACAATAAACCAAATAACGATAGAAGTGAAATGGCAACGAAAGTTCTTCACTATATAATGCTAATGTTCTCTTCACAAAGGTGGTACACTCATTCAAGGGAGTTACCACGCAGGTTGTCTCTTTAACTCTGGCCCTAGTTGGGTCAAGTTTTCCCGCTAGGCCACAAATCTCTCTGACGAAGACTCTTAAAGCGCAATGAGTCTCCCACCAATCGGCCCCCTCCTAACATGTTGTCCTGACCCTGGACAACCCCAATACTGTATGTTAAAACTGGAAATGACGGCTCTGCTCACTCGCAATCGCAGACGTACCTCTCTAGTCCTAGTTTCCTTGCGGATCTTCGCTGCTTTACCGTCTGCTGGGCCTGAGCCGAGAGGACTGGGACTCGGCTCTTAACAGGCAACATCTGGTCTCTGGGTCTTGACCGGCGTGGGGCGCAGGTACTGGTCTTGACCTATGCAGTCGGAACTCTGTGTCTTTCAGGACATAGTATGAACCTTGTCAGGCAAGGAATAGCACCCTGGTGGTGCAGACTTCCCAATGAGGCCTGTCACTCAGCGCCATCCCTGGTCCGCGTCTGCTCCTCTCTCTCTTGGTGCCAAATCTGCCTGTGGTTTGGTGGGCAGGGCTTTTATATCCTGGGACTCTGCCCTATGAGCAGTTCTTCCTCACTATGGTCACATCCCGCAAGGGCTCTTCAGCGGTATCACTGCTTCCTCTTACAAGCCCAGGATGGTTTTCTCTAACTGAACCCAATAAACTAAATTTGGTTCACTGGGTAGTGGTCCATTAAAGTCCGCCACCATTTAGGGGAGCCTGTATTCTGTGACAGGACACAACAGAGGGGCTGTAGGCCGTAATTAATCACATCAATCCCTACAATATATTCCGTTTCATACACCATGGTCCAGTACGTTGGGAACCTATCGGTATGTGGAGCCATTAATACGTATCGAATGAAGAAACTTGGTCCTTCCTTTAATCCTCTGGGTTTTCCCAGTTTCTTCCTCTCTCATTAATCCCTTTTTGCTTTTCCTACCAAGGATTCAGCAACTGTATTTTCCTCTTGAACAAAGACTTTAGCGCTGCTACTTGAAGTAGAGCAATGTCGCCGCTATAATCAGCGGGCAGGTACTAATTATCTATGTTTTATTACACAAGCAGCTGAGAGTAATTGCCGGCTTCAGGATGAAAAGAATCGGGCACGGGAATCGCATTCACATTAGCAGCACAAAGAGCCTGCGGACGGAGAGGAAGGCAGGCGCGGGCTCCTTCGGTGCTCACATGCTTGGCAATGGTTCCCTTTTTTTTTTTTTTTTTTGGTAGTTAACCGAGAAATTTTCATAAAGCATTTGCTTTGATTGGAACTTGTGCCGTGATTATATATTATTCACAGGTTGTGAGGCCGGAAATGTACCGGCGGCATGAAAATGGTGAATTCATTAAGTCTGCGCTATCCAGCGTTCATGCACGTGTCTTCTATTACTCCATATCTGCGTCAGGAGAGGGTTATACAGAACAAACCTGATCTACTAATATCTGGAGAATTTTTCTCAAAGCCTTTATCACACATCCATGTTTCACGTTCCGAGTACGGACCGGCAGCGGGACCCTTGACCCAAACTGAACAGCCTCGGAAGACCACCAGGGAGTCCGTA
The DNA here is from genome assembly GCF_039654945.1 of Dendrobates tinctorius. Lineage (NCBI taxonomy): Eukaryota > Metazoa > Chordata > Amphibia > Anura > Dendrobatidae > Dendrobates > Dendrobates tinctorius. The sequence goes on from NW_027361784.1 coordinate 22,815,696, forward strand.
TATTGTGGTCTGTGCTCGGACCTTGAAACATGGATGTGGGAAACCAATCCAAGAAAAAAATAACACTACATAAGTTTATCCATTAAATACATACATCAGTGGGCATCCGAAGGCTGGGACCCTACTAATCCTGAGAACGAGATGTTCCAAAGTCTCAGTAGTGACCATGCTCAACCAGAGCTACATTTACTTCTACGGGACTGGTGAAGCGGCCGTCTCCTTCACACCCATGTAAGTGGCGGTGACCAAACATATACACCACTTCTCTACTTATACAGGGGCGTTGTCCGGTGAAAACAAATCCACAGGATATGTGATCATTTTTTGTTCGGTGGATGTCCAACCGTTAGGATCCACAACCATCGGCGGAAAGGGGAACTTTTATCCCCAGTATAGAATGGAGGAGCATGATGCTTGACCGTAGAGCCATTTCCTATGGGGCTGCCGAGTGCGGTGCTCAACTTTTTAACAGTATTAGCGGAATACGGCACTCAGAGTGCGAGAAGAAGGTGCCCAAGTCTGGTATCCAACCAATCATATAGAATTTGCAACAACTTGGCACTCAATCCATAGAGAGATTTTAACAGATCCTTTATTTTATATACATCCAAAAACAAAAACTTAGAGCACTGGGCAGAAATCACATCACGTCAACACGGAGACGGGTGTTGACGCAATGTGATTTCTGCCCAGTGCTCTGAGTTTTTGTTTTTGGACGCTCAACTTTTTTAACGTCCGTCCCATACAGAATGAATGGAGCTAACGTGCAATTTTGAAACGGCGCTGAAAGTTTCCCAATGGGGATGAACATTTCTCAATCACCCACCGATCTAAGGATAGGTGATAACTTGTTTTCACTGGGCAACCTCTTTAACTTTTAGCTCACTGATTTCAATGAAAAAATGTGCAATTGCTTCATTTCACCTGCGGAGGCACTCTAGAAAACCTGAACACTTGCTGTCAAGTTCCTCCCCAGATTACACCCGATCTCTGGAGGTCTCGGGAGAAGAAGACCCTGTGATCATCTAATCATCGAGTGACCCTTCTAATAAAAGTAGACCTCCCCCTTTATAAAAAAAAAAAAAAAGAAAAACACTTCCACCCACTATAGAATAATAATATATTTCACATCCTGTGGAAATATCCTCTCGAGTACCCGTGCATGGCGCTGTGCCCACACAACGTGGAGGAGGCTCATATAGTCCTCTATCACATCATCAACTTTTTGATGAACGACGGTTTCAGGTTGATTCATTCTAGATGATGGTTGTACGTCTATGAACTAAAAAATAATAATAAAAAATAAAAGCCTCCCCCCCAGCTGAATGTCAAGTCGTTTTCCCAGAGTATTGTGGGAAATCCCTGTCAACCCTTCACCTCCGACCTACAGATGATGGTGACCACATTTTTCCAAGCAGAAGTGGTAGAAGATGAGGAATAATAAACAGTCGGCCGGAGTTAATGTTTTGTCTTGTCCGCTGCTCAATTTGCTTTACGGGGGGAAAAAAAAATCCTGGCTCCCAGCCAAGTTCTCCAAATATTAGAAGTCCCCTAGCAACTCGAGCCCTATGATGATGGGAGCTCAGTGACTACGTCTTAGCTGTCATAAGACGACGTCCTCTGGCCACCATGTGTTGTGCGGGGCACAGGTGTTTCCTTCAGCTGACTGACGGAGCCCGATGATCGTGACGACTCTCGGGAAGTAACTACATTTATAGAACAGACTAAAATTATTACAACTGTTCTCATTTCTGCAATCGGCAAGAAAAAAAGGTTTCATCTCATTAATTGTGAAATTATAATCCAGGACAAAAAATTAAAGTGGGTTACAACCCCTGCTGTACCACTGCACAGTCATGATTTCTTACCTTAATTTTTATTTATTACAAATTTTAATGTATTCATTCATTCACCATCTTTACTTTCTAATTGTAACATTTTCCTCTCTACACATTCATACAGTCATTCTGTTTTGTTGTATTTTTTTTCACAATATTAATTTAATATTTCTTTATTCATTTACTATCTTTATTTTCTAACATTAATATATCCGAGTATATCTAAATGCCTCTAGGCATTTACTACATTTATTTTAAGCTCTGGAGGCAGATTCTCGGGGAGATCTATGTCCATCCCATAGATCTTAACGGCTCATTTGCGTATTAAGAAAAATGTGGATTTCTGTAGAATTAGACCTCGGATCGCAGATATTATGGAATCATTTTATTCAGCTTCGTATGACCTACATGCTCATAAGAAACACCGCCGCCGAGTGACTCCATACTTGCTGATCGAGGTTGTTTAATGTCCAATTTAGACTGGTCGGCCATAACTCTATGCCCGCAAAAAATCATTAATACGATCATTCTGTGTTCTCCTTACTCACCCACCCCAAGTCCAGCGCTGAGTCTTTGCTGCTGCCCCTGGTGTCTGTGATTGTCTGCAGCGCTGACGTCATGTCGACAGCACTGAAGCCAATCAGTGACTTGGGCCGTACACTCGGGTAAAGCTGCCGACCACAGGGTTTGTCTACAGTGCTGTCGACAAGACGTTAGACTATAGCAGAAACTGGGGCAGTGGAGACTCACCGCTGGACCTGGGAAGGGAGAGTAAAGCAATTTTTTTTTTAACCCAGAAGATGTTTTTTTTCTAAAAGGGAAAACTTTAAGTTTGTGCATCCCTCAGACTTCGAGCACCCATGTGGCAGCATAACTTTGACTCTTTCGATGTCACCCTACATTAAAGAGTGCTTCTGGTATAGATCGGACTCACGAGTATTATTTCCCAGCAGCCCCTCCAGATCTCCTGGTCTGTGGCTTTTCTGTCCCTATTCATTAGCCCGTTCTGTAAATGATAGAGCAGATCTCGGGCCATGCTCCCCCCACATCAGAGCCCCCCGACGATCGGCACATACTGATTTCACTTCTTTCCTCGTCTCCAGTTTATTTTTGAAAACAAACAAGTTTATTTCAGCCGCAAAGTCCAAACATAGAAAACTTCAAGTCGTCACTTTTTCTTCTAACCGCAGACCCACCCCCAATAACAAACACTTTCTAGCATCCCACAGGCCGAGAGAATTCACGAGCCGCATTTCTGTGGTCGCTTTGTCTGATTGTGTAAGAATGAGGATTGTGCGGTTGTCAGACGCTGTATATTGTGGGACGGCCCCGAGACCGGAGACGTGCAGATGTAGCACAGATGAGGTTGTCAATTCACTTTTTGGGGCTTTATTTACTGTGTGTCTGGATTAGGTAGACACTATGTAGGGGGGTACATAGAAATCTTGGGGACCCCAAGATCTAGACCTTCTCCTTTGAGCCCCTGGACAAGAATCTTTCATGTTCTAGATGGAATGGTTGCAGCATCTAAGGTATTAATTGGAGCTAGCGCCAATCGCAGCAGTTACTGGCGAGTACCGGCGGTACATACACAGCTGATGTCAGAGAGGTGGGCAACCATTGGGGGGCAAGGAGCAGCATCAGGGCCCCAAACCCACAGGACCCGTAGCAATGGTGTCGCCACAGACCGCCATTGGTGGTACCCCACTGTTAGTAGGCTTACCGGCAGCGTCATCACACAAGAGGTGATTTGCACATGGAAATTGAAAATTGGATGGTGTCATATTTCCCCTCTTCTTAGTGCCACAAAAATATGGTGATATACAGGGGCCTAACACGTATAAAGTGCCCAACTCAGGTCTGGCACTAAATAAACCTTCCCCACCTGAGTACAAACTTTTTCACACAATTACACATTACAGAATGGGTAGGGTTACAGAGGTAATTGTCTCAATTGTAATGGGTGCACAGGCAATAATTACAGAGGTAACAGTTGCAGAGGTAATGGTTACAGAGGTAATAGTTGCATTCACTGATGAGATGCTCAATACAACTGAGTGCATGTGTTCTGATGTATTCGGACCTGCCATAGTAGTGAGTGGAGTTGGGTCACTAGTTGGAAGGAGGATCCAGCCGCTGGTCCCTGGACTCCCTGCATCTATTAGGCATTTGTGGCATATCCTTCGTATCAGTGATGAGGGACATACAGATTTGCGCAAATGGATAATACTCAGTCATGTTCCAAGTCTCAATAAAAGGTCCGACACTTGCAAAGGTGAACGAGAAAGAGCTAATTTGCATGTTTTCCCAAGGTGCACTGTTTATAAGACTCCATACTCCGCCGGTCAATCAAAATACCTTTACAATCCATCCAACTGTATCTGGAAAACTATTCTAGAGTCCATGCAACTACTGCACCTCCTGTCATGCAGTTACATGTGCTCAATAAGTCCGCTGAACAATAGCCTGCCTCTGCTTCTTGCACAGACATGTTTAGATGCATGAGAAAATTGTACAATAGAAAATTTTACAATAAATCATTAAGTTTTAGTAGGAAAACACAAGTGGCAAAACAAAAGATTCTAACATGTTTAGTACATTGTGCCAAGATAATCATGCAATCTGTGCCATTTTGTTCCATTTAGCGCCATTTCTGCTATCACCTAAAACGATGCATTTTTATCATTACTGATAAATCATGTACATGTATCTAAGTACGCTGGCAGTTACAACATGGCTGAATCTAACACGCATCTCTATTCTCTTCATACAGGTATTTCCAGCAACTTCACTGAATCCTGCATGTGTTCAACCTCTATCATTCATCTTTGCAGCATATATAATGGTATTTAACTCTTTCCAGCAACTTCACTGAATCCTGCATGTGTCCAACCTCTGTCATTCATCTTTGCAGCATATATAATGGTATATAGTTATTTCAACTCACCCTGCTTGTCCCCTTATGCTATTGAGGTCAAGTAACTTTTCAAAGTGGTTTATGATCCATGTAGGCCTGGACACTTGTTTATCTGCTAAATACATTTATTGTGTCTTGCTGTCCTAACTTAGTTTGATTGATTGCTAACGAGTAAGGAGAGAAAAAAAAAAGGAAGATCTTAGAAGTGGCCTTCTATAAATTCAGAGCAAGCCTGGGGAAGGCATTTATGCAGGGGTGGCATTTATGTACATGTAATCGAAGTACATGTATCTAAGTACGCTGGCAGTTATAACATGTCAGTTAGACAGGGCAGGAGACAGGTAAGACAAATAAATAAATCTCTTCCCTGCACATTTTGGCAACCCCAAATATTTACCATATGCATTTGTGTAATTTATATCCTGGCCGCTGCATTTACACACATCCACCGCCCCGGTATTAACTCTCTATACTCCGTCCATATTGGCCCCTCACTCCTTTCCTCTCCTATGTATAGCACTCACGCTCTTTTCACATTGCTAAATTACATAGATCCAGTCATTCCCACCATTCATCAGAGACGCTCTCACAAATCACTTAACCATCTGCTCACTCTTTCTATCCTCCTTCTCCTAGTCGCAGGAGACATTGCTCCCAACCCTGGTCCCCCATGTTATAGAAAGTCAAACCCCCCAACTGCTACACTCAGAAACCCCTCTAATCTTATTAATATTCCCTGCATGCCATCTGTCTCTCTTAATTGTGCACTTTGGAATTCTCGCTCAGTGTGTAACAAACTCTCCTTCACTCAAGACTTTTTCCTTTCTAATTCTCTTAACCTCCTGGCTCTTACTGAAACCTGGATCCAGCAGTCAGACACTACCGCTGCTGCTGCTCTTTCATACGGGGGGCTACACTTCTCTCATACCCCAAGATCAGACAATAGAGCAGGTGGAGGCGTTGGTCTGCTCCTATCACCAAAATGTACCTTTCAGGTCATCCCTCAAGTATCCTCACGTGTTTCCTTCTTTTGAGGTCCATGCCGTCAGACTCTACACCCCCTTCTCAATGCGAGTGGCGGTGGTGTTTCGTCCTCCCGGCCCCTCCCATCAGTTCCTGGATCATTTTGCCACTTGGCTTCCACATTTTCTCTCCTGTGACATCCCTACCCTCATCATGGGAGATTTCAACATCCCCATTGCTCTTCCCCTCTCCCCATCTGCTACTCACCTTTTATCTCTAACCTCCTCGTTTGGCCTTTCACAGCTTACTAATTCTCCAACGCATGAAGACGGAAACTCATTGACTTGGTCTTCTCTCGGCTTTGTGCAGTGGATGATTTTGCAAACTCCCCTCTTCCGCTCTCTGACCACAACCTTCTTTCATTCTCTATGAAGAACTGCCAGGCTGCTCAGGTCACCCCCACTGTCCTGACTTATAGAAACATACAGGCCATTAACACCCAGAAACTTATGAAGAACTTGCAGTCTTCATTGGCCCCTATCTCCTCCCTTTCATGTCCTGATTCTGCATTGAAGCATTACAATGAAACACCTCAAAGTGCCCTGGATGAATTTGCTCCTCCTATACATAGAACACCACAACACAGACGGCGACAACCCTGTCACACCCTGCAAACACGTTTCCTGCAGCGATGCTCCAGGTGCGCCGAATGTCTGTGGAGAAAATCCAATCTACACGAAGATTTCATCCATTATAAGTTTATGCTTCGAACATACAACACTGCCCTTCACCTCTCAAAACAAACCTACTTCAACACCCTCATCACTTCACTGTCCAATAACCCTACACATCTCTGACACTTTTCATTAACTACGCAACCCAAGAGTACAGGCCCCAACCACGGAGCTTGGAGCTGACAATCTGGCCTATTACTTCAAAGAAAAAATTGACCACATCCGACAGGAAATTATCTCCCAATCACCTCATACCATGCACTGTCCTCCCTCCCCCACTGCATCTAGCTCACTCTCTGACTTTGAACCAGTCACAGAAGAAGAAGTAAGCAGGCTCCTTGCATCTTCTCGCCCAACCACTTGCACCAGTGACCCATTTCCGTCACATCTACTCCAGACCCTTTCCCCTGCTGTCAGCCCTCACCTAACTAAAATATTTAACCTCTCTCTCTCTTCTGGTATCTTTCCCTCATTTAAGCATGCCATCATACATCCACTACTTAAAAAACCATCCCTCGACCAAAACTGTGCCACTAACTATAGACCTGTCTCTAATCTTCCCTTCATCTCTAAACTCCTGGAACGCCTGGTCCACTCCCGCCTTATCCGCTATCTCTCAGAAAACTCTGTTCTCGACCCTCTCCAATCCGGTTTCCGCTCTTTACACTCCACTGAAACTGCTCTCACTAAAGTCTCTAATGATCTACTAACAGCTAAATCAAATGGTCATTACTCCATGCTAATTCTCTTGGATCTCTCTGCAGCATTCGACACTGTGGATCATCAGCTCCTCCTCACTATGCTCCATTCCATTGGCCTCAAGGACACCGTTCTCTCCTGGTTCTCCTCCTATCTCTCTGACAGCTCCTTTACTGTATCGTTTGCTGGCTCCTCCTCCTCTCACCTTCCCCTTACTGTTGGGGTTCCTCAAGGATCAGTCCTAGGACCCTCCTCTTCTCCTTGTACACTGCTCCTATTGGTCAAACAATCAGTAGATTTGGTTTCCAGTACCATCTCTATGCTGATGACACCCAATTATACGCTTCTTCTCCTGACATCACGCCAGCCTTTCTAGAAAACACCGGCAATTGTCTAAACGCTGTGTCTAACATCATGTCCTCACTATATCTGAAACTGAACCTGTCAAAGACTGAACTCCTCCCGCTACTAATGTACCTATACCCGACATTGCCATTTCCGTGTGTGGTTCTACTATTACTCCCCAGCAACATGTCCGCTGTCTTGGGGTCATACTTGACTCCGAGCTTTCCTTTGTCCCCCACATCCAATCACTGGCTCGCTCTTGTTATCTGCACCTCAAAAACATTTCTAGAATTCGACCTTTTCTTACTTTTGACTCTGCAAAAACTCTTACTGTTTCTCTTATTCATTCTCGTCTCCACTATTGTAACTCCCTTCTAATCAGTCTCCCTCTTACCAAACTCTCCCCCCTCCAATCTGTCTTGAATGCAGCTGCCAGGATCATATTCCTCGCCAATCGTTACACCGATGCCTCTACCTTGTGCCAGTCATTACACTGGCTACCCATCCACTCCAGAATTCAGTACAAACTTATTACCCTCACCCACAAAGCCCTCCATGGCTCAGCACCACCCTACATCTCCTCCCTCATCTCAGTATACCATCCTACCCGCGCCCTCCGTTCTGCTGATGACCTGAGGTTAGCATCCTCAATAATCAGAACCTCCCGCTCCCGTCTTCAAGACTATACACGTGCTGCGCCAATTCTTTGGAATGCACTTCCCAGGTCAATACGATTAGTCCCCAATCCCCACAATTTTAAGCGTGCCCTGAAAACGCATTTATTTAGACTGGCCTATCGCCTCAAGACATTAACCTAATCTATCCCTGTGTGGCACAGCCAAACGTTTTACCATAACCAGGTTCCCCGCATCATGTTCCCACATGCTTTATGCATCCATTAGCCCTCTGTGTCTGTACTGTTACACACTTAACATTATGGCTGCTCCATACAATCAGGGCAACTGTTACCACCCACCTTTCGTGTCTCCCTTTTTTCCTCATAGATTGTAAGCTTGCGAGCAGGGCACTCACTCCTCTTGGTATCTGTTATGATCTATGTGATTATTGTTATGCTGTAATGTCTATTGTCTGTACAAGTCCCCTCTGAAATGTAAAGTGCTGCGGAATATGTCGGCGCTATAGAAATAAAATTTATTATTATTATTATAAATCTCCCGTGTGAGCGATGAAGACTTTCTAGTCTCTGACCACATTCCCTTGAGTGATCTCCATATTCTCAGGAACAGACACGCACAGCAGAGACTGGAGCACATGGAATACTCTGATCAGCGCTGCCCCTTTGTGGTCTCTGTCCGTCTGGAGGGCGAGAGACGAGCCGCCCGGGTCCCTGTGGGTGTCTGAAAACATTCAGAGAGCGGTGCTGGGAAGAGGTGAAGAAAACAAAAGATTTCCATTTCACAGTGTCGGCTTTAATTGATGTCAAACTGGAGCGGGTACATCATCATCTGGGCGAAACGTCTCATCCTCTCGCTTCCCATTTATTTACACGGAAGAAATCTTGTCTTACAATGACAGAATTAACTTTTAGCTGATCCATGTTTTCAGTGGAAATTATTAAAGGATGTGGACACTTTTTAATAAATGCATGAATTTTTGGCTGAAAATCATTCTATTATTAATAATTCATTATTATTATTTTCTATTTCACAAAAAATGCACCATTTGCTATATATACACTCTGTTACACTGGCTGCAGAACGAGTCAACTGAGAATCTGTCAGTGAACTCATTGTGAGAGTTTATAATCTTATCCTCCCTTTTCTGAGCTCCTCTCAGTTGATTTATGACCACATGGCCATCAATGAGTTGAGAGAAGGCCAGAAGATGGTTTCCTTCAGTCCGTGTGCACCAATCCATGCTCGGATCAGATCTCCTTATGAAGCAGATGATGGAGGAGACCCTGACGGGCTTTTCAAATGCAAGAACAGTCCATGTTTTATGTCTATGTGATACTTGCCTAAGGCCATATTAGTATTTACTGATCGGTATTTGTATGCCAAAACCAGGAGTCTCCAAACCACAGAACAGGTGTCAGTCATTCAATTACAGTTTTCTCTGAATGAGGCCCAAGAGTTATAAACTTTTCCATCAGAACGAGCTCACTTATGTATTCTCTGAACGCTTTCAGCAACTAGCAATAGACACGGCAATGCAGATGCTACAGAAAGCAAACAATGCAATAGTTTTGCCTGCGCTGGTTATCAAAATTAGAAGAGATCCCATGTCATTTTTGTTTTGTATTTATGTATAACACAGGAGCCGGTTGATGAATACTACCATCAGCGGTGCCTGCTCTCGCTGTTATCAGTGACAGCAGGCGTAGGATGATTAGTGTACTACTCTCTCATTATCCAATGCCTGTGATACAAATGACAGCGTGGCAAACAACGGAGGTTCGAACCCAGAATTCATCTAAATGGAATCCAGGTTCTGGTACCCGAACTGAACTTTTCTTTAGAAGTTCGGTCGGACATGAACATCCATGGGTTCGTCTTGAATAACAATTTCTTGGCGAAAAGAATGTGCATAGAGCGTCTGGTGATAAAATTTGCTCCGCACTAGGCAGTGTCCACGTAAAAGGCTGCAAAAACACCTTCAGGGAAAACAACTCTTTCAAAACGCTTCAAAAAACTCTATAAAACTGATTCAGTTGATACTTCAGGAAATTAAAAACTACTCCACCCCCCCCATCCCGCATCAAAGAAGGATTCTTTTCTAAAATGGTTTCCACTAGAATATTTTACTCTGACTGTCACAAAAACACTCCATGAGCACATATTGTATCTGTTATTTTTGTAGCTCACTTTTCAGCTTTGCTGTACAGAATGGGAGAGAATTAGAGTCATATCATTTTCGTTGGAGGATGAAAGCGATAAATGGATATTTACATCATAAAAAGTATTGGCATATTGCTATATTACTTTATGAGCAGTGGGGGGCTGATCCGATTCTAAGAATGAAGGAGCCACAACACTCATTTGTTTGGCTAAATTTATCTGTCAAGCTACCCACGCCGCTCCTTGCACCGCCGCGGCCACCTCCTGCCTCGCCGCGGTACACTCACCCGGCGTCCCTGCGCGCTCCCGCTCTGCCTCCTGCTCCGGCTTCCCGACAGGCGCCCCTTCCTCCTGGCGGTGCCTGATTATCATTTGTGACTTGCAAGTGATGCTGGCCCCGTCCTGCCGCGCATTCCCCTGCCAGCAGTTCCTTTGCCTGTGCCTGTTCCTTACTCTCCGTGTTTCTCTCTCCTAGTGCCTGCCTGCCTGTGGTCCCGTCCAGCCTCGTCCCTGTGTCTCAAGCCTTGTCCTCCTGCCCGTGCCTCCTCCGTGTTACTGTTCTGACTCCGTCATCCCAGTCCTGTTCGTCCTCCGTGTTCTAGTCCTGTTGGTTCTTCGCCAGCCTCTCTGGCCCCCCGCTGTTACTCCTGGGCCTCTCCCCTGGGTACCAACTACTGTGGTGATAGTCTCCCTTGGGTCTGCCCCCATGCTCCCTGTATAGGGGGTGGTACACCAGGTCAGCTTGCCCGAGGGAGGTTCGTTGCCACGGTCCAGCGGGTCCACCCCAGGAGTTCCTTCAAAGGTCTCACAGTATAATCAGGCCCTGGACCCCACTGGTACCTCTGCCGCCGCCCAAAAGGAACTAGCGTTCCTGCGGGAAAATCAGACCCGAATCATGTCATTTTTGAAGACCATGGAGTCCCGTCTCGCGGCCCTACAGCCCTCCGATCCGGGGAGCGCATCCCAGCTAGCCAGTCTCCAGCAGGAACTCGCCCAGCAGCGAGACACCCAAGCCCGCATGCATAATTTCATGGCCTCGGTGGATAATCGCCTGCTCACCCTACAGGCCGCCGCTCTGGCTCCGGTTCCACAGCCTTCCCCCCGTTTGGCCAAACCTCTGCGGTACACCGGGGACCCCAAGCTGTGTCGGGGGTTCCTTAACCAATGCCAGTTGCATTTTGAATTATTGCCACAACAGTACCCCAACGACCAAGCCAAACTGGCCTTTGTGGTATCCCACTTGGAGGGTGAGGCACTGGCTTGGGTAAACCCCCTGTGGGAGTGAGACGATCCCCTGGTCTCCCAGCTCGCCTCCTTTCTGGAGACTTTTCGTAAAGTCTTCGACAAGCCCGGGCGCCTGGTATCTGCCACCGAGTCCTGGAACAATGAGGCCCTGGTAGGAGCTTTTTGGCATGGCTTGTCTGCTCGAATTAAAGACGAGTTGGCTGGGCGAGACACACCAACGTCCCTGGAGAACCTCATTTTCCTGGCGACGCGTATCGATCTACGTTTTCAGGAGCGTACCCACGAAGCTGCCAGGGAGAGAAGATTTCCTCGCTCGTCTCCAGCTACACACAGTCCTCCTCGCTCGCGATTTTCCTCCGCGGCTGCAGCTCCAGAGCCCATGCAGGTGGACCATCTCAAGCCGGCTGAGCAGCGTCGCCAGGAGAGACTCGCACAAGGTCTCTGTCTCTATTGTGGCAGCGCCACCCATCTCCTGCGTTCTTGTCCGGTGAGACCGGGAAACGCCTCGGCCTAGGACAGGTAAGAGAGGCCTCCCTAGGCGTCAATGACACCTCTCTACCTTTGACCCTCGGTTCTAAACGCTCCTCAGAGGTAGCTTATATAGATTCTGGGGCAGCATGGAAATTCATCCAGCTCGAGGCGGTAAAAAGATTGCGGACCTTGGAGACTCCTCAGCAGTTAGCGTCAGTCGACGGTGCTCCCCTAAGGGAGACAGTTACCTTGGTCACCGAAGAGGAGGAATTACAAATTGGATCCTTGCATCGGGAGAGGATAGCCTTCTTCGTACTGCCATCATTGTCCTATACGCTTCTCTTAGGCCTTCCTTGATTAAGGATACATGAACCTGTTCTGGATTGGCGGTCTGGAGACATTCTTCGTTGGGGTCAGTCCTGCCAGATTAAGTGTCTCCTTTCTGTTCAGCCTCTTAAAACTTCGCGGCCTGTCACGGTGCCTGCAGATTTGCCTTCGTCGACGTCTTTGATAAGAAAGAGGCAGAGTCTTCCCCCCGCATCGGCCGCACGATTGCCCAATCGATCTTGTTCCAGGCTCTACTCCTCCTAGTGGCCGAATCTATCCTCTGAATCCTCAGGAGTGTGGTGGTGTATCTGGATGATATTCTCGTCTTCTCTCCGGACCTGTCCACCCACAGAAGAAACGTCCGTCAAGTACTGCTGTGCTTGAGGGAGAATCGCCTGTATGCCAAGCTGGAGAAGTGCGCCTTTGAGCAGTCGTCCCTTCCGTTCCTGGGTTATGTCACCTCCGACTCGGGCTTGCGCTTGGATCTAGAATAGGTGTCCGCTGTGCTCAACTGGCCGCGGCCTCATGGTGTTAAAGCAATTCAGCGGTTTCTGGGCTTCGCGAACTATTACCGGCAATTTCTCCCACATTTTTCTTCCTTGTCTGGTCCCATCTCCTCGTTGATCCGCAAGGGGGCTAATCCTCACGTCTGGTCGTCTGAGGCCGAGAACGCCTTCCTGTCTCTGAAGCAAGCCTTTGCCACCGCACCCATGCTCCAGCGTCCTGAGGCCAACAAACCTTTCATCCTCGAGGTTGACGCCTCGGCAACTGGGGCCGGAGCAGTACTTTCTCAGAGAGCTTCCTTCGGACGGCTGGGTACTTGCGGTTTCTTCTCCAAGACGTTCTCCACTGCGGAACGGAACTACTCCATCGGTGACAGGGAGCTGTTGGCCATCAAGTTAGCACTGGAGGAGTGGAGGTACCTATTGGAGGGAGCTATACATCCTTTTAAGATCTACACGGAACATAAGAACGTAGCCTACATCCGATCTGCACAGAGACTCAACCCCAGGCAAGCCAGGTGGTCCCTGTTCTTCGGCCGTTTCGATTTCGAACTTCACTTCCACCCCGGCAACAAAAATCTCAGGGCCGATGCCTTTTCCAGGTCCTTCTTGTCTACAGATACTGAGGAGGAACCCACGCACATCATGGATCCTTCCAGGCTCATCACGGTGGTACCCGTCACTTTAACTTCTCTACCTCCCAGTAAAACTTTTGTGCCAGAAAGAGACCAGAAACGAGTCTTATGCTGGGGGCATTCCTCCAAACTCGCGGGTCATGCTGGTCTGAAAAAGACACTCATCCTCATGTCCCGCTATTACTGGTGGCCTACCGTTCTCCATGATGTCCGAAGTTTTGTTGCCTCATGCCCCTCCTGTGCCAAGAACAAGGTTCCAAGGCAGCTGCCCTCTGGTCTTTTACACCCGCTTCCAGTCCCTTCGGCTCCATGGCAACACGTCGCAATGGACTTTATTACCGATCTATCTCGGTCTTCGGGTTGTACCGTCATCCTTGTGGTCGTGGACAGATTCTCCAAAATGGCACACTTCATCGCCTTTCCTGGTTTACCCTCAGCACCTGACTTGGCGAAAATTTTCCATCATATCTTTCGCCTCCATGGCCTACCTCAACATATTGTTTCAGACAGAGGAGCTCAGTTCAACTCTCGATTTTGGAGAGCTTTATGCCGGTCTATGAACGTTACTCTCGACTTCTCTTCTGCGTACCACCCACAGTCCAACGGACAAGCGGAGCGGACTAACCAGTGCCTGGTGAATTATCTCCGTCACTTCTCTAATGCCCACCAGAATGACTGATCTGACTTACTCCCGTGGGCTGAATTCACATATAACAATCACTCCCGCGAATCTTCTGCCAAGTCGCCTTTCTTTGTCGTCTATGGGCAACATCCCAGCATACCCCTACCAGTTCTTCCTGTCTCAGGTGTACCGGCGGCTGATCTTCTGTCTGGGGAGTTCTCCAGGATCTGGCAGGAGACCAAGACCGCTCTCGAGTTAGCTCGTGACAGAGTGAAGAGACACGCAGACAAAAGGCGCTTAGACCCTCCTCGATATCGTCCGGGTGATAAGGTTTGGGTATCCTCCAAGTTCATTCGTCTAAAGATTCCTTCGCATAAGCTAGGCCCCCGGTACATTGGACCCTTAGTGGTCTTGGCTCGCATCAACGATGTCTCCTACAAACTGCGGCTTCCGCATCCCTAATTCCTTTCACGTGTCCCTTCTAAAACCTGTCATCCTCAATCAGTTTCATACCTCTACCACTCATTCACCTCTGCCTGTCTCCGCTGACGATGTGTTCGAAGTGAAAGACATTCTGGCAAGGAAAAAGATAAGAGAGAGGACCTTTTTTCTGGTTGATTGGAAAGGTTTTGGTCCTGAGGAGAGATCCTGGGAGCCCCGGGAGAATATACAGGCCCCTCGAATCTTGGCTAGGTTTCTTTCAAGCTTGCGGAAGGGGGCGCTTAAGGAGGGGGTACTGTCACGCCGCTCCTTGCACCGCCGTGGCCACCTCCTGCCTTGCCGCGGCACACTCACCCGGCGTCCCTGCGCGCTCCCGCTCTGCCTCCTGCTCCGGCTTCCCGACGGGCGCGCGCCCGCGCTGTGTTCAGCAGCGCACGCGCACTCCGTTCTGCCCATGGCGGCCGCTCTTGTCTCCCTGCTCGTGCTGCACTCTGACCCAGAAGTCCTTCAACCTCTCCCCTTATCAGGCCGCCCCTTCCTCCTGGCGGTGCCTGATTATCATTTGTGACTTGCAAGTGATCCTGGCACCGTCCTGACGCGCATTCCCCTGCCAGCAGTTCCTTTGCCTGTTCCTTACTCTCCGTGTTTCTCTCTCCTAGTGCCTCCCGTCCAGCCTCGTCCGTGTTTCTCTCTCCTAGTGCCTCCCGTCCAGCCTCGTCCCTGTGTCTCAAGCCTTGTTCTCCTACCCGTGCCTCCGCCTTGCTGCCTCCTCCGTGTTGCTGTTCTGCCTCCGTCATCCCAGTCCTGTTCGTCCTCCGTGTTCCAGTCCTGTTGGTTCTTCGCCAGCCTCTCCGGCCCCCCGCGGTCACTCCTGGGCCTCTCCCCTGGGTACCAGCTACTGTGTTGATAGTTTCCCTTGGGTCTGCCCCTAACGCTCCCTGTATAGGGAGTGGTACACCAGGTCAGCTCGCCCGAGGGAGGTTCGTTGCCACGGTCCAGCGGGTCCACCCCGGGAGTCCCTTCAAAGGTCTCACATTATCCAATTAATTAGTGTATAGATGGCACAAACATATCTCCAAAACATTCTGAATCTAGCGTGGCAGGCACAAATTTGGGGAGCTGGCAATCCCACTGTCCCAGGATGTTGGGGATGTGTCACAACTTCAAATGTTTCCTCAAAACACAGATACAGTTGAATATAATGGTGGACTAGGGGAGCTGACAGATCCCGGCTTCACCATTCCGTTTAGTCCTAAGGACCTTCAAGTTAAATGAAGGTTACATGACTTTAAAGTCTTTACTGGACCTTCGGGAATTTTCTAGACTGGCAGCAGAGACAGTCCAGCAGCACAGGAGCAGAGAACAGGGGTGCAGTAAACAAGTGTGACTCTTGTGTGGTGCATCACACTGTGTGGGACGGACTGGAGGGATCGTCACACTGTGTCGGAAGAATGTGGTGGCATTATTCAGTATTGTTAAACTATGGGGCAACATACTGTGTTGGGTGGACTGTGGGAGGTATCACACTGTTTTAGGGAAATGTAGGGGCATCATACTTTGTGTGGGGCCTGAGCTTGACATAATTCTGTGCAGACGAATGTACTGCGGGGCATCATATTGTGTAAGAAGGACTACAGGGGAATTGTGCTGTGTGGGGGGATGTATTGTTGCAGCATTATACTGTGTGAGTGGCTGCTAGGGCCATCAATGTGCGTTTGGGCGAATCATATTATATGTGCGAGCGAATTTACTTATGTGACATCATACTGTGTGTGCGGGAATGTACTGTAGAGACATACTGTGTTAGGGGTATCGTGGAAGCACCATACTATGACTGATGGAATGTAGTCTGGAGACATTATACAGTGTGTTGGGTACTGTGGGTGTATCATACAGTGTGTGGGTAGAATATGGGGCATCATATTGCGTGTGGGGGAATGTATTGTAGAGACATCATACTGTGTTAGGGGTATCATGGGAGCATCATACTATGACTGGCGGAATGTAGTATGAGGCATTATACAGTGTAGGGGGGGACTGTGGGTGTATCATACAGTTTGTGGGGGAATGTGGGGCATCATACAGTTTGTGGGGGCATCATACTGTGCGTGAGGGAATGTGGGGGCATCATACTGTGCGTGGGGGAATGTACTGTTAGGGGTATCGTGGAAGCACCATATTATGACTGGCGGAATGTAGTCTGGAGGCATTACACAGTGTAGGGGGATTGTTGTGGCATCATACTGCGTGTGAGGGGATGCACTATAAAGGCATCATACTGTGTGAGGTGGACTCTGGGTGGATCATATTGTGAGTGGGAATGTATTGTGGGGACATCATAATCTGTGTGGGGAAATTTACTATAGAGGACATCATACTGTATGTGGTTGAATATAGTAAGTGAGGGGCATCATACTGTATGTGTGGTGGGGGTTCTCAGTACATACTGTATGCAGAAGAATGTACTGCAGGGGGCATTATACTGTGTGTGGTGGAGTGTAGTATGTGAGGGGTATCATACAGCATGTGGGGGAATGTAGTGTGTGAAAATCATATTGTGTGTGTGGCAGGGTTGTGGGGGCATCATACTGTGTGAAGGAAAATTTAGTGCTGGGGCATCATACTGTGTGTATTGGGAGCACTTTGTGGGGCCATAAAAGCAGCACTGTATTGTGTGATAACACAAATGGGCTTCATTGGGAGCAATACCTCTGTGTGGGCTCATATTCAGAACTGGACAATATTACTGAAGTGACTTTTTCCAATCTTTCAAATTTGGGAGAAAAAGAGAAGACATTGGCAGAGCCTATAGACAGCTTCTCACTATGGCACATGTCATCACGATTGGATTGGCGGGTGTAAATCAATTCTCGAGCTGGAAATAATAATAATAATTTTATTTCTATAGCGCCAACATATTCCGCAGCACTTTACATTTCAGAGGGGATTTGTACAGACAATAGACATCACAGCATAACAATAATCACATAGATCATAACAGATACCAAGAGGAAAGAGGGCCCTGCTCGCAAGCTTACAATCTATAAGGAAAAAGGGGACGGTAACAATTGCTTTTATTGTTTGTACCAGCCATAGTGTAAGGGTACCGCCGTTACACTTAGCGATGCACCAGCGATCCCGACCACGATATGACGAGGTCAGGATCGCTGGTGCATCGCTGAGTGGTCGCTAGTGAGCTGCCAAACAGGCAGATCTCACCAGCGACATCGCAGCGGTCGGGGGTCGCTACTTACCTGTCAGACGAGGCGATCCTGACGTCCTCCCGCCCGCATCCACGCGTCGCTCGTCGCCACAGCAGGATGCCCAGCAGGAAGTGGCCGACGAGAAACGGCCCAGGACGTTCTCGCGATATCAGCGATAATCAGCGGGGGAGCCGGTCGGAGGTAAGGCTCACACATAGCGATATTGCTAGCAATATCGCTGCGGCGTCACAAAACCAGTGACGTTATAGCGATATTGCTAGCGATATCGCTTAGTGTAATGGGCCCTTAAGAATCGGGTGTTCATGTAATGCTGCATGAACCAGTTAACAGCCTAAGTATGTAACAGTACAGACACAGAGGGCTATTCAATGCATAAAGCGTGTGAGAACATGATGCAAGGAACCTGATTATGGTAAAGACATTTTTGAATGGGCAACACAGGGATAGTTAGGTAAATACGTTGAGGCGATAGGCCAGTCTGAACAAATGCGTTTTTAGGGCACACTTAAAACTGTGGGGATTGGGGATTAATCATATTAACCTGGGTAATGCATTCCAAAGAATTGGCCCAGCACATAAAAAGTATTGGAGACGGGAGTGGGAGGTTCTGATTATTGAGGATGTTAACCCTCATGTCATTAGCAGAACGGAGGGCACGGGTAGGGTGGTAGGCTGAGACGAGGGAGGAGATGTAGGGTGGTGCTGAGTTATGGAGTGCTTTGTTGGTGAGGGTAATAAGTTTGTACTGGATTCTGGAGTGGATGGGTAGCCAGTGTAATGACTGGCACAAGGCAGAGGCATCAGTGTAACGGTTGGTGAGGAATATGATCCTGGTTGCAGCATTCAAGACAGATTGGAGGGGGGAGAGTTTGGTAAGAGGGAGACCGATTAGTAGAGAGTTACAACAGTCCAGACAAGAATAAATAAGAGAAATAGTAAGAGTTTTTGCAGAGTTGAAAGTAAGGAAAGATCAAATTCTAGAATCAAGTATATCCCCAAGACAGCGGGCATGTTCATGTTGCTGGCGAGAAATGGTGGAACCACACACGGAAATGGCAATGTCGGGCATAGGTACATTAGTAGAGGGAGGAAACACGAGGAGTTCAGTTTTTGACCGGTTCAGTATCAGATAGAGGGAAGACATGATGTTAGAGACAGCGGTAAGACAATTACTGGTGTTTTCTAAAAAGGCAGGCGTGATATCAGGAGAAGAAGTGTATAATTGGGTGTCATCAGCATAGAGATGTTACTGGAAACCAAATCTACTGATTGCTTGACCAATAGGGGCAGTATACAAAGAGAAGAGGAGGGGGTCTAGAACCAATGCTTGAGGAACCCCAACAGTAAGGGGAAGATGAGAGGAGGAGGAGCTAGCAAAAGATACAGGGAAGGAGCGGTCAGAGAGATAGGAGGAGAACCAGGGGAGAACGGTGTCCTTGAGGCCAATGGAACGGAGCATAGTGAGGAGGAGCTGATGATCCACAGTGTCTAATGCTGCAGAGAGATCCAAGAGAACTAGCAAGGAGTAGTGACCATTTGATTTAGCTGTTAGTAGATCATTAGAGACTTTAGTGAGGGCAGTTTCAGTAGAGTATAAAGAGTGGAATCCTGGAGTGTAGACATCATGGCGAAAATGTGACAAAATTGGACATGTACAGATTTTCACAATAAACTCCTACTAATTCAACGACAAAACATTTATTAAATGACTGCAGTCTTTAGAAGAGAAGCGGAACGCTGAGTGCACGAGAATAGAACGCGGAGTCCCTTCATGGTATTAACTAGTTCTGTTCCGAGAGGAGTTTTTATTCTTCACATTTTTAGATGTGGCGAGGATTATGCATGTTGGTAGGCGCAGGGTTAATGCTGTGTGGCAAACGAGGTATTGTGTAAGCACAGGTCAGCATCTTGGCCGCAGATCTGTCATCCATCAGGGAAATAATAAAGCCAACTAGCGCTGGGCCTCATTAAAATACGGAAAAGAGTTAAACCCCTTTGAAAGTCTCAACTATCAATTTATTTGCAAGCCTTTATTAAGCTGTAATAATGCTCCTCAGACAATGGGGAGTTACCGGCCAAGTACAATGAGTTATGAGACCATAATAACCTTTCAGGGCTTTTGTTTGACTCATTAACGCTTGATAACAGTGGTAAGACTTCCTGAGCGGAATTAATGCACCGAGCATGGAGGAGAATACAGAAGGGCTCTCACCGGCCGGCCAATCTGCAGCCGAATCCTCCACAGCTAAACCACTGATCGGTGCTGAGCATTAGATCAGAACTAAATACTCTCTTAAAGGAGCCTTCCATACGAGCATAAATAGCCTCCTTAAGACTGCCATGAAAGGGTCCTCCAAGATGATGTAGAATATATTCTCTTAAAAAGTCTTCTAGAATGACATGAATAGATACTCAAAAATGAGTCAAGTAAAATAAGTAAAAAAAAAAAAAAAAAAAATTATATATATATATATATGCACACACATATATATTCATATTCATCTACAGGTGATTCTAACAAAATTAGAAAATCATCAAAAAGTTAATTTATTTCAGCTCCTCAATATAGAAAGTGAAGCTCCTGTATTATATTATCATTACACACAGAGTGATCTATTCCACGTGTTTATTTCTGTTAATGTTGATGATTGCGGCTTACAGCCAATGAAAACCCAAAAGTCATTATCTCAGTAAATTAGAATACTTTATAACACCAGCTTGAAAAATTATTGTAAAATCTGAAACGTTGTCCTACTGAAATGTATGTTCAGTAAATGCATTCAATACTTGGTCGGGGCTCCTTTTGCATCAATTACTGCATCAATGCGGCGTGGCATGGAGGCGATCAGCCTGTGGCACTGCTGAGGGGTTATGGAAGCCCAGGTTGCTTTGATAGCAGCCTTCAGCTCATCTGCATTGTTGGGTCTGGTGTCTCTCATCTTCCTCTTGACAATACCCCACAGATTCTTTATGTGGTTAAGGTCAGGTGACTTTGCTGCCAATCAAGCACAGTGATACTGTTGTTTGTAAACCAGGTATTGGTACTTTTGGCAGCGTGGACAGGGGCCAAGTCCTACTGGAGAATGACATTTCCATCTCCAAAAAGCATGTCGGCAGAGGGAAGCATGAAGAGCTCTACAATTTCCTGGTAGACGGCTGCGCTGACTTTGGTCTTGATAAAACACAGTGGATCTACACCAGCAGATGACATGGCTCCCCAAACCATCACTGATTGTGGAGACTTCACACTAGACCTCCAGCAGCTTGGATTGTGGCCTCTCCACCCTTCCTCTAGACTCTGGGACCTTGATTTCTAAATTAAATGCAAAATTTACTTTCATCTGAAAACAACACATTGGACCACTGACAACAGTCCAGTTCTTTTTCTCCTTGGCCCAGGTAAGACGCTTCTTGCGTTGTCTATTGGTCATGAGTGGGTGACACAAGGAATGCGACACTTGTAGTCCATGTCCTGGATGCGTCTGTGTGTGGTGGCTCTTGAAGCAATGACTCCAGCAGCAGTCCACTCCTTGTGAATCTCCCCAAAATTTTTAAATGGCCTTTTCTTAACAATCCTTTCAAGGCTGCAGTTATCCCAGTTGCTTGTGCGCCTTTTTCTACCACACTTTTTCCTTCCACTCAACTTTCCATTAATATTCTTGGATACAGCACTCTGTGAACAGCTGGCTTCTTTAGCAATGAACTTTTGTGGCTTCCCCTCTTTGCGGAGTTTGACAATGACTGCCTTCTGGATATCTGTCAGGTCAGCAGTCTTCCCCATGATTGTGGAGCTACTGAAACAGATTAAGGAACCTTTATAAACACTTAGGAAGCCTTTGCAGATGTTTTTTCTTTTTAATTATTCTAATATACTGAGATAATGACTTTTGGGTTTTCATTGTCTGTAAGCCATAATCATCAACATTAACAGAAATAAACACTTGGAAAAGATCACTCTGTGTATAATGACTCTATATAATATATGAGATTCACTTTTTGTATTGAAGAACTGAAATAAATTAACTTTTTGATGATATTCTAATATTGTGAGAAGCACCTGTATATATGAAGAGAGATACTTTATATATTACTCATTTAAAGGAATCTTCTATGATGATAGAAACAGACTCTTAGCATTTTAGAGATCCCCTTTAAGTGACTCCTTTAAAGGGAACCTGTCAGCAGCATTGTGCACAGGAACCTACAGACAGGTCGACGCCTTTATACCGATTACAATGATACCTGGTGATGGAATCCGTCTTGTGATTGTTGTTTAATCTTTATATTCAGTTTTGAGTTAATGATATGCTCGTGTGGCGCACCTGAGGGTTCAGTCGCCACAGAGGTACTGCACCTCCTCCTGAGGTGTGGTGCCCCACTATCCAGGTAAGGTGGAGACACCTGACCATGCTCCAACACCTGCACCCCACACCACAAAGTAGTGTAGCAAAGCACTTTCGGCGGCTCCCTGCTTGGAGTGTAGCATAGCACCCCTTGGTGGCTCCCTGCTTGGAACACGAAACGTGCTGAGAGGTGGAAGGAGTTTAGTTCACATAAAAGAGCGGGAAGAGTTGAGTCAGTCAGTCAGTCTTTCATTCAGTCAATGAGTGAGGATGTAGAAGGACAGAGTCTGAGACAGAGAAGATCCCCGGGAGAGGGATGGAGGAAGGAAGTGCTGCAGCAGGCCACAGTGATCTGGGTCTGCTGGCACAGGAAAGAGACAGAATGGAAGCTTGATTCTCCATTGGGAAGAAGGATTAGCACAGAACATGAGGAGAATAAGAGAACAAGGACCAGGGATAGAGGAGAACCCTTTTCAAGTTCTAAGCGCAAGGCCGGGGTCCGGTCCCCGAGGTTGTACAGATACTAATGGTCCTGCAGCAGACATCGGAGGAATAGAAGTAGTGACCACTTTATTCCCACACAAGACTTGGGGGCACAACAGCAACTGGATAGTGAGCCGGGACTTAGTAGCAAGGAGTCCCCGAAGCAGGCTACAGCTGTCTGCCGTACAAGTAGAGTTCATAGGAACATCTGACAGGAGGAACTCCAGTGTAACTCAGTACTAGGAGTACTTCACTCAAAGGCGCTATAAGAGGAGACGTTCAGGAAAGGCACATATGTTGGCGGAGTGTTGGAAAGGAGTATTCCATCTGGCCTGGAAGTTGGCTGGGCTCCTGACCCGGAGGACACGGCACGGATGCGGGCACCTGTACCTGCAACAGACTGTATAAAGCTTTGGAACTACATGCCCTGGTATCCTCCACTTATTCCTGCGCCAACCTGCCCAGCACCGCTACATCACTTGCGTCTGACACTACACCATCTAAGTGTCACTTCACCCACACTGCCCTGGGTCTACAGCCCTGCCTGTGGAGGGCTATAACATCGCTGCTGCACCACACCATCTGTCCCAGAGGATCTGTCTGCAGTGTCGGCTTACATCTTCATTGCCGAACACCACAGGTGGCGTCACGAATCACTTATAAACTTTCACCACCATAAGCACACTGAAACAACCCCTTTTGTAATGGAGCCCCAGGGCCACGGACTGGGTCACTGCCGATGTGACAACCTCCGTTGAGAAGATCAACCGGCCCGGTACCGAGTACCCCACGGCCCTGGTGAGTGAGGGCGCTCCACTCGTACCCCGGGGCAGTCTGGATTGGGGGTCTTCATGTGGTGCTCCGCTTACATATTCATCAGTATGGCTTCTGACAGGTCTCTGATCCCTCTCTGACCTGCTCCCTAGCTTACATAATGAATATCTGTACATACTGAAGAAATAAAAACCCTTCTGCAGGCTGGCACCGGCCGTGTCACCTGCGCTCGCTGCAGCATAATCAAATATTTATTGTGTTAATAATAAATGTGCTTGAGGTTATCCTGATATTAAAAAAAAAAAAAAAAAACTTTGAAAATGGCGCCTGCCGCGCATGCGCAGTTGCAGCTATCGGTGTATATAGAGGTGATCTGATAGCTGCTACTGCCGGAAGGCGCCATCTTCCTAGAGAAGAAAAAAAAATTCCTCCTCCAAGATGGTGCCACACCAGTGCCACACAGTAGCAGCCATCGGCGACACAGACTATGAGCTATCAATCAAGCTGGTTCCAGGCAGAAAAACAACCTAAACAGACTGAGGTATTGGAAGTGCTCTGATATGTCCAGAGCACTTATCGCCTCATTTACATATCTTTTATTTGGTGTTATTACTTGGGGAGATGCACGAACATCACAAAATGTCTTTGGGGTAGTTTAGATTAAGATTGAATTTATACGGACTGAATCAAGCAAGTCAGCCATAATCCGTTTTAGTAGATTCGCTGATCTCTACTAAGTAACCTAAGCACCCTAGGCAGAATATTAAAGTGCTGCCTGCAATGTAGGCTGACATTACATTTTATGCATTAGGGAGAATAATTTAGCGCAGAATTAATCAGTTTAATAGTTTTAAGGATGAAAAAAGACACAAGTCCATCGAGTTCCAGCAATAACCTGAAATGTTCATCTAGAGAAAGCCAAAAAGTTTATGAGGCAGATGCTAAATACCCCATATTAGGAGGAAAATTCCTTCTTGGTTCCATATACGGCAATCAGACTAGTTCCCTGGCTCAACGTCCCATCACAGATATCTGTTCTTGCCCCTAAGGATTCAGCAGGGAGAGGTAGAATGTGGATCAATGGCTGTGCATAGTGCTAGAGGCGCAGAGTTGCTTGTGACACCCCATTTATTTCTTCAGCTGAGGTTTCTAGGGATTCCACTTATACATCCCGACAAAATGCTGATGGCACTAACGAGAAC
Source organism: Dendrobates tinctorius (assembly GCF_039654945.1). NCBI lineage: Eukaryota > Metazoa > Chordata > Amphibia > Anura > Dendrobatidae > Dendrobates > Dendrobates tinctorius. Next base: position 22,840,260 of record NW_027361784.1, read on the forward strand.
ACATATCCTAATTGGCAAATTAGGCGAATGCCTGGGGGAGCCGAACTCATCATCCTAACGGCTCTATAATTATGGCTTCATTTCTCCAGATCTGCAGAACGTCTCGCTGTCTATGGCCGGACAAAATATATTATATATGGTATGTGGCCGCCAAACCTCACATACACCGTTCCCGTTAGACACACATTTTTAAAAAGTAACCATAGTGTAATTTTTTTTTCATGACTCAACAGTATACAGACAGCGATTAGCGGGACAGAGGAGGCGTTGAGCACACTGTGGAGGCGCCCATCGGATCAGATGGCGGCAATTAGAAAGTGGAGAGGAACAATGATAAAAGGTTACAGGTCTGTATTTGTCCAGGGGTCTGGTCTTGGGTCTTTATTTGTTTAGGCAGCCTGATGTGGGATTAGGTCTGGGGGTCTGAATTAATTTAGGGGTCTAAGGTCTGTATTTGTCAAGGAGTCTGGTCTGACGTCAGTATCTGATTACGCGGTTGGGTCTTTAATTATTAGAGGGTTTGGTCTAGGGTCTGCATTAGTTGAAGGGGGCTGTCTAAGACTTTAATATTGATGGCCTATCCTTAGGAAAGGTCATCAATGTCTGATCGATTGATTTGACTAGGGATTGAATGTGCGGTACTAGGCCCCGGCCACAATACTGTAGACGAAGCTGTGCCGTGCAGCTCCGTAACTCAGCAGTTTCGGCAGTCGCCAACACGGGAACAGATGATCGCTGGGAGTGCCGGGTGACGCACCCCCACGGCCCCACCGACGAGACATTGATGACGTATCCTAAGGATAGGCCATCAATGTTAATGTCCCGAATAATCCCTTTAAGGGTTTGGTGTGGTGTCTGTTTTTATTAATGGGGTTACTTCTGAGGTCTGTGTTAGTTTAGGAGTCTGCTTTGGGGTCTGCAATTGTTTTGAGGGTCAAGACTAAATATGTATTTAAATGGGGTCTATATTAGTTTCAGGATCTCATGGGGGGTCTTTTCTTGTTAAGGGAGTATGGTCTGGGTCTACCAGTCATTTTTGGGTGTATTGAAGGGGGTCACATGCTCTACTAGGGATTCAAATACATAAGGATTTAATGGCACCATGAAAAAGGGATGGGCATATGTGGAAGTTCTTGCAGTTTGCAGCTTCAGTTTTTATGGTGGCAATTTGCATAAACTCTAGATTGTTATGAAGAGCGATGAGATGTATTGCAAAAAAAATGGAAAGTTACTCATTGGAATGAAAATTAACTTAATCACGAAAAAAAAACCATTTCCACTGAATTTCAGCCTTGCCATAAAATGACCTGCACAGTGATCTTCTCGTTAGCTCGGGAGAAAGTGTTAATGAGGACAAGGCAGCTGATATATTTTTGTCATGCTGATTGCTTTATAAGTGCAAGCTGTTGGTTTAAAAGGAAGCTGGCGCTTGTAATCATTGTCTTCTTCTGTTAACCATGTTAGCTCCAGGAATATATGGGCAGTCTTTATTGCTTTGCATCAAAAGGGCTTTACAGGCAAAGGCATTGCTGCTTGTAAGGCCAAACCATTTATTGGATCATCAGGAACTTCAAAGAGAGCGGTTCTGTTGCTGTGAAGGTTTCAGGGCACCCAAGAAAATTCAGCAAGTGTCAGGACTAACTCTAAAGAGGATTCAGCTACGGAATCAGTTCAATACCAGTGCAGAGCTTTCTCAGGAATGGCAGCAAGGAGGTGTCAGTGTATCTGTGCGGTAACCAGCAAGCCTTTTCAATGGCGTCCTATGCACTGCGTTCACCGCATTGCTCCACCCAGTGTGTCAGGTCATCGCACTGCACAAACTCCCAATTGCAGCATTCCCATCACTGCTGCATTCCCTGGTTGCTGGAGAGTCTCCACCTAGCTATAGGGAGGCACGGCCAGACTCTGCAGAAATTTAACTCCGCTGAATCCGGCAGAGTTTTGTTTCCATAGCATATCCTCTACCTGCAGAGGATATATTAGGCAGCTCCTCCCTCCACACCTTGCCTGAACTTAAGCTTCTAGTTTCCAGTCAGTCTCTAGTTACCTGTCTTGGCGCATTATTGTTTTTTCTCTTCTGTTACCGACTCGGCTTGTCTACTCATTTACCATAACCTGATCTCTTTGCTACCGTATTCTAAACCTGTACTGCCCGCCCCAATTTCCGCCTGTCTGACCATGTCTGTGTCTTTTCCCTCTGTGTTTTGTATTTGTGCCGCTAATCCATTGGTCAGACGCTGCAGGTCTGGGCAACTGCCCTGGAGTAGTATCTGTGGACTACCGGAACGACCCAAGGTAGTGAAGACCAGGTAGTCACTTAGTTACGCCCCTCCAGGGTAAGCCTGGCCAGTGGTGCAGTGGGTCTACACCCACCACCATCACAACGTGTAGTGAGGCAAAAGCTTTTGGAGGTTATTCTGATGTCAATAAGGGAGGCATAGAAGCCACTTCTCTCTAAGAAAAACATCCAGGACAGGCTGACATTCTGCAGCAAAAACAGGGATCGGACAGCAGTGGACTGGGGTATAGTTATTTTCTCTGATGAAGCCACTTCAGATTGTTTTGGGACATTAGGAAGAATTGTCCGGAGTCCGGAATAGAAAAGTTGAAAGCTCCTGTGTCATGAAAATAGTAAATCCTCCTGACATCAATTATGTGTGGGGGCTTTTCATTCATAGAAGGGGCTCAATCACAATTTTGCCGAAAAACACAGCCATGAATAAAGAATGGGGTCTAAACCATCTCTAAGAGTAACTTCTCCCAACGATCCAGGAGGAATGAAGTGATGACAATGCTCTTTCTAATATAATGGAGACCATGTCACAAGGCAAAAGTGATAACTAAGTGGCTCAATGAACAAAACATTTTGGGTCCATGGCCAGAAAACTTCACAGATCCCAATCCCATTGATTAACGTAGGTTAATGCTCAAAAGAACAGGCTGACAAACAAAAACACAGAAATTGTGATAAATTCCAAGCACTGAGGAGACAAGAATGGGCATCCATCAGTAAGAATTTGGCCCAGAAGCTGATATCCACCTGCCAGGGCGGAGGGCAGAAGTCTGGAGAAATGATGGTCAACTCTGTAAATATGGAATCTTTACATAAACTTCATGTATTTCCCAATAAAAGTGTAAAGACTTATGAAATGCTGATAATTGTACTCCAGTAACCAGAGAAACATCCAACTAAAAGATCTAATAACACTGAAGCAGCAAAACCAAAAAAGGGGTCAGTCTCAAAACCATTTGTCACGACTGTACTCTTGGTCTCCCTGATGTTACGTCTCAATGGTTGACATTTATGAATTTGATAAATCTAGCCTGGGGGTCACTCGTACCCAGACAAAACAGGCTGAATAATAAAAGTAACCTTAAAAGTGGTCTATCGAAGCCCATCTGGAGCAGAGGTCCCGCTGTACTATCTCAGGCAGAAGCCCCACACTCCATCAGCAGAGGACTGAGAGACGGACGGCGCAGTTCACTGGACGTTGTGTGTACTTTGGATGCTGATGTAGAGAGAATGCACATAAACGCTGCGGCTCCCCCGTAGCAAACAGCTGATCAAACTAGTGAAGGGCAGGACAAGGTGACACCCGCCACCAACCGGGCAGCAATGCGACATCCCATCAAGATGCTTCCCACAGCCCTGACATTATGCTGTGCCCATCTGTGGATACAACAGAGGTGACTGCGGCGTAGCTCTAATATCATGGCCAGGACGACACGGACCTAACGCTCCAGACATCTAATGCCGACGTCTTATATAGAAACTCGTAGCACAAACATAACACGTTTCATAGAGGAAATTCTCAGTAGGTGGCTATTCTTCTGTCCACATGAAAAAAAAAAAAAAATATTGTAAGCAGTAATGACACTGCAACACAGAACCCGGAAAAAGAGATCGGAAATAATAAATATACTGTATATTCTTGAGTATAAGCCGAGGCACCTGATTTTGCCAGGGAAAACTGGGTAAGTTTATTGACTCAAGTATAAGCCGGGTGTACATTATCCCCTCATCCCTGTCCTGATATTTGTGGCTCCCCCAGTCCTGTCCTGTTATGTGTGGCTCCCCCACTGTATGCATGGTCCCCCCCCGTCCCATCTTGGATGCATGGTTGGGCTCCGCCATCCCACCCTAGTATGCATGGATCGGCTCCCCCCGTCTTCCTCCGTTCTCCTCACACCGTCGCTGCACGTCCCTGCAGCTCCGTTGTCCCAGCGGCAGCTCTTCCTGTGCTGAGCGGTCACGTGGTGCCGCTCATTAAAGTAATGAATATGCGCTCCACGCCAATGAGAGTGGAGACGCATGCATATTCATTACCTTAATGAGCGGGGCCACGTGACCGCTCAGCACAGGGGAAGAGCTGCCGCTGGGACAACGGAGAAGCAGGGACGTCCAGCGATGGCACGAGAAGGGTGAGTATGATGTCACAGCCGCCGGCTCCTGCCGCTGCTCCGCCACTCCCCTCCCCATTTCTGGACAACGATTCGTGCATAAGCCGAGGGGGGGCATTTTCAGCACAAAAAAATGTGCTGAAAATCTCGGCTTATACACGAGTATATACGGGGTGTGTGTGTATGTCTATATATATATATACAGTCATATGTTAAAGTTTGGGCACCCCTATTAATGTTAACCTTTTTTCTTTATAACAATTTTGTTTTTTGCAACAGCTATTTCAGTTTCATATATCTAATAACTGATGGACTCAGTTATATTTCTGGATTCAAATGAGGTTTATTGTACTAACAGAAAATGTGCAATCTGCATTTAAACAAAATGTGACCGATGCAAAAGTATGGGCACCCTTATCATTTTCTTGATTTGAACACTCCTAACTACTTTTTACGGACTTCCTGAAGCACTAAATTGGTTTTGTAACCTCATTGAGCTTTGAACTTTAAGGTGGCCACTTGCAAGTAGTTCTCCTATTTGTTTCTCCTATGAAGAGTGGCATCATGGGCTCCTCAAAACAACTCTCAAATGATCTGAAAACAAAGATTATTCAACATAGCTTTTCAGGGGAAGGATACAAAAAGTTGTCTCAGAGATTTAACCTGTCAGTTTCCACTGTGAGGAACATAGTAAGGAAATGGAAGAACACAGGTACAGTTCTTGTTAAGCCCAGAAGTGGCAGGCCAAGAAAAATATCAGAAAGGCAGAGAAGAAGAATGGTGAGAACAGTCAAGGACAATCCACAGACCACCTCCAAAGACCGGCAGCATCATCTTGCTGCAGATGGTGTCACTGTGCATCGGTCAACAATACAGCGCACTTTGCACAAGGAGAAGCTGTATGGGAGAGTGATGCGAAAGAAGCCGTTTCTGCAAGCACGCCACAAACAGAGTCGCCTGAGGTATGCAAAAGCACATTTGGACAAGCCAGTTACATTTTGGAAGAAGGTCCTGTGGACTGATGAAACAAAGATTGAGTTGTTTGGTCATACATAAAGGCGTTATGCATGGAGGCTAAAAAACACAGCATTCCAAGAAAAACACTTGCTATCCACAGTAAAATTTGGTGGAGGTTCCATCATGCTGTGGGGCTGTGTGGCCAATGCCGGCACCGGGAATCTTGTTAAAGTTGAGGGTCGCATGGATTCAACTCAGTATCAGCAGATTCTTAACAATAATGTGCAAGAATCAGTGACGAAGTTGAAGTTACGCAGGGGATGGATATTTCAGCAAGACAATGATCCAAAACACCGCTCCAAATCTACTCAGGCATTCATGCAGAGGAACAATTACAATGTTCTGGAATGGCCATCCCAGTCCCCAGACCTGAATATCATTGAACATCTGTGGAATGATTTGAAGCGGGCTGTCAATGCTCGGCGACCATCAAACTTAACTGAACTGGAATTGTTTTGTAAACAGGAATGGTCACAAATACCTTCATCCAGGATCCAGGAACTCATTAATAGCTACAGGAAGCGACTGTTATTTTTGCAAAAGGAGGATCTACAAAATATTAATGTCACTTTTATGTTGAGGTGCCCATACTTTTGCACCGGTCAAATTTTGTTTAAATGCAGGTTGCACATTTTCTGTTAGTACAATAAACTTCATTTGAATCCGGAAATATAACTGAGTCCATCAGTTATTAGATATATGAAACTGAAATAGCTGTTGCAAAAACCAAATTTGTTATAAAGAAAAAAGGTTAACATTAATAGGGGTGCCCAAACTTTTACATATGACTGTATACACACACACATACACACCTCGAAAAAAATAAAGGGAACACTAAAATACCACATTCTATGTTACAGTGTTCCCTTTATTTTTCTGAGCAGTATATACTGTATATATATATATATATATATATATATATATATATATAGATAATCAGAGAGAAAAAAAAAGAACAAAACCACGTAATAATTCCTGAATAAATAGATTCAGAAATTATAGATACGGTATATTTTATAAAAGACAACTCGAGTAATTATACAGATGGTTCTCACAAAATTAGAATATCATCAAAAAATTATTTTATTTCAGTTCTTCAATACAAGAAGTGAAACTCATTATACAGAGTCATTACGCACAGAGTGATCTATTTCACGTGTTTATTTCTGTTAATGTTGATGATTATGGCTTACAGCCAATGAAAACCCAAAAGTCATTATCTCAGGAAATTAGAATAACAAAAAACACCTGCAAAGGCTTCCTAAGCGTTTACAAAGGTCCCTTAGTCTGTTTCAGTAACTCCACAATCATGGGGAAGACTGCTGACCTGACAGATGTCCAGAAGGCAGTCATTGACACTCCACAAGGAGGGGAAGCCACAAAAGGTCATTGCTAAAGAAGCTGGCTGTTCACAGAGTGCTGTATCCAAGAATATTAATGGAAATTGGAGCGGAAGGAAAAGTGTGGTAGAAAAAGGTGCACAAGCAACCGGGATAACTGGAGCCTAGAAAGGATTGTTAACAAAAAAGGCCATTCAAAAATTTAGGGGAAATTCACAAGGAGTGGACTGCTGCTGGAGTCATTGCTTCAAGAGCCACCACACACAGACGTATCCAGGACATGAGCTACAAGTGTCACATTCCTTGTGTCACCCACTCATGACCAATAGACAACGCCAGAAGTGTCTTACCTGGGCCAAGGAGAAAAAGAACTGGACTGTTGTCAGTGGTCCAAGGTGTTGTTTTCAGATGAAAGTAAATTTTGCATTTCATTTGGAAATCGCGGTCCCAGAGTCTGGAGGAAGAGTGGAGAGGCCACAATCCAAGCTGCTGGAGGTCTAGTGTGAAGTCTCCACACTCAGTGATGGTTTGGGGAGCCATGTCATCTGCTGGTGTAGGTCCACTGTGTGTTATCAAGACCAAAGTCAGCGCAACCATCTACCAGGACATTTTAGAGCACTTCATGCTTCCCGAACCCAACAAGCTTTATGGAGATGGAAATGTCATTCGACAGCAGGACTTGGCCCCTGTCCACACTGCCAAAAGTACCAATACCTGGTGTAAAAACAACAGTATCACTGTGCTTGATTGGCAGCAAACTCACCTGACCTTAACCCCATAGAGAATCTATGGCGTATTGTCAGGAGGAAGATGAGAGACACCAGACCCAACAATGCAGACGAGCTGAAGGCTGCTATCAAAGCGACCTGGGCTTCCATAACCCCTCAGCAGTGCCACAGGCTGATCGCCTCCATGCCACACAGCATTGATGCAGTGATTGATGCCAAAGGAGCCCCGACCAAGTATTGAGTGCATTTACTGAACATACATTTCAGTAGGACAACATTTAGGATTTTAAAATAATTTTTTCAAGCTGGTGTTATAAAGTATTCTAATTTACTGAGATAATGACTTTTGGGTTTTCATTGGCTGTAAGCCATAATCATCAACATTAACAGAAATAATCACGTGAAATAGATCACTCCGTGTGTAATGACTCTAGAATATAGGAGATTCACTTCTTGCATTGAAGAACTGAAATAAAATAACTTTTTGATGATATTCTAATTTTGTGAGAAGCGCCTGTATATGGAAGGCACAGTATGAAAGTAGTTATATTCTTGTACATAGGGAGCAGTATTCTAGTAGTTATATTCTTGTACATAGGGGCAGTATTATAGTAGTTATATTCTTGTACATAGGAGCAGTATTATAGTAGTTATATTCTTGTACATAGGAGCAGTATTATAGTAGTTATATTCTCGGACATAGGGGGCAGTATTATAGTAGTTATATTCTCGGACATAGGGGGCAGTATTATAGTAGTTATATTCAGCGTCGGACTGGAACACCTTGGGCCCACCAGAGAAAATCATTCTTGGGGCCCACTATGTAGCTGCATAGAGTTAAATACCAGACCACCAATTATGCGGTAAAACACGCTAATATCCGGGTATAATATAAGGTTGTACATGTCTTAATTATGTAGCAGGAGTTGGGGTAGCCCCCTCATAGAATATAAAGCAGCCCCCTCACATAGTATAATGCAGCCATCTCATAGAATATAATGCAGCCATCTCATAGAATATAATACTGCCCCCCTCATAGGGAATAATGCACCCCCTCATAGGGTATAATACTGCCCCCATCATAGGGTATAATGCTGCCCCCCTCATAGGGAATAATGCACCCCCTCATAGGGTATAACGCTGCCCCCTCATAGGGTATAATGCTGCCCCCTCATAGGGTATAATACTGCCCCCCTCATAGGGTATAATACTGCCCCCCTCATAGGGTATAATACTGCCCCCCTCATAGGGAATAATGCACCCCCTCATAGGGTATAATGCTGCCCCCTCATAGGGTATAATACTGCCCCCCTCATAGGGTATAATACTGCCCCCCTCATAGGGAATAATGCACCCCCTCATAGGGAATAATGCACCCCCTCATAGGGAATAATGCACCCCCTCATAGGGTATAATACTGCCCCCCTCATAGGGTATAATACTGCCCCCCTCATAGGGTATAATACTGCCCCCCTCATAGGGTATAATACTGCCCCCCTCATAGGGTATAATACTGCCCCACTCATAGGGAATAATGCTGCCCCCCTCATAGGGAATAATGCTGCCCTCCTCATAGGGTATAATGCTGCCCTCCTCATAGGGTATAATGCTGCCTCCTCATAGGGTATAATGCTGCCTCCTCATAGGGTATAATGCACCCCCTCATAGGGAATAATGCTGCCCCCTCATAGGGTATAATGCACCCCCTCATAGGGTATAATGCACCCCCCCATAGGGAATAATGCACCCCCTCATAGGGTATAATGCTGCCCCCTCATAGGGTATAATGCACCCCCTCATAGGGTATAATGCTGCCCCCCTCATAGGGTATAATGCACCCCCTCATAGGGTATAATACTGCCCCCCTCATAGGGTATAATGCTGCCCCCTCATAGGGAATAATGCTGCCCCCCTCATAGGGTATAATGCTATATAGATATAGAGTTAGATAGATATAGATAGAAAGATAGATGTAGAAATAGATAGATATAGAGATAGATAGTAGATAATGGATAGAAAGTAGATAATGGATAGATATAGATAGAAAGATTCATAGAGATAGATAGAGATAGATAGAGATAGATATAAAGATAGATATAGAAAGAAATATAGATAGATAGATCGATAGGTAGATAGATATAGAGATAGATAGAAATTAGATAATGGATAGATAGATAGATAGCTATAGATAGAAAGATCTAGAGATAGATAGATATATAGATAGAGATAGATAATAGAGATATACAGATATAATAATAATATAGACATATATAGATAGATATAGAGATAAATATATATAGATAGATGGCTATAAATAAAAATAGATATAGAGCTATATAGAGAGATAGATAGATATAGAGATAATAGATATAGAGATAGATAGATAGATATAGAGATAGATATAGAGACAGATAGATATAGAAAGATAGATATAGAGATAGATATAGAGATAATAGCTAGATATAGAGTTAGAAAGATAGATAGATATAGAGAGAGATATAGAGATAGAGATAGCTAGATAGATGGATAGATAGATATAGATAATAGAGATAATAGATAGATATAATAGATAGATATAGAGATAGATGGATAGATCAATAGATAGATAAAGAGAGAGAGATAGAGATAGATAGATAATGAGATATAGAGATAGATATAGAGATATAGTGTTAGATATAAAGATAGATATAGAGATGGATAGATATAGAGATAGATATGGATATAGAGATAGATATGGATATAGAGATAGATAGATATAGAGATAGATAGATATAGAGATAGATATAGAGATAATATATAGATAGCTATAGAGAGAGATATAGAGAGAAACAGATATAGATATAGATATAGATATATAGAGATATATAGGTAGATAGATATAGAGATAATAGATAGATATAGAGATAGATAGATATAGATAATAGAGATAGCTAGATAGATAGACATAATAGATATAGATAGATATAGAGATAGATAGAAAGATAGATATAGAGATAGATGTAGAGATAGAAAGATAGATATAGAGATAGAGTGATAGATAGATAGAGATAGATATAGATAATAGAGATAGATAGATAGAGAAAGATAGATAGATATAGAGATAGATATAGAGATAGAAAGATAGATAGATATACAGAGAGATATATATAGAGATAGAGATAAATAGATAGATATAGAGATAATATATAGAGATAGATAGATATAGATATAGAGAGAGATAGATACAGAGAAAAGATATAGAGATAAATAGATAGAGAAAGATAGATATAGAGATAGAGCGATAGATATACAGAGAGATAGATATAGAGATAGAGATATATAGATAGATAGCTATAGAGAGAGATATAGAGATAGATATAGAGATAGATAGAGATATAGAGATAGAGCGATAGATAGCGAGAGATATAGATATAGAGATAGATAGATACAGAGAAAAGATATAGAGATAGATAACTGATAGATAAATAGATAATAGGTATAGAGATAGATAGATATAGATATTAGATAGAGATATATATATATATAGATAGATAGATAAAGATAGATAGATATAGATGGTAGCTAGATAGATAGTAAATATAGAGATAATAGATATAAAGATAGATAGAGTAAGATAGATAGATATAGAGATATATATAGAAAGATATAGAGATAGATGTAGAGATAGAAAGAAAGATATAAAGATAGAGCGATAGATAGAGATAGATATAGAAATAGATAGATATAGATAATAGATAGAGATAGAAAGATAGATAGATATAGATAATAGATAGAGATAATAGATAGAGATAGATAGATATAGATAATAGATAGAGATAGAAAGATAGATAGATATAAGAGAGATAGAGAGAGAGATATATAGAGATAGAGAGAGACAGATAGAGAGAGCGAGAGAGATATAAAAAAAAAAAACAAAACACAATACTCACCTCTCCTCCTCGCTGATCCCGGCGTCAGTGTCAGGAGCTGCCCCCTCTGCCAGACACACAGCGGGTGCGTGATGTAGTGACGTCATCGCGCACTGGCTGTGAGTCAGGAGCAGAGAGGACTGAGGGCGGCGCCGGCCCTGATGCAGAGCGGCTTACTGGGCTGGGGGCGGGGCCTCTGGGGGTGGAGACCTGAAATGATATTCACTGCTTCACAGTGAATATTCATTTCTCTTTAGCAGCGGGGACAGGGGCTCCTGCCTCCTGACACCCGCTGCTGCTCCGCTGGCAGGGGCCCCCATAGCAGCTGAATGGTGTGCGACACACCACTGGCTGGGGGCCCCTGGCCCTAGGCAACTGCTGGCCCTGTATGCCAGCAGGTGCCAGGGCCCACCAGATGCCAGGGCCCACCGGAGAATCCTCCGGTTCTCCGGTGGGCCAGTCCGACGCTGGTTATATTCTTGTACATAGGAGCAGTATTATAGTAGTTATATTCTTGTACATAGGAGCAGTATTATAGTAGTTATATTCTTGTATATAGGAGCAGTATTATAGTAGTTATATTCTTGTACATAGAGACAGTATTATAGTAGTTATATTCTTGTACATAGGGGCAGTATTATAGTAGTTATATTCTTGTACATAGGAGCAGTATTATAGTAGTTATATTCTTGTACATAGGGGCAGTATTATAGTAGTTATATTCTTGTACATAGGAGCAGTATTATAGTAGTTATATTCTTGTACATAGGGGCAGTATTATAGTAGTTATATTCTTGTACATAGGAGCAGTATTATAGTAGTTATATTCTTGTACATAGGAGCAGTATTATAGTAGTTATATTCTTGTACATAGGAGCAGTATTATAGTAGTTATATTCTTGTACATAGGAGCAGTATTATAGTAGTTATATTCTTCATCTAGAACCTGACAACATTATATTTACAGTGATAAGGTTCAGGTATGTTGTTGTAGCTTTCCTTATACTGTATATATCATTCTCTCTGTCTCTTTTCATTAGTTCTTGGTCCTTGTACATTCTTGTTACCTCTCTATACAGAGATAAATGTGAGCATACAGTACGTGCTCCGTCCTTGCTACCTGCCAAGCATATACATGTCATATCTATACAATATTTCTTCCTTAGTAAATCCTTCCTGTTTAGTCTGGAAGCTATAGGAAGTTCAGTGGGGAGTCAGGTAATATTTAGCTCGATGAGGTAATGAGATTGTACTTGTCATCCTGTTATTCTATTGATGTGAGCAAAGACACAAACAAATAAACTAAACAGTCTGGAAACATACTGACCCATCTTCTTTCCCAGGCCAGCGTCTATTCAGCGGAATATATCTACTATAATACTGCTCCTATGTACAAGAATATAACTACTATAATACTGCTCCTATGTACAAGAATATAACTCCTATAATACTGCTCCTATGTACAAGAATATAACTCCTATAATACTGCTCCTATGTACAAGAATATAACTCCTATAATACTGCTCCTATGTACAAGAATATAACTCCTATAATACTGCCCCTATGTACAAGAATATAACTACTATAATACTGCTCCTATGTACAAGAATATAACTCCTATAATACTGCTCCAATGTACAAGAATATAACTACTATAATACTGCTCCTATGTACAAGAATATAACTCCTATAATACTGCTCCTATGTACAAGAATATAACTACTATAATACTGCTCCTATGTACAAGAATATAACTCCTATAATACTGCTCCTATGTACAAGAATATAACTAGTATAATACTACTCCTATGTACAAGAATATAACTACTATAATACTACTCCTATGTACAAGAATATAACTACTATAATACTGCTCCTATGTACAAGAATATAACTACTATAATACTGCTCCTATGTACAAAAATATAACTCATATAATACTGCTCCTATGTACAAGAATATAACTACTATAATACTGCCCCTATGTACAAGAATATAACTACTATAATACTGTCCCCTATGTACAAGAATATAACTACTATAATACTGCTCCTATGTACAAGAATATAACTACTATAATACTGCTCCTATGTACAAGAATATAACTACTATAATACTGCCCCTATGTACAAGAATATAACTACTATAATACTGCCCCTATGTACAAGAATATAACTACTATAATACTGCCCCTATGTACAAGAATATAACTACTATAATACTGCCCCTATGTACAAAAATATAACTACTTAAATGGGCTGTACCAGCTAGAGAAAGGAGATCTAACATCCCCCATGGAATAGATTAGTAGCTGCGTATGAGCGCCACCACTTCACTCTTTGTTGCAGGACAGCCAGAGATAGCTGAGTGCTGTCGTTGCCCATCTCTCGCTGTCCCTCAGACAACAAGTGGAGCAGATACGTGCAAACATGGCCACCAAATCCATTCATTCTTGGGACAGGTTGGGGTTCCTAACAGTCAAACGTGTTACTACCTGTCCTGTGGAAAAATGAGATAACACTTTTAATCATGGGTTCTCACGGTTGGAAATATTTGGAAAACTTTTTTGACATATTCCAAGAAATGTCACCTTCTAACAGAAATTAATGATAAATGCGGCGTAACTTTCACTGCTAAGTAATCTTTCCACTGACATCTTAAGGAATGTGACTGTCAACGGATAACTTGGTGTACTGGAGTTATTGAGTGACACAGTTTGGGGGCATTTATTTTAAAAAAATGTACAAAAAAAAGCCCCAAACAAGCAAAGCAATAAAAAGGCAGCAGAAAAATTACACTTTTTAAAATTAACATTAAAGCAACACTTTCTCCTCATCCTCCTCTTCCAATTAACATATTTATCCTCTTAATATATTGCATTCATCATATTATACAGCGCTGTGTACTTACTATTGCTCATTTTGCTTTTCTACCCAGCTAATTCTTCTCTTTTCTCTGCTCTATGTAGAGAAAAGGGAAAACATGAAGTCTCATTTCCCTGCATGAGTCATCTCCCTCTTCAACTCCTGACAGAGCTGCTCTGCTCCTCCCCTCTGCAGGGGACTTTTGCAGTGATGACTCACGCAGGGAAAATTGATCTCCAGTTTCTACATGGAACTTAGAAGGATTCAGTTGCTCCGCTTTTACTCTTTTAATCACGTGATGTCATAGACCTAATGGAAAAGAGAAGCATTACCTAGGTAGAAAGGCCAAATGAGCAATTGTACACAGTGCTGTATACTATGGTGACTGCAATATATTAAGAGTTAAAAACTTTAATATAGCCAAGAATGTTTTTAAAGCAGCTGAGACGACAGGAACATCAAAAATGGAGCCAAACGGTATTTACTAAACAAGCAGACAAATAATCACAAAGGTCGGAATGTCTTAATAAGGCAAAACCCAAAACATGCAGCAATTATCAGTCCTGTTGACTGTCGCACTCTCGATGCTACTCGGAGATAGAGACGCACGCCCGTAATAAGAAGGCTTGGAGCATAAAAATAAATAAATATATAAAACTGGTTTGGATCTCAACTCTTAATCAATTTTTTGTTTTCCATGAAACCTAGTGATCGGTTTTCTAAACTGTTCTGACGCACCTGGCAGGGTGTGATGTGATGGGACCAACACTACAATGTGCTGAGCTTTGTTATCAATAAATAAAGAAATAAGGTTGTCCTATTTTTCACGTTGACTTTCGCTAATTGGAGGTACCGGCTCATCTTGTTAAATGGGTAAAATTGCAAAGCGCTTGTAAAAATAAATCGACTTTACAACTTATCTCTCCAACTCTCAAGAACAGAAAGATTTTTAATTTTATGTTTACTGCTCATTGCCTGGTTTATCGGCCGCCCTGCAGAGGTGGGGTTTATCGGCCGCCCTGCAGAGGTGGGGTTTATCGGCCGTCCTGCAGAGGTGGGGTTTATCGGCCGCCCTGCAGAGGTGGGGTTTATCGGCCAACCCTGCAGAGGTGGGGTTTATCGGCCGACCCTGCAGAGGTGGGGTTTATCGGCCGACCCTGCAGAGGTGGGGTTTATCGGCCGACCCTGCAGAGGTGGGGTTTATCGGCCGACCCTGCAGAGGTGGGGTTTATCGGCCGACCCTGCAGAGGTGGGGTTTATCGGCCCCCCTGAAGAGGTGGGGTTTATCGGCCGACCCTGCAGAGGTGGGGTTTATCGGCCGACCCTGCAGAGGTGGGGTTTATCGGCCGACCCTGCAGAGGTGGGGTTTATCGGCCGACCCTGCAGAGGTGGGGTTTATCGGCCGACCCTGCAGAGGTGGGGTTTAATGGCCGACCCTGCAGAGGTGGGGTTTATCGGCCGACCCTGCAGAGGTGGGGTTTATCGGCCGACCCTGCAGAGGTGGCTGGTTTTCTAGGCAAGGAGTTTGCGCTTACAAGCTGTTGGCTACATCGCTATGAATTTAAAAGCAGGCAAAAAGGCAGCACCGCTTACCTGCCCAGATCTTGGAACAAATGCACTACAGTGTGCAGCCAGCCCATAAAGCAAGATGTCAGCAACACAGGTGCAAAATACCCCAGATCAACAGCCACTCTCCACCTACGCCTTCCTGGAGGTGGTGACTGCCCAGTATACAATTGCACAATAAAGGCCACATAGGGCGTTGTTCACACAAGGGCTCTGCATAGTGTCTGGTTCACAGCCTATTAGTCACGCCCCTACCTTTCGATTAGGCGGGCTGGCCAGCACACGCTCAATGCATCACAGTGTGAACACCCCTCATGCGAGACCAGACTTGTTTGGGATTGGCTGCACCCTGAAAATTATAGTTCAAAAAATACAAAAATAGTGAGGTATTGGTTGATATTTTGCCCAAAATACGCAAGCTCGTAACCCGCGCCAAGGGTCCCCATGCTTACGAGTCCCTACACTAAACTAATTAGCAAAGCCACTAAAGAAAACTCAAAGTCTCCAAAAATTCAATTTAAACAGCAGACAAAAAGGCAGCAACACTCACCTGCTAATTAGTTTAGTGTAGGGACTCGTAAGCATGGGGACCCTTGGCGCTGTTATGGTTATGACTTGTTCACTATCATCGTTATGAAAGGTCAGCTTTATAAAAACCCAGCCTCCTCTAACTTTGTGCCAAAAAACAACAGCCATGGTTTCTTCTATGCAGCTTCCTAGCACTCTGAAAATGAAAATGGTGGAGAGGCCCACAAAGCAGGAGAAGGTTATAAGAAGATAGCAAAGCGTTTCCAAGTTGCCCTTTCCTCAGTTCGAAATGTAATTAAGAAATAGCAGTTAACAAAAAACAGGGGAGGTCAAGATAAGGTCAGGAAGACCAAGCAAAATTTCAGTGAGAGATGATAGGATTGCTAGGGAGGCAAATCGGAAACCCCGCTTGTCTGCAAAAGGCCTTCAGAAAGATTTAGCAGCACATATGTCCTTATAGGATTTAGAACTATACAAGAGCCCCTACATCTAACAAAGATGCCGAAGGGGCAGGTCCTGATTTTACACCAGGGTCCACTGGACTCTAGTTACGTCACTGCTGATGACTGAGGGCTCGATTGGTTGAGAACTTTCTTTCCGGTTTCCCTTTAGGCATAAATAATCAACTTTACTATATGTTCATGTGTATACAATGGAGAGGGCGGAGAAAATCCTTGTCAGGCACCTGGTGGCATCTTCTCTCCCTAAGAAGCGGGCATTTGGATTGAAACTGTGGATCTCACTAAAATCGGAAGGTTCAACCGGTCTTTGATCTAATTTGTATGAGTTGTTGGAGAAACTTTGGCAAACTTCCTCCCAAGCAGAACCAAGCCAGACTCATCCCTTCTACTTTCTCCCAAAACTTCTGTTTTATCTACTTGATGACATTTTCAGGAACAGGGCACTTGATTTCTAGAGGGTTACTTTCACTTTTAGAATTTTGGAAAATTTTGCTACTAATTTTCTTGACTCTCTTCTAATTTCCCATTCTTACGTATACAATTTTGGACAATCCACTGTTTAGGATCCTTATCCTTGGGTCATGGAGAGCTGTTGAAAGCACACAGGCGACTGATTTTAATGAGCGCGTGTAATGCTTAGTTTCCCCTGCGGAGGCACTGCAGGGAACCAAAACTCTTAGGGTACGTGCACACGCTGCGGAATGCTCTGCGGATTTGGCCGCGCGGATTTTGTACAATCCGCTGATAAATCTACAGGTCAAAAGACCTGCGGATTAGCCTGCGGTTTATCATCTCTACAATGGAGGAGATGGCAAACCGTTGCGGAATCCACAGAAAAGAATGACCAGTCAATTCTTTCTGCGGATTGTAAACTGCAGCAAAAACAGCGCAGAAAATTCCGCACCGTCTGCACTGCGGTTTCCATTTTGCACAGGATATAATGTTACTGTACAACGCAGCTAATTCTGCTGCGGATCCGCAGGGCCAAATCCGCTGTGGATCCGCAGCAGAATCCGCAGCGAGTGCACACCCTTATTGCCAAGTTCTCCCACAGATTGATCTACTAATTAAAGGAAACCTTCTAAGAAGAAAGTACCTAATTATATTGTCCCTAAGCTTTTTCGTGCCCTTCACAGGTTCGGCGCTGTTCTCACTGTCATGACTTTGATTCAGTGACCTTTTTCAGAAAAGACGTGTAATAGTCACCTTATAGTAAGGGGGGAAAAAAAAAAAAAAAAAAAAAAGAAAAAAAAGAAAAAGAGTCTGCCCTAATTATTACTTGATGGCTGAAAAAGGCAAATACTACGGGAACTGGAAAACAAAAAGGTGGAAATAATGTAGACAGGGAATTCCACCAGCTCAGACCGGGCTATGAGCCAGCACAGATTTCCACTATTACTTATTTCAAATTTCTCCCCGTCAACTTTTTAGTAATGCGTCGTTGTGGTTGTTGCAAAATTGAAGGGGAAAAAAAAAAAAATTACTACAATTTTTGCAAAAACGCGATTACGATGGAAAACTGGCTCAAAGGGAGAGATAAATTCCCCACAATGTACCTGTCCTTACACTCAGCCGCCAACAGTCCCACACGGTCCCATAGATCAGCCCACAAAAGGAGCAAAAAAAAAAAAAAAAAAAAGTTTTTCAGTGCAGTTTTGGGAATGTTTTTGGACAGAGGTGGGTTTTATATATTTCGAGGGGTTTAGTATACAGCACATCGTTTTATCAATGTCTTTGCCCTGAAATTTAAATGATTATGTTATATTACAACCAGTAGAAAAAAAAAAAAAGAATGAAAACAAGTCTGTGTGACGTGAAGAGGCAGCCTGTTCTATAGCAGATTGGATTGAAAACAGCGCCACTCTTGTGGCATTAAATAGGAAGTGCAGCTCAGCCCCATATACGTGGATAAGAATAAAAGCCATCCCTTTTTTTTGGGATCCTTGCTGCCAATGATATGTGCTGTGGAATGTGAGCATTTACCTTCTCTGCCAACCAGCCCATGTGCCGGATTTCTTGGCTCCCGGAGATCCCTTTTTTTCCGAGCTGATCTTTCACCTCTGTAATCGCCTTTGCAGCCTGTTCCACCGCTACTCCGTGGATCGCACTGAACCAGGTCTGGGCTGTTGCTGGATCTTTGCTTCTTAACACTACTGTGTGCTTGGCATCAGGTGAATGCAGCTCAAGGTGTCTGCAAAGAAGAAACACCAAGAATGGATTTTTCAATGCAAAATCTATTTTTTTTTAATCTGTTTTCTTCATCATCTATCCTCTGAGTTTAATGAATCTCTATGATTTCTCCATCTGCATTCTTGAGAGAGACCTAAAACAAGCTGGTGGAGCATGGAGCGGCAGTATACTGTATAGATCTAAAAAAAAGTCGGTGGAGCATGGAGCGGCAGTATACTGTATAGATCTAAAACAATTGGGTGGAGCATGGAGCGGCAGTATGCTGTATAGATCTAAAATAAGTCGGTGGAGCCTGGAGCGGCATTATGCTGTATAGATCTAAAACAAGTCTGTGGAGCATGAAGCGGCAGTATGCTGTATAGATCTGAAAGAAGTCGTTTGTGCATGGAGTGGCAGTATACTGTATAGATCTAAAACAAGTCGTGGAGCATGGAGCGGCAGTATGCTGTATAGATCTAAAATAAGTCGATGGAGCCTGGAGCAGCAGTATACTGTATAGATATAAAAAAAAGGCGTTGGTGCATGCAGCTGCAGTATACTCTACTGAACTAAAACAAGTTGGTGGCGCATGGAGTGGTAGTATACTGTATAGACCTAAAACAAGTCTGAGTAATATGGAGAGGCAGTATACTGTAAAGGCTAAAACCAAGTCTGTGCATTATGGAATGACAGTAAACTGTATAGCCCTAAAACAAGTCTGTGTGGTATAGAGAAGCAGTATACTGTATAGATATATATTACACACCTGTGTAGTATGGAGCAGGTGTGCACTGGATGTATCGAAAACAAGTCAGAGCCGCAGTATGCTGTATAGACCTAAAACAAGTGCGTGTAGTATGGAGAGGCAGTATGCTGTATAGATATATATATATAAAAAAAAAGTCTGTGTGGTATGGATCGGCAGTATATTTTATACACCTAAAACAAGAGTATGTAGCACGGAGTGGCAGTATACTGCATAGACCTAAAACAAGTCTGTGTCGTATGGAGCGGCAGTATACTATATCACAAACAGAACTTCTAATGAACATTACTGTACATGTCGCTACCTGTACTGTAATTGAGGGCACGCGATTGAAGAATTAAAGGGCTTGTCCAGGATGAGGAATAGGTCCTATTTTTTTTTTTTTTTTACTCCATGAGCTACATGTTGTCTTATTGAAGTGAATAGTGCTAAACAGCAATACAAGAAAAGACACACATACACGAGTCCTGCTGTTTCCGTCACTAGCTCTGATGATGGACAACCTCTTTAAGGGCTTTCTGTGAGATATGAAAGAGCAAAGCCTTGAGAAAGTGCTGAAGGGAAGCGGCAAGAAGAGCAAAGACCACAGAGAAGCCACGTAAAGCTCGTACTATCACACAGTAATGTAGGGCTTCTATGGTTCACACTGAATGTTTGCAGCTACGGTATATAGAATACAAGCAGGTAAACAGATGCAGGGACAGACTTTGGGGGGCGAGGACAACGGTCCCTTTTTCTTTTGGGAATCAGCCATTATCACTCTTCCTTTTTTCCCCAGCTCCATGCGGCGCCATTCACCCGTCAGGAGATGCAGCATTTTCTGGGATTCATACTTAAACATTAGAAGTATTTTTATTTTTTGACATTTCTTGCCTGCTTTTTTTTGTCCCTAACAAGTAAAATATAGTTATTCATTTGCATATAACATATTCTACAAAGTCTTCTTCATTTTCATATACGCACTGGTTATTTTTTGGTTTGCTTTTTCATGCAGTGAGCGGTGGCTCTGGAGGTGAAGAGGTGGTCACCGGGAGCAAAAAGGGTAAACACATGTACAGGTCTGGCCCCAGGTCTCGATATTTTGTGTTGCCCTGGTCTGGATAAAGAATTGTTTGTGCTGATACAGAGGCCGGGGGAGAAGCGGGATGCTTGCAGAAAAGATAGACTAAGGCTATGCGCGCACGTTGAGTATTTGCTTGCAGAAATTTCTGCATCTCCTGGCAGGAAAAAAGCTGCGGCAAAAAACACGCGTTTTTTTGGTGCGTTTTTGTATGCTTTTTTTGTACAGCAATGAAGACTTTTTTGAGCTTAATAAAGATATTTAAAAAAAAGTTTTGTGATGTAATTTCTTGGTTCAACACCATTTTTTTCATGCTGGTGCAGTAGCATCAGAATAATGGGATTAGGGCTTGGTGTCAGCAGCTGTCATTGACACCAAGTCCTAGGCTTAGTAATGCAAAGGTTTCAGCCTCGACACCCTTATTACCAAGCCCACAAGTAAACACAAACACACACAAACCTACACACACACACACACACAGTCATCAGCCTATGTATGAGCATTAACAGAACAAAAATACAAAGGCTGTAACCAGACAGCAATTAAAGGAAAAAAATGGCGTGGGTTCTGCATAATTTTAAAAACCAGCTGAGGGCCTATGTTTATAGCCTTGCAAGGGGGAAATACCCATCGAACTCCCCAGGCTATAAATATCAGCTCACAGCTGTATCTTTAGCCTTTACTGGCTATTAAAATGGGGGACCCCCAAAAAAGACGTGGGGTCCCCCTATAATTAATAACCAACAAAGGCTATGCAGACAGCTGCGAGCTGATATCAATAGCCTAGGAAGGGGCCAAGGATATTGCCAATCCCAGGCTAAAAACATCAGCTCTCAGCCACCCCAGAAAAGGTGGATCTGTTAGATGCGCCAAATCTGGTGATTAGCCTCGTTCGTCCCACTTGCCCTGTAGTGTCCCACGACGATCCTGATCACTTCAAGAGGAGTTGCTGATGTGACTGCTCTCAAAGACAGCCGGCGATACACTGACAGGAGGTAATCGCTCCAGCAGTGTATCACTGAGCCGCTGTGCGAGAGTTCACTGGAGTTCATCAGCTCCGGTGATCTCCCTTTCGGCACCACTGCTGAGTGGGAAAGTCATAAGGGAGAGCACCAGAGCTGATGAATTCCAGTGAACGCTCATGGCAGCTCAGTGATACACTGTGGGAGCAATTACCTTCTGTAAGTGTATCGCCGGTGGCCGGGTAGAGCGGTAAATGTGACTGTTCTACACATGAGATCGCCGTGAGACACTTGGGATTACGTGGACTATGGCGAAAAGGGGAGTATATGTTGGTTTAATTTTTTACATTATCTCTAGGAGATGAGGATATCAGAGATTTGGTGTTAGGTGAGTATAATGAGTTTTTATTTTTATGTGAATATGTATGTAATTTTCCTTTTTTTTTTTTTTACATCTCCCATCAGCGGCACCTGCTGTCACTGTTAATAGAGACAGCAGACGTAGCCCGATGGGAGCAGAAGTCTCATCAGCCCACGCCTGCTGATCTGTGGTAAGCTTTTAACTGCAGATCACATCTCCGGGTCACCTTCAGCTGCGGGATCACGCTGACATCTGCCAGCATGATCCCGCAGCGCTCTGACCGACGGTCTTACTGGCGGTAGCGTTACCGCTGGAAAGAACTGCGGCACCGGTGATTCCCACGCTGTCACACAGATGACAGCGTGGGAAACACCATAGGAAGCCAGTAAAATGCAAAACGAAAACTCAACAAATCCGCAAACATTTTTATACCTGTGTTTTTGCTGCAGATCTGACTGACCCAGTTGAAGTCAATGGGTGCAAACAAGCTGCAGAAACACAAAAAGAATTGACATGCTGCAGAAAAACAACGCACTGCAAATACGCATGGAAATTTACTGATCATGTGCGCAACACTTCAGGATTGCTATTGAATACACTTACATAAGGATTCTATAGCGTTTTTGGAACATTTCTGTGCGGAAAAGAGTGACGTGAAAACGCATAAAAAATACACTGTGTGCACATAGCCTAAAGATGTCTGGGCACTAAATGGTACAGTCAGTGGGCAAAGTCGTCATGGTGGTCTGGACTGGATGGAGAACAAAAGGATAGAGAACAGGTGCAGAAAAGATAGTTTGAGTCTTAACAACGTTCTCTTCCATAGTGTGCAGCGTGAAACAGATAGATAATAGATGATAGAAAAATAAATGATAGATGGAGAGAGATAATAGATGGATATAGATAGACAGATACTGTTGATAGATCTATAGATAATAAATAGATGATAGATGATAGATAGATATCGGATTTTTAATTGATTCTTTCAGAGTATGTATCCTTAAACGCTTGTCTACTTTTTGGGACATTTTTTCTTCACATTTTCTTTTTTACTTACGTGCATGCATTTGGAGCTAATAATCATTTCTGCAATTTGCTTTCCTTAAAAAAAATAATTTCACAGTTTTGCTTTTATAGGCATTTTATTTCACCAAACATTAAACTTTAAATTGTACCTGTGGTCATAAATCAGCCGAGTGGAGCCCAGAACTAGATATAAAAGAGTCACAAACTCCCCATCAGACTGTCATAGCGAGCTCACTGAAAGATTCTCCGTTGCCTCATTTTTCACTACAGCAATTATGCAAAAGTTTTAACGAAACAACAGTAAAAAAATTTTTTCTTCCTAGCCCCAATTACATGCAAGTAAAAATAAAATGTCCCAGTAAGTCCTTAATGTGGCTTACATTATAGCTCTCGGCTATCACCCTGCTTTTCTAGGGTCCTGCAAATCTGTGTAATTGAGCAGTAACACATCACCGGCTCTCAGATGGTCCCTCACATCCCCATTCAGAACCCAGAGATAGCCCAGTTCTCATGATTTCTTTCCCCGTGATATCCTGAGCAGCAATGTATTCCTTCCCGAATTAGCCTTGTGTCATCCCCTCTGTGTAATTATTCTCTATGAGCGGCACTTACCATTCGCTCGTCCCCCTGTGCCCGGCGGTCAGGTGCCCCCTGAAATCCTCTGATAACATTTTCTTAGGTCTCCATGAGAAACAGTTTTTCAGCCGCTTCTATTCCTGGAGCTCATCAGAAAGACTTGATTTCCCTGCAAGTGAATATTCTATATGGAAATCCGTCCCAAACCTCATCTGGGGCTGGCGGTCGGGGCGGGTGGCCGGCGATCTGCATGGTCTGCTCCGCATGGATAGGGGGAAACATTATAAAACTGTCTCCACTGATTGCCAGAAGGTTCCATCGTATCAGTATTTGTGCTTCTTCTGCAATTCCCTCCATAAGATATTCCTGGTGCATTCGAGGACAGTCTCTTGACACAAGCTAATGTCTTCTCACCACATGAGGCCAAGATAAACTGACATGACAGAACTCTCAGAGAGATCATTTAGAAGATTGGTCTCTGCTCTGTAAGTTTTCTTCCAAGACAAAAATGATACCATCCATTAGAATTGTGCATGGGGCAGGGGCTGATAGGATGGCATTGGGGGGAACCACAAGTCAAGATGCCTTGACCAAGGTGTCTACATGATGAGCTAGAAGTACAAGTCAGTCCTAGTTGCCAGGAATGTCCAAGATAGTCCCTCAAAAACAAAAAAGAGAATGTTCCTGGTCTTCTAGAAGAGTTGGAAAATCTCCCTGGCACCTTACAAATCTCACCCAGTGTTTCCTTTGCCCAGACAATGGTCGCCATGACCAAGGTGTCTAGATGATGAGTTTGAGTTACAATTAAGTTCTAGTTGCCAGGAATGTTCCAGTTAATCCCTCAAAAAAAAGAAAATATTACTGGTCTTCTAGAAAAGTTGGAAAATCTCCCTGGCACCTTACAAATGTTTCCTTTGCCCAGACGATGGTCCCTTGGACCAAGGTGTCTAGATGATGAGCTAAAGTTACACCTAGGTTCTAGTTGCCAGGAATGTCCAAGATAGTCCATCAAAAACAAAAAAGAGAAAGTTCATGATCTTCTAGAAGAGTTGGAAAATCTCCCTGGCACCTTACAAATGTTTCCTTTGCCCAGACGATGGTCCCTTGGACCAAGGTGTCTAGATGATGAGCTAAAGTTACACCTAGGTTCTAATTGCCAGGAATGTCCAAGATAGTCTATCAAAAACAAAAAAGAGAAAGTTCATGATCTTCTAGAAGAGTTGGAAAATCTCCCTGGCACCTTACCAATCTCACCCAGTGTTTCCTTTGTCCAGACAATGGTCGCTTTGACCAAGGTGTCTAGATGATGAGCTAGCGTTACAAGTTGGTCCTAGTTACCAGAAATGATCAAGATAGTCCCTCAAAAAAAAAAAAAGGAGAAAGTTCCTGGTCTTCTTGAATAGTTGGAAAATCTCCCTGGCACCTTACAACTCTGCCTCAGTGTTCTCTTCGCCCAGACGATGACAGCCTGTGTTATTAAGAAAGGGGTGATCACGGGTAATCCCGATCTCCCACAAGGAAATTTAGCAAAGTATGACCTAGGTACAACCTCAGAAGAATGACTGGCCGCTCAAGGACAACTGACGGTTCAGCTAAACCTACTCACACATATATTAATGTGGTTATCTAACTTCTAAATAAAAATCAGCTGCAAATGTTCTAAAACAAAAAAATAAAACTGTACTCAGCTCTTCTTTCCCACGTGACCCAGCAGTGACGCTCCGGCTGCCCTTCCGGTGTTTGTTTACATCCTGTCCGCTTGTAAACAAACACCAGGTGGACCACCGGCGCGTCAGTGCTCGTACTGCCCAATGCTTTGTTTTATTTCGTTGGTGACTCTTTATGAATTTATGTTTTAGAAAATAGCCATCAATCGAAAATTATCCACACTCATTAAATTACAGTCTGCTCATTTCATGACTTGACATTTTTTCCCCGACTCTCTGTACACATGCATGCTCAGTTCTGGAAAGCCGGCATATTTCTTTCAAAGGGTAGAAGAGAATAATTGACTTCCTTCCAGATCCTTTCAAGTAGAGACTTGTATCTTTGAAATCCAACATGCCCAATATTCCCTTCCCTGGTCATCTGCCACTGGAGTGGAGAGTTGGCAAGTCCCTACACTTGCGATGCTTCTAGAAAAGAACATCTTGATGCCTATGGCAAGTGACGGATCAGGTCATAATATGACATAATAAGCATATACAGATAAAGCTAGGGCCTAAACACTTGTTCGCACACCATATCATGACTACAGATGATTTTGCTGCACTCTGTCGGGAGATGTTTGTGCTATATGTGTCTGTAAGCTGCCATACAGCAGATGAGATATGCATTACAGAATGTTGTGGATTTTTATGTTAGATTAATGCATTTAATTTGTATAGAGACTTGGAGTCCTTAATGGAGCCATAACATGGATGTGTGTATGAAGCCTTCTGGAGGCTTCAGAGCTGAAATCTCTCAGTATTTCTTCCTAACTCAATGCCAACCGTATTGATCTACCTTATGGCTAGTGTTGTCTTCGTACCAGATATGGTACAGTCATCTTATGTTGGAAAACTACCTATTATAGGAGCCTAACTAAGCTATTATTCATACAGCATGTTGACTGTTTCAGCTCCTAGCCTAGGTGTCATGCGGTCATGGTCTTCGTTAAGGAAGGGGGACCTCAAACTGTCCCTGGAATTGGGACCCTAACTATCCCTGGCCCAGGGGTACGCTTGAAAGTAGAGAGGCCCGATCCTCCGACCTTGCTATGGTCCTTTTAAAGTCCTAGGCTGTCCCCTCGCCCACGAGGAATGGGACAGATATGTTACTGTATATATGTAAGACAAACAGGGATGACAAAAAGCATCTTAAATACAAAAACACTCAGCAAGGGTAGAAAGAAATAAAGGGAAGGATAGGAAGGTAGAAAAACAAATGAGAATAGGATAATGGTGAAAGCATACGTCGAAAAACAGCCTACAACAATCTCCAGCAGCAACTACGAACTCCAACTTCAGCACACCAACTCCAGCAAGCCAGGAAGTAAACTTTCACAGGCGGGGATGAAAAGGTCTGGCCAGGGAGGATGGAAATGAGCAGGTCAGGAGCAGCTGTAAGATGGAGTTGCATGTCTCTAAGGCTGGTTTCACATTTGCGTTAAAACAACGCTGCGCCCTGCGTCGTTAAGCCCCGCCCCGAGCCGGCTCCCTGCCCGCCCCATCCGGGATCACCGCCTACTTTCGCATTTGCACGCATGCGATCGGCGCACCCTATCTTTAGCATAGGGTGCGCAGATCATGCGCTGCCAGTGTGAAAGTAGCGTGCTGCGCACTTTTGAGGGTGCGCCGTGCGCGCCGAAATGCAACATGCTGCATTTCGGCGCGCACGGCGCACCGTCAAAAGTGCGCAGCACGCTACTTTCACACTGACAGCGCATGATCTGCGCACCCTATGCTAAAGATAGGGTGCGCCGATCGCATGCGTGCAAATGCGAAAGTAGGCGGTGATCCCGGATGGGGCGGGCAGGGAGCCGGCTCGGGGCGGGGCTTAACGACGCAGGGCGCAGCGTTGTTTTAACGCAAATGTGAAACCAGCCTAACCAGCATACAACAAGTTGCTAACATCTTCTGTACCAAAGGAAACATCCATTTAATACGAGGAACAAACACACAGGCTAATTGGAAGACCTGCAATTCACAATACGTAATGATCATCTAACCTCACATCTCCTAGAAGGATGTGACACACTCGTGACACTAGGAGACCACTACCATTGAGGCAGCACTTTGTTCCTTTGCAACCCTCTGAGTTTGAGCCAACCATGGTCACCATTTGCACAACAATTGTACGTTCTCCCCACATTTTGGGGGGGTTTCCTCCAGTGTTTCCAATTTCCTCCCATACCCCAAAAAGATAACAATAGGTTCCTAGGAAAGCAATAAACCTAACCCAAATGTGTGTCTGAGGGCTCGTGCAGACGACCGCATTTTCAGTCAGATTGCGATCTGACAAAACACTAGATTGCACTCGGACCAATATTATTCTATGGGGTCATGCACATGTCCGATTTTTTCCATGAACAGATAAAAAAAAAAACCGAGCATGCCTGAGCTCCATCCCATATTCAGATCATACTTGGCCATGCAAGTAGATGAATCCATAGAAAAAAATCAGACTGCACTTGGATGACATCTGAGCGCAGTCAAATTCCACGAGAATGGAAAAGATTTTTTTCCCATCTCCTCCTCATCCGAGAAAACCGGATCACACTCTGATCAGATTTTCTCGGAGGACAGAAAATACGGTCGTGTGACCCTAGCCTAAGAAAGGGAAATTACTTTGTGAGCCACCCCAAGGACAGGGACCGCTGTGCGCAACAGAAAATAACTTCTAGCTCGCGTTAGCACTTTTTTTTTTGCCAGGCCTGTTCTGTCCGATCCTCATTCTTCTCCTACCACACCTCTACAATATAATGATTGTCACTGTCGGGAAGACCAAAATAAGACTTGAGTGATGTTTAGAGCCACGATGAATTCCCATTAGCCTTTTACACTTCATACATCACTTAGACTCAGGACTAAACATTACTAAAGATGGAAACCTGCTGCGGTCCAGGGACTCCTGGACATTCCCGATGTTGTACCACTATATAAACAGACTTTAAAGTTCAAATGAAAGAGCCCTTAAGAAAACATTCACTTGATATCAGCCATTAAGATTTCCCGAGATTAATGCACTAAGTGCATTGGTAAATAGCAGAGGGCGGCAACACGGAGCCGCCATTTATAAAGCTCTGGGGGGCTTTCACCTTTATCACAAGCGCATCATTATGAGATTAGATTAGTTTACCAACTTTTTTTTTATAAAACTTCACATTTCTCATACGGCCCTTGAAACTTTTTTTTTAGATTGACGTATCCACTTTTTTTATACTTTTGTAATAAAAGATTTAACATACTATTTTAGATTTAGTCAACTTTTCTTTTTTATCAATTGTGCAACTTTTTTTTTTTTTTTAGATTATCATATTTTTATAATACCAATACCCACAACTCCTTTCCGTGTAAAGGGAACCTGACAGCCGATCCACTGCATGATTTCAACCATGTATTGTATGTTTGACTGTGAAATGCAGCAGTGTTTAAGAGAAAACCGGGGACCCACCTGTCCGACTAGTCTTCGGTGTGGCTCGGTTCCCAGTGGCAACTTCCCGCCCGCTCTCCTTGAGTGACAGGTCTCTCCTTTCATGTATGTGTAGGGAGAGAACTGCCACTCCAGGGGAGCAGATGGGAAGAGGCTATATAGCATGTCATCACTTTATAAAGTGAGAATAAATGCCGCCGGTGACAGAGCCGCATGGGAGACTAGTCAAGACAGGTGGGTTCTGCCAGCTCAATTCCCTTGAGTGACAGGTCTCTCCCTTTATGCATGTACAGGGAGAGAACTGTCACTCCAGGAGAGCAGATGGGGAGAAGCTACCGGGGACCGGGCTATATAGCATGTCATCACTTAAGTGAGAATAAATGCCGCCGGTGACAGAGCCGCATGGGAGACTAGTCAAGACAGGTGGGTTCTGCCAGCTCAATTCCCTTGAGTGACAGGTCTCTCCCTTTATGCATGTACAGGGAGAGAACTGTCACTCCAGGAGAGCAGATGGGGAGAAGCTACCGGGGACCGGGCTATATAGCATGTCATCACTTAAGTGAGAATAAATGCCGCCGGTGACAGAGCCGCATGGGAGACTAGTCAAACAGGTGGGTTCTTCCCGACCACACCCTCGAGTGACAGACCTTTTCCATCGTACATGTATAGGGAGAGACCTGTCAGTTATCGGCAGCAGGCAGGGAGAAGCCAAAGGGAACCCGATTCTTGAACCAGTCTCCCGTACGGTTCGGTCCCCGGCGGGTCGAAAAAATATGTTTTTCTCTGAACTGTTGCAGTGTTCCAAACAAAAATGGCTATAATTACACAGCCGGTGTCTGATACATGTCGCCCGTGGATCCAGCAGTATGTATTAGCTGTCAGGATTCCTTTAAGCCTTTGTTTTTATGATACTCACAATTTTTTTAGATTGATTTACCAACTTTCTTTTTTTTATAAGGGTACGTCTACACGAAACATTTTTGCCGCATTTTTTTGTGTGTTTTTCATGCATACATTTTTTTACCAGCAAAATAAATGTCATGCACACAATGTTTTTTTTCCTTGTGTATTTTACCCAGCATTTTTTTCAATACAGCATTGCGTCAATTCATTCAGCGTTTTTGCTGCATTTTTCACCCATTCAAATAAATGCATAAAAAAAATGCAAGTAAAAAAAACGCCTAAAAATAACAAGCGTATTGCAAGCTGCCTTTTACCTGCCAAGAGATGTATTTTTATTCCAGGAAAAAAAAAAAACTTGTATGTACTTGGACATTTCCAACCCTCAATCCAAAAGGTACGAATAATGAAATCCGAGCAACGATCAGTGATGACGGCTCTTACCCTGCTCCGAAGGATGCAAAATATTCCCCAAATTTCCATTAACCCCTTGGTAGGCTGCATGTGTCAGGTTTTTCGAACACAAGACGATCACTGATCAGTGGGAGAAATCCACATCCTAAAAGCGCACAGGACCATCCATCCACTCAGAACAAGACATGAACTAAGGATGCGGGTGAGCTGGAGGCCACGCCGCTTTCTTTCAAGTAAAAGTTATAAGGACTGTAAAAGGAGAAAGTCGCCGTTCATAAAACACCTGCACCATGAGTGACTACCAGAGACCTCATTCTTGGGATCAGCGGAGGACTGATCCTAAGGCCTGTTTCACACGTCCGTTTTTCAGATCAGTAGTAATCCGCGAAAATGGCGGAAAACGGAGAGAGAGAGACGATCCCAGATCGTGCTACAGAGAGCCTAGTAGTTGATCCCAGGCCGTGCTGCAGGGAGCTTAGGAGCTGATCTCAGACCGTGCTGCAGGGAGCTCAGGAGCTGATATCAGACCTTGCTGCAGGGAGCTCAGGAGCTGATTTCAGTCCGTGCTGCAGGGAGCTCAGGAGCTGATATCAGTCCGTGCTGCAGGGAGCTAAGGAGCTGATATCAGACCGTGCTGCAGGGAGCTCAGGAGCTGATCTCAGACCGTGCTGCAGGGAGCTCAGGAGCTGATCCTAGCTGTGCTGCAGGGAGCTCAGGAGCTGATATCAGACCTTGCTGCAGGGAGCTCAGGAGCTGATCTCAGACCGTGCTGCAGGGAGCTCAGGAGCTGATATCAGACCTTGCTGCAGGGAGCTCAGGAGCTGATATCAGTCCGTGCTGCAGGGAGCTCAGGAGCTGATCCCAGGCCGTGCTACAGGGAGCTCAGGAGCTGATCTCAGACCGTGCTGCAGAGAGCCTAGTAGTTGATCCCAGGCCGTGCTGCAGGGAGCTCAGGAGCTGATCTCAGACCGTGCTGCAGGGAGCTCAGGAGCTGATATCAGACCTTGCTGCAGGGAGCTCAGGAGCTGATTTCAGTCCGTGCTGCAGGGAGCTCAGGAGCTGATATCAGTCCGTGCTGCAGGGAGCTAAGGAGCTGATATCAGACCGTGCTGCAGGGAGCTCAGGAGCTGATCTCAGACCGTGCTGCAGGGAGCTCAGGAGCTGATCCTAGCTGTGCTGCAGGGAGCTCAGGAGCTGATCTCAGACCGTGCTGCAGGGAGCTCAGGAGCTGATCCCAGGCCGTGCTACAGGGAGCTCAGGAGCTGATCTCAGACCGTGCTGCAGAGAGCCTAGTAGTTGATCCCAGGCCGTGCTGCAGGGAGCTCAGGAGCTGATCTCAGACCGTGCTGCAGGGAGCTCAGGAGCTGATCTCAGACCGTGCTGCAGGGAGCTCAGGAGCTGATCTCAGACCGTGCTGCAGGGAGCTCAGGAGCTGATCTCAGACCGTGCTGCAGGGAGCTCAGGAGCTGATCTCAGACCGTGCTGCAGGGAGCTCAGGAGCTGATCTCAGACCGTGCTGCAGGGAGCTCAGGAGCTGATCTCAGACCGTGCTGCAGGGAGCTCAGGAGCTGATCTCAGACCGTGCTGCAGGGAGCTCAGGAGCTGATCTCAGACCGTGCTGCAGGGAGCTCAGGAGCTGATCTCAGACCGTGCTGCAGGGAGCTCAGGAGCTGATCTCAGACCGTGCTGCAGGGAGCTCAGGAGCTGATCTCAGACCGTGCTGCAGGGAGCTCAGGAGCTGATCTCAGACCGTGCTGCAGGGAGCTCAGGAGCTGATCTCAGACCGTGCTGCAGGGAGCTCAGGAGCTGATCTCAGACCGTGCTGCAGGGAGCTCAGGAGCTGATCTCAGACCGTGCTGCAGGGAGCTCAGGAGCTGATCTCAGACCGTGCTGCAGGGAGCTCAGGAGCTGATCTCAGACCGTGCTGCAGGGAGCTCAGGAGCTGATCTCAGACCGTGCTGCAGGGAGCTCAGGAGCTGATCTCAGACCGTGCTGCAGGGAGCTCAGGAGCTGATCTCAGACCGTGCTGCAGGGAGCTCAGGAGCTGATCTCAGACCGTGCTGCAGGGAGCTCAGGAGCTGATCTCAGACCGTGCTGCAGGGTGCTCATGAGCTGATCTCAGACCGTGCTGCAGGGAGCTCAGGAGCTGATCTCAGACCGTGCTGCAGGGAGCTCAGGAGCTGATCTCAGACCGTGCTGCAGGGAGCTCAGGAGCTGATCTCAGACCGTGCTGCAGGGAGCTCAGGAGCTGATCTCAGACCGTGCTGCAGGGAGCTTAGGAGGCGATCCTAGCTGTGCTGCAGGGAGCTCAGGAGCTGATCTCAGACCGTGCTGCAGGGAGCTTAGGAGCTGATCCTAGCTGTGCTGCAGGGAGCTCAGGAGCTGATCTCAGACCGTGCTGCAGGGAGCTTAGGAGCTGATCCTAGCTGTGCTGCAGGGAGCTCAGGAGCTGATATCAGACCGTGCTGCAGGGAGCTCAGGAGCTGATATCAGACCGTGCTGCAGGGAGCTCAGGAGCTGATCCTAGCTGTGCTGCAGGGAGCTCAGGAGCTGATCTCAGACCGTGCTGCAGGGAGCTTAGGAGCTGATCCTAGCTGTGCTGCAGGGAGCTCAGGAGCTGATATCAGACCGTGCTGCAGGGAGCTCAGGAGCTGATATCAGACCGTGCTGCAGGGAGCTCAGGAGCTGATCCTAGCTGTGCTGCAGGGAGCTCAGGAGCTGATCTCAGACCGTGCTGCAGGGAGCTTAGGAGCTGATCCTAGCTGTGCTGCAGGGAGCTTAGGAGGCGATCTCAAACTTTGCAGCAGGGGACTGAACCGCATGGGAGACTAGTCAAACAGGTGGGTTCTTCCCTCCAGCTACATGGAGTGACAGACCTCTCCCTTCATTTATATATAGGGAGAGACCTGTCAGTCATTAGCAGTGGGCGGAGAGAAGCTGCTGGGGATCTGCCTATCCAACTAGTCTCCCATGCAGCTCAGTCCATGGAAACCTTAAAAGAATGTTTTTCTCTGAAACGGCGCAGCTCTTGAATCACACATGCCTGGCTGACATAATACAACCAGTGTGGGATACATGCTGCCTGCGGATCGGGCAGACTGTATCAGCTGTCAAGTTCCCTTACGTGCAGAATCTCATCATTTCAAACACTAAAAGTGCACTTAAAAAATCTGCATCACATCAAAAACACATGAAGGGGAGGAAAACGCATCAAAAAGTTAGCAAAAGTACAATAATAAGAGCAGATAGTTATTGCATATGACTGCAAAAAAAAGCAGCATTTTCACATGTGGGAACAGGGCCTTAGTCAAAACGAACAATACAGACAGAATTAATGTTGTCACCGCCTATGTAAGTGCTGTTATCCTGTATACACAACATACCGCTGTTGACAGGTGACAGGAGTAAAGACGGGGGCAATTTAGTAAGACGCGGCATATGTAAGGAAAGGTCGGACAGAAATGACGCATCCGATGTAACGACAAATGTGTGTGTGAGTCAGGGAGACGAAAGATTAATAGCTGGCAATGACAATGCTGCGACCTTACTGGTAATCTGAGACTTCTGAAAATGGAATGCTGCTTTACCACTTATTATTGTGGCTCGATCAGACTTCTTTTGCAGTCTTATACTTTTACTGAAATTGTTTCTTTATTATGTACTAGCTGATTATATAATTATAATGAATGCATCTATATATATATATATATATAAACCTGAGTGTATAGCCCCGCCCACTCCGCATAGCCACATCAGCCCATCAGCCAGAGCCACTGGACAACTACCCCTAATATCCCACATCATCCCGTCAGCCAGAGCCACCGGACAACTACCCCTAATATCCCACATCATCCTGTCACAGCCACTGGACAACTACCCCTAATATCCCACATCATCCCGTCAGCCAGAGCCACCGGACTACTGCCCCTAATAACCCACATCATGCCGTCAGCCAGAGCCACCGGACTACTACCCCTAATATCCCACATCATGCCGTCAGCCAGAGCTACCGGACTACTACCACTAATATCCTACATCATCCCATCAGCCAGAGCCACCGGACTACTACCACTAATATCCCACATCATCCCGTCAGCCAGAGCCACCGGACTACTACCCCTAATATCCCACATCATCCCGTCAGCCAGAGCCACCGGACTACTACCCCTAATATCCCACATCATCCCGTCAGCCAGAGCCACCGGACAACTACCCCTAATATCCCACATCATGCCGTCAGCCAGAGCTACCGGACTACTGCCCCTAATATCCCACATCATCCCATCAGCCAGAGCCACTGGACAACTACCCCTAATATCCCACATCATCCCGTCAGCCAGAGCCACCGGACTACTACCCCTAATATCCCACATCATCCCATCAGCCAGAGCCACTGGACAACTACCCCTAATATCCCACATCATCCCGTCAGCCAGAGCCACCGGACAACTACCCCTAATATCCCACATCATCCCGTCAGCCAGAGCTACCGGACTACTGCCCCTAATATCCCACATCATCCCATCAGCCAGAGCCACCGGACAACTACCCCTAATATCCCACATCATGCCGTCAGCCAGAGCTACCGGACTACTACCCCTAATATCCCACATCATCCCGTCAGCCAGAGCTACCGGACTACTGCCCCTAATATCCCACATCATCCCATCAGCCAGAGCCACCGGACAACTACCCCTAATATCCCACATCATGCCGTCAGCCAGAGCTACCGGACTACTACCCCTAATATCCCACATCATCCCGTCAGCCAGAGCCACCGGACTACTGCCCCTAATATCCCACATCATGCCGTCAGCCAGAGTTACCGGACTACTACCCCTAATATCCCACATCATCCCGTCAGCCAGAGCCACCGGACAACTACCACTAATATCCCACATCATCCCGTCAGCCAGAGCTACCGGACTACTACCCCTAATATCCCACATAATCCCATCAGCCAGAGCCACCGGACTACTACCCCTAATATCCCACATCATCCCGTCAGCCAGAGCTACCGGACTACTACCCCTAATATCTCACATCATCCCGTCAGCCAGAGCCACCGGACTACTACCCCTAATATCCCACATCATCCCGTCAGCCAGAGCTACCGGACTACTACCCCTAATATCCCACATAATCCCATCAGCCAGAGCCACCGGACTACTACCCCTAATATCCCACATCATCCCGTCAGCCAGAGCCACCGGACTACTACCCCTAATATCCCACATCATCCCGTCAGCCAGAGACACCGGACTACTACCCATAATATCCCACATCATCCCATCAGCCAGAGCCACCGGACTACTACCCCTAATATCTCACATCATCCTGTCAGCCAGAGACACCGGACTACTACCCCTAATATCCCACATCATCCCGTCAGCCAGAGACACCGGACTACTACCCCTAATATCTCACATCATCCTGTCAGCCAGAGACACCGGACTACTACCCCTAATATCCCACATCATCCCGTCAGCCAGAGACACCGGACTACTACCCCTAATATCCCACATCATCCCGTCAGCCAGAGACACCGGACTACTACCACTAATATCCCACATCATCCCATCAGCCACAGCCACCGGACTACTACCCCTAATATCTCACATCATCCTGTCAGCCAGAGACACCGGACTACTACCCCTAATATCCCACATCATCCCGTCAGCCAGAGACACCGGACTACTACCACTAATATCCCACATCATCCCATCAGCCAGAGCCACCGGACTACTACCCCTAATATCCCACATCATCCCGTCAGCCAGAGCCACAGGACTACTACCTCTAATATCCCACATCGTCCCATCAGCCAGAGCCACAGGACTACTACCTCTAATATCCCACATCATCCTGTCAGCCAGAGACACCGGACTACTACCCCTAATATCCCACATCATCCCGTCAGCCAGAGCCACCGGACTACTACCCCTAATATCCCACATCATCCCATCAGCCAGAGCCACCGGACTACTACCCCTAATATCCCACATCATCCTGTCAGCCAGAGCCACCGGACTACTACCCCTAATATCCCACATCATCCCGTCAGCCAGAGCCACCGGACTACTACCCCTAATATCTCACATCATCCCGTCAGCCAGAGCCACCGGACTACTCCCCCTAATATCCCACATCATCCCGTCAGCCTGGCATCAGAACCAGAGCGTTGAGTGGATTAGCCCTGACTTCCATACCGGGGATCCCTTTAATAGAAGCCTGGGGTGAGAAACAGAGTGCTGAGGGATTTACCCTAACTTCCATACTGGAAATCCCTTTAACCCCTTAACCCCCAAGGGTGGTTTGCACGTTCATGACCGGGACAATTTTTACAATTCTGACCACTGTCCCTTTATGAGGTAATAACTCTGAAACGCTTCCATGGATCCCGGTGATTCTGACATTGTTTTGTCGTGACATATTGTACTTCATGCTACTGGTAAAATTTCATTCATATAAATTGCGTTTTTTTTGTGTGAAAAAAACGGAAATTTGGCAAAAATGTTGAAAATTTCGCAATTTTCCAACTTTGAATTTTTATGCCCTTAAATCACAGCGATACGGCACACAAAAAACTTAATAAGTAACATTTCCCACATGTTTACTTTACATCAGCACAATTTTGGAACCCCAATTTTTTTTTGTTAGGAAGTTATAAGGGTTAAAAGTTGACCAGCGATTTCTCATTTTTGCAACACCATTTTATTTTTACGGACCACATCACATTTGAAGCCACTTTGAGGGGTCTATATGATAGAAAATACCCAAAAGTGACACCATTCTAAAAACTGCACCCCTTAAGGTGCACAAAACCACATTCAAGAAGTTTATTAACCCTTTACGTGCTTCACAGGAATTTTTTGAATATTTTAAAAAAAAAATGAACATTTAACTTTTTTTCACAAAAAAAATATTTCAGGTTCAATTTTTTTTATTTTACCAAGGGTAACAGGAGAAATTGGACTGCAAAAATTATTGTGCAGTTTGTCCTGAGTACGCTGATACCTGATATGTGAGGGGGAACCACTGTTTCGGCGCATGGCAGAGCTCAGAATGGAAGGAGCGCCGTTTGACTTTTTCAATGCAAAATTGGCTAGAATTCAGATCGGACGCCATGTCACGTTTGGAGAGCCCCTGATGTACCTAAACAGTGGAAACCCCCCACAAGTGACCCCATTTTGGAAACTATACCCCCCAAGGAGCTTATCTAGATATGTGGTGAGAACTTTGAACCCACAAGGGCTTCACAGAAGTTTATAACGTACAGCGGTACAATTAAAAAAATCATATTTTTCCACAAAAAAGATCTTTTCACCCCCAATTTTTATTTTCCCAAGGGTAACAGGACCCTAAAAGTTATTGTGCAATTTGTCCTGAGTACGCCGATACCCCACATGTGGCGGTAAACCACTATTTGGGCGCATGGCAGAGCTCGGAAGGGAAGCAGCGCCATTTGACGTTTTTGGCTGGAATTGAGATCGGACACCATGTCGTGTTTGGAAAGCCCCTGATGTACCAAAACAGTGAAAACCCCCCACAAATGACACCATTTTGGAAACTAGACCCCCTAAGGAACTTATCTAGATGTGTGGTGAGCACTTTGAACCCCCCAGTGCTTCACAGAAGTTTATAACGCCCGAGCGTGAAAATAAAAAAATCGTATTTTTTCCATAAACATGATCTTTTAGTCCCCAATTTTTTTTATTTTCCCAATGGTAACAGAAGAAATTGGGAAAAAGTTGTTGTCCAATTTGTCCCGAGTACGCTGATACCTCATATGTGGGAGAAAACTACTGTATGGGCACACGTCGGGGCTCGGAAGGGAAGGAGTGACGTTTTGGAATGCAGACTTTGATGGATTGGTCTGCGGGTGTCATGTGCGTTTGGAGAGCCCCTGATGTACCTAAACTATTGAAACTCCCCACAAGTGACCCCATTTTGGAGACTAGACCCCCACGGAACTTATCTAGATGTGTGGAGAGCACTTTGAACCCCCAAGTGCTTCACAGAAGTTTATAACGCCCGGGCATGAAAATAAAAAAATCATTTTTTTCCACAAAAAAATATATTTTTGCCCCAAATTTTTTATTTTCCTAAGGGCAACAGGAGAAATTGGACCGCAAAAGTTGTTTTGCAATTTGTCCTGAGTAGGCTGATACCCCATATGTGGGGGTAAATCACTGTTTGGGCGCATGGCAGAGCTTGGAAGGGAAGGAGCACCATTTTACTTTTTCAACGCACAATTGGCTGGAATTGAGATCAGACGCCATGTTGCGTTTGGAGAGCCCCTGATGTGCCCAAACATTGGAAACCCCCAATTCTAACTCCAACCCTAACCCCAACACACCCCTAACCCTAATGGGAAAATGGAAATAAATACATTTTTTTTATTTTATTATTTTTCCCTAACTAAGGGGGTGATAACGGGGGGTTTGATTTACTATTTATGGCGGTTTTTATTTTTGGCGGCTGTCACACGCTAAAAGATGCTTTTTATTGTAAAAATAGTTTTTGCATCACCACATATTGAGAGCTATAATTTTTCCATATTTTGACCCACAGAGTCACGTGAGGTCTTATTTTTTTGCGGGACGAGTTGACGTTTTTATTGGTACCATTTTCGGGCATGTGACATCTTTTGATCGCTTTTTATTCTGATTTTTGGGACGCAGAATGAACAAAAACCAGCGTTTCATGAATTTCTTTTGGGGGGTACGTTTACACCGTTCCGCCTGCGGTAAAATTGATAAAGCGGTTTTATTCTTCGGGTCAGTACGGTTACAGCGATACCTCATTTAGGTCTTTTTTTATGTTTTGGCGCTTTTATGCAATGAAAACAATTTTATATAAAAAATAATTATTTTTGCATCGCTTTATTCTGCGAGCTATAACTTTATTTTTTTACTGATGACGCTGCGTGGCAGCTCGTTTTTTGCGGGACAAGATGAGGTTTTTAGCGGTACCATGGATATTTATATGTGTCTTTTTGATCGCGCGTTATTGCACTTTTTGTTTGGCGGTATGATAATAAATCATTTTTTACTTCGTTTTTTATTTTTATTTTTTAAGGGGTTCGCTAAAGGGGTTAACTAATGGGACAGTTTTATAGGGCGGGTCGTTACGGACGTGGCGATACCTAATATGTGTACTTTTATTTTTTTTTATTTTTATTTCCAAAAATGAATTTATTACGGAATATTTTTTTTTTTTTTTTTTTTTTTGAATTTAGCGATTTTTAAAAAATTATTTTTACACCTTTTTTTTCTTTTTTAACTTTATTACATTGTCCCAGGTGGGACATCACTGTCCTGTGACAGATCACTGATCTGTCACATCACAGATCACTGTGACAGATCAGCGATCTGTCACAGGCACTGCTGCAGACTTCCTCATGCCTGCGCTTTGCAGGCACTGAGGAAGCCAGCTCCCTGCAAGCCCCCGAAGGTCCCCGTCGCCATCTTGGATTCGGGGACCTGCAGGGATGGAGATCCCCGCAGCAGCGCTACACATTGCGCTGCTGTGGGGGGATCAGGGAAGCACGGAGGGAGCCCTGTTGTGAGTTCATTTTCCCCTTCACTACTGAGGCCCGAGGAACTCCCTCTTCTGGTGAAGAAAGGTAGTGAGCCTGATTGTCAAACACCTGGGGCTGATGATGATGACTGGCTGAGTGGAGTTAATGACTGGATATAAGGCTGCCGACGCCCTTCTGGCCTGCGGGTGATTTCTCTGTGGACTTCTAGGAAACCAGTCTGATTCCTGCTCATCTAAAGCTAAGATTTCTGCTTTGCCTTTTTGCATTAGTGTTTTGTTTTCCTTGCTTTTCTGGATTCTGCCATTCCCTGCTGGGGTGAGCTGAATCTCCTTTTGCCTGTTGCTCTGTCTTCAGAATATTCCTGAGTACTGACATAGCCTTTTTTGAAGCCTAGCGTCTTCAGGGCCTTTTTTACTGTCAGTTTGTTGGCTCTTATTTTCATAGGGTTTTTCACGGATTGCAGACAGCAGCCTTCCTGTCCTTTCCTATCTAAGCTAGCTTGGGCCCCGTCTTTGCTCAGTCTATCTTTCTGTCTGTGTTTTGTTCTTGCTTCACCCTCATTATATGTGGGGGGCTGCCTTTTGCTTTGGGGTCTGCTCTGGGGCAGTTTAGATTTCCCTTTCTGTCTTTAGGCTATGTAGTCCTCCGGCTGTGATCGAGGGGCCTAGGGCATCGTAGGAGCCCCCCACGGCTACTGCTAGTTGTGTTGATAGGTTCAGGGGTCTGCAATCCGATAGCTGCCAACTTCTCTGGTTTTCTGGACTTAGGCTGGTTTCACATTTGCGTTTTTTAGCGCTGGAAAAAAACGCATATGTGCGCATGCGTTTTTTCCCCTATATTTAACATGGGTGCGCATACCTGCGCGCTTGTAAGCGCATGTATGCGATTTTCATGCGCTGCGTTTTTTTGGGGTGTGCGTTTGTATTTTCCAGACGCAGCATGTTGCATTTTTTGGCCCTGCAAAAAAGCGCATGCGCACATATGCGCACGTTTTGCGCTAAAAATGGCCATTATAGCCTATGGATGCGCATATGTGCGCACTGGCATGCTCATGTATGCGTTTTTTTGCATATGCGTTTTTTTTTTTTAACCATGGAATTTAGGGGTTTGGGTTAGAGTTAGGGTTAGTTAAGGGGGTTTAGGGTTAGGGTTGGGGTTTGGGTCAGGGTTAGGGTTAAGTATGGTTTGGTTAAGGGTTAGGGTCAGGGTTAGGGTCAGGACTAGGGTTAAGTATGGTTTGGTTAAGGGTTAGGGTCAGGGTTAGGGTTAGGGTCAGGGTTAGGGTTAGGGTCAGGGTCAGGGTTAGGGTTAGTTAGGGTTTAGGGTTTGGGTTAGGGTTAAGTATGATTTGGTTAAGGGTTAGGGTCAGGGTTAGGGTTAGGGTTAGTAAAGTCATGGTTTGGGTTAGTGTGAGGGGCCACCTAAAAATGTTGGAAAAAAACGCAAACGCGGTAAAAACGCACTAAAAACGCATACAAACGCATAAAAACGCTGCGTTTTTTTCATGCATGCTCATAAAAATGCTTGAAAAAAACGCAGCAGTTGTATGCTTTTGTATGCGTTTTTTCAATGCGTTTTTTTGCGGGAAAAACGCGCTGCAAAAAAAAGCAAGTGTGAAACTAGCCTTAGCTAGCATTTCTATTTTTGCCTCCTACGGTGACTCAATCATAACAGAGCCCCCTCCCTGACGATGCTTCCCTTTAACCCCCGGTATGCCGCAATCGTGTTTGATCACGGTGTGCAAGGGGTTAACGTGTCGGGGGCGTGTCAGCTGACACCCGTCCGCGATCAGCGGCGCTCACCACGTGGGCGCCGCTGATCGCTGTGACGTACTATCCCGTCCCTGGGAATTAAGTCCCAGGGCACATGGACGGGATAGTAAGTCACATGACAGAAAGGGGTTAAGAGAGGCCTGGGGTCAGTACCAAAACGCAGAGTGGATATGCCCTCACTTCCATACTGGGGATCCCTTTAAGAGGGGCCTGGTGTCAGAACCAGAGCGATGAGTGGATTTGCCCTGACTTGCATACCAATGATCCCTTTAAGAGGCCCAGGGGTCAGAACCACAGCGCTGAGTGGAACGGTCCTAACTTCCATACCGGGGATCCCTTTAAGAGATGTCTGGGGTCAAAACCAAAGCGCTGGATGGATTTGCCCTGACTTCCAAACCAATGATCCCTTTAATAGAGGCCTGGGGTCAGAACCAGAGCATTTGAAGGCAATTGCCCTGACTTCCATACCGGGGATCTCTTTAAGAGAGGCCTGGCGTCAACCCAATGCGCTGGATGGATTTGCTCTGACTTCCACACCAATGATCCCTTTAAGAGGGAAGATGTGGCTATGGGATGGAGGATGTGTGATGGGGATATGGGCACAGGAGGGGGGATTCATTTCTGTCATGTGCTCTCTGCTCCTTTCTGCGGGGCAGACGATGGCTGGGAGCTTATGTTCCCAGGGATGCTAGATTTCTCCCACCATGTCACGGTCTGCTGAGGTGTTGTCATGCAGTGAGAAAACTGTTGCTCATAGTAACCAATCACAGCTCAGCTTCTTTTAAACAGCTCTGGTGAAATGAAAGATGCTTCGTGATTGGTTGATGATACACACACACACACACACACACACATTCAATTTTACATATAGAGATGACAGACACTTTTCTTTATGCTACTTCAGGGTTCAGAGCGTTTACAACACTTTTTGTGGACACTTTTTTAAAGCTCCCAAAGTTGTCAGAAAAGTGTCAAAAATCAGAATCTTAAAATCCTGTCGTGGTCCTTATTCCAGGCAGACTTTATAACCTTGCTGTGTTTGCACAGTCATCACCAATGTTACCGTCCCCTAATGACACAAAGATATTTCTTTCTGATGAAGAGTAATTTTAGGCCACATAACAGATGTGATAATCTGATGATCGTTTTCTTAATCAGCTGATATATATATATATATATATATATATATATATATATACACACACACAGTGCCTACAAGTAGTATTCAACCCCCTGCAGATTTAGCAGGTTTACACATTCGGAATTAACTTGGCATTGTGACATTTGGACTGTAGATCAGCCTGGAAGTGTGAAATGCACTGCAGCAAAAAAGAATGTTATTTCTTTGTTTAATTTTTTTTTAAATTGTGAAAAGTTTATTCAGAGGGTCATTTATTATTCAACCCCTCAAACCACCAGAATTCTGTTTGGTTCCCCTAAAGTATTAAGAAGTATTTCAGGCACAAAGAACAATGAGCTTCACATGTTTGGATTAATTATCTCTTTTTCCAGCCTTTTCTGACTATTTAAGACCCTCCCCAAACTTGTGAACAGCACTCATACATGGTCAACATGGGAAAGACAAAGGAGCATTCCAAGGCCATCAGAGACAAGATCGTGGAGGGTCACAAGGCTGGCAAGGGGTACAAAACCATTTACAAGGAGTTGGGCCTACCTGTCTCCACTGTTGGGAGCATCATCCGGAAGTGGAAGGCTTATGGAACTACTGTTAGCCTTCCACGGCCTGGACAGCCTTTGAAAGTTTCCTCCCGTGCCGAGGCCAGGCTTGTCCGAAGAGTCAAGGCTAACCCAAGGACAACAAGGAAGGAGCTCCAGGAAGATCTCATGGCAGTGGGGACATTGGTTTCAGTCAATACCATAAGTAACGTACTCCACCGCAATGGTCTCCGTACCAGACGAGCCCGTAAGGTACCTTTACTTTCAAAGCGTCATGTCAAGGCTCGTCTACAGTTTGCTCATGATCACTTGGAGGACTCTGAGACAGACTGGTTCAAGGTTCTCTGGTCTGATGAGACCAAGATCGAGATCTTTGGTGCCAACCACACACGTGACGTTTGGAGACTGGATGGCACTGCATACGACCCCAAGAAAACCATCCCTACAGTCAAGCATGGTGGTGGCAGCATCATGCTGTGGGGCTGTTTCTCAGCCAAGGGGCCTGGCCATCTGGTCCGCATCCATGGGAAGATGGATAGCACAGCCTACCTGGAGATTTTGGCCAAGAACCTCCGCTCCTCCATCAAGGATCTTAAGATGGGTCGTCATTTCATCTTCCAACAAGACAACGACTCAAAGCACACAGCCAAGAAAGCCAAGGCCTGGTTCAAGAGGCAAAAAATCAAGGTGTTGGAGTGGCCTAGTCAGTCTCCTGACCTTAACCCAATTGAAAACTTGTGGAAGGAGCTCAAGATTAAAGTCCACATGAGACACCCAAAGAACCTAGATAACTTGGAGAAGATCTGCATGGAGGAGTGGGCCAAGATAACTCCAGAGACCTGTGCCGGCCTGATCAGGTCTTATAAAAGACGATTGTTAGCTGTAATTGCAAACAAGGGTTATTCCACAAAATATTAAACCTAGGGGTTGAATAATAATTGACCCACACTTTTATGTTTAAAATTTTTTAACATTTAACTGAGCAACATAACTTTTTGGTTTGTAAGATTTATGCATCTGTTAATAAATCCTGCTCTTGTGTGAAGTTTGAAGGCTCTAACTTATTTGCATCTTATCAAACCTGCTAAATCTGCAGGGGGTTGAATACTACTTGTAGGCACTGTATATATATATATATATATAACAAAAAACAAAGCACAGAAATCTCGCCATTTTGCTAACACAGGATCCACCATTCACAATAGGTGATGTCACAGCTCACCTCCTCCTCCTCCTGTACAATGACCGATAACACCTCTATATACAGTAGATAACACAGGATCCACCATTCACAATAGGTGATGTCACAGCTCACCTCCTCCTCCTCCTGTACAATGACTGATAACACCTCTATATAGAGTAGATAACACAGGACCCACCAATCACAATAGGTGATGTCACAGCTCACCTCCTCCCCCTCCTGTACAATGACTGATAACACCTCTGTACATAGCAGATAACACAGGATCCACCATTCGCAATAGGTGATGTCACAGCTCATCTCCTCCTTCTGTACAATGACTGATAATATCCCTATATACTGTAGATAAGAGAAGATCCACCATTTAAAATGATGTCACAGCTCACCTCCTCCCCTCCATTCAGAATGGTCTTTGCCTTGATGGCACCATGCTCACAAAATGCTTGAAAACAATTCAGTAGGGTTTGAGTCGGTCTCTTGGGGCGAATTTCCAAAGGCACAAAAGGATCAAAC
This sequence comes from Dendrobates tinctorius, assembly GCF_039654945.1. Taxonomy (NCBI): domain Eukaryota; kingdom Metazoa; phylum Chordata; class Amphibia; order Anura; family Dendrobatidae; genus Dendrobates; species Dendrobates tinctorius. The sequence continues at coordinate 22,885,147 of NW_027361784.1, forward strand.
CACCTTACTAATTTTAGTTCAATGCTTCCCTGGTCCCCCACCGGTCTTTATTAGTGATGATGTAACATATTAACCTTTCACCGCTGCTTCCAATCACTGTCAGCAGCAATAATGTTTCAACATCACTGAAGTAACCACTGTGGACAGTCATTGTCTGCAGCGGTTACGTGTTGTGTCAACAGGTCATTGCTGGACCAGAAAGGGAGAGACCGGCTGGGCACCGGGGAAGTGTTACTGGTAGAGCAGGATGCGGTTAGAAAGGTAAGGAACATCTGGGCTAGGGAGCAAATCTCATGGTAAAAGAAGGATTGGGCAGATGGTTTTGAGCATGCCCAATACTATATTTCTGGCAGCTCCTTATTCCCCTCTGCCCAATTAAAAAGTGCCAGCCTGAGCGAGTTGATGCATATTAACAAAGTCAGGGGAATAGTTGTTTGCTAAACGAACATTGGCCAACAGCTCCGCCGTATGTATGGCCAACTACAGAGGCCTTCCCCAGGCTTGTAAAGTGGAGTCAGTTCTGCTCGGACTGGCTGTCGGCTCTCCCTACCCGAGCGTGACAGCACTTATTTATATGCAGCTGTCACTCTCTGGTGAGGAGAGCCGACAGCCAGTCCGGGCATTGTGTTGCTAGTTATACCGCCGAGTGACTCTTCCCTTAGGGTTGTAAAATTCAGATTATTTTACACATAAGGCCTTATACACACGAGTGTTATACAAGTCCCTAATTCACCACCGAAACCAGGGAGGAGGCGGCAAAACGTACAACAAGAGTCAATCTTCAAAACTTGGCCAAAACGGAACACAAATATTTTTCTTTTTCAACTTCAGCATGAAATCCACCCCGGCTAACCATCAAAAAGAAAATGATTTGATTTTTCCATGGTTTATTTAATGGATTTAATATCATCAAAACACACAGACACTTAAGTACAAGCTGCACCACGTGATTATCTCACGGTTATTTGCCTCGAGAAAACAGTTTCACATCTTTTCCCTAGGAAGCCAATATTCCTCGCCTCATCACTGATGGTGTGGGACCTCAATGACTGCCCGCTCCGTAAAATGTCTGAAGCTTACCGGAGCGCAAATACAGCGGCCTCCACGCCAAAAGTAGTTATTATTCTACTTGTCATCAAGCCTTACAAAAAAAAGCAGAAATATATGGCGTCACTCCAAACCATCCGACCCACCAGCATTACAGAAGGGAGCACGACGAGTCTGGAGATTATTTTACTTTCATCAAAATTACCAAATGGCTTTAAAAAGTTGGTCAATTAATCGTGACCGGGCAGACATTTTGGTATTAAAGGGGTTCTCCAGATTTGCATGACCCCTCTTCCCTGACGCAGTTGTTTTAAAATAAAATGTGCGTTCCAGCGCTGAGTCTCCCGGTGTCTGTTATTGTCTGCAGCGCTGCCGTCACATTAACAGCGCTGCAGCAAATGGGTGGCTGCTTGGCTGCAGCGCTGTTAATGTGACGTAAGTGCTGCAGACAATAACAGACACCGGGAACAGCGGCGGAGACTTAGCGCTGAACCCAGGAAGGGTGAGAAAAGCTCAGGGATTTTTTTTTTTTTTTTTTAACAAGGGGCAGGGGTTTTCCGAAACATTAAAACCCCTTTAAGTGGTATAATGTCACGGGGCAGTAGTGTGAAAACAGGAGACGTGGAACCTGGGCCCCTGAACTGCTCCTCAGGCTTAGGGGATGCCCTGACTCTCCTTATCTTGGGGGTACACTTGATGGTAGTGAGGCCCAAGTCCCCGACCTGTCCCTATCTCCTGTTCAGCCCTGCGCTAAACCCCCAACACCCTCCCCAGGAGGTGAGACAGGGAAAACGTGTACTGCACCAAGTAACAAACAAGGAAAGATACGACAGACACCTAAGGGTAAAATAAACTAAAAAACAAGACTTAGCTGCTCTCTGCTGCTAATGCTCTGAGCAGCAGAGTAAGGAACCAGAACAAGGGGATAGCTGGAGCTCCACTGCAACACAGCCTGCTCCTGAGTCCAGCTTGGTTGGTCTCCAAATGAATAACATCACCAACAGTGAGTGCAGCACCTGATGACCCTTTATAGCAAGGAGGGAGTGGTCACACCTGCTGACTGATTAAACATGTAGTAATACCAGAGGCCACCGGGGGGGGGGGAGGAAACCCAGCAGCAGACTCACTAAACTTGTAGTAACACCAGGGGCAAAAACCCATATTAACCCCCGAGGGCCAGAAAGGAAAAAGGTTCATATAAGAGTCCAGACTCTGACACAGATCCAAAAATGGATCGTGACATATTACACGTCTGATTAATGGTCACTGCGAGTCAACAAGAGCCACTGTGCCACATCGGTTCTCCACTCATGGTCATAGAAATTGGTTAGTCGCAGGGACCAGGAATGAGGGGCAGACATGGCTGGTCATTCATGCAGTCTTTACAGGGCACTGCTGCTTGACATCTCTTGCATGCCGGCTGTGATTTTAACATCCAGTTTGGTCAAACCAATGAGATTTGGCCAAATCAGATCCCCGGGAAATTGAAATTTTGCGAAATTTTTCACTTTATAGTCTACAGTGCCATATTAAATGCATGGCATGACAACGCTTTTGGATTGTGGCATTTTGTTGGGATAGCAAAAAAATTCTTATCAGAAGCTTCTCTGTAAGATTAGAAAACTTTGCGAACAGACGTTGACTGTGAGATAAAAGGGAACTATTAAACAAAAAAAAACAAAAAAAAGGCTTTTTCACATTTTTGATGCATTTTTGGGACTCTTGGATTTTTTTTTCCCCAAATGCAGCAACCTCCGTGGTCTTTTTTTTCTAAGTGTTCTCTACGGCAAAAGTCAAGCAAACAAACAAAAAAGAACCTACGAGAAAAGGGCCAAACGGAAGGACTTTTAAAAAACGCATGAAAATCTAGGTAATATCTACAAACCAGACAAAAAAAAAATCCATAAAAAAAAAAGAATTATGGTGGGAATTTATCATGGGGGGGGGTGGGGGGGGGATATAAGTAGGTTTGTCTAGTGGGTGCGTTGTCGATATTTGCGCCACATTTGCGAAAGAGTTGCGCGATGTTTCATACTTTTTATTACTACAGTAGTCGTAGCACATAAATATGGCAAGGAAAAGAAAATGCTGGGCGCCGTCCTCTTTTGCCCTCAAAAGTAAAAACAGTGATAAAATAATGGGGTTAAAGCCACGTTAAAAAAAAAAAAAAAAAAAAAACCTCTCTAAAATTTGCAGGCAATTATGGCACAAGTTTCAGGGCGACTGCTATTTTTTTTTTTTTTTAGCAGGGGAATTACAAGAAAAAATAAAGCAAAAAACCACTTGGCACCGGTAGGGTTAAGCTGATCGGAAAGTCTAATTTTGCGCACCCTACGGCCGTCCCGGCTATTTGTGACAGCCTGGATTTCCTTGATGCTCTGTAAATACACAATGCTCGTTCTGTTGACTGTCAGAAAGGTCAGCGCCGCTTGTTTGCAGCATCTGGAGCACAGCCGCGTCCCGGGAGACCCTCGGACCCTCGTCTATTTCACAGCTGCTGGTGGCACGCTCCCCGCTGCTGAAAATAGGAAGACGTCTGTGCACGAGCTCGCTGCCGCTTCCTGCCCGCCGCGCTCTGAAATTTTACAGAAGACTCGGAATATGGAATTCCGACTTCTCGCACTTTTTTTTGTATGTTACGGGGTGACGGGTCAGGAACGATATCCTATACCGTGTGCAGGGGGTACTCTGACCAGATTATCACTGTTATGCAGATTTCCTGCCCCAAGCTCAATGCTGATTGGATGAAGCAGATCATGTGATGTGTAATGAGGGGACAGCGGCCTGAGGATACAACGCCCACTATCAAGGTGTGCAGAATTATTAGGCAGCTCGTTTTCCTCCGGCAAAATGAACCAAAAATTAGATTTATCTAACTCTGAAGAGTCCCAAGTTGTTCCACGTCTTATAGAGGAGGCAGCGCCTGCGATTACTAAGATATTGGGGTGAACACAGAACTGCAAACGTTTTGTTGCAAACAGTCACCAGGGTTGCAAAGAACGTGATGAGAAAAAAAGCCGCACAATAACTGCCCAAGATCTGAGAAGAATCAGACGTGAAGCAAGCGGGAAGCCATTGTCCTCCAGTGCTGTCATAGTCCAGAACTGCAGTCTCCCTGGAGGTCAAAAGTACAAGGTGCTCAGAGACACGGCCGAGGTGAGGAGGCTGAGCCCGACCACCACTGAGAAGACACAGAAGCACATGGTGCTCAGTGCTCAGAGACACAGCCAAGGTGAGGAGGCTGAGCCCGACCACCACTGAGAAGACACAGAAGCACATGGTGCTCAGTGCTCAGAGACACAGCCAAGGTGAGGAGGCTGAGCCCGACCACCACTGAGCAAGACACAGAAGTACAAGGTGTTCAGTGCTCAGAGACACGGCCGAGGTGAGGAGGCTGAGCCCGACCACCACTGAGCAAGACACAAAAGTACAAGGTGTTCAGTGCTCAGAGACACGGCCGAGGTGAGGAGGCTGAGCCCGACCACCACTGAGAAAGACACAAAAGTACAAGGTGTTCAGTGCTCAGAGACACGGCCGAGGTGAGGACGCTGAGCCCGACCACCACTGAGGAAGACACAAAAGTACAAGGTGTTCAGTGCTCAGAGACACGGCCGAGGTGAGGACGCTGAGCCCGACCACCACTGAGGAAGACACAAAAGTACAAGGTGTTCAGTGCTCAGATACACGGCCGAGGTGAGGAGGCTGAGCCCGACCACCACTGAGAAGACACAAAAGTACAAGGTCTTCAGTGCTCAGAGACATGGCCGAGGTGAGGAATCTGAGCCCGACCACCACTGAGCAAGGCACAGAAGTACAGGTTCTTCAGTGCTCAGAGACACGGCCGAGGTGAGGAGGCTGAGCCCGACCACCACTGAGGAAGACACAAAAGTACAAGGTGTTCAGTGCTCAGAGACACGGCTGAGGTGAGGAATCTGAGCCCGACCACCACTGAGCAAGGCACAGAAGTACAGGTTCTTCAGTGCTCAGAGACACGGCCGAGGTGAGGAGGCTGAGCCCGACCACCACTGAGAAGACACAAAAGTACAAGGTGTTTAATGCTCAGTGACACGGCCGAGGTGAGGAGGCTGAGCCCGACCACCACTGAGGAAGACACAAAAGTACAAGGTGTTTAATGCTCAGTGACACGGCCGAGGTGAGGAGGCTGAGCCCGACCACCACTGAGGAAGACACAAAAGTACAAGGTGTTCAGTGCTCAGAGACACGGCCGAGGTGAGGAGGCTGAGCCCGACCACCACTGAGAAGACACAAAAGTACAAGGTGTTTAATGCTCAGTGACACGGCCGAGGTGAGGAGGCTGAGCCCGACCACCACTGAGAAGACACAAAAGTACAAGGTGTTTAATGCTCAGTGACACGGCCGAGGTGAGGAGGCTGAGCCCGACCACCACTGAGGAAGACACAAAAGTACAAGGTGTTCAGTGCTCAGAGACACGGCCGAGGTGAGGACGCTGAGCCCGACCACCACTGAGGAAGACACAAAAGTACAAGGTGTTCAGTGCTCAGAGACACGGCCGAGGTGAGGAGGCTGAGCCCGACCACCACTGAGGAAGACACAAAAGTACAAGGTGTTCAGTGCCCAGAGACACGGCCGAGGTGAGGACGCTGAGCCCGACCACCACTGAGGAAGACACAAAAGTACAAGGTGTTCAGTGCTCAGAGACACGGCCGAGGTGAGGAGGCTGAGCCCGACCACCACTGAGAAGACACAAAAGTACAAAGTCTTCAGTGCTCAGAGACATGGCTGAAGTGAGGACGCTGAGCCCGACCACCACTGAGAAGACACAAAAGTACAAGGTCTTCAGTGCTCAGAGACACGGCTGAGGTGAGGACGCTGAGCCCGACCACCACTGAGGAAGACACAAAAGTACAAGGTGTTCAGTGCTCAGAGACACGGCCGAGGTGAGGAGGCTGAGCCCGACCACCACTGAGAAGACACAAAAGTACAAAGTCTTCAGTGCTCAGAGACATGGTTGAAGTGAGGACGCTGAGCCCGACCACCACTGAGAAGACACAAAAGTACAAGGTCTTCAGTGCTCAGAGACACGGCTGAGGTGAGGACGCTGAGCCCGACCACCACTGAGAAGACACAAAAGTACAAAGTCTTCAGTGCTCAGAGACATGGCTGAAGTGAGGACGCTGAGCCCGACCACCACTGAGAAGACACAAAAGTACAAGGTGTTTAATGCTCAGCGACACGGCCGAGGTGAGGAGGCTGAGCCCGACCACCACTGAGAAGACACAAGAGTACAAGGTCTTCAGTGCTCAGAGACATGGCCGAGGTGAGGAGGCTGAGCCCGACCACCACTGAGAAGACACAGAAGTACAGGTTCTTCAGTGCTCAGAGACACGGCCGAGGTAAGGAATCTGAGCCCGACCACCACTGAGCAAGGCACAGAAGTACAGGTTCTTCAGTGCTCAGAGACACGGCCGAGGTAAGGAATCTGAGCCCAACCACCACTGAGCAAGGCACAGAAGTACAGGGTCTTCAGTGCTCAGAGACACGGCCGAGGTGAGGAGGCTGAGCCCGACCACCACTGAGCAAGACACAAAAGTACAAGGTGTGCAGTGCTCAGAGACATGGCCGAGATGAGGAGGCTGAGCCCGACCACCACTGAGCAAGACACAGAAGTACAAGGTGTTCAGTGCTCAGAGACATGGCCGAGATGAGGAGGCTGAGCCCGACCACCACTGAGAAGACACAAAAGTACAAGGTGTTCAGTGCTCAGAGACATGGCCGACGTGAAGAGGCTGAGCCCGACCACCACTGAGCAAGACACAGAAGTACAGGGTCTTCAGTGCTCAGAGACACGGCCGAGGGGAGGAGGCTGAGCCAGACCTCCACTGAGCAAGACACAAAAGTACAAGGTGTTCAGTGCTCAGAGACACGGCTGAGGTGAGGAGGCTGAGCCCGACCACCACTGAGCATGACACAGAAGTACAAGGTGATCTCTGCTCAGAGACACGGCCGAGGTGAAGAGGCTGAGCCCGACCACCACTGAGCATGACACACAGCGTCGGACTGGCCCACCGGAGAACCGGAGGATTCTCCGGTGGGCCCTGGCATCTGGTGGGCCCTGGCACCTGCTGGCATACAGGGCCAGCAGTTGCCTAGGGCCCCCGCTGCTCCAGGGGCCCCCAGCCAGTGGTGTGTCGCACACCATGCAGCTGCTATGGGGGCCCCTGCCAGCGGAGCAGCAGCGGGTGTCAGGAGGCAGGAGCCCCTGTCCCCGCTGCTAAAGAGAAATGAATATTCACTGCGAAGCAGGTCTCCACCCCCAGAGGCCCCGCCCCCAGCCCAGTAAGCCGCTCTGCAGACTACAGCTGTAAATCAGGGCCGGCGCCGCCCTCAGTCCTCTCTGCTCCTGGCTCACAGCCAGTGCGCGATGACGTCACTACATCACGCACCCGCTGTGTGTCTGGCAGAGGGGGCAGCTCCTGACACTGACGCCGGGATCAGCGTGGGAGCGAGGAGGAGAGGTGAGTATCGTGGTTTGTTTGTTTTTTATATCTCTCTCGCTCTCTCTATCTGTCTCTCTCTATCTATCTATCTCTATATATCTCTCTTATATCTATCTATTTTTCTATCTCTATCTATTATCTATATCTATCTATCTCTATATCTATCTCTATCCATTATCTATATCTATCTATTTCTATATCTATCTCTATCTATCGCTCTATCTTTATACCTATCTTTCTATCTCTACATCTATCTCTATATCTTTCTATATATATCTCTATAGCTATCTATTATGTCTATCTATCTCTATATCTATTATTTCTATATTTATTATCTATCTAGCTACCATCTATATCTATCTATCTTTATCTATATATATCTCTATCTAATATCTATATCTATCTATCTCTATACCTATCTATTTATCTATCCGTTATCTATCTCTATATCTTTTCTCTGTATCTATCTCTATATCTATATCTCTCGCTATCTATCGCTCTATCTCTATATCTATCTCTATATCTATCTTTATATCTATATCTATATATCTATCTCTATCTATATCTATTTCTCTCTATATCTATCTCTATCTCTCTATAGCTATCTATATATCTCTATCTATCTCTATATCTATCTCTCTGTATATCTATCTATCGCTCTATCTCTATATCTATCTTTCTATCTATATATCTATCTATCTATCTTTCTCTATCTATTTATCTCTATATCTTTTCTCTGTATCTATCTCTCTCTATATCTATATCTATCTATCTCTATATATATCTATTATCTCTATATATATATCTCTCTATATCTATCTATCTATCTCTCTCTATATCTATCTCTCTGTATATCTATCTATCTATCTTTCTTTCTATCTCTATATCTATCTCTATATCTATCTATCTTTCTCTATCTATCTATCTCTATCTATTATCTCTATCTATCTCTCTATCTCTACATCTATCTCTATATCTATCGTTCTATTATGTCTATCTATCTAGCTATCTCTATTATCTATATCTACCTATCTCTATATCTTTCTATCTTACTCTGTTATCTCTATATTTATTATCTATCTTTATCTATCTATCTCTATCTATTATCTATATCTATCTCTCTATTTATCGATCTCTGTATCTATCTCTCTCTCTATCTACCGCTCTCTCTATCTATCTCTATATCTATCTATTATCTCTATATCTACCTATATATCTATATCTGTTTCTCTCTATATCTATCTCTATATCTCTCTCTATAGCTATCTCTATATCTATCTATATATTATCTCTATATCTATCTATCTCTATATCTATCTCTATATCTATCTATCTCTATATCTATCTGTTATCTCTATATCCATATCTATCTATCTCTATATCTATCTATCTTTCTATCTAACACTATATCTCTATATCTATCTCTATATCTCATTATCTATCTATCTCTATCTCTCTCTCTTTATCTATCTATTGATCTATCCATCTATTATATCTATCTATTATCTCTATTATTTATATCTATCTATCTCTATCTCTCTCTATATCTATCTATCTTTCTAACTCTATATCTATCTCTATACATATCTCTATATCTAGATATTATCTCTATATCTATCTCTATATCTATCTTTCTATAGCTATCTGTCTCTATATCTATCTATCTCTATATCTATTATCTCTATATCTATTATCTCTATATCTATTATCTCTATATCTATTATCTCTATATCTATTATCTCTATATCTATTATCTCTATATCTATTATCTCTATATCTATTATCTCTATATATCTCTATATCTATTTTTATTTATAGCCATCTATCTATATATATTTATCTCTATATATGTCTACATTAATTATTATTATTATTATTATTATATCATCTGTATATCTCTATCTATTATCTATCTCTATCTATATATCTATCTATCTCTATATCTTTCTATCTATCCATTATCTATTTTCTATCTGTCTCTATATCTATCTACCTATCTATCTATATTTCTTTCTATATCTATCTTTATATCTATCTATCTCTATGAATCTTTCTATCTATATCTATCCATTATCTACTATCTATCTCTATATCTATCTATTTCTACATCTATCTTTCTATCTATATCTATCTAACTCTATATCTATATAGCATTATACCCTAATAGGGGGCAGCATTATACCCTATGAGGGGGGCAGTATTATACCCTATGAGGGGGGCAGCATTATACCCTATGAGGAGGCAGCATTATACCCTATGAGGAGGCAGCATTATACCCTATGAGGGGGGCAGCATTATACCCTATGAGGGGGTGCATTATACCCTATGAGGGGGCAGCATTATACCCTATGAGGAGGCAGCATTATACCCTATGAGGAGGCAGCATTATACCCTATGAGGAGGCAGCATTATACCCTATGAGGGGGCAGCATTATACCCTATGAGGAGGCAGCATTATACCCTATGAGGAGGCAGCATTATACCCTATGAGGGGGTGCATTATTCCCTATGAGGGGGCAGCATTATACCCTATGAGGAGGCAGCATTATACCCTATGAGGAGGCAGCATTATACCCTATAAGGAGGCAGCATTATACCCTATGAGGAGGCAGCATTATACCCTATGAGGAGGGCAGCATTATTCCCTATGAGGGGGTGCATTATTCCCTATGAGGGGGTGCATTATTCCCTATGAGGGGGTGCATTATTCCCTATGAGGGGGGCAGTATTATACCCTATGAGGGGGGCAGCATTATACCCTATGAGGGGGCAGCATTATACCCTATGAGGGGGTGCATTATTCCCTATCAGGGGGTGCATTATACCCTATGAGGGGGGCAGCATTATACCCTATGAGGGGGGCAGTATTATACCCTATGAGGGGGCAGCATTATACCCTATGAGGGGGTGCATTATTCCCTATGAGGGGGTGCATTATACCCTATGAGGGGGGCAGCATTATACCCTATGAGGAGGCAGCATTATACCCTATGAGGGGGGCAGTATTATACCCTATGAGGGGGTGCATTATTCCCTATGAGGGGGGCAGTATTATATTCTATGAGGGGGCAGCATTATACCCTATGAGGAGGCAGCATTATACCCTATGAGGGGGGCAGTATTATACCCTATGAGGGGGTGCATTATACCCTATGAGGGGGTGCATTATACCCTATGAGGGGGTGCATTATACCCTATGAGGGGGGCAGTATTATACCCTATGAGGGGTGCAGTATTATACCCTATGAGGGGGTCAGTATTATACCCTATGAGGGGGTGCATTATACCCTATGAGGGGGGCAGTATTATCCCCTATGAGGGGGGCAGTATTATATTCTATGAGATGGCTGCATTATATTCTATTAGATGGCTTCATTATACTATGTGAGGGGGCTGCTTTATATTATATGAGGGGGCTACCCCAACTCCTGCTACATAATTAAGACATGTACAACCTTATATTATACCCGGATATTAGCGTGTTTTACCGCATAATTGGTGGTCTGGTATTTAACTCTATGCAGCTACGTAGTGGGCCCCAAGAATGATTTTCTCTGGTGGGCCCAAGGTGTTCCAGTCCGACGCTGATGACACAGAAGTACAAGGTGTTCAGTGCTCAGAGACACGGCCGAGAGAGACTAGATCTCAACAAGAGGAAATTACATTTTTGTAATATATAGTACTAGCAATAAATCAATCAATCTTGGTGGGATTAAAAAAAAAGTACAAATTTATAAAAAAAAAAAAAAAAAGATTATCTTTTAAATCAGTTTTTCCCAATTAAATCACAAAGAAATAAAAAAAGAAAATCAGCTGGTATCTTTATTTCTATAAAAGTCTGATCTATCACCATCTAAAATGATTTCACTTTTAAGTTACCCCCCCCCAAAAAAAAACAAAAAAAAAAAAAAACCTGTAAGATTGGCGGTTTTTTTTTGGTTGACAATCTTCCCCCCCGAAAAATTCAACAAAAAAAAATCAAAATATCACACGCACCCTAAAATAGTGTCAATAAATTCTACAGCTCGCCACAAAAGAGACAAGTCATTGCACCTCTCCATCAACAGAAAAATAAAAATGTCGCGGCTCACAGAAAATTAAAATTAAAAACCAATTTGGAGAAATAAAATAAAGGCAAGAACCAACATAAATAATAATAAAAAAAAACACCATAAATTTGAGATTGTCGCAATCGTACTGAATCATGTTGTTAGGTCACTTTTAATACATAATAAATACGGTAAAAAAAAAACAAAACCCCAAAATAATAAAACGAAACATCGCCCATTTCTTTAAATGTTAAATACTTGGCTGAGAGGTTTTAATTAAAACCAAGAATACACCAGAGACACAATTACATCTTCTTGATGACTAAATAACAAGAATCTCGTGCTAAAAGAGACATAAAAAAAACTATAAAAAATAAAAAAAATAAAATAAATATAAAAAAAAACAAAAAAATAAAAGATAAAAAAAAAAAAGATAATGTCCTCGAGGTTGTGAGCACAACTGATTTATGCTTGTTCTTGCTGCTTGGATTAAAACTACAGTGTTAAGTAAATGTGACCGGCCTCCGAGTGGACGAGGACTAGTTTATTAAAAAAAAAAAAATGGCCACATGGAGAGAACGGAATATTTTAGCAATGTTAATCTAACTCATGCTGCTTCCTCTCCGGAGCTTCTGGTATTATGAAGTAGGTCAACGTAATTACTAATGCAGCAATGTTTACCTCTGCTTTATAATAAAAGTGTCATATGCCAAGGATTGAAGGCAAAAACAGTCCCTGAAAGGTAAAGTAATGGCGAACGTGGCAGGCGAAACGCTTCTGTCTGCCAGGACGCATTTTAAAGTCTATGTCCTGCTCAGGAATTTTTAATATCATATATTGCAAAAAAAAAAAAATGACTTACGGGAATGGTTATGATGGTCCGACGGGCTGGAGGCCTTCATGGCCTTATACAGGAAATTGCACTGACATGTAGGTTGTTTTCTTTCCATTTAGATTCCGAATGGTTGTGTATTTTATCTTTGCTGTGTTTATACCAGCGGGCGGTTTTCTAACAGGTACTGTAATATAACGGTTTGATCCCAAGTAAGGAACACACAATTTAACTTTTGACGCCTTCCTTCCCTTTGACTTTGGTTAGAATCGAGGTACACAGCTCCCATTAGGACTTAGGTGTCCATAACTGGATAAAGTTAAACAGGAGGAGACAAAGCCCCAGATAAAGCCGGTATCCCCAGACAAAGCTATTGGCAAAACAATCTTCAAGTGTCCTATTTATATTATCCGCGTATTCCTTGAGTTCTGGCTTGGAGCTTTGCTTTGCCTTCTGTGTGTTTAATTAGTGCAGTGCTGGGACCTCTGGTTCTGCTAGTCTTAGTTTCTGTTTTCAGTTAGTTTCTGCAGCCTTCTCTTTGTTTTCTATTAGGAGGTGACCCTTTTTTGTACACAGTCCTTAGATCTTTCAGGGACCCCCTTCCCCCTATCTATAGGTCTTCGCTTGATATTAGCCTAGGATGGTCGGTGGGTCTATTCACAAGGAATGGGTCGCCCACTCCATCGTAGGGTATCAGCCTAGTCACAGTGCAGGGTCAGTTCTCCCCCTCTTACCCTAGTCCTGTGCTGCAGAACTGTAACAGATTTAGTTGCCTTTTTGGGCACTTTTTAATTCAGTGATCCAATATACTCACCTATTTCTTGCTGCACTCGCACTTTACTACTTTTTGTTGGGAAATGGAAACGCCAGGGTTCGCTTAACAACAAATATATGGTCTTACTATCTGCTTTGTCGGATTCGCCCACCGGATGTTCTTTTACTATTTTTCACATTATGTAATTATCTTTTTTTTTTAATATTTATTACAGAAATATTACTTTCACGTCCAGTACTTATAGTTCTTTTCTGGTATTTTTGTGCTGTGTGTATACTGCTGTATGTAGCTTTGTTAGGTCTTTGTAGTTATGATACGGTTTCAACAAAAAGTTCCTAAAACTTAGCAGTAAAGAGACACTTGGAACAGAAACCTGATCCGGCAGTCACGGGTATAATCAGTAGATCCCAACCATAACAGAGGACAATGAAGCCAAAAATATGGACATGAAAGTGGCCATAAGAGGTGCAGAGGTAGCCGTAAAACCTAGGCATAGGCATGTTAAAAAATATTGTCAGATAAGCCTAAGGCCTCAGGAGCGGTGATCCAGCAGAGACGGCAATGTGGTCAAACTAGTCGAGCAAATATCAAGTTCAAATGCAGAGTGGGTTCAACAGGTCTAACTAGGGAATAAACACCTATAACGGGGACTGAGACTGATGCGTCACTGTTGTTAAATATGGCACACCTACCGGTAATTCGGATTGGTAAGGAGCCAAGCGGCATCCATGTCAGTCCCACGAGGTGAGCACATTACACCTGGTAGATCACAGACGTATTTTGAGAAGAACAGTTAATAAGAAGAAGAAAAGAAGGCCGCCACCGGTCACTTCCTTCCAACCATTCCAGAAAACAATGTAAAACGTACAACCGACATATCATGTGTGCTCCAATTTCTCTGATCTAACGGTTTGTGATCTATGATACCCAAGTGAAATTTCCAATTAGATGGCCCAAATTTGCCTTCAGCACCAGCTTTTTCCCTTGGGTATTAAAGATAGGGCTTTACAATTTGGGGGTCCTTTTCGGGAACTGTCATTAGGGTTTATCTGATGGCACTTTTTTAAAAAAAAATTCTTGCGTGATAGTAACTTCTGTCCATATGCGTATAAGGAAATATGGATGTCACAGAGCAAGTCCATCCTCAGGACCCGCGTCTATCGACTAAAGCAAACGTTTCTAAAATTTCCATCTACTATACTCTGATTTTACATCTAGGGAAAGTTAGACCTAAATTTCAACTACTCACAAAAGGTGGTTGGAGGTGGACCTACAATGCTTAACTCATTGTTGTAGGGTCCCTTATTTGAAGGAGTTGTCAGGGTTGAAACAAACCCCTTTAATAGTGGCTAGTCTGCTGTGACTATGGGGTGTGGGTTATATGCGTGGGTGGGACTGGACTATATGCGTGGGTGGGGCTTATATAAAAAAAACACTACCAATACTAGCTGGAATCTTTCTGGAGATTATTTATGAGCATGTAACTTTGGTATGGTTTACCAAAAAAAAGACCCTGAGGGACATGTACACATTTATACTCCTTTGCCCAAAAAAAACAAGGAGAACTCCTTTAACCTCTTCAGTCCTGCTGGTAGACTGTATAACAATGATGTCTTGCCTCAAAGTGATTTGTGAGATGATCTTTGTTTTTCATTGGCCTTGAAATGCAAATGGCGAGTTTCCCGCCCATCCTGTCTACAGTGATGCACTGTGCACATTCTATATATTCCTGTGCCGATCACTTTAATGAATGCACATTGAGAAGAGGCTTCATTAGAAGCATCAATCATCGGCCTGGGCATTTCCCGGTTTTCCCCCACACATAATATACATTCCCCAGATAATAACACTTTATACTGGCGCTCTATACAATATACATACGCAAATGTTCTTCGGAGGCGTCATTACCACATTATTTTATATTTACATAAATTAATTTCTCCTGTAACCTGATAACATTTATCAAAGAAAACAGTTGTGAATATTTACTACGCGCAGCACAGCCAGCAATGTTGTGTGACCTGCGTATTTCAGGAATCTTTCCTTCCCTTTGCTTCACTGTCATACTCCATGCTTCCTCAGTGGGCGGGTTCTTCCTGAGCCAATCACTTACCTTTTCCTGATGCTCCTCCTCTCGCAGACACAACTGCAGCCACATCTCCCTCTTCCCTTTTTTTTTGTTATTAACTGGAGAAATTTGCTTATTTTTACTGAAACGTCTGGCTGACCACTGTCTGCTCGGGTTGTCTCCGCAGGGTAATTTTGTTAAACTTATGGTACAGTGGGTAATTCTCCCCCTCTTGTATACTGCAGGAAGCGCCGTACCATTTCAGGGAAGGCATTCATAAAATGTACGCACATCTATAAGCCAGCACTCGGTATCTAAAAGATGAAGAAGACCCGATTGATGGGCTCATTCGGGAAATTATTGGGTAGGGCACTCAGTTGGCATTGTTAATCGTTCAGTGGCACATTTCATTGTTAATAGCGCACTCAGGGGCCATCATTTTTTGGAGGTACTCGTGGCTTAATTAATTGTTATGGGGCACTCAGGGGGCATTATTATTTGGTTAGGCACACGCTGGGCGATATTAAATGTTAAGGGGGAACTGAAAGAGCATTATTATTTTATAAAGGACACTCAGGGAATTACAACATTGTACAGGGACACTTGGAGCAAATTTATTTTATGATATACCAGCCACTCGCACAACCTCTAAGCGCCACTCCACTCACCGAGTGTTTCGCTCTGCTCCACTTAGTACCTGAGCATCGCTTTGCGCTGCCTACTGCTATCTTCAGGCGACTCCACCCGCCATTCCTCGCCTGAACTTAGGTTGTTTGTAGCTCTGTCTCTAGTTCCTGTATTTGCGTATTCCTGTTTTATCTCACCTGTGATCGACCCGGCTTGCCTTCTCGTTTATCTTAATGTATCCACTCATGACCTCGGCTATGAGATCTGATTCTGTCCTGCCTGCCCCGAGCTCAGACTGCCTGCCCTCGTTTTTGTCTCGCCCACCTGTACCCAAGTCTCTGATGCACTGGTCATCTGCTGCAGGCCCAGGGACTTCCTTGGAATGGTAACTGGTGTCTACCGACTGCCCAGCCTATCCTCACCATCAGAGGCTCTAGTTTAGACCTGGCAGAATCCCAGTCACGCCCCTCCAGACTAAGCCGCGCCTGTGGTGCAGTGGGTCTACACCCTCCAGCGTTACATATTATAAGGTTGTACTCAGTACATTGTTACTTTTTAAGGGGGATTCGATGGACAATATTTCTTTACTTGGGGCATTAAAAGGACATTAAAACGACATTATTACTTTATAGGGCGTACCCAAGGCATTGCAAATTTACAAGGGGGCATAAGTACTTTATGAGGGTGATTTGTGGCATAACTCTTATATAAGAGGGCAATTGGGACATTAATACTTTATAAGACGATACTTAGGGCACTTTAATTTGGGTTTTCTGTAACGTCTATGCATGCAATGTGGGTCTGGAGGTAAGAAAAGATGGGGACCCCTGCTGTGGAGAGTAAAATGGCGCGTCAGATGCTCACATCACTGCTGACGCCAATCACTGAACTCAGCCGCTTGGATGAAATAGATGGCACCAACCACTGAGCTCAGCCACTGACTGCAGCGGTGATGGGAGCTGTGGAAGGAGAGCAGCGCTGGATCGGGGGAGGATGTGTACCATCCAGTTCAGTTATTTTACTTGACAGGCAACATTTGGGGTCCACTTTTCTAAAAGTGCTCCCCCTCACACCTATTCTCTGAATACGCCATAAATACCTGTAATAAGAAAGTCCCCCAAAAAATGTGACAATTTTTTTTTTTTTTAAACCAGAAATGATAGTTGTCACTCCCCTTCCCCCACTTGTATCTACAGTTCATTACACGGCAGGTGGGGGAAGGGGTGACAATGAAGGTATAGAACACCTATGCTCCATCCCACGGTACGATGGGTGTGTAAGGCCTCTTTCACACTTCAGTTTTTTGCATCAGTTATAATCCGCCAAAAAGGCGGACAAGCGGATCCGTTCTCAACTGATGTGAACGGATGGCACAGGATCCATTTTCAGACGGATCCTGAAAATGAAGAAATTTAATCGCTGGCCGGGGAGAGGGAGAGAGGGAGAGAGGGAGAGAGAGAGAGGGAGGGAGAGAGAGAGAGAGAGAGAGAGAGAGAGAGAGGGAGGGAGAGGGAGAGGGAGAGGGAGAGGGAGAGGGAGAGGGAGAGGGAGAGGGAGAATTTTTTTTTTTTTTTTGTCCGGCACCCAGAAAGAAATTCGGGTTAAATTAGTGTTTGCAGGATCCGCAAGAGAAAAAAACGTTACAAGCTCCGTTTTGAAATTTTTGAGGATGGTGACGGACAGCAACTTTTGGCGGATCCTCACAAAAAACGGATGCAACGGACAGCAATCCGTCACAATCCGCCATTAATGCAAGTCAATGGGAAAAAAAATTTGAGGATCCGTTTTTTTTCAAAACCTGGCGGATTGTGACTGATTGTAAAAAACGGAAGTGTGAAAGAGGCCTAATAGATTTACCTGTTCTCTGGATCAGGAACGGTCAGGTTCCTCGTCACGAAACACATCTTCAGCGGAATGGTTTTCTTGTCTCCATAACTGGGCAGAGAGAGAGGCGATGGCGGACACTTCGATGAATTACCGAGCCGCGGAGATTCTGGAGGAGGAGTCTCCCATCCGATCTCAGACACCGGGGAACCCTTCTTGACATAAGGAGTGGCCTCTCGCATGTACTTCACTACAAAAAAAAAAGTCATAAAACACCACAATTACTCCACCTCATCCATCAGCGGCGGCGCCCATACACACTACCAGTTTACAAGCTGCGTAAGGCCTTGTCTCGTCTCCCAGGCCGCGAACAACTTCAAAGCGCTCGTCTCATCTACTGTATATTATGTATTCTGCTTTTAATACGTGCGACGTCTTGTAATAAGATCAAAAGGAACAAAGAATTAGTGACGGGGACGGTGAGAGGCAAAAGGGAATCAATGATGTCCCGAGAGCGGCGGCGGCGCGTCAAGTCACGGTGTGTCACAATAACGAGGAATCTCGTCAGTATCTATCTACATAGCAAAGATGTACTATAGACGTCATAGTTAGAGGTCATTTATGGCTACACCACTCTTGCCATAACTTTTTCAACTTGTTCACACTCCACGAAAGAAAAAAACCCACAAAGTGTTTTACAGAACCAGGAAAACGAATAAGATTTCAGAAGGCTCCTGCACGTGCCGCTTACTTTTATCGGCGTGCACAAGAGACAAATGTAACCTGACAAAACCCCAGTAAAAAAACCGCACCAAAAGTGAAGCAAAAAAACACAGCAAAATCCAAGCAAAGAGCGCTTTTTGTAAACAGCTTAAACGTAGCTTAAACTTGGCATAAAAAAAGTTGCAAAAACGCAACGTGTGAACATAGCCTAAGGGTATGTGCACACGTTGCGGATTTGCCCCTGCGGATCTGCTGCAGATCCGGAAGTGATTTACAGTACAATGTTATTCTATGGGGAAAAAAAACGCTGTGCTCATGCTGCGGAAAAATCTGCGCGGAAACGCGTTTTTTTTTTCCGCAGCATGTCAATTCTTTGTGCGGATTCCGCAGAGTTTTTACACCCATTCCATTATAGGAATCCGCAGGTGTAAAAACGCAGGCGAAATCCGCATAAAAAACCGCGCGGATTTTGACCTGCGGATTCTGCCAAGAGATGCAGATCCTGCGCAGAAAATTCCTCACGGCAATCCGCAACGTGTGCACATACCCTTAGTGTTTTAACCACAGATCTGACCCTGCACGACGTTGTGCTCCATGACTGTCGCGTCTCGGCATCTTGGACGGTGCTATACCTCGCCCTGTTGTGCCGTTATCTTGGTGCCATGGTCTGTAGGAGTAGGCGGCCGTGCACTTTCACAGGGCGCGGCATTTATCACACTTGTTCTTTGCACAAGATTCAATTCTGATCATGTAAAATTCTCATTTACCGATGACATCAGTGAATTAAAACAAAAGAATCCATTTTTCTTTCACTGTAGACAAGACGACAGACTTGCCAAAAAACGCTGAGCGCGGGATTATGTCTTGTTCCACAGAACATCCATTGTCTGATGTCTGGATGACATTTTCGAGACCAGAAAATACTGACGAGAGATGTCACATTGCTTATTGATTGGCTTCTGAAAGGATTTAAGGTGATCATTAAAGGGGGTCGGTCCAGGAAAACGCATTGAGGACCAATCTTTACAGTGAGTATATACAAACGCTCTACTGCACCTGGAAAAACATTGAGGGGGTCACAATGTTCTTTGTAGATCTACGCCCGGACTCTACAAATATAAAACTCTTCTCTAAACATTCTAGTCTTCCGATGAGAGTTATGCCCGACGCATGGCACAGAACCGAAGATACCTGATCCCAATACTATTTAACAGCACCTTCAACAAAACCATAACAGATCCAACAGATCCCACCGCCATCCAGCAGACCTCATCTGATCCCACTACCAGCACCAGACCTCACCAGCACCCATTGACAAAACTAATCACCTTTCAAAAGACCACCATGGTCTCAAAACTGCTACGGTAGAGTTGAACAAATTTTTCAAAATTCGGTTCCGATTTTGATCTGGGGAGGATATTGATTTTGCAATATTCGTTGAACGTTATTGGAGTCAATGGGGGTACAAGTGACCGAATATGTTCGGGACTGATCGTCAAACACAAATTGGGCCCGAATAGGGTAACAATATGTCACGAATATGGCAAGTTCGGATTCGTTGTCCGATTCCGAACATATTCGCTCAAGTCTACTCAGAACCTTTCAACAAATCCTAACACCCATCAGCAGACACCAACAGACTGCAGCATCCTTCCACAAAATCCAACTCCCATCAACAAATCCCAGCACCCATCAGAAAACTCTAGTACCCTTAAATTACACCGAGCACCCTTCAGTAAACCCCAGATGATCTCAGCATTAAGTAGGAGACCCCCAACACCCATAATAAAACAACCGCCCATCGGCAGATTCCAAGTGAATACCATTGGCCTTCAAAAGATTCCAGGCAAATCCCACCAACCTATAACGAAATCCAACATCAATTAGCAAAACCCGACACTTTCCGTAGACCTCAGTACCCATAAAAAAAACACCATTCAGCATCACTAGATAATCTCCCCACCATTCACCAAACTCCAACAACCATAAAAAACAAGCACCATTCAGGGAGGGTATGGGAGGCTCTTAATCAGTACTGGGGGAGACAATAGCAAAAGGTCCCACCTGACCACCCCTTTTTATTTTGGTATCTTTAAAAAAAAACAGAAATTCTCTTGGCAACGAGGGAGATAAGTAGGGTTGTTTTTGGTGTCATTTTGGGTTGGCGGAGGAAGGGGGTCCTTGGAGTTAGTGGACAATTGTGGTGGGGGGTGTATATTAAGTAGCTGGCGCCAATTAATTGTGGTTGGAATTTGGTAATGGCCTGGTGGAGTTGTGTCACTCTTCAGGGTGGGGACCCTGGGGAACTGGTGTCATGGAGAAGGTTTTCCTGCAATGGAGGTGCCCCCCGAGCTGGTGGTTATGGCTGGGGGTAAAGTTGTAAGATTTCAATATTCGAGTACCGACAAGCCTTTGGAGCGCCAAGATCCTCGTTGAGCCTAAAGTGATTACTGATTGTTATGTTTGTTATAATAAAAGACGACTTGGCCAATTTTATATAAAACGATGAGTCTGTTTTATTTAGGAAAAAACGGGAATTCAATAGTGGGCTGTTTGATAGACGGTGGTTGAAGGACGGCCTCTACAATACTCGAGTCCTGGATTTATCACAGACAAGACTTACAGGTACAACCACTATAGTATTGAAGAGTTTGCAGTTTAGGTAATAGGCAAGGATGGTCCACCTCATAAAGGAGAGCCAAATGTGCGGGGATGAGGTGTTATCTGAGCATGCTCGTGTGCTAGCCGAGTGTCTTTGGCGTGGTCGAAAAATATGTTCGAGTCCCCGCGGCTGTATGTCTCGTGGCTGTTCGACAGCAGTAACACATGCAGGGATTGTCTGTCTGTTAGTTAGCACCTGAGCATGCTCCGATAACGGCTTATCCCAGCATGTTCACTCATCACTAATGACCAATTAATATTGCAAGGAAAATATGTACAGAAAGTGATAACAACGTGTAGACAGGCACTCAGGATGAAATCTGAGTTTTGAGGAAGGTTGGTTATGGCTCACACTGTAGATCAGTGCGGGTCAGACCACCGGGAGCGGCACCGATCTACAGAATGGGTCACTTTTTTCCCGTTAGAATGGAGCAGATGTGCGCATGCTCGACTGCCAAGCTCTGGGCTCAGCTTTATTCGACGTCCCCTTAGAGAATGAATGGATGGGCATTCGGGTGTCTGATCTGCCGTTCCATTCCATGACGGGGATAACAGTGCTCCATCAGTGATAAAATTCCCCACTGTTGTCAATCGGTGCCGATCCATGAGGTCGGACACCCACCAATCAATAAGTTTTCACCTATTCTATGAAATAGTTGGTGACTTTCACCAGACAACCCTTTGAACTCAGGTGGCATGAGATGACTAGTAGAGTTGAGCGATACCGTCCGATACTTCAAAGTATCGTATCGGATGGTATCGGCCGATCTTTAAAAAAAGTATCGGTATCGCCGATTCCGATACCGGAAGTCCCATTCAAGTCTATGGGACTTCCGGTATCGGAATAAGAAAAACCCTTTCCTGCCCTTGTACAGCCTCTCTGGGGTCTGTACGGGCCTTTCGGGGGGCTGTGCCGGCCTGCCAGGGGGTCTGTGCAGGCTCCGGTGGTCTGTGCCGGCCTGCCGGTGGTCTGTGCAGGCTCCGGGGGGCTGTGCCGGCCTGCCGGGGGGCTGTGCCGGCCTGCCGGGGGTCTGTGCAGGCTCCGGGGGTCTGTGCAGGCATCGTCCGATGGGACTACAAGTCCCATCGGGCGATGCCTGCTACCATGACAGTGATTGACACATTAGCCAATGATGGGACAGTAGTAGTCCCATCATCCGGCTAATGTGTTAAATGTAAAAAAAAAAAAAAAAAAAAATTACATGCTACATACATACAACATGCATACTACATACATGCTACATTCATACTACATGCAACATACATACTACATATATACTACATGCATGCTACATACATACTGCATGCTACATACATACTACATATATACTACATACATACTACATGCATCATACATAACACATATATACTACATGCATGCTACATACATACTACATGCTACATACTACATATATACTACATGCATGCTACATGCTACATGCTACATACATACTACATATATACTACATGCATGCTACATACATACTGCATGCTACATGCATGCTACATACATACTACATACATACTACATGCTACATACATACTACATATATACTACATACATACTACATACATACTACATGCATGCTACATACATACTACATACATACCACATACATAACACATATATACTACATGCATGCTACATACATACTACATGCTACATACATACCATATACATACTACATGCATGCTACATACATACTACATGCATGCTACATATATACTACATGCATGCTACATACATACTACATGCTACATACATACTACATATATACTACATGCATGCTACATACATACTACATGCTACATACATACTACATATATACTACATGCATGCTACATACATACTACATATATACTACATGCATGCTACATACATACTACATATATACTACATGCATGCTACATACATACCACATATATACTACATACATACAATACATTCATACAATACATACATAGACATACAGTACATATAACATAGAGTAACATACTTACCAATACTTGTCACATTGTTCCCCGAAGCCATTGTCTTTCCGGAATAAATATTAACATAACAAACCACAAAAATACTCACCCACGATCCGAAGCAGTCCACGAGTGTGTCCCACGACGATCTTGGGTAGAGAACTGCAGCATCAGATGATGCTGCCGTTCTCTACGGGCTGCAGGAATCCAATGACGGAAGGTAGGTATCTTTCCGCACTGTATTCCTCCGCCACTTAAAAAAAAAAAAGTCCCTAGTCTCACTTTATGCCATTGCTGTGTGGGAAATTCCCACGCAGCAATGGCATAAAGTGAGACTAGGGACTTTTTTTTTTTTAAGTGGCGGAGGAATACAGTGCGGAAGGATACCTACCTTCCGTCATTGGATTCCTGCAGCCCGTAGAGAACGGCAGCATCATCTGATGCTGCAGTTCTCTACCCAAGATCGTCGTGGGACACACTCGTGGACTGCTTCGGATCGTGGGTGAGTATTTTTGTGGTTTGTTATGTTAATATTTATTCCGGAAAGACAATGGCTTCGGGGAACAATGTGACAAGTATTGGTAAGTATGTTACTCTATGTTATATGTACTGTATGTCTATGTATGTATTGTATGTATGTAGTATGTATGTAGTATGTATGTAGCATGCATGTAGTATATATGTAGTATGTATGTAGCATGCATGTAGTATATATGTAGCATGTATGTAGTATGTATGTGGTATGTATGTAGCATGTAGTATGTATGTAGCATGCATGTAGCATGTAGTATGTATGTAGCATGTATGTAGTATATATGTGGTATGTATGTAGCATGTAGTATGTATGTGGTATGTATGTAGCATGTAGTATGTATGTAGCATGCATGTAGTATGTATGTAGTATGTATGTAGTATGTATGTAGCATGCAGTATGTATGTAGCATGTATGTAGTATATATGTAGTATGTATGTAGCATGCATGTAGTATGTATGTAGCATGTAGTATGTATGTAGCATGCATGTAGTATGTATGTAGCATGTATGTAGTATGTATGTAGTATATATGTAGTATGTATGTAGCATGTAGTATGTATGTAGCATGTAGTATGTATGTAGCATGCATGTAGTATATATGTAGTATGTATGTAGCATGTAGTATGTATGTAGCATGCATGTAGTATATATGTAGTATGTATGTAGCATGTAGTATGTATGTAGCATGCATGTAGTATGTATGTAGTATTTTTTTTTTTTTAACATTTAACACATTAGCCGGATGATGGGACTACTACTGTCCCATCATTGGCTAATGTGTCAATCACTGTCATGGTAGCAGGCATCGCCCGATGGGACTTGTAGTCCCATCGGACGATGCTTGCACAGACCCCCGGACATCAGCACAGCCCCCCGGCAGGCCGGCACAGCCCCCCGGCAGGCCGGTACAGACCCCCACAGGGTGCACAGCCCCCCGGCAGAGACCCCGGGCAGTCCACACAGCCCCCCGGCAGGCCGGCAGAGACCCCCGGAAGGCCCGAAATGACGGCGCATCATGATGCGCACACACCGCGCATCATGATGACGTCAGGCCGTCAATCAACTGAACTTCCGATTCCGATGCCGAATTCCGATATTGAAAAAATATCGGAAGTCGGTATCGGAATTCCGATACAGCAAGTATCGGCCGATACCCGATACTTGCGGTATCGGAATGCTCAACACTAATGACTAGTTTTTTTTTTTTTTTTTTATAAAACCCACACTACTCTATTGGGCGTGTTTTACGCTATACGTGTTTGTGAGAAAGTACACTGAATAAGTATGAGAAATTGGATTCCTTCATGAAATTTACAGACAGGTAAAGATGGACACGTCTTTATCCAGAATATCGATTTATCTACTGTATATTTTAAGAAACGAAAAAAAAGATTGGGGAAAAACTGGAACCAATGTGACACTTGCTATTATATAGACATGTCTGTTGACTTTTCAAGGGATTGAATACTTTTGCAAGCTTCTCTGATAGAAAAAAAAAAAATCATTACCATGGGGTAAACAGTTTTAGATTTTCCAAATACTGTATCATCTGTTCTATTTTTCATTTTATCTTCTCAAGTAATGACGACCCTAAACGCGTCACTCACTACACATAATCCAGAGAGAGAAGTATTACAGGAAAGCAGATCTATGTCTTACTTAATTTTTCATTAATAAAGAAAACTTAAAAAAGTTTCAGCATTTCACTCAAAATAAGAAAAAAATCCCTATAGAGGTCGTCATCTAGAAAGTCTGCTCAACTGGAGCAGAGGACGCATTACTGGGCAGATTTGCTATCCAGGTGTCCAGGCTGCCCACCATTGATCATATAATTCGTTTTTATGTTTCTACTAGTGATGTATGAAGGCTTTTTTTTAAATTATTATTTTTTAATTATTATTCATTATTATTTATTTTTTGTGGTATATAATATTGCTTTACAACTTCTTGCAGCACCTTGCTTTTCTCTGCTGCTGCAAACCATGGGCTCATATTTTTTTATCGCAAGGTACAACAGTGATAAAAGTGAGAGTTTAGGATTCTTCAGTCTCAGAAGTAAACGTTCTGTGATGACATGCGACTTTGATGGCGGGTCACGGAGACACAATCCATGGCAGCACTGAATGCGGCTCCGCACAATCAGCTTATTCTTCTAGCTGAGAGCCAATTATAAATGGGAGAGAGTTGGCCTGACATTACAGAGTCTCCCGAAGAATAAACAAAGCGTAATTACCAGGAGGAGAAATGTGACGTGGACCCTCATTGTGTTACCGCAGGGCACCGCACCGAATCATAGGCTCTGCAGACATGTCACAATTACTATATACCTTTGTACGCTGCACACTAGGATACAAATCCACTCCATAGGTAGCTAACATGTGGATTGGCGGCTGCCGAGAGACTACATCCCAGCAAATCACGCCGCAGAAGTTATATTCTTGTACATAGGAGCAGTATTATAGTAGTTATATTCTTGTACATAGGGGCAGTATTATAGTAGTTATATTCTTGTACATAGAGGCAGTATTATAGTAGCTATATTCTTGTACATAGGGGCAGTATTATAGTAGTTATATTCTTGTACATAGGGGGCAGTATTATAGTAGTTATATTCTTGTATATAGGAGCAGTATTATAGTAGTTATATTCTTGTACATAGGAGCAGTATTATAGTAGTTATATTCTTGTACATAGAGGCAGTATTATAGTAGCTATATTCTTGTACATAGGGGCAGTATTATAGTAGTTATATTCTTGTACATAGGGGGCAGTATTATAGTAGTTATATTCTTGTATATAGGAGCAGCATTATAGTAGTTATATTCTTGTACGTAGGGGGGAGTATTATAGTAGTTACATTCTTGTATATAGGAGCAGCATTATAGTAGTTATATTCTTATACATAGGAGCAGTATTATAGTAGTTATATTCTTGTACATAGGGGGCAGTATTATAGTAGTTATATTCTTGTACATAGTGGCAGTATTATAGTAGTTATATTCTTGTACATAGTGGCAGTATTATAGTAGTTATATTCTTGTACATAGGGGCAGTATTATAGTAGTTATATTCTTGTACATAGGAGCAGTATTATAGTAGTTATATTCTTGTACATAGGAGCAGTATTATAGTAGTTATATTCTTGTACATAGAGGGCAGTATTATAGTAGTTATATTCTTGTACATAGAGGGCAGTATTATAGTAGTTATATTCTTGTACATAGAGGGCAGTATTATAGTAATTATATTCTTGTACATAGGGGCAGTATTATAGTAATTATATTTTGTACATAGTGGCAGTATTATAGTAGTTATATTCTTTTATATAGGGGCAGTATTATAGTAGTTATATTCTTGTACATAGGGGCAGTATTATAGTAGTTATATTCTTGTACATAGGAGCAGTATTATAGTAGTTATATTCTTGTACATAGGAGCAGTATTATAGTAGTTATATTCTTGTACATAGGAGCAGTATTATAGTAGTTATATTCTTGTACATAGGGGCAGTATTATAGTAGTTATATTCTTGTACTTAGGAGCAGTATTATAGTAGTTATATTCTTGTACATAGTGGCAGTATTATAGTAGTTATATTCTTGTACATAGTGGCAGTATTATAGTAGTTATATTCTTGTACATAGGGGCAGTATTATAGTAGTTATATTCCTGTACATAGGAGCAGTATTATAGTAGTTCTATTCTTGTACATAGTGACAGTATTATAGTAGTTCTATTCTTGTACATAGGACCAGTATTATAGTAGTTAAATTCTTGTACATAGGGGCAGTATTATAGTAGTTATAGTCTTGTACATAGGGGCAGTATTAGGCCGGGGTCACACTGGCGAGGAATACGGCCGAGTGAGAGGCGCTAAAAGCACGCATTAGACACGGACCAATGATTCTCTATGGGGTCCCTCGCACCAGCCGTATATTTCTCATCCGTATTCTACGCTCCGCGCCAATCGCAGCATGCTGTGATTGTCAGCGTACTACGGCCGTAGTACGCCAATGCAAGTCTATGGGTGCGCAAAAAATACGGATTACACACGGACCCACACATGTGACTTGCGAGAAATACGCACCCGGTGTCTTTTAGCAAAGCCGGCAATTCAGTGCGCTATACAGTAAACTTACGTTGACAGTTTTAATAAAGAAAGAAAGAATAGATATATACACATAGAATACATAGAATGCAATATATATATATATATATATATATATATATATATATACATACATATACATATACACACACACACATACATACACAGTTGTGGCCAAAAGTATTGACACCCCTGCAATTCTGTCAGATAATACTCAGTTTCTTCCTGAAAATTATTGCAAACAAATTCTTTGGTATTATCTTCATTTAATTTGTCTTAAATGAAAAAAACACAAAAAGAATTGTCCTAAAGCCAAATTGGATATAATTCCACACCAAACATAAAAAAGAGGATGGACAAAAGTATTGGCACTGTTCGAAAAATCATGTGATGCTTCTCTAATTTGTGTAATTAACAGCACCTATAACTTACCTGTGGCACCTAACAGGTGTTGGCAATAACTAAATCACACTTGCAGCCAGTTGACATGGATTAAAGTTGACTCAACCTCTGTCCTGTGTCCTTGTGTGTACCACATTGAGCATGGAGAAAAGAAAGAAGACCAAAGAACTGTCTGAGGACTTGAGAAACCAAATTGTGAGGAAGCATGAGCAATCTCAAGGCTACAAGTCCATCTCCAAAGACCTGAATGTTCCTGTGTCTACCGTGCGCAGTGTCATCAAGAAGTTTAAAGCCCATGGCACTGTGGCTAACCTCCCTAGATGTGGACGGGAAAGAAAAATTGACAAGAGATTTCAATGCAAGATTGTGCGGATGTTGGATAAAGAACCTCAACTAACATCCAAACAAGTTCAAGCTGCCCTGCAGTCCGAGGGTACAACAGTGTCAACCCGTACTATCCATCGGCGTCTGAATGAAAAGGGACTGTATGGTAGGAGACCCAGGAAGACCCCACTTCTTACCCCGAGACATAAAAAAGCCAGGCTGGAGTTTGCCAAAACTTACCTGAAAAAGCCTAAAAAAGGTTTTGGAAGAATGTTCTCTGGTTAGATGAGACAAAAGTAGAGCTTTTTGGGCAAAGGCATCAACATAGAGTTTACAGGAGAAAAGAAGAGGCATTCAAAGAAAAGAACACGGTCCCTACAGTCAAACATGGCGGAGGTTCCCTGATGTTTTGGGGTTGCTTTGCTGCCTCTGGCACTGGACTGCTTGACCGTGCGCATGGCATTATGAAGTCTGAAGACTACCAAGAAATTTTTTGCAGCATAATGTAGGGCCCAGTGTGAGAAAGCTGGGTCTCCCTCAGAGGTCATGGGTCTTCCAGCAGGACAATGACCCAAAACACACTTCAAAAAGCACTAGAAAATGGTTTGAGAGAAAGCACTGGACACTTCTAAGGTGGCCAGCAATGAGTCCAGACCTGAATCCCATAGAACACCTGTGGAGAGATCTAAAAATGGCAGTTTGGAGAAGGCACCCTTCAAATATCAGGGACCTGGAGCAGTTTGCCAAAGAAGAATGGTCTAAAATTCCAGCAGAGCATTGTAAGAAACTCATTGATGGTTACCGGAAGCGGTTGGTCGCAGTTATTTTGGCTAAAGGTTGTGCAACCAAGTATTAGGCTGAGGGTGCCAATACTTTTGTTTGTCCCATTTTTGGAGTTTTGTGTGAAATGATCAATGTTTTGCTTTTTGCTTCATTCTCTTTCGTGTTTTTTCATTTAAGACAAATTAAATGAAGATAATAATACCAAAGAATTTGTGTTTGCAATCATTTTCAGGAAGAAACTGAGTATTATCTGACAGAATTGCAGGGGTGTCAATACTTTTGGCCACAACTGTATGTGTCTATATCTATTCTTTGGTTTCTGTTAGAAACCCTGTCATAGGGCTCCATTATATGTCCATTTTGCAAGCCTGCGAGAAAATCTCGCTATACGGATGACATACGGAGCACTGTTTAGGGGCCATTCATCCGTATTACGCATGTAAAATACTGACCGTATTTTGTGTCGGTTAGTGTGACCCCGGCATTATAGTAATTATATTCTTGTACATAGGAGCAGTATTATAGTAGTTATATTCTTGTACATAGGAGCAGTATTATAGTAGTTATATTCTTGTACATAGGAGCAGTATTATAGTAGTTATATTCTTGCACATAGGGGCAGTAATATAGTAGTTATATTCTTGTACATAGGAGCAGTATTATAGTAGTTATATTCTTGTACATAGGAGCAGTATTATAGTAGTTATATTCTTGTACATAGGGAGCAGTATTATAGTAGTTATATTCTTGTACATAGGAGCAGTATTATAGTAGTTATATTCTTGTACATAGGGAGCAGTATTATAGTAGTTATATTCTTGTACATAGGGGCAGTATTATAGTAGTTATATTCTTGTACATAAGGGGAGTATTATAGACTAAAGCTAGGCATCAGACTTCATGTGCATTGTAAAGACCAGCTGGTAGTTGTCACCTACAGAAGTCCAGTATCTGTTAGACTAAAGTACCGTAATAATCTTTTTACTTTGTTCTCCTAGTTACTCTTTTACTGTATATATGCTGAATCCCCACATGCCGGCCTCTTGTGTTCGGGCCATTCTAATTATATTCACAACTGTTCTCTCTACTGTAACCTGCAGACGCTGCACTGGTTTATTGAAGGTTTTTATAAAATGTTTATTGCTGTACAAGAAAAATGCCCTGAGGAGTATATGTGGTAAATTTAATCAAAATGATCAGTGGGGTTTGAGATGTAGGAATCAGTTTGCAGCACCGGCATCTTGCTGCTCGCAGTCACTGATGGCGATGACCGGTGTCATTTGCAGTTCAGCAGCTGAGCTCCGTGTTACATCCAAATGCACTAATTGCCAAAAAAAACGCTATGTGAGCGATGTAAAGTTAAAACTCAGCACATAAAATGTTCAACACTACATCCTGCACGTAGCAGAGCAAAGAGCTAGCAGAGCTGAGAGGTAGCAGAGCTAACTAAGAGGTAACAAGGTAACAGAGATAACAGAGGTAGCAGAGCTAACAGAGCTAGCAGCGCTAAGATGTAGCAGAGCTAACTAAGAGCTTGCAGAGCTAACTGAATGGTAGCAGAGCTAACTAAGAGCTAGCAAAGATAACTAAGAGCTAGCAGAGCTTACTGAGAGCTAGCAGAGCTAACAAAGAGCCAGTAGAGCTAAGAAACAGCTAGCAGAGATAACTAAGAGCGAAAAGAGCTAAGAGTTAGCAGAGATAACTAAGAGCGAAAAGAGCTAAGAGTTAGCAGAGATAACTAAGAGGTAGCAGACCTAACAAAGAGGTATCAGAACTAACTAAGAGCTAGCAGAACTAGCAAAGAGGTAGCAGAGATAAGTAAAAGCTAGCAGAAGTAACTAAGAGGTAGCAGAGATGACTAAGAGCTAGCAGAGCTAACTGAGTGGTAGCAGAGCTAACTGAGAGGTAGCAGAGCTAACTGAGAGGTAGCAGAGCTAACTGAGAGGTAGCAGAGCTAAGTAAGAGCTAGCAGAGTTAGCTAACAGCTAGCAGAGCTAACAGAGCTAGCAGAGCTAACTAAGAGGTAGCAGAGATAACTAAGAGCTAGCGGAGCTAACTAAGGGTTAGCAGAGATAACTAAGAGCTAGCATAGCTAACTAAGGGTTAGCAGAGATAACTAAGGGTTAGCAGAGATAACTAAGAGGTAGCAGAGATAACTAAGAGGTAGCAGAGCCAACAAAGAGGTAGCAGAGCCAACAAAGAGGTAGCAGAGCCAAGCAGAGCCAACAAAGAGGTAGCAGAGCCAACAAAGAGGTAGCAGAGCCAACAAAGAGGTAGCAGAGCTATCTAAGAGCCAGCAGAGAAAACTAAGAGCTAGCAGAAGTAACTAAGAGCTAGCAGAGATAACTAAGTCATTTAGGGCTCCTCATGATATTGGTTTTATACATAGCTGCAGGTGACGATCTATACACAGAGGTAACTTGCACCCGCCTCACTTTTGGAGACCTGCAATAAGTCAATCCCCGGAGCCAGTGGAGCCACATGAACCTCCACTAAGGACAATTAGTGAGATGAGCAAACATATCGCTCCATAACACCATGCTGTACAGATGCTCCATGTGGCGACATCTTGAAACTGCGGACATCTATGGACTGTGAGTCGGATTCATCACTGCGTTTGCGCCTTGTTTTTTAGTATTTTTCGCCTGTTTTTCGTTTGCACCTTATTATTCCTTTGATTTGCACCTTTTTTAAAGTCTATTTTATTTGCTTAGTTTTTTTTTCATGATTGACATTGTGAGCAGAGTTTGGGCTTCCAGATGTTGTCAGCACATTCATTAATTCTACCTTATTTAAAAAAAAAAAAAAAAAGTCTCTAACTTTTGACACAAATACTCCAATATCCCCTGGAATGACTTTGACGTTTTTGATAAAATTGTACGATATTCTAATCAGAGCCTGCAACTTTGTAAGCTAAAAAGTCACAAAAAAAGGGTTAAAAAAAGAAATAAAGATCTTTTTTTGATTTTGTACAAAATTTATGAATTCGGCTCAAAAAAGTCAGCGCATACCACAAGACAAAAAAAGAGGAAAAAGTGACTTAAACCCCCCCCACCGAAAATGATGAATCGGGATCGTTTATTCTTGTCTTCAGCTTTTTAGGTGACATTTTAGAGTGAAGGGTCACATGTTCTGCTAAAATGACACAAAATTTGCTCAAAAATTTCAAAAATAAACATGAAATAGCTCCAGGGAGGGATCAGAGCCCAAAAAATGTTGTGACTTTTTTAAAAAAGTCCTTATTGATGAAAACATCTGAAAATCCCGATTCTCACCCACAAGGAGAAGCATAAGAGAAATAGGCAAACGTATATACATAAAATAGACAAATTAAAAGAAGAATCGGAAGCAAGTGAAAAATAGGTAAAAAAAAACAACAAAAAACTAGACAAAAAAAAAATGCATTTTCTGTCAATGTGCCCAGTTTAAAACAAAATAAGGAGCAAATAAAACCCCTAAAAAGTAGACAAAAAAAATTAAATGTAAAAAATAAATAAAAAATTAAATTAATGCATTTTCTATTAATGTGCCAAGTTTAAGACTGTAAGATGGAAGCCAGTGACGGCACAGTGGTCATCTTTCTGCCAGCCAGGAAGCTTTGTGTCCGCCCTGGAGACTGATGTACGGTGGAGCCCTTGACCCAGTTGTGGCTGAGCCGTGTGCCGGAGGAATTCTTTTGCCTATTTCACCCTGGACCATGTGACCGTGGGTCAAAGGTCAGCGTGACAGCCATTCCTGGCCCTGATGCCATCTGTCACGGCGCTCCAGCAGGATCACTTCCAGGTTAAAGGTTGCGCACTAGTTATGTCATCACAGCCTTGAATAACATGCTAAAATATGACAATAAATAGGTTTTCTTACCCGCAAGCAATGGTTTATCAGTGACCACACAGAGGATCGTGTTTATAGTCGCATTCCTTTAAAGGGGTTTTCCAGGCCTGTAAACCCCCTTTAAGAGGACCTGTTAACAGGTCAAAAATGTCCAGTTTTTTTCTCTTAAATAATTTTGGTGCTCCTCTAAGTTTTCCCTGTTGTTTTTTTTTTTTTTTTTTTTAAATCTACCATATGGTTCCAGAGAAATGGGGCCATTTAATTTAGTGGTATTTTTGGGGGGTCTTTATGAGGGGATGTATTCTCTGGGGCCGTGTCTATAGGTTGCTTTGCATAATGCAGGCTACACCCCTTTAATACTGTGAGCTCGGCCCCAGCA
Source organism: Dendrobates tinctorius (assembly GCF_039654945.1). Taxonomy (NCBI): domain Eukaryota; kingdom Metazoa; phylum Chordata; class Amphibia; order Anura; family Dendrobatidae; genus Dendrobates; species Dendrobates tinctorius. Next base: position 22,918,564 of record NW_027361784.1, read on the forward strand.
GTCGTCCTGAGCGCGGCGGCGGCGTTTTGTAGTTGTCTGCAGGGTTTTTGCTGCTGAAAGCTATGATGAATCTATGTGTTTTAGCCGAGTCTCTGCGGGAGATTAAAGATGATCTCGCTGCTTTCATCTCCATCTTCCATAAATCATTAGTCGACATGAAAATAACCAACTTTGTAACACATCTTATCAGAGAAATCTGCTTCTTTCTCCTTCTAGACTGATCATTCACTCTCAGTTCATGGCTACAATCTGTAGTCATTACAGACAGATGTTCCCACAGGTGAGACCCAAGATGACAGTTGGTACTTATAAAATTCTATGCGAGAGGGAGGAGCTAAATGCAGGTACAGACATCTACATAGAACTTCACGAGCACGAACTGTCATCTCCTATCTCCGTAAGAAACTTGAGAATTTTGAAAATGAAAGATCAGTCCAAGAGGAGAAAGAACATCACAAACATTCATATCTTCCCATGTACTATTGATTCTGATTTAAAAAAAAATAAAATGACAGTTATTTTAATTTATAAACAGTGACAATGAATTAATATATTGTAGCAGATTTTGGCCCGATAAACCCGATTCATTATTGCATTTCCGCTTTATTTTGTCTGTTTTTTGTGTTTTTTTATGTGCTCTGTATGTACACAGTGACTGCACCAGCAGAATAGTGAGTGCAGCTCACATTACATTACTGATCCTGAGTTACATCCTATACTCCAGAGCTGCACTCACTATTCTGCTGGTGCAGTCACTGTGTGCATACATTACTGATCCTGTATTGATCCAGAGTTACATCCTGTATTATACTCCAGAGCTGCAGTCACTATTCTGCTGGTGCAGTCACTGTGTACATACATTACATTACTGATCCTGAGTTACATCCTGTATTATACTCCAGAGCTGCACTCACTATTCTGCTGGTGCAGTCACTGTGTACATACATTACATTACTGAACCTGTACTGATCCTGAGATACATCCTGTATTATACTCCAGAGCTGCACTCACTATTCTGCTGGTGCAGTCACTGTCTACATACATTACTGATCCTGTACTGATCCTGAGATACATCCTGTACTATACTCGAGAGCTGCACTCACTATTCTGCTGGTGCAGTCACTGTGTACATACATTACATTACTGGTCCTGTACTCATCCTGAGTTACATCCTGTATTATACCCCAGAGCTGCACTCACTATTCTGCTGGTGCAGTCACTGTCTACATACATTACATTACTGAACCTGTACTGATCCTGAGATACATCCTGTACTATACTCGAGAGCTGCACTCACTATTCTGCTGGTGCAGTCACTGTGTACATACATTACATTACTGAACCTGTACTGATCCTGAGTTACATCCTGTAGTATACTCCAGAGCTGCACTCACTATTCTGCTGGTGCAGTCACTGTCTACATACATTACTGATCCTGTACTGATCCTGAGATACATCCTGTACTATACTCGAGAGCTGCACTCACTATTCTGCTGGTGCAGTCACTGTGTACATACATTACATTACTGATCCTGAGTTTCATCCTATACTATACTCCAGAGCTGCGCTCACTATTCTGCTGGTGCAGTCACTGTGTGCATACATTACTGATCCTGTCCTGATCCTGAGTTACATCCTGTATTATACTCCAGAGCTGCACTCACTATTCTGCTGGTGCAGTCACTGTCTACATACATTACTGATCCTGTACTGATCCTGAGATACATCCTGTACTATACTCGAGAGCTGCACTCACTATTCTGCTGGTGCAGTCACTGTGTACATACATTACATTACTGGTCCTGTACTCATCCTGAGTTACATCCTGTATTATACCCCAGAGCTGCACTCACTATTCTGCTGGTGCAGTCACTGTGTACATACATTACATTACTGATCCTAAGTTACATCCTATACTATACTCCAGAGCTGCGCTCACTATTCTGCTGGTGCAGTCACTGTGTGCATACATTACTGATCCTGTATTGATCCTGAGTTACATCCTGTATTATACTCCAGAGCTGCACTCACTATTCTGCTGGTGCAGTCACTGTGTACATACATTACATTACTGATCCTGAGTTACATCCTGTATTATACTCCAGAGCTGCACTCACTATTCTGCTGGTGCAGTCACTGTCTACATACATTACATTACTGAACCTGTACTGATCCTGAGTTACATCCTGTATTATACTCCAGAGCTGCACTCACTATTCTGCTGGTGCAGTCACTGTGTACATACATTACATTACTGATCCTAAGTTACATCCTATACTATACTCCAGAGCTGCGCTCACTATTCTGCTGGTGCAGTCACTGTGTGCATACATTACTGATCCTGTATTGATCCTGAGTTACATCCTGTATTATACTCCAGAGCTGCAGTCACTATTCTGCTGGTGCAGTCACTGTGTACATACATTACATTACTGATCCTGAGTTACATCCTGTATTATACTCCAGAGCTGCACTCACTATTCTGCTGGTGCAGTCACTGTCTACATACATTACATTACTGAACCTGTACTGATCCTGAGATACATCCTGTACTATACTCGAGAGCTGCACTCACTATTCTGCTGGTGCAGTCACTGTGTACATACATTACATTACTGAACCTGTACTGATCCTGAGTTACATCCTGTAGTATACTCCAGAGCTGCACTCACTATTCTGCTGGTGCAGTCACTGTCTACATACATTACTGATCCTGTACTGATCCTGAGATACATCCTGTACTATACTCGAGAGCTGCACTCACTATTCTGCTGGTGCAGTCACTGTGTACATACATTACATTACTGATCCTGAGTTTCATCCTATACTATACTCCAGAGCTGCGCTCACTATTCTGCTGGTGCAGTCACTGTGTGCATACATTACTGATCCTGTCCTGATCCTGAGTTACATCCTGTATTATACTCCAGAGCTGCACTCACTATTCTGCTGGTGCAGTCACTGTCTACATACATTACTGATCCTGTACTGATCCTGAGATACATCCTGTACTATACTCGAGAGCTGCACTCACTATTCTGCTGGTGCAGTCACTGTGTACATACATTACATTACTGGTCCTGTACTCATCCTGAGTTACATCCTGTATTATACCCCAGAGCTGCACTCACTATTCTGCTGGTGCAGTCACTGTGTACATACATTACATTACTGAACCTGTACTGATCCTGAGATACATCCTGTACTATACTCGAGAGCTGCACTCACTATTCTGCTGGTGCAGTCACTGTGTACATACATTACATTACTGGTCCTGTACTCATCCTGAGTTACATCCTGTATTATACCCCAGAGCTGCACTCACTATTCTGCTGGTGCAGTCACTGTGTACATACATTACATTACTGATCCTAAGTTACATCCTATACTATACTCCAGAGCTGCGCTCACTATTCTGCTGGTGCAGTCACTGTGTGCATACATTACTGATCCTGTATTGATCCTGAGTTACATCCTGTATTATACTCCAGAGCTGCACTCACTATTCTGCTGGTGCAGTCACAGTGTACATACATTACTGATCCTGAGTTACATCCTGTAATATACTCCAGAGCTGCACTCACTATTCTGCTGGTGCAGTCACTGTGTACATACATTACATTACTGATCCTGAGTTACATCCTGTATTATACTCCAGAGCTGCACTCACTATTCTGCTGGTGCAGTCACTGTGTACATACATTACATTACTGATCCTGAGTTACATCCTATACTATACTCCAGAGCTGCGCTCACTATTCTGCTGGTGCAGTCACTGTGTGCATACATTACTGATCCTGTATTGATCCTGAGTTACATCCTGTTCCAATTTTTTTTAACACAGTTTTGAACTTATTCCTAGATTTTATTCTGTGATCAGGAGCAGCGCTCACACCCTGCTGCCAGGTCGATTTACAGCAAAGCCAAGGTCGTGCTATCAGCTAACTGTTCATACAAAGCAGAGCTATTAATACAGTAATGAATGATGCAACAGGGAACACCTCAGGTCACGCAAATCATGTGAACAAAGCAAAAGGGAATCTGTCAGTAGGATCACCCGTCCTTAGCCGTTTATATGGGCATGAAGGTCTTAAGAAGCTGAATAAAATGATACCTTGATATCTGCGATTTGACATCCCATTCCTGAGAAAACCATGTTTTTCTTATTATGTAAATGAGCTGTTAAGATCTATGGGCTGGATATAGATCTCCCTGAGAATCTGCCTCCAGAGCTTATTGTAAATGAAAGGCGAGTTACCAGGGTGAGACATGTAGATCAAGAGAGCAGACTGGCAGTCATTACATGTCTCACATTGGTAATGCCCTTTTTCACTTAAAATGAGCTTTGGAGTAGATTCTCGGGGAGATCTATATCCGGTTCATTGATCTTGACAGGTCATATACATATTAAGAAAAATGTGGCTTTCTCTGGAATAAAACATCAGATCACAGATATCATGGTATCATTTTACTAAGCTTCTTATGACCTTCATGCCCATAAAGACAGCTTAGAAGACTGACCCCACTGACACATTCCTTTTAAGGATTTATTTCCAAAGTATTACCCAAATGACCACAACGAGACTGTATTCTAATGTCCACAATATTGATGCAAGATCCAAGAGCTTCATATGATTTTTATATAGCCATTAAGACTACAGAGACACACAGGCACCCAATTTGGCCGTCTAAAGAGACCTTTATGGGAACTGTTCACCCTGAAAAAGATAGGTTTTCACCCAGAAACAGTTAAACGTAGCTGATCTTTAAGGGAAAATGTTCTTACACCCGCCACGAAAAGTGATACCGCATTCATTCCAGGGTAATGAAGTGACGCCGTCTGCCTCATCACTTACTGCGTGCTGTCCTCATGGGATGGTTTGCTGGTTCCTCAAACCCAGGTCCCTCTTCTAAACCAAACCTCTCTACACAACTTTCACACCCTGTTTTTATCACCCTGAATTTGCAACTGAACACCAACACTCCTCACCCAGAACCATCCAGAACGGCCATTTTTTGGGGAGCTTACAGCAGTGCCCAACACTTCTAGGAGTTTGGGAAGTCTCCTCTGAGAGACTCCTGGATGCTCCGAGAGAATAAGAAGGACAGTGGTACGCCCCTTACACATTTTTCAAGGCTTCAGGAGTGTCCCACAGATTTGCCAACACTTCTAGGTCTTTCTTTTTCCAGGAGACGCACAGATTGTCCAAGAGATTACGCAAAGATAGTGGTACCCCCTTTATTTCCATCCTCCGAATTTGCTAATGGACACCAAAGCTCTGTCTGATATTGGTCCATCTCAGCATCATGGATGAGAAACCATCTGAAAATGCAGGTTTCCAGGAGGTCTAAGCACTGACTGAAAGATTTGACAACTCTTCCATAAGTGCGAATCAATACATTATTACCCAAGAAATAAATAGCTAAGGTCCTGGATGTATTATGGGGCATAAAGGTGTTTTCCAGGATTATAAATACAAAAGCGGCGCCACCCCTGTCCACTTTAAGATCCTACTAAGAATTGCACACTCAGCACAATCTCTGAGCTCAACGTGCTCCACTAACCCATCACTGGGGCATCTCTGACAGATGAGTGCTTCCCATATATTCCAAGTTAACAATGATTCAATATCTAATTATACAGGAGATTAAAACAGAGTACCCGATTATCTGCCATTAATATTCGTGTTCTACTGTTACAGCGGAAAACGAGATTCATCATTTAATCAATTATTGCTTCCACCAAGACAGAGAAAAATCCCTTCAATATAAGAGAGCTCGTCTCTATAACCGTAAAGATCCTGGAGATGTAGTGATGGAGCATCAGTCTACACTCCTCTCCCAATACTCATAGACCGGCTGGATCACTCTATTTGCAGCCTTCACAATCAATTCCACCCCCCCCCCCCCCAAAAAAAAAAAAATAAGCTGCAGAATTCAGGCTGTTCCGGTACTCAACTCCGAACACAGACTTCTCCCAGAAGTCCGTTTTAGTGTTCGGAGTTCGGATGAAAGATCACTACACCTTACTACGACCATTTTACAGCACCAAAGTTTGGGTTCTCATTGACTTCTTTCACGGGAAGAGTTTTGAATCCTGAACCAAACTTTGGACTAAGGCTCGGTTGAACTCGACGGACCTGAACATCCACGGGTCCACGCTAGTAAAGATCTAACTAGGTTGTAAGACAAGGTAGAAAAGACATTATGACTAGTGATGAGCGAATGTGCAGGGATAAGGCGTTATCCGAGCATGTTCGGGTGCTGAGTGTCTTCGGCGTGCTCGAAGACTATGTTCGAGTCCCCGCGACTGCATGTCTCGCGGCTGTTCAACAGCTGCAAGCAACACATGCTTTAAATGCTCTTGAACATGCTTTTTGTTCATCAATGGAGTCTTGCATGGTGAGCTGCTAACAGGCTGCGGAGGTTGAGTACATTACTTATAGTTTTCATTGAAACAATTGTACCTGTTGATTCCAGGTTTTTCTGTAGCTCTGCTGAAATCTAACGGGAAGCACCTGCTTGTGGATGGTTTATGCTGAAATTATATTCTTTCCACGTCTGGATTATGGCCCCAACAGTGCTAACTGGAGCATTCAGTAGTTTAGAAATTCTTCTGTAACCAATGCCATCAGTATGTTTTGCAACAATGAGGTTGTGAAGGTCTTGAGACGGCTCACTAGTTTTACTCACCATGAGATGTTTCTTGTGTGGCACCTTGGTAATGAGACACCTTTCTATAGGCCATCAGCTGAACTGGTTGATATTATTTTTCACTAAGTAGCAGAATTGCTTTCTAGTTACTGATAGATTTCAGTTGGTGAAATTTGCATCTCTCTTTCAAGTGTTGAATACTTTTTCCCTGTGTCAGTTCTCATTATTACACATAACCTAATTTATAGACATCTATGAGTTGATTTCTTTGCCTGTGTGGTTTGGATGGGTTGTTACCGACATCTGGTGAGAATTTCATGTCAATAGCACAGTTAGAAATATATTTACTATATTTACCAAGAAAATTGATGACATGCTAAATACTTATCAGGTTATTGCAGTTTTGTGAAAACATAAAATATGCAATTTTTTAATCATGCGTTGTAAGAAAAATAGTGTATTTTATGCTAAATAATCTTGTTTTGGGAATTTTTGCAGACTTTTCTTACATTTATGACCTTAAAGGAGGGGAGTTTTACATGTTTATTTTACGCGTGTATTGTATTATCCTACTCTTGTGCGATGATACAGTATCCTCTGCTTCTCTATGACACAGGATTCTCTTTTTTAGATCGGACCCCAAGGCTGACTATACATGGGCCCCCAAGTCTACGACTGTGACCTAGTGATGGAAGCTGCAAGGAAAAGAACATGGCTCACACTAAGGGTATGTGCACACGTTAGGGATTCTGCTGTGGATCCGCAGCGGATTTGGCCGGATTTTCTGCTGCGTTGTCCAGTACCTTTAAAGTCAATGGAAAACGAAAACCGCTGTGCACATGCTGCGGATTTTTCCGCGCGGATCTGCTGCGGATTGGAATCCGCAGCATGTCAATTCTTTGTGCGGAATTGGCAGCGGTTTGACACTTGCTTCATTATAAAAATCAGCAGGTGTCAAAACGCAGGGGAAATCCGCAGCAGAATCCGCAACGTGTGCACATAGCCTAAAGGGCACAGGGTAAAACACGTACAGTATAATAAGGCCCCGAACCAGCTAACAAGGGGAACTAAAGCCATAAGGGACTCGGCCGGGGCCCTGCCGTGCATGTTCATACAGTCTGCGCTGCCAGCAAGGGACAAAGGTTCTCAGGCAATATGATATATATGTGTACAGGCGCTCCTTGTCATGTGTGATATATACATACATGATATACGGCCATACTGCGCTCCTCAGTAACCCGCAGGCGTAAAAACATATTTACACAGAAAGAGGAGTTGTGTGCAATCCAATGCCATGATGGAATGTCAGACCCAACCCAAAGGAAGAGAAAGAGAAAAGTATGAAAAGGGGAAACAGAATAATGAGAAGAAGTGGTAGTAGCAACACAGGATGATGAGGAGTGTCATGGTTGTGGACAGGGTTCCTTCCCTGTCCTCTCAGGGTTAATTTTGTATGGCCTCCTTTTGGTTTGGGGAGAGCTATATGTACCCGCCTTAATCTGGGGATCCTTGTCAGTGATAGATCTGTCTTGGCTGTGTGTCTGACCCCCTGGAGTGCTCGCATACTGTGTAGTCCGTTTGCCTTCTCCTGTATGACCTGGTCTGTTTTCTCGTTCTGTGCCTTGTGACTCTGTGCTTGCTGTCTGTTTCTGGCTCTGACCTTCGGCTTGGTACTCTTACTTACAGTTGTGGCCGAAAGTATTGACACCCCTGCAATTTTGTCAGATAATACTCAGTTTCCTCCTGAAAATGATTGCAAACACAAATTCTTTGGTATTATTATCTTCATTTAATTTGTCTTAAATGAAAAAAACACAAAAAGAATTGTCCTAAAGCCAAATTGGATATAATTCCACACCAAACATAAAAAAGAGGGTGGACGAAAGTATTGGCACTGTTCGAAAAATCATGTGATGCTTCTCTAATTTGTGTAATTAACAGCACCTGTAACTTACCTGTGGCACCTAACAGGTGTTGGCAATAACTAAATCACACTTGTAGCCAGTTGACATGGATTAAAGTTGACTCAACCTCTGTCCTGTGTCCTTGTGTGTACCACATTGAGCATGGAGAAAAGAAAGAAGACCAAAGAACTGTCTGAGGACTTGAGAAACCAAATTGTGAGGAAGCATGAGCAATCTGAAGGCTACAAGTCCATCTCCAAAGACCTGAATGTTCCTGTGTCTACCGTGCGCAGTGTCATCAAGAAGTTTAAAGCCCATGGCACTGTGGCTAACCTCCCTAGATGTGGACGGAAAAGAAAAATTGACAAGAGATATCAATGCAAGATTGTGCGGATGTTGGATAAAGAACCTCGACTAACATCTAAACAAGTTCAAGCTGCCCTGCAGTCCGAGGGAACAACAGTGTCAACCCGTTCTATCAGTCAGTGTCTGAATGAAAAGGGACTGTATGGTAGGAGACCCAGGAAGACCCCACTTCTTACCCCGAAACATAAAAAAGCCAGGCTGGAGTTTGCCAAAACTTACCTGAAAAAGCCTAAAACGTTTTGGAAGAATGTTCTCTGGTCAGATGAGACAAAAGAAGAACTTTTTGGGCAAAGGCATCAACATAGAGTTTACAGGAGAAAAAAAAGAGGCATTCAAAGAAAAAAAACACGGTCCCTACAGTCAAACATGGCGGAGGTTCCCTGATGTTTTGGGGTTGCTTTGCTGCCTCTGGCACTGGACTGCTTCACCGTGTGCATGGCATTATGAAGTCTGAAGACTACCAACAAATTTTGCAACATAATGTAGGGCCCAGTGTGAGAAAGCTGGGTCTCCCTCAGAGGTCATGGGTCTTCCAGCAGGACAATGACCCAAAGCACACTTCAAAAAGCACTAGAAAATGGTTTGAGAGAAAGCACTGGAGACTTCTAAGGTGGCCAGCAATGAGTCCAGACCTGAATCCCATAGAGCACCTGTGGAGAGATCTAAAAATGGCAGTTTGGAGAAGGCACCCTTCTAATATCAGGGACCTGGAGCAGTTTGCCAAAGAAGAATGGTCTAAAATTCCAGCAGAGCATTGTAAGAAACTCATTGATGGTTACCGGAAGCGGTTGGTCGCAGTTATTTTGGCTAAAGGTTGTGCAACCAAGTATTAGGCTGAGGGTGCCAATACTTTTGTCTGGCCCATTTTTGGAGTTTTGTGTGAAATGATCAATGTTTTGCTTTTTGCTTCATTCTCTTTTGTGTTTTTTTCATTTAAGACAAATTAAATGAAGATAATAATACCAAAGAATTTGTGATTGCAATCATTTTCAGGAAGAAACTGAGTATTATCTGACAAAATTGCAGGGGTGTCAATACTTTTGGCCACAACTGTATCTCCTGCCTGCCCCGTTTGTACTGCACCACTATATCCGGCTTCCCGACATTTTTGCTACGTCCTGACCACTCTTAGTGTCTCACCCTTTGGCACTTTATCGACCACCTGGCTTGACTTCGGCCCGTTCAGACGACTCTCCGGCTTCGCTGATCACTGCCGCCACTTAGCGTCTGGCCACTCCCCCCGTGGTCACAAGTCTCAGGTCCTGCGCTCCGGCAAGTAAGATCACCGCAGCGCTCCTCACACACTCTCTGACCTTGTGTAACACGTGCACAGACTCCTGCTGTAAGTCTGCAGCAGGGTTCTTGATAAAAAGTAGTAGTTGTAAAATCAGAGGATGATGAAAAGTAGTAGTTACAGTAGTAGGAGATAAGTAGTAGTTGTAGCAACATAGGATAAGGAGAAGTAGTAGTTGTAGTAATAGAGGATGATGAGATGTAGTAGTTGTAGTAATAGAGAATGATAAGTAGTAGTTGTAGTAACATAGGATAAGGAGAAGTAGTAGTTGTAGTAATAGAGGATGATGAGATGTAGTAGTTGTAGTAATAGAGGATGATGAGATGTAGTAGTTGTAGTAATAGAGGATGATGAGATGTAGTAGTTGTAGTAATAGAGAATGATAAGTAGTAGTTGTAGTAACATAGGATAAGGAGAAGTAGTAGTTGTAGTAATAGAGGATGATGAGATGTAGTAGTTGTAGTAATAGAGGATGATGAGATGTAGTAGTTGTAGTAATAGAGGATGATGAGAAGTAGTAGTTGTAGTAATAGAGGATGATGAGTAGTAGTTGTAGTAATAGAGGATGATGAGTAGTAGTTGTAGTAATAGAGGATGATGAGATGTAGTAGTTGTAGTAATAGAGGATGATGAGATGTAGTAGTTGTAGTAATAGAGGATGATGAGATGTAGTAGTTGTAGTAATAGAGGATGAGGAGAAGTAGTAGTTGTAGTAATAGAGGATGATGAGACGTAGTAGTTGTAGTAATAGAGGATGATGAGAAGTAGTAGTTGTAGTAATAGAGGATGATGAGACGTAGTAGTTGTAGTAATAGAGGATGATGAGACGTTGTAGTTGTAGTAATAGAGGATGATGAGAAGTAGTAGTTGTAGTAATAGAGGATGATGAGAAGTAGTAGTTGTAGCAACAAAGGATGAGAAGTTGTAGTAATAGAGGATGATGAGATGTAGTAGATGTAGTAATAGAGGATGATGAGAAGTAGTAGTTGAAGCAACAAAGGATGAGGAGATGTAGTAGTTGAAGCAACAAAGGATGAGAAGTTGTAGTTGTAGTAATAGAGGATGATGAGAAGTAGTAGTTGTAATAATAGAGGATGATGAGATGTAGTAGCTGTAGTAATAGAGGATGATGAGTAGTAGTTGTAGTAATAGAGGATGATGAGAAGTAGTAGTTGTAGTAATAGAGGATGATGAGACGTAGTAGTTGTAGTAATAGAGGATGATGAGATGTTGTAGTTGTAGTAATAGAGGATGATGAGATGTTGTAGTTGTAGTAATAGAGGATGATGAGAAGTAGTAGTTGTAGCAACAAAGGATGAGAAGTTGTAGTAATAGAGGATGATGAGATGTAGTAGATGTAGTAATAGAGGATGATGAGAAGTAGTAGTTGAAGCAACAAAGGATGAGGAGATGTAGTAGTTGAAGCAACAAAGGATGAGAAGTTGTAGTAATAGAGGATGATGAGAAGTAGTAGTTGTAATAATAGAGGATGATGAGATGTAGTAGCTGTAGTAATAGAGGATGATGAGAAGTAGTAGTTGTAGTAATAGAGGATGATGAGAAGTAGTAGTTGTAGTAATAGAGGATGAGATGTAGTAGCTGTAGTAATAGAGGATGATGGGAAGTAGTAGTTGTAGTAATAGAGAATGATGAGATGTAGTTGTAGTAATAGAGGATGATGAGAAGTAGTAGTTGTAGTAATAGAGGATGATGAGATGTAGTAGTTGTAGTAATAGAGGATGATGAGAAGTAGTAGTTGCAATAATAGAGGATGATGAGAAGTAGTAGTTGTAGTAATAGAGAATGATGAGATGTAGTTGTAGTAATAGAGAATGATGAGATGTAGTTGTAGTAATAGAGGATGATGAGAAGTAGTAGTTGTAGTAATAGAGGATGATGAGAAGTAGTAGTTGTAATAATAGAGGATGATGAGAAGCAGTAGTTGTAGTAATAGAGGATGATGAGATGTAGTAGCTGTAGTAATAGAGGATGATGAGAAGTAGTAGTTGTAGTAATAGAGGATGATGAGATGAGTAGTTGTAGTAATAGAGGATGATGATGGGAAGTAGTAGTTGTAGTAATAGAGGATGATGAGATGTTGTAGTTGTAGTAATAGAGGATGATGAGAAGTAGTAGTTGTAGTAATAGAGGATGATGATGAGATGTAGTAGTTGTAGTAATAGAGGATGATGAGATGTAGTTATAGCAACAAAGGATGAGAAGTAGTAGTTGTAGTAATAGAGGATGATGAGATGTAGTAGCTGTAGTAATAGAGGATGATGAGAAGTAGTTGTAGTAGTAGAGGATGATGAGACGTAGTAGTTGTAGTAATAGAGGATGATGAGAAGTCGTAGTTGTAGTAATAGAGGATGATGAGAAGTAGTAGTTGTAGTAATAGAGGATGAAGAGATGTAGTAGTTGTAGCAACAAAGGATGAGGAGAAGTAGTAGTTGTAGTAATAGAGGATGAGATGTAGTAGTTGTAGTAATAGAGGATGATGAGTAGTAGTTGTAATAATAGAGGATGATAAGTAGTAGTTGTAGTAATAGAGGATGATGAGATGTAGTAGCTGTAGTAATAGAGGACGATGAGATGTAGTAGCTGTAGTAATAGAGGACGATGAGATGTAGTAGCTGTAGTAATAGAGGATGATGAGATGTAGTAGTTGTAGTAATAGAGGATGATGAGATGTAGTAGCTGTAGTAATAGAGGATGATGAGATGTAGTAGTTGTAGTAATAGAGGATGATGAGATGTAGCAGCTATAGTAATAGAGGATGATGAGATGTAGTAGTTGTAGTAATAGAGGATGATGAGATGTAGTAGTTGTAGTAATAGAGGATGATGAGATGTAGTAGTTGTAGTAATAGAGGATGATGAGATGTAGTAGTTGTAGTAATAGAGGATGATGAGATGTAGTAGTTGTAGTAATAGAGGATGATGAGACGTAGTAGTTGTAGTAATAGAGGATGATGAGATGTAGTAGTTGTAGTAATAGAGGATGATGAGATGTAGTTGTTGTAGTAATAGAGGATGATGAGATGTAGTAGTTGTAGCAACAAAGGATGAGAAGTAGTAGTTGTAGTAATAGAGGATAATGAGATGTAGTAGTTGTAGTAATAGAGGATGATGAGAAGTAGTAGCTGTAGTAATGGAGGATGATGAGAAGTAGTAGTTGTAATAATACAGGATGATGAGATGTAGTAGTTGTAGCAACAAAGGATGAGAAGTAGTAGTTGTAGTAATAGAGGATGATGAGATGTATTAGCTGTAGTAATAGAGGATGATGAGACGTAGTAGTTGTAGTAATAGAGGATGATGAGATGTAGTAGTTGTAGTAATAGAGGATGATGAGATGTAGTAGTTGTAGTAATAGAGGATGATGAGATGTAGTAGTTGTAGTAATAGAGGATGATGAGATGTAGTAGTTGTAGTAATAGAGGATGATGAGATGTAGTAGATGTAGTAATAGAGGATGATGAGATGTAGTAGATGTAGTAATAGAGGATGATGAGACGTAGTAGTTGTAGTAATAGAGGATGATGAGATGTAGTAGTTGTAGTAATAGAGGATGATGATGAGAAGTAGTAGTTGTAGTAATAGAGGATGATGAGATGTAGTAGTTGTAGCAACAAAGGATGAGAAGTAGTAGTTGTAGTAATAGAGGATGATGAGATGTAGTAGTTGTAGTAATAGAGGATGATGAGAAGTAGTAGTTGTAGTAATAGAGGATGATGAGAAGTAGTAGTTGTAGTAATAGAGGATGATGATGAGAAGTAGTAGTTGTAGTAATAGAGAATGATGAGATGTAGTTGTAGTAATAGAGAATGATGAGATGTAGTTGTAGTAATAGAGGATGATGAGAAGTAGTAGTTGTAGTAATAGAGGATGATGAGAAGTAGTAGTTGTAATAATAGAGGATGATGAGAAGCAGTAGTTGTAGTAATAGAGGATGATGAGATGAGTAGTTGTAGTAATAGAGGATGATGATGGGAAGTAGTAGTTGTAGTAATAGAGAATGATAAGATGTAGTTGTAGTAATAGAGGATGATGAGAAGTAGTAGTTGTAGTAATAGAGGATGATGAGATGTAGTAGTTGTAGCAACAAAGGATGAGGAGAAGTAGTAGTTGTAGTAATAGAGGATGATGAGATGTAGTAGTTGTAGCAATAGAGGATGATGAGAAGTAGTAGTTGTAGTAATAGAGGATGATGAGATGTTGTAGTTGTAGTAATAGAGGATGATGAGAAGTAGTAGTTGTAGTAATAGAGGATGATGATGAGAAGTAGTAGTTGTAGTAATAGAGGATGAAGAGATGTAGTAGTTGTAGCAACAAAGGATGAGGAGAAGTAGTAGTTGTAGTAATAGAGGATGATGAGTAGTAGTTGTAATAATAGAGGATGATGAGATGTAGTAGTTGTAGTAATAGAGGATGATGAGATGTAGTAGCTGTAGTAATAGAGGATGATGAGATGTAGTAGCTGTAGTAATAGAGGATGATGAGATGTAGTAGTTGTAGTAATAGAGGATGATGAGATGTAGTAGCTGTAGTAATAGAGGATGATGAGATGTAGTAGCTGTAGTAATAGAGGATGATGAGATGTAGTTGTAGTAATAGAGGATGATGAGATGTAGTAGTTGTAGCAACAAAGGATGAGAAGTTGTAGTAATAGAGGATGATGATGAGAAGTAGTAGCTGTAGTAATAGAGGATGATGAGAAGTAGTAGTTGTAGTAATAGAGAATGATGAGATGTAGTTGTAGTAATAGAGAATGATGAGATGTAGTTGTAGTAATAGAGGATGATGAGAAGTAGTAGTTGTAATAATAGAGGATGATGAGAAGCAGTAGTTGTAGTAATAGAGGATGATGAGATGTAGTAGTTGTAGTAATAGAGGATGATGAGAAGTAGTAGTTGTAGTAATAGAGGATGATGAGATGAGTAGTTGTAGTAATAGAGGATGATGATGGGAAGTAGTAGTTGTAGTAATAGAGAATGATAAGATATAGTTGTAGTAATAGAGGATGATGAGATGTAGTAGTTGTAGCAACAAAGGATGAGGAGAAGTAGTAGTTGTAGTAATAGAGGATGATGAGATGTAGTAGTTGTAGCAATAGAGGATGATGAGAAGTAGTAGTTGTAGTAATAGAGGATGATGAGATGTTGTAGTTGTAGTAATAGAGGATGATGAGAAGTAGTAGTTGTAGTAATAGAGGATGATGATGAGAAGTAGTAGTTGTAGTAATAGAGGATGAAGAGATGTAGTAGTTGTAGCAACAAAGGATGAGGAGAAGTAGTAGTTGTAGTAATAGAGGATGATGAGATGTAGTAGTTGTAGTAATAGAGGATGATGAGTAGTAGTTGTAATAATAGAGGATGATGAGAAGTAGTAGTTGTAGTAATAGAGGATGATGAGATGTAGAAGCTGTAGTAATAGAGGATGATGAGATGTAGAAGCTGTAGTAATAGAGGATGATGAGATGTAGTAGTTGTAGTAATAGAGGATGATGAGATGTAGTAGCTGTAGTAATAGAGGATGATGAGATGTAGTTGTTGTAGTAATAGAGGATGATGAGATGTAGTAGTTGTAGCAACAAAGGATGAGAAGTTGTAGTAATAGAGGATGATGAGATGTAGTAGCTATAGTAATAGAGGATGATGAGATGTAGTAGTTGTAGTAATAGAGGATGATGAGATGTAGTAGTTGTAGTAATAGAGGATGATGAGATGTAGTAGTTGTAGTAATAGAGGATGATGAGATGTAGTAGTTGTAGTAATAGAGGATGATGAGACGTAGTAGTTGTAGTAATAGAGGATGATGAGACGTAGTAGTTGTAGTAATAGAGGATGATGAGACGTAGTAGTTGTAGTAATAGAGGATGATGAGATGTAGTAGTTGTAGTAATAGAGGATGATGAGATGTAGTAGTTGTAGCAACAAAGGATGAGAAGTAGTAGTTGTAGTAATAGAGGATAATGAGATGTAGTAGTTGTAGTAATAGAGGATGATGAGAAGTAGTAGCTGTAGTAATAGAGGATGATGAGAAGTAGTAGTTGTAATAATACAGGATGATGAGATGTAGTAGTTGTAGCAACAAAGGATGAGAAGTAGTAGTTGTAGTAATAGAGGATGATGAGATGTAGTAGATGTAGTAATAGATGATGAGAAGTAGTAGTTGTAGTAATAGAGGATGATGAGATGTTGTAGTTGTAGTAATAGAGGATGATGAGAAGTAGTAGTTGTAGTAATAGAGGATGATGATGAGAAGTAGTAGTTGTAGTAATAGAGGATGAAGAGATGTAGTAGTTGTAGCAACAAAGGATGAGGAGAAGTAGTAGTTGTAGTAATAGAGGATGATGAGATGTAGTAGTTGTAGTAATAGAGGATGATGAGTAGTAGTTGTAATAATAGAGGATGATGAGAAGTAGTAGTTGTAGTAATAGAGGATGATGAGATGTAGTAGCTGTAGTAATAGAGGATGATGAGATGTAGTAGCTGTAGTAATAGAGGATGATGAGATGTAGTAGTTGTAGTAATAGAGGATGATGAGATGTAGTAGTTGTAGTAATAGAGGATGATGAGACGTAGTAGTTGTAGTAATAGAGGATGATGAGATGTAGTAGTTGTAGTAATAGAGGATGATGAGATGTAGTAGATGTAGTAATAGAGGATGATGAGATGTAGTAGATGTAGTAATAGAGGATGATGAGATGTAGTAGATGTAGTAATAGAGGATGATGAGACGTAGTAGTTGTAGTAATAGAGGATGATGAGACGTAGTAGTTGTAGTAATAGAGAATGATGAGATGTAGTTGTAGTAATAGAGAATGATGAGATGTAGTTGTAGTAATAGAGGATGATGAGAAGTAGTAGTTGTAGTAATAGAGGATGATGAGATGTAGTAGTTGTAGCAACAAAGGATGATGAGAAGTAGTAGTTGTAATAATAGAGGATGATGAGAAGCAGTAGTTGTAGTAATAGAGGATGATGAGATGTAGTAGCTGTAGTAATAGAGGATGATGAGAAGTAGTAGTTGTAGCAATAGAGGATGATGAGATGAGTAGTTGTAGTAATAGAGGATGATGATGGGAAGTAGTAGTTGTAGTAATAGAGAATGATAAGATGTAGTTGTAGTAATAGAGGATGATGAGAAGTAGTAGTTGTAGTAATAGAGGATGATGAGATGTAGTAGTTGTAGCAACAAAGGATGAGGAGAAGTAGTAGTTGTAGTAATAGAGGATGATGAGAAGTAGTAGTTGTAGTAATAGAGGATGATGAGATGTTGTAGTTGTAGTAATAATAGAGGATGATGAGAAGTAGTAGTTGTAGTAATAGAGGATGATAATGAGAAGCAGTAGTTGTAGTAATAGAGGATGATGAGATGTAGTAGTTATAGCAACAAAGGATGAGAAGTAGTAGTTGTAGTAATAGAGTTTGATGAGATGTAGTAGCTGTAGTAATAGAGGATGATGAGAAGTAGTTGTAGTAGTAGAGGATGATGAGACGTAGTAGTTGTAGTAATAGAGGATGATGAGAAGTAGTAGTTGTAGTAATAGAGGATGATGATGAGAAGTAGTAGTTGTAGTAATAGAGGATGAAGAGATGTAGTAGTTGTAGCAACAAAGGATGAGGAGAAGTAGTAGTTGTAGTAATAGAGGATGATGAGATGTAGTAGTTGTAGTAATAGAGGATGATGAGAAGTAGTAGCTGTAGTAATAGAGGATGATGAGAAGTAGTAGTTGTAGTAATACAGGATGATGAGATGTAGTAGTTGTAGCAACAAAGGATGAGAAGTAGTAGTTGTAGTAATAGAGGATGATGAGATGTATTAGCTGTAGTAATAGAGGATGATGATGAGAAGTAGTAGTTGTAGTAATAGAGGATGATGATGAGAAGTAGTAGTTGTAGTAATAGAGGATGAGATGTAGTAGTTATAGCAACAAAGGATGAGAAGTAGTAGTTGTAGTAATAGAGGATGATGAGAAGTAGTAGTTGTAGTAATAGAGGATGATGAGAAGTAGTAGTTGTAGTAATAGAGGATGATGATGAGAAGTAGTAGTAGTAGAGGATGATGAGAAGTAGTAGTTGTAATAATAGAGGATGATGAGAAGTAGTAGTTGTAGCAACAAAGGATGAGGAGAAATAGTAGTTGTAGTAATAGGGGATGATGAGAAGTAGTAGTTGTAGTAATAGAGGATGATGAGAAGTAGTAGTTGTAGTAATAGAGGATGATGAGAAGTAGTAGTTGTAGTAATAGAGGATGATGAGATGTAGTAGTTGTAGTAATAGAGGATGATGAGATGTAGTAAATGTAGTAATAGAGGATGATGAGATGTAGTAGCTGTAGTAATAGAGGATGATGAGATGTAGTAGATGTAGTAATAGAGGATGATGAGAAGTAGTAGTTGTAGTAATAGAGGATGATGAGATGTAGTAATAGAGGATGATGAGAAGTAGTAGTTGTAGTAATAGAGGATGATGAGATGTAGTAGTTGTAGTAATAGAGGATGATGAGATGTAGTAGATGTAGTAATAAAGGATGATGAGATGTAGTAGTTGTAGTAATAGAGGATGATGAGATGTAGTAGTTGTGGTAATAGAGGATGATGAGATGTAGCAGCTGTAGTAATAGAGGATGATGAGATGTAGTAGTTGTAGCAGCAAGAGGATGTTGAGACATGGGGGTAGTAGTAACAACAAAGGATGTGAGAAGAGGTAGTAACAACATGAGAAGAAACCAGAATCAAAAGAGGATGCATAAAAAGATTAAAAAAAAAAAAAACCTAAAGGCAGAGAATAATAAGTGAGAAGAGATCCAGTACATTAAGACGAGGAAGAAAAGAAACAGAAGATGAGTAGAAGCCACACTGAAGAAGATGAAGGAGGCAAAGATTGTGTCCGCATGGCTGATCACCCTGAATATCAGGAGGCTAGCGAGGGCAGGATTGGGACCATATCACCGCCCCCTTCCTTATACCCCTGTGCTAAAACATTGAGATGAGGTGTAATTTTTCATTTCTCCTGTGGAGGCACTGCAGGGAAAATGAACACTTACTGCTGGGTTCTTCCACAAGTTGCAACTGATTGTAGGGATTCCGTTTCCAGCAGTGGGACAGATTGTTGAAATTGAACAACCTGTTTAAAGCCACCGGGATTTGTAAGTCACGATTTGTCTATTAGAGTTGGTTTTGTGGGATGAGTTGTAATTTTCGGCAGCATCTTAACAGCTTTTCCGAGCTCCTACATCACTTTCTCAAAGCAATCTATTTGCAGTCAATGAGCTAGGAGGGATTGCAGGGAGATTTCAGCTCCTAAACTTTGCAGAATTATGAATACAGCTCCTGGCTATAATACAGACGGTAATTGTGGATCTGTAAAAATAAAGTACTTACAAAATGACTTAATGTACAGATCATAAAATAAAGTTAGGGAGCAAGTAAACACGTTTAGTGGAAGTAAATAAAAAGTGAGCATTAAAAAAAAATTCATACGATATAAAATCATTCATATTTTATTTAGTGGTTGAAGATTACGAGATGAGGTGAATGCTCTGCAGGTTATGGAGGGGTCAGGAGGATCTGACACATGAGCCGTAATCAGAAGATCTCGCAATCAAGAATTCAATCACCAGTATCAACAAGACCATGGAGGTAATAAAGTACTAGAAAAATATAAAGCAATGAGTGACACATAAAAAAAAAATGATCCAAGTTGCAGAAAGGTGATATTAGCCGAATTGTTGAGTTATACATAAACTAGATGCTAAACAGGGGCGTAACGACTGTGGTCACAGAGGTTGCGACTGCGACCAGACCCGTGTGTGTGGGGAGCAGAGACCCATCGGGTCTGTGCGCTGCAACACGCTGCCAGCCAATCAGAGGCCAGCAGCTGACGTCGGTGTGCACATGACTGGGGGTGCATGGCAGTGATGTCATGTGCTCCCGTCGCTTGCACAATGAAATCAGCTGCCCGCTTCAGAAGAGGACACCGCGGGGTGGGGGAGCGGAGGGAAGGTGAGTATAATGGTTTATTTTATCTATGCATTAAAGAAAAGCATTCACAAAAACATAAGAAAAAGAAAAATGACCAGATATCCTGAGTGGCTGGTCTTGGGCGTGGATGAGTCCCACGTTGTCGGTGCGTTGCGTGTTCTAATACAGAGCGCATTGACACATTCTGCGACTATTCTGACTTATGTCGTATACATCCGGACTCGTTATATATTACGCTGTGTGTCCATGTAATTTAATCCACATTGGTCTTTCTACACGTCAGCTAAAAAGAAGTGTGAGGGAACACGTTATTGGTATTGCTTCGGCAGTCCACCACACGGACACATCCACACTAAAGACTATAACTCGTCACGTTGAAAGATGTGAGAGTACCTTAGGGTTAACTCTAACCCTACTTAATAGTTAGGGGCATCGACCAGATTGATGTCAATGTTCGTGGAGGTAACACAAGTCAGAGACTTATAAACCGCAAGATACAGTAAGCTGTACCAGTAACATTAGGTTATTGAGAGGGTTTAATGTGACTGGATTACAGTTCTGGGTTTTTGGACTTACCAAAAGAACCTGGCAGAGAAAAGATGATCCTATGATCCAGTCCGTGGTTTACAGGTCTAGGAAGTGTGGACTAGTGTTAAATGGGTTGTCCGGGATTTTCACATAATCTCAGTACATATCTGGGCTGCAGAATTATGACAATAAGTAATTTACTTTCTGTCAATAGTTTGGACGGTTTTCTAGATATTCTGAACAGAACGTCCAAGGGGGGGGGTGTTATGGCATTGAAATGAGAACTAGTCGTAACCTCCTACTCTATTCCAAACATGCCCTCTATAGCAACAACCCCACCCTCCATAGCTACAGGCCCTCCCCGTCCACATGAAGCAGCCCTCATCACACAGTAACGAATTCTTCCCCTCCTGCAGCCTCACTGCAGAGAGCAGATATGTACTGAGATTATGTGAAAAGCCCGGACAACCCCTTTAAGGCCTGGATCACACTTCCGTTTTTTCAAATCCGTCAAAATCCGTCGTTTTCCGCAGGGCTGTGGAGTCGGTAAGCCAAACCTGCGACTCCGACTCCTCAGTTTCCCTTACACCGACTCCGACTCCAACTCCGACACATATTGCTTATATTTAAGTGAAAAATTTATTGTAGTACAATGTGAACCTCAGACATTTAATCATTTCTATGATACAATAATCAAGACATTTAGATAGAACAGAATATATATTGGTGTACCACCCGGTTTTCATTCTTTTTGGTACAGATACGATATGGATAGACAGATATGGATAAATGGATAGATAGAGCAGATTTCTAATCTGCTTTTGCTATTGAAAACATTATCTATGAGCTCAAAAACCTTTCAGGTGATGCGGTTTTTTAAAAAGATGATCAGCTTTTGCAGCTGAAAAACGTATCCTCAAAAAACACAGGAAAAACGCTGTGTGTGAATGTAGCCTTAGATCAGGAATAGAACAGCCATTAGGACATTTCATAACTTTCCCAAACTCCTATGAAAAAATATTCAGCACATCCTGCATTGAATTACTGTACCCAATTTATTATATATTTTAGGAGTCGGAGTCGGTCCATTTTATACCGACTCCAACTCCGACTCCACCAAAATGAGCACCGACTCCGACTCCACAGCCTTCCGTTAAAAAACGGATCCGCCATTTTTTTGGAGGATCCGTTTTTTTGTCCCATAGACTTTTCATTGCGGCAAAACGGAAACGGATCAGTTTTTTCACACTTTGGCGGATGCAAAAAAACGGATGTGTGAAACAGGCCTAAGACTAGAGAAAGGCAGAGCTGCTGGTTACTCTGCTCTGAAAAAAAGCTGAGTGCTGGAGTGAAACAGAGGTTTTGTTTGGTGAAAACGTTTAATAGAAGTGTTAGCTGCTGCTGGGAACACCGAGGACGGTGAGGCTGATACATTTATGTTTTTACATTCTGCCTGAAGAAAAGGACTGTTTATGCTATCTATTGATTCTGACTGATGACTTTTCATTACATTTCATTGTAACAATCTGTACAATAGAGTGCACAGTTTATTCTCGGCGATTGGTAAATGGCGTAAAAAAAATTGAGTGATTTTTATTTTTATATTCTCCATAAAACCCATAAAAAAAAGTTAACGCAGATTTTAACGCTTCCACACTTAGCAAAATGTCCCTTTTTAAAAACCTATAGCTTATCTAACAAAAAAAACAAGACCTCACATAGTGAGCTTAGGTAAAAAATAAAAACATAATGACTGTTACAGCTATGAATGACAGAATGAACAAAAATAATTATGACATTGTCCACTACTAGGGCAACCCCTTCTGTATCCTAATTTTCCCCCCCCAGTAAAACAATGACGCTTAGGCTACTTTCACACTAGCGTCGTGCACTGCACGTCGCTATGTGTCGTTTTGGAGAAAAAACGCATCCTGCAAAGTTGCCCGTCGCATCCGTCGTGCGACGGATGCGCCGTGTTTTGGCGGCCGCGACGCACAAAAAAAAGTTACATGTAACTTTTTTTGTGGGTCGTCTCCGCCATTTTCGACCGCGCATGCGCGGCCGAAACTCCGCCCCCTCCTCCCCGGACATTACAATGGGGCAGCGGATGCGATGAAAATCTGCATCCGCTGCCCCCGTTGTGCGGCGCTTCCACACTATGCGTCGGTGCGCTGCAACGTCGCATAGCGACGTGCAGTGCACAACGCTAGTGTGAAAGTAGCCTTATACTCACATCCAGTCAGCAATGCCTCTCCCGGGGATCAAATTACATTATGTCATGTGATCCTGGGGCTCATCTGAATTGGCTTCACTCTCTTCTCCTTCGGAAAAATTACATATATCTAGAGGAATTGAGAGAACAGCAATCCCAGGGAGAATTAGTACTGACCCCGCTGGAACAGCGTTGGCACCGGAGTTAAAGTGTTATTTTACAAGAGGGAAACATAGGGATTGAGAAGGGGTTGTCAGAGTAGTGGACAGCACCTTTAAACTCGTCAACTGGCCTAAACAAGTGCATCACAAAAATCTCACTGTGTATATGCATGAGTAATGTCTATAGGTGTATATTTTATATATGATCGTGTTAGTACACCTGTAACGTATCAGCTTGTGCGTATTTAATGCTTATATACATGTAAACGTTCATGAATACATGCAGGCAGGGTCTGATGTATGGGGAGAGTGGACAAACACAAGTCCTTTCACTGGCCATGTCCACCCCTGTGACAAATATTAGCCTCCTTACGGAGCCACCCACAGTGACAGAGCCGGTTTGTTGGGGTTAGGGGATCCTAAAAGGAATAGGAAAAATCACACGTTTTCTGTTTCAATATTTGCTTTTTCTTCTGACTTTTGTTCTATTGTGATCACAGGTTCACGTCAAACAGATCTTTGAAGTTTCTTGCTCCCGGGCATGTAGTTCCACAAGGTAGAACATAAGGTTCAAGAAGACGTCATTGATAATCCCCAGAGAATTAACTCCTGATAGGAATACAAGGACAGTCTGTCGGAAACAACATCGATCAAGAAAATGGGGGTCCTAAAGTCTCCTGTGTGAATTGGGCAGTAGTAAGCATGTGCGACCACTGACCTATTCACTATTTATGGGACTAGTGGTCACACATGCTCACTAGTGCTCCATTCACACTAGGGATTTTGGTCACCGGCTTGGTGAGGGTCTAAGCAGCTGGATCAGAAATGTATCACCTATGCTAACCTCCTTATGATTGAAACTGCAACATCAAGAACAACACATCAAGATCCACTGCTGGCAGCTTCCTTTGCTATTTCTGACCAATGATGTTCCAGATATGTTCGATGGAATACAAGTTCGGAAACGCTGCAGCCACGGCAGCACGTTTAGACCATGTTTAACAATTATCTTCATGGTAGGCCTCTTTAGTCACTTTTTAGTCTTTTATTTCCAATCTGCTGTTTAGGTGGTTGCCTGATTTTGACAATATCTCATCCTTAAGATTTTTTTTTACAAAAATATTTTTACCCAGAATTCTGGTGTAAAACTATTTGTATTATTGCAAAATTTTGGTGCAACTTGTGGTTGTGCAGAAAATCTGTGAATTTTGTTATTTTTATGCCAGTTCCAGACAACTTTTTCAAAAGTGGTCAAAACTTGTCACCATGATGCGCGGTCAGCAAATTCATGTTAATTTATGCCTTAGAAATGGAGTAAGTTAGGACGGATAAGTACTCCAGTTTCTGACTTGGGTGCATTTCTTACGGTGGCATCCAGCAAACTGAAAGATGAACCAAATTCACTAGAGGAGCGTGTCACTTAATGAATTTGGCACCTCTTACTGCAGCGCACTCTTCATCACGACTGGCAGGCAAAACGTGCCTTTTTTATTAATAAATTTGGCGCTGCTACTTACATTAAAAAGCCGGTGGGGCATCGCCATGCATGCCACCAACAATTTCAGACCCGGCTGCGAAAGGACAGTATCATAACAATGAGGTCACATTCTTGCCAAGATTTCTGATTTTGTGGAGACTGTCCTTTGATCTGAGAAAACGTGTGGTTTATGGAATTACAACCCAAAATAGGCGTCTCGGGGCATGTGAGGGGTGTTCCACAGCAGTCCGAGGGACAGGGTTTGAATATCCCCATTCTGAGGTTTAAATTGTTCTTGGGCAATAAAGATGTAGCACAATTGTAAAAAGTGTTGTAAGCTCTTCAGGGGGGTGTGTGAGCTCGCAATGCTTCCATAGGTATTCTATAATGCACCAATTGGGTTCTAAGATGGAGCAAATGTTCCTTACGATGTCACCCAACACCATCATAGCCTATTAATTATAATGGGATTTTAGTAGAGGGGGTGTTTCATGAGGACATCTATTGTCCATCTATCCTAGTATTAGGCCACGTGGATATCAGAGAGGGGCTTTCCTGCTCAGGACCACCCCCTCTATAAAATAGAATGGAGAGCTGTACTATAAACCCCGAAAATCTCTTTAACAGTATTAACGCCCTTATTGACTTTATTCTCAATCTCTTCTTGGAAGAAGAAATCAGAGGAACTGCCAGCAAAGCCAGATACATTCCAGACCCGGCAGACATGACCCACGGTTACTTATCATGGAGCAAATCACTGCTACATGTGAGGTGCTGTCTCTTTATCTCTTCCCTTACTTCCCTGCCAAGCAAGTAAGGAATCATCTACCAACGACCTGTGGTCCTCACTAGATCTGTCAATTACTTTACTACTACTATAATCTGCTATAGGCTCTCCAGCTGCTGCAAAATTACAGACATACAGAAGTAATATTGAAGGCTTTTATTTGTCCTGTTATCCGTTTCATATCTCTGTCTTATCTATCTTATATCTATTCATCCATCTGTCCGATATCACTTACGGTATGTTTATTGTAGCAAAGCCAAGTAGACTAGGGTTAAATCCTAGCTCTAGAGGTTCTGATTAGATCACCTGGCTAGCCCTGCATAGAACCAGGCTAGCTGTTCTCCTTAGTCAGTCAGATCAGGGAAGTTGACCAGACTGGATGTGTCTTGGGGCTGAAGAAAGACAAACCAGAATCCCTCTCTGCCACTCTGAGAAGAGTTTGCACAGGCTGTGTGCAGAGAACTGCAAGTATCAGTGGATTCTATGGACAATAGTTGTGTTATTTGACCGAGCTGGGGCTAGCTCCACCGTGTATGAGTAGCCAGGATCTGTTCTGTTTAGTTAGCGCCTGGACAAGGCTAGAGATTTATATTTAAGAATAATAAATAAAATAATAATCTTTATTTTTATATAGTGCTAACATATTCTGCAGCGCTTTACAGTTTGCACACATTATCATCACTGTCCCCATTGGGGCTCACAATCTAGGTTTCCTATCAGTATGTCTTTTGAGTGTGGGAGGAAACCAGAGTATCCGGAGGAAACCCACACAAACACTGGGAGAACATACAAACTCCTTGCAGATGTTGTCCTTGGTGGGATTTGAACCCAGGACCCCAATGTTGCAGTGCTATCCACTGAGCCACCGTGCTGCCCTTATGAGTTATTTTTGGTGCTGTGCTACCTGTGGAAAGTAATAATCTATCTATTCATCTATCCATCCATCCATGTAATCATCCATCTATCCAGCCATCTAGTTTATCCATCCATCCAGTTTCTTTCTCTCTCTATTTATCTATCATCTATCTATTATCCATAAATCTATCTATTATCTACCTATCTGTTATCTATCTATTATCCATCTATTATCAATCTCATATCTGTTATCCATCTATCTAGCTATCTATCCATCTATCTATCTCATATCTATCTATCTATCTATCTATCTATCCAGCTATCCGGTTTGGAGCAGGAACGCACTGTAACTATCTAAATCTTTTTCCGGAGCCAGCAGTGCGATCGTTTTATGTAACGGTTTGTCCATCTCACATAGGACAGATTCTATCTTGCCTGAATGAGAATGACTCCATTTCTACATTTTTATCATACCTGTCCGCCAACACGTGCCGGGACGCTCGACATCTCAAACCTTCCATTACTTTCTGACCTTAATAAGACAGAACATAGGGGGATATTTAAAAAAAAAAAAAAAAAAAAAATTATGCCATTTGCTTCCTTCATAGAAACTTCACCAACGCATCCCCCCTCCCCCGGGCCGGACCTCGTGTAGGCTGACAGTTTGTTTGCAGTGAAAATATTGCGTGTGATTTCTACATATTGCGGCCGGCTACACCACGAGACAAGGTGAAAATTGACGTCCACAAGGAGAACGTGCAAAAACGTGGATGTTAAATAAATATGGCAGATGGGGCTGGATAGTTTTCGAGTTCTTCTATGATCCTAGAAAATAACACATTCACATCGTGGTCCTTGGGGTTCCTGGTCTAGGACTTCACTTTTGATCCAATGGGTTCATGGAAAAAAGCAGACAGCACAGAGATGCCATCCGTGTGTCATCCGAGTGGTGTCTGTTTAAAGAGAACTAACTCGGAATTTTGGGGGGTTTTTTTGCATGTGAAAACCAGATGAAACACTGATGGCAAAAATGTATACATACCAAAAAATCTATGAAAATCAGATCATGGACAAAGCCATAAGATCAACAATCCTACTCTTACTTAGCGGCGTAACGTGGCCGTGTGGGAGGAGGGCACACCACTGTCAGAGGCTATTTCTGTTGAATGCGGGTCCGAAAATGAACATTAAGCTGAAATGTCCTGCGGCACAGAGGCCCACCGGGTGTCTGCACCGCAATACGCGCTTCCGGTCAATAAGAGGCAGTCAGGTGGCGCATGGCAGTGACATCTTCCGTCATATGCCTGCTACAGACGAGTAGGATGCACATCATGGGAGCGAGGGAAGGTGAGTAGAATCTTTTTTTTTTATTATTATGCAGACCTGGGACATATACATCAGGAAGAGGTCCAGGATGGGGGACATACTGTATATACCAAGATGAGGGATATACGTATATGACAGGGAGGGGTCCAGAATGGGGGAGATATATACAAGGAAAGGGCCCCGTGGTGAGATACATATATACCTGGATGAGGGACATATATACCAGGAAGGCACCCAGGATGGGAGACATATATAACAGGATGGGGAACATATATACCGGGAATGGGACCAGGATGGGGGATATACAGTAAATACCTGGAAAAGACCCATGATAAAAGACATATATATCAGGAAGGGGAACAGAATGGGGACATATATACCAGGATGGGGGGACACATCTGACTCTAGTTATTCTACTGCTCACACCACCAGTCGGGAAGTAATGCAGCATCCTACTGTGACACCGTCACGTAATGGAAACTCCCTTTAATAAGAACCTCTTATCTAATTCTATACAGAGGCATGCTGGGACTAGTAGTTTCACAAACAGTTGACAGTCGCAGAGTTGCAGGTCTCTCGCCCCTTTCTGCCCAGGACAATGGTCTCCTGCAGTGAGGAATGATCGGTATGTGTCCTAGAACTGATCTCACAGAACAATGGTCCGCTTGTTGGAGGGGCTCGGCCTGGAGAATGAACACACCTGATGCCTTGTACAACTTCTAACAACGATATCATCTGCGATTCTCAAATAATTACCCTCCCGGCCAAAAGAAATGGGATGTCTCATTATTCCGGGTCAGTGACAACTGTATTGGCAGAGAGATACATGACGAGCGCTCACCGTGAGATCAAACTGGGAATCAAAGTCTCGGTTAATGGTTTACCGCTGGAAATGAAGTTCCAGGACGGCGCTCTGATCCATATCAGGTTATATGAGATGAACGTTATCCTCATTTCAAGAATGAAAGAAGCGTCTGTAATCTGTCTGAGTTTTTTTAATTTATATTTTTATTTCAAGCTTTTTAAAGCATTTTTTGAATGCACACTGGCCTATTATATGCTAATGGGGGCACTACTGATATCTTCCTCTCCGTTTTTGCCAAGATGCAGCTGAAAATTATTAGGTGGTCTTCAGAGTTACTGCTGCTGGACCCATAGTGATAGGGGTGTAGCTAATAGGAAAGATTGGAAATTAATCTTTTCTGGTCCTTGGTGTCTAAAGTAGTCTGTAGTAATTAAAGGGTTATTGGCAACTTGACAAGTTAACATCTATCAACAGGTTAGATGATAATCAGCTGTGATCCGTGGTCGTCTGACTGCCAGGAACGGATCTGCACTTGGCCATCTCTGACAGACCCATACACAATGAATAAAGTGGAGGTGCGCATGTGCTAAATTCTAACAGGACACGGCACAACCTTCTCGGGGATCTCAATGGTCGGACCCCAGACCTCAGCAAATTATCATCTAACCTGTTGCTGGGAATAGTTACCACCAACCCTGTTGGAGGGAGGACATGGAGCTGCCACGAGATGAATCCAAATTAGACGAGCCAATCCACATGTGGAGGGTGCACGTCCAAGCTAGATAGCATAGCGGAATCAGGAAGAAAGGAGATTGACGGCACTCCAGGAATAAAGAAAAAAATATATATTTTATTGTGGCAAATTAAGCCATATTAAAATTAAGTTGCCTGACGCGTTTCGAGTGCCTGGTGTACACTCAGTCATAGGATACATAAAACTGTTACAGCCACAATTATATACACATAAATTAACCAATTAACCAACCACCTACCCTGTTGCTGGAAACAGTTATCACCTACCCTGTTGCTGGGAACAGTTATCACCTACCCTGTTGCTGGGAACAGTTATCACCTACCCTGTTGCTGGGAACAGTGATCACCTACCCTGTTGCTGGGAAGTTACCACCTACCCTGTTGCTGGGAAGTTACCACCTACCCTGCTGCTGGGAACAGTTACCACCTACCCTGCTGCTGGGAACAGTTACCACCTACCCTGCTGCTGGGAACAGTTACCACCTACCCTGCTGCTGGGAACAGTTACCACCTACCCTGCTGCTGGGAACAGTTACCACCTACCCTGCTGCTGGGAACAGTTACCACCTACCCTGTTGCTGGGAACAGTTATCACCTACCCTGTTGCTGGGAACAGTTACCACCTACCCTGCTGCTGGGAACAGTTACCACCTACCCTGCTGCTGGGAACAGTTACCACCTACCCTGCTGCTGGGAACAGTTACCACCTACCCTGCTGCTGGGAACAGTTACCACCTACCCTGCTGCTGGGAACAGTTACCACCTACCCTGCTGCTGGGAACAGTTACCACCTACCCTGCTGCTGGGAACAGTTACCACCTACCCTGCTGCTGGGAACAGTTACCACCTACCCTGCTGCTGGGAACAGTTACCACCTACCCTGCTGCTGGGAACAGTTACCACCTACCCTGTTGCTGGGAACAGTTACCACCTACCCTGTTGCTGGGAACAGTTACCATCTACCCTGTTGCTGGGAACCAGGGCTGTGGAGTCGGTAAGCCAAACCTGCGACTCCGACTCCTCAATTTCCCTTACACCGACTCCAACTCCGACTCCACGACTCCGACTCCCACACATATTGCTTATATTTAAGTGAAAAATTTATTGTAGTACAATGTGAACCTCAGACATTTAATCATTTTTATGATCCAATAATCAAGATATTTATATAGAACAGAATATATATTGGTGTACTACCCGGTTTTCATTCTTTTTGGTACAGATACGATATGGATAGACAGATATGGATAAATGGATAGATAGAGCAGATTTCTAATCTGCTTTTGCTATTGAAAACATTATCTATGAGCTCAAAAACCTTTCAGGTGATGCGGTTTTTTAAAAAGATGATCAGCTTTTGCAGCTGAAAAACGTATCCTCAAAAAACACAGGAAAAACGCTGTGTGTGAATGTAGCCTTAGATCAGGAATATAACAGCCATTTATAGGACATTTCATAACTTTCCCAAACTCCTATGAAAAAATATTCAGCACATCCTGCATTGAATTACTGTACCCAATTTATTATATATTTTAGGAGTCGGAGTCGGTCCATTTTATACCAACTCCGACTCCACCAAAATGAGCACCGACTCCGACTCCACGACTCCGACTCCACAGCCCTGCTGGGAACAGTTATCACCTACCCTGTTGTTGGGAAGAGTTATCACCCACAATGTTGCTGGGAATAGTTACCACCTACCCTGTTGTTGGGAATAGTTACCACCTACCCTGTTGCTGGGAATAGTTATCACCTACCCTGTTGTTGGGATTACCCTTTTAGGAATATGTCAATATCCTAACTGGACTAAAGTAGGTTGGGGATCACTTGCAAATCTTTCAGTGGACCTAAGAATTGTGAGCTGGACTATGGTTAGTAGTTGCATTCAGACCTGGTGCCTACTTTAAGACCTCTCTCTCACATTAGAATACGTGGTCAACAGTTCAAATAATTGAATAGTTTAACCCTTTTTAAAAAAAAAAAAAAAAAAAAAATCTATATTTGACTCCCATAAAGCTTCAGGATGGCGCCCAGATTTTCTTTAACCTGGGAGGAACTCAATATCGCCCCCGACTGAGTAATGATCTAAAAAAAAGGGAAGGGAAGCAAGTTCTTGGTGTGTATTTCTGGCTCAGAGAAGGGTTGTCAACTTTCTATCTCCTCCAACCATTTTCTTAACTATGGGTGCCCTAAGGACTAGTAGAGGATACGGCTACCGGTGACAGGATATTCACATCAGAGTAAAATGTAGCATGAGTTCATCCAACATTCAACCATTTGAGAGATTGTTTTCGGTATTTGGCCCCTGGAAGAGCAATTTTGCAGATTCATGTACAATGGAAATCCTTGACTGAGCAATTATTATAATTATACCATAATTACATACAGATCCTCCTAAATCCATGTATACGTCAATCCTCCAGACACATTACATTACCTTCCTTTCACTAAGGATGTTTTGGTGTGAAATTATGAGGAGGACGAGTCTTTGGGCAGGTTTTATGAGTATTTAGAGATTTAGCTTTAGTGGAACCTCATCCACCCGTCACCCAATTAAATAAATAGGTATGTGTTGTTCTGGCTCTGTACAAAATTTTCAGCCTCTGTAGGTGCCGGATGTCGAATCCTCACAATATGATAATGACATATCCTAGCAATATTTAAAGGGTTTGTCCACTACGGGATAACCCCACCCTAATAAATTCAGGACCCAAATTACAATACAAGTTGTGTATTGTCACATCTGGCAGGCGCCGTTCCAGTAATGTCAGCGTTGCTTCTCCATACACTGCTCGGTACATAAAGATCTGTCAATCACCCACAGTGGAGCTGGGAAAGCCGGCCGGGGACCATAGGCAGAGACTGACCAAGTCCGGAGCGGCTCCCGAATCTCTAAAATATATTTTTCTCAGATTGTGGCTGCAATCGTGCATATGGGTTCTGATTCATGGTGCTCATGGTTTGGGCGCATGAATGTGTGTTTGCATTGATGTAGCAGAGCTGTGTGTATTTGCATTGATGTAGCAGAGCTGTGTGTTTGTACTGATGTAGCAGTGTTGTGTGTGTTTGTATTGATGTAGCAGAGCAGAGTAAGTATGGGAGTATGGATGATGCAGAACTGTGTCTGTATATGTTTGTACTGAAGTAGCAGACAAGAGTGTGCATGATTGTATTGATATAACAGAGCTGTGTGTGTATGGGTGTATATTGATATAGCAAAGTTGTGTGGTTGTGTAATGATGTAGCAGTGCTGTGTGTATGTCTGTGAATTGATGCAACAGTTGTGTTTGAATGTGTATTGATGCAACAGCTGTGTGTGTGTTGATGTAGCAGTGATGTGTGCGTATTAATGTAGCAGAGCTGTGTGTGTATTGATGTAGCAGAGCTATGTGTGTATGTGTGTGTATTAATGTACCAAAGCTGTAAGTGTTTTTGTGTGCATTGATGTAGCAGAGCTGTGTATGTGTGAATACACATAAATGTACAGTAGGGGCATATAACAATTGCCATGGCATGCTATGCATTTATGTCCCTCTTGTTTTTCAAAATTGGGATACATGTCTAAGGCCTTATGTCTTCTGATGAGCCCCCCTTATATTTTTGGACAGGAACATGACAGGTTGGGAAGGTGTTTATTTTTTGAAGGGTGGGTTGCAGGACATTTTAATAAGGTAAGGTTATAGATTCAAGGGCTGCTATACAAAGGTGTAGACGAGGCCAGGTCCATAGGGTGCGCGTGCTTTGGTGCTAATAGTATGCCGATCCATTGCTTTGAGAATAACAGATGGACTATTCGATTGCGGGTATCTCTAATTATCGTTACAGTTTTTGAGGTTTTCGGAAACCAATAATAGGTTCTCCAGGTACTACACGTGGACTAACCACGCTTAGTCCCTTGGGCTTCATCGCTCCTTTTTATCCGTTCCTCTCTGCCCCTCCATCACAACAACGCACCAAGTCACTTCATATTTTCCATATTTTCAGATGGTTAAATTTGACTCCTTTGACGGGCTTCTCCAGGACTGACAGTCTATCCATAGGACGAGCCAACGATATTGACAGGTGGGCTCTAACCCCCCCCCCCAAACCCTGTCAATCAGCACAAATCAATGGATCCCAATAAATCCAGAGCAAACAACTGTCTTGAGTCGGATTTGTCTGCTCATCAATATGTATGTATCTGACATAAGGGACAAACACGACGTAAGCAGATCTTTATGATATGCAAGAAAAATGCTGAGAGCCCGGAGGAAGAATTTGTGCTGGGGGGCAAGGAATCCCAGAAGAATTAGCCATGGGCTCCTGGGCGTAGAGTGGCTGAACGTGATCGAGCGGTGCATGGGAACCCATGGTAAGCCATGGAGAACGTCAGGGTAAGCCGATCATACACTGTATGGGCGACACCGCCGATCATACACTGTATAGTCTCCCGGTACTTACCTGCACGAAACCTCTGCTCCTCACAAGATCTCCTTCTGTACTCCCCTCTTATCTCCTCTTCCCACAATCGCATACAAGATTTCTCCCGTGCATCCCCCCTCCTCTGGAACTCTCTACCACAACATATCAGACTCTCGCCTACCATGGAAACCTTCAAAAAGAACCTGAAGACCTACCTCTTCCGACAAGCCTACAACCTGTAGTAACCACCGATCCACCAAACCGCTGCACGACCAGCTCTACCCTCGCCTACTGTATCCTCACCCATCCCTTGTAGATTGTGAGCCCTTGCGGGCAGGGTCCTCTCTCCTCCTGTACCAGTCGTGACTTGTATTGTTTAAGATTACTGTACTTGCATGTATTATGTACTTTATACCCCTCCTCACATGTAAAGCGCCATGGAATAAATGGCGCTATAATAATAATAGTATGGGCGACAGCGCCGATCATACGCTGTACGGGCGACAGCACCGATCATACGCTGTACGGGCGACAGCGCCGATCATACGCTGTACGGGCGACAGCGCAGATCATACGCTGTACGGGCGACAGCGCAGATCATACGCTGTACGGGCGACAGCGCCGATCAAACGCTGTATGGTCGACACCGCCGATCAAACGCCGTATGGGTGACACCGCCGATCAAACGCCGTATGGGTGACACCGCCGATCATACGCCGTATGGGTGACACCGCCGATCATACGCCGTATGGGTGACACCGCCGATCATACGCCGTATGGGTGACACCGCCGATCATACGCCGTATGGGTGACACCGCCGATCATACACTGCATGGGTGACACCACCGATCATTCACCCGTAACAGGCCCTGATATGCGGTAATGTTATCTTTATTGAGTGCACAGATCAAGGACGTTCCTCCTGGTTTCTGTAAATTGCAGGAAACATTAGGAGATTCTTCCAGAAGTGATCCAGGAGTGGCCTCCAACTCGTCTCTCTCCAGCTGTAGTAAAAGTACAAACTTTGACCTCTTCACTTGTGGGCAATTTTTCATTTTTTTCATTTTTTCCTTCTCTTCTTCCAAGACCCATAACATTTTTATTCTTCTGTCCATATGAGGGCTTGTTTTTTACGGGAGGAGATATCGTTTTGGATTTCACCTTTCATTTTACCATGTAATGCACTGAGAAACGGCAAAAACATCCTAGTTCGGTAAAAAAATAAAGACACCGTTCCTCCATTGTTTTTTTGGGCTTTGTTTTTACGCGTTTATGGCAACATGATTCTCCATACCGGTACGATTAAGGCTATGTGCACACGTTCGGAAATGTTGCGGAAATTTACTCAACTCCCGCCGCGGGTAAAACACATGCAAATTCGCATGCGTTTTTCCCGCGAAAAACAAGTGTTTTGCAAGCGTTTTTCACTTGTGGAATGCTTGCACATTCCAAGTGATTTGAAGCATCATTTGGAAAGGTGATTAACAGGTTGGTCACACACAAGCATAGCGCTTGACAAGTGTGACCAACTTTTTACTATTGATGCTGCCTATGCAGAATCAACAGTAAAAGATAGGATGTTAAAAATAATAAAAAAAAATATAAAATATTGTTATTCTCACCTTCCGACAGCCCCCAATTTGCTCTGCGGCGCTCCAGACATCTTCCGGTCCCAGTAATGCTTTGCACGAAGGACCTGAGATGACGTCACGCTCGCGAGAGCAGGTCAGCAGCAGTCATTCGCACAAAGCATTACTGGGACTGGAAGATGCCGGGAAGGACGCCAGGGGCCGCCGGAGGGTGAGTATATCACTATTTTTTATTTTTATTCTATTTTTTTTAACAGGATTATGGTACACAGGGCCTGGAGGAGAGTCTCCTCTCCTCCAGACCCTGGTTACCATCCGCACATTGAGCGCTCACTTTACGCATGGTGGGCATAACCACATGCGTAAAGTGAGCGCTTCAATGCAATCCTATGGATGTGGAATCGCCGCGATTCCGCAAAAAGAATGAGCATGCTGCGTATTTTTCCGCTATGCGATTCCGCAGTGGAAAAATCCGCAGCATTAGCACAGCATGTGCGGAATCCCTTAGGGTTGCACGGGATGCGCTTTCTTTGCGTTTTCGCGGCGATTCCGCAGCGGGAAAACGCAAAAAAACGCAACGTGTGCACACAGCCTAAGACAATACCAAGGATTCTTAAAATATTTTAGAGGTTAAAAAACTTTGTACAAAAAAAAAGTTGGGATTGTGTTGCCATTTTCTGTGACCCACAAATGTTGTACTTTTCCATCACTGGCGCTTTGTGAGGGCTTTTTTTTGCATAGGAAGCTTTAGGGTAAGTTCACACTTTTTTTTTTCCAGTGGAAAAAAAGCATGTTTTACTTGTTTTTTTTCTTGTTTTTTTGGTGCATTTTGCGGCAGTTTTGGCATGCTGGATTTGTCTCGCGTGCATGCTGATAAAGTTTAGTGTTGGGAAAAAAAAAAGGCCTGTTCTATAGAATCAGGTTTTGGCATTAAAAAAAAAAAGCAGCAAAACTTGATATCTACGTTTTTGGTGCGTTTTTTTCACTACCTATTCATTTCAATGGGTGAAAAAAGCTGAAAAAACAAAAAAAATTGACATGCTCCATTGTGCAAAAAAACATGCGAAGCAAAAAATACTGAAGATAAAAAACCAAGGTGTGTACATAAAATGTCTGAAATCTCAGACTTTGCAGGTACTGTGAAATGAAGCTGAAAATTTGCATAAATAAACTCCCAGTGTGAACTTAGCCTTAGATTTTATTTACGCCATTTTTTCATCCATAAAGGCATTTTTCTTTCTTTAAGGAATATAATTGTCAGGTTAAATAATTTTATATTTAGTTTGATTAGATTTTTTACAGACGCGCCGGTGATACCAAACATTTTTTTTTTAATTTCTATATTTTATAATAAGTGAAAGGGGGATTTAAACTTTTATATTTTTTTTTTTATATGTATTAGAAGTTTTTTACATTTATTTTTACTTTATATTTTAGTCCACCTGGTGGAGTTGAAGGTGCAATCATTTGATCGCTCGTAATACTAGAGGATCGCAATATGTAGTATACAATAGTAAAGCATAACTGTAGAAAAAAAAAACACATGGACTTCACATCCATATTTTATACATCCTTTCCTCAACCCTCAATCTACTAAAATGCTTGTGCATGCCCTCATCATCTCCCGCCTCGACTACTGCAACATCCTTTTCTGTGGCCTCCCTGCTAACACCCTCGCACCTCTCCAGTCCATCCTCTGCTGCCCGACTAAGGCCTCTTTCACACTTCAGTCTTTTTGTTTCAGTCAAAATCCGTCGTTTTGTGAAAAAATGGATCCAGCAAATTTGCCCGCTGGATCTGTTTTTTTCTCATAGACTTGTATTAGCGACAGATTGTGGCGGATGGTCGTCCGTTTCATCTGTCATTTGACGGATCAGTCATAAATTCTTTGTCCGTCGGCCGGAGACAGTGGACAAAGTAACGTTTTTTTTGTGTATGTCGAAAAGTAGGACAGTGACGGATCCAGCGCCATCCGTCAATGGCTACAGTGGAAGCCTATTGGGCGACATCTGTCGCTGTCCGTTAAAAGATTCTCTCTCTACTCCAGAATTCTGATCCTTTACAATTCCTACAACTCCTGCTTCGATGGATCCATTAAAAAAAAAAAAAAACGATCCGGTGCATCAGTTTTTTACAGTCTCCACAGGATCCGTTTTTTCAACACTTTGACGGATTGTGACTGATTCTAAAAGACTGATGTGTAATAGAGCCCTACTTCATCTCTCTCCTCGCTACTCCTCCGCTTCTCCCCTCTGCAAATCTCTTCACTGGCTCCCATTCCCTCAGCGTATCCTGTTCAAATTACTAATACTGACCTACAAGGCCATCTATAACCTGTCTCCCCCATATGTCTCTGAACTAATCTCCTGATACCTTCCCTCACGTAATCTCCGGTCCTCCCAAGACCTCCTTCTCTCCTCCACACTTATTCGCTCCTCACCCAACCGCCTCCAAGACTTCTCCCGAATAGCCCCCATCCTCTGGAATTCTTTGACCCAACAGACGGAACCTGAAAACCCACCTCTTCAGGAAAGCCTACAGCCTGCAATGACCCCGCTACCTCCCCACCACTACCGGAGATTTCACCTCAACCAACAACGGAACTGCTGCGACCCCCCAACCTACTGTCTCCTTCCCCACCATCCTGTAGAATGTAAGCCCGAAAGGGCAGGGTCCTCTCCCCTCTGTATCAGTCTGTGATTGTTAGTATGTTTACTGTAAGTGATATCTGTAATTTGTATGTAACCCCCTTCTCATGTACAGCACCATGGAACCAATGGCGCTATAGAAATAAATAATACCGTAATAATAACATTATAATACTGTAGGAAAATGTTCAAAACTAAACATGAGGTTCGTCCAGAAGGTATAAGCCCACTGCCACAAGACGGCAAACCTCTAATTCTTTTTTGATTTTCAGTCTCCCCCTACCCCCAAAGAAGTATATTTGTACACGCCAGAAATTTTTTTGCTCAAATTTTGCATCATTTTAGCGGCACAAGCGACTTTCTGTGTTAAAAAAAACTGCCAAAAAAAATTGAAGACAAAAATAACCAAAATAATAAGATATTCAGGATTGAGAGTCCTCAGTAGTTGATACCTTTTAATGGCTAACTGAAAAGATGGTAATACATTGCAAGCTTTCGAGACTACTCAGGTCTCTTCATCAGGCTAGACTAATACAAAATCTGAAGCTTGATGAAGCCTGATGAAGAGACCTGAGTAGTCTCGAAAGCTTGCAATGTATTACCATCTTTTCAGTTAGCCATTAAAAGCTATCAACTACTGAGGACTCTCAATCCTGAATATTTTTCTATCCACTGGCTAACACGGTACAAAGATATACATCTTTCCTGTATCAAAATAATAAGAGAATTTTTTTTAATTTTGCGCAGAACTTATAAACCGCGTGAGCTAGTTTCAAGAATGGGCTGTAAAAAAAAAAATGTTACGAATGCTGCAGAACCCCAAAAAAAACCCACAACAACAAAAAATGCAAATAATGAATCGGGTCTTACGTTTTCATACAGGGAAAAGGGGGCCATATTTCCAGAACAAAAGAAAAAACATCGCGTGATTCAGTAGAATAGCGGCATTTACACCCACAAAAAAATACTAAAAATATATACTATATATATATATATATATATATATATATATATATATATATATATATATATATATATATATACATACATATACACACATATATGCAAAATTTTCAGTTTTTCTGAATTTTCTATTTATAGGTATATTTTTTGAGCAAAATGTACATTGTTGTTTTATTATATAAACTACTGACAACATGTCTCCAAAGTTTAAAGCTAAAAATCTTGTATTTATTTGCAGCAAATTAGAAATCGACAAAATAATAAAAGAAACAGTGCTTTCAGACCTCAAATAATGCAAAGAAAGCAAGTTCTTATTCATGTAGAAACAACAATATTAATGTTTTAACTCAGGAAGAGTTCAGAAATCAATAATTTGTGGAATAACCATGATTGTTAATCACAGCTTTCATGCGTCGTGGCTGCTTTCCACCAGTCTTTCACACTGCTTTTGAGTGACTTTATGCCACTCCTGGTACACATATGTAAGCAGTTCTTCTTTGTTTGATGGCTTGTGATGATCCATCTTCCTCTTGATTACATTCCAGAGGTTTTCAATGGGGTTCAGATCTGGAGATTGGGCTGCCCATGACAGGGATTTGATGTGGTGGTCCTTCATCCACACATTGATTGTCCTGGCTGTGTGGCATGGTGCATTGTCCTGCTGGAAAAAACAGTCCTCAGAGTTGGGGAACATTGCCTGAGCAGAAGGAATCAACTGTTTTTCCAGGATCACCTTGTATGCAGCTTGACTCATACGTCCTTTGCAAAGATTAACCTGCCC
The DNA here is from genome assembly GCF_039654945.1 of Dendrobates tinctorius. Lineage (NCBI taxonomy): Eukaryota > Metazoa > Chordata > Amphibia > Anura > Dendrobatidae > Dendrobates > Dendrobates tinctorius. The sequence goes on from NW_027361784.1 coordinate 22,958,058, forward strand.
AATTCCAGCCTTGCTGAAGCCTCCCCAGATCATCACCGATCCTCCACCAAATTTCACAGTGGGTGCAAGACACTGTGGCTTGTACGTCCCTCCAGGTCTCCATCTAACCATTAGACGACCAGGTGTTGGGCAAAGCTGAAGATTAGACTCATCAGAGAAGATTATCTTACTCCAGTCCTCTATGGTCCAATCCTTATGGTCTTTGGCAAACTTCAGCCTGGCTCTCCTTTGCTTCTCATTGATGAAAGGCTTTTTTCTACCTTTACATGACTTGAGCCCTGCCTCTAGGAGCATGTTACAAACTGTTCTTGCCATGCACTTCACCCCAGCTGCCATTTGCCATTCCTTTTGTAGGTCACTTGATGTCATCCTGCGGTTTCTGAGTGACATTCGAATAAGATGACGGTCAACCCGGTCAGTGGAGAGTTGTTTTCACCCTCTGCCGGTCTGGAGCTTTCTTGTTCCCAATGTCTGCTGCTTGACCTTGTTGTAATGGACTGCCGTCTTAGAAATTTTAAGGATGGAGGCAACATGACGCTCACTGTATCCCTCTTCTAGTAAAGTCAGAATTAAGCCCTTCTATTCCTCACTCAAGACTTTTCTCTCCAACTCCTATGCCATGGTTAAAAGTTATTTTTTCATTCCTATTACCTTTGGGACATTCCTAGCACTGGTTTTTCCATCCAGCTTGTCCTATTACAAGAGGATTGTGAACACCACAGCAGGGTGTTTTATACTTTCCTTTGTTAAATAAGATTTGGCTCAGGTGATCTCCTAATCAGAAGCACATTAAGTAGAATGAGGTGGACTCTGGTTGGAATTCAACTGACACAGGAATGGACTGGCTGTCAGACATGGAGAGAAGCTGATTTTTTATAAAACAGTGCAGTGATCTCTTAATTTTTGCCACAGCTGTATATACATACACATGACAGGTCCTCTTTAAAGGGATAGCCTTATCTTGGAAATTTATTTTGTATCCTCAGGAGAGGCCATTTTATATGTCTATAGATAGCCTTTATAAGGTATAGTCTATTGCTGGCTGCAGATTGAGTTTACTGGCAATCCAACAGCGAGCTCATTCTGACAGTCTCAAAACATAGTCTTTAAAGCTGGCCATAAACATTAGATGGCTGTCGGATGTCCGATGCTCCAGCTGATCGTTCATCTGACAACCATCTGGGCCAACACTCCCATACACAGGAGGAAGAGAACTCCTGTGTTCTCTATGAGAAAGCCGCCGAATGACAGGAGAAAGCCGCTGACTAAACAATGCATCGGCAGTCTGAAATTGGTCATGTCCGATCGATATCTCCCACTGCCCAACGCCCATCTGACTGTTGGCCGAACCTGTCGATATCGGCAGGATCAGCCGACTTTCAGAGACCTTAAGCATTCTGTCGCTCTTTTTTTCTGAGCTCCTCTCTGCTGATTTATGACCCCGAGGGGCGGACATAGCATTGGTACAGCCTGTGCAGCCACACAGGGGCCCACTAGGCAAGCGGGCCGACTTCCACCCCTAATGCGACAAGCAGCTTCGGTCACATAAAGGGGAGCCCATACAACGTTCTTGCACTGGAGCTCTCTTTTGTCTGTGTCCGCCCCAGATGAATATACCCTTCAAAGTTTAATGAGCCTGGAAGTAACGATCCTGTGAAACCCAAAAGGGTGCAATGTTTTCTTTAAAAAAAAAAAATATAACAATAATAATAGTAACCCCTAAAAAAAAAGCAAAAGAAAAAATGTGTCTCCAAAATTGGACAACCCCCTTCGATCCTGGTGGAGAGCTCCGCACTGCCGCCATGCTGTGCCCAGCCCCCTCATTGGCAGCACAACGCAGAACACATGAGCGTGGACGGACTGGCAGGCTATGACATGATATAAAAAGACAGTGAGGCTGCATACAATGTGGCGTTTCACAATGTGGCGGGAAGCAGATGCTCAGCATACCATTCCTTCCATTATCAAGCAGCACCGCAGATTAAGCTGCACTGTGCAAGCGCAGACACGCCACCGGCTGCAAACACTGCACTGGGATCACAGGGAACCTACCCTAATGTACATGACTACTATCGGTTCTATACGGAATAGTGGACTCCGCAATGAGAGCCCCTGAAAAAGCACGGATGAAGCAGAGCTAAATGCGTCATTCATTCATTGAAGGATTGCAGATCTATGTCTCACATCATACCACATGTACAGCCAAAAGAACAAACTCAGCCCTACTACACCAGAAATTATCAGCTCTGCTGTATGTGAAAAAAAAAATGAAAACTACTATTCTACATGAAATAACTTCGTTGAAAAGTTAAGTAACTTTGTTTCATCCATTTTTCGATTTTTTCTTCCAACAGTCATCACTTTAGGTTTTTTGTAGTTCTGAATGACACCATCCATTTTACCATATAAAACACTGAAAAGACATGACAGAAAAAAATTCCTAGTGGAGGAAAATGGTGAAAAAAACCCCTCTGCAATTGCTCCGTTGTGCTGTAGTTTTCTTTTTATGGTGCTCATTGTCTGGTCGAAAAACAATCCTTTAGGTCAGAGTAAAAACGCTGATCCCAAACTTGTGTCATTTTTCTTTTCAGTGATTTAAAAAATGAAGAACTTTGCAAAAAAAAAAAAAAAAAAAAGTTGTTTTTTTTTTGTTTTTTTTTGCGTGTGTTGAGCTGTAGTGTTTAGTGATACCATTTTGTCGCAAGTGTGAAATTGTGATTGCCTTGTATTGCACTTTTTTGGGGAGGAGCGGGTATCCAAAACATGGCAATTCTGTATTCTTTCTTCCATTTACCTTATGAGTTTAACAATTTTATATTTTGATTGATCGGACATATATAGATGGAGCAAGACCGGATGTTTTTCTTTTCTAACTTTTTTAAATTTCTTTTATTTTGGATAGGGAAGAAGGGAAGGGATTAGTGATGAGGGAACGTGCTGGGACAAGGTGTTATCTGAGCATGCTCAGGTGCTAACCGAGTGTCTTCGGCGTACTCGAAAAAATATGTTCGCGTCCCCGCGGCTGCATGTCTCGCGGCTGTCCCGACAGCTGCAACACATGCATGGAGTACCTGCTCGTTAGGCAATCCCTACATGTGTTGCGGCTGTCGAACTGCAAGAAATGCAGCCGTGGTGACTAGAGCTTTTTTTTTCCGAGCCCGCTGCGTTTGGTTCCAGGTAGATTTTTTTTCGATGGGTCGTTCAATCTTTCGCCTACATTGTGATGGCTGCTTCACATGATATGAAGTTTTGTTTCCTTTTGGGGAAAAAAAAAAAAAAAACAGCAGAAAAGGCTATTACGAGGCACGAATTTTATTGCAACTCATTTGGTGCCCAATTCCTGAGGTAAAGTTCGCTGAGAAGAACTCCCAGTCAATTGTGCAAGATCTTCAATGGCTCGATGGCGTCCTTTTAGAAAGGCCTGACAAATTTTTATCACATTTTCACTTAGTGATGAGCGAGCGTGCTGGGATAAGGTGTTATATTATCATGCTCGGGTGCTGACCGAGTGTCTTCGGCGTGCTCGAATAATATGTTCGAGTCCCCGCCGGCTGCTCAACAGCCACAACACATGCAGGGATTGCCTAGCAGTCGCGGGCACTCAGACATAGCCATGAGTTGTTCGTGTGAATCGGCCCTCACAAAATAGGCAAAAGATTGAAGCCAAAAACAACCATCCCCAAAAATGTCGACTGGCACACTGACTCAGAAGGGTCCAGCGGCATTAAAACCGCACTACAAGCACTCCTAATGTCCGCTTCTTTTGGATACCCTCTCATAGATGAGGCTATGTTTGTGTCTGTAGACCCCCCGCTGGTCCCTACACCCCGGTTTCTACGCGGACCGTGTTTCATGGACGCCTGAATCTGGCCTACATTGCAGTATAACTTCTGTTGTATCAAAAAAAAGACTTATTTGACTAAGCCTGGTCTTCTGACCCCAAAAGTGGCAATGAAACAATTCATCTGTGGGAAAAAAAAAAAAAAACCAACAGGGAAAATGTATGAAAACAACAAATCTGTCATTGTTGCCCGTAGCAACCAACCACAGTGCAGCTTTCATTTTACCCGAGCTGTTAAAGAAACGAAAGCCGAGTGATGATTGGTTCCTATGGGCAGTTTTACCTTTAGACAATTTTGATAGATGAGGCCCAATTTTAGTTAACCTACCATCCTCAAGTCAGTTCTTTTTCCCCATTAACTTCTTAAGGGCTGGGTGATTCTTTTTAGTTTCTACACTTTCATTTTTTTTTTTTTTTTTTTTTTACTCCACCCTCTTCTATAACTTTTTATGTTTTCCATTGACAAAGCCATATGCGGTATTGTTTTTTTTTTTTTTTTTTTTGCAAGATGAGTTGTTTTGGATTACACCTTTAATTTTACCCTATAATGCTTATAAAAAAAAATGGTGAACAAAAGAGAAAATAAATGGTGAAAATCAACGTGATTTTGTCACTTTTTCGGGTTTTGTTTAGTTTTTACTGGTACTATTTTCCGGCACATACAATATTAAGCGCTTTTCATTTCTGACATTTTTTTGGGGGGTAATGAACAACTGAAATATATTTTTATTATTTTTTTTCATTTAACATAAAGGTTTATTTTTTTTATATTTTGCTGGGCTGTGATATAAACTTTTATATTTTTTGTTCTCTTTTCAAATATTTTTCAAATGTCTCTTTTATTACGTTACATTTAATCTTCAAACAGGACTTGACCCTACGATCGCCTGATCGCATTATTCCATACACTGTAATACTTTAGCATTGTAGTGCATTGAAAAATGGCCAATATCCTTCTAACCAAGCAGACATTGTGGGCGTTTCGTACGCCTCTGGCTGCCAAAGCGACCCATCATTCCCTCTTAATCACGTTGCATGGGGATGGGGGGGTGATGATAACGGTCAGAACTCGCGGCCACCGTGTTGATGACTTTTAAATGCCGCTGTCACGCTTCTTCCGTGAGGTTAAAGCTGTTTTCCCACTTTCGGACCCCAAAAAGCTGTCAGGCATTTAAAATATCAAAGCCAGCCGCTACTCACCCTACTTTACTCCAACCGCTGCTCCGATATCTATGGTATGGTTGAACCACTTGCTTGGCGATGTAGATGGTACGAGCTGCTGTGCTCAGTGATTGGCTGCAGCGGTTATATGGGCTCACTGCTGCAGCCAAACCACTGATATCGGAGCAGCCAGTGCAAGAGCTGGTTTTGTTATTTGACATGTCTGCCAGCGTTTCGGGGTCCACTTCACTAAAAGTTGAGAACCCCTTTAAGCAACAAACAATATTCCTTGGACTCCAATCTTGTACTTCGTGACTTCTAGGCCTCGTACGGGAAAGTGACAGACATATCACTCTGCAGAGTTGTGCCATATTCCTGTGGGAACAAAGTCACAGTTTTCTTGATTTTAATGTATGGAGAAATGAAATAGTACAGGAATCAGCGGAAATTTTAGTAAATTTTTCAGAGTTTAATGTGGAAGCAGAAAACCCATTAAAAAGTTCGTAAATAATTGAGCAGAAAATCATAAAGTTCTATTAATGGGAAAATATTCCTCTTCCGCCAGCGCAGGTGATAATTGTCCTGGTATTCACCTAAGAATCCCCTGATCTGCAGAAAAAAAAAGGAAATTGTTTGGGAATTGATAAAATTCCTCGGTGACTCTTGCGCAGAGTAAAATGTCTACATATTATATTGAATTTTGGACCCTATGGGATTTTTGCAAATAATTGCAAGAGGGAGGGTAACACGAGTTTCAAAAGAAGGAAAAGTTGTCCTCTAAAGCTCAGCTTGTTATCAACTTACTTAAAGGGGTTGACCAGGATTAGGAAAACATGGCTACTTTATTTAAAAAACAGCGCCACATTATCTATTGGTCGACAGTGGTATTGCAGCTCAGCCCCTTTAGGACCCGAGCGGATACAAGCATGGGTGTATATCACTGGAAGCTAGCTGCCATGTCTTGCATGTCATTTACAAACCCTTTTAGATACTCCTGGGGCCCCCAATTTAAAATTTCCCGCTGTACCCAAAGCTATGAGGTGATCCATTATTTCTAGTACAAGTCTCTTTATATTGTACAGTGACCTTTTTTGGTCTTTCTCAGGCCACTGGGCTTGGACCCCCTATATTTATGTTCCTAGTACTAGTCTCCAATCGCAACCAAAAACGTTAATGGTAGTCTAATGTAAACATTTTTAAAGGGCCCTTATACTAAATTTTTATTTAATATTTAAACTGAGTCTGGCCTCCAATTGCCGCTGTTCCACTGAATCCAGAACAGTTTTTCTTTTTCTCCTGTGCCCCTCTGTTCCCAAGTTATGCCCTCCGGTAACAAAGGTGCAAATATTCCATTCAACTAAGTTCTCTGTGGGCGTTTACTTTTTCTCCTCTCATGCTGGCCAATAAAAAAAAAGGCCACGCCCACAGAGTTCTGTGGTATACACCCACTTGGTGGAAGGGAAAATTTGCATCTTCATTATGAGAGGGCATAACTTTGGAACGGAGGGTCACAGAAGAAAAAGAAAAACTGTTCCGGAATCGACGGAGCAGCGGCAATTGGAGGAACTACTCGGGTTAAAGTAAGAATTTAAGTGAAGTCCCCCTTCAAGAGAATGGTTTTAGCTAGAGTCACATTTGGACTGATTTTAGGATGTGAAACTACAGAATAGTCACCGGGTGGTGACCACTTTTATGACACTGTGTGAGTTAGTGACCAGAATACAACATCTTTAGGATTTTTATATAAAAAAAAAATACAATACGTAAAAAAAAAATGGTTTAGAATAAAAACTTGATTAAATAAAGTCATCTTTTAAGTACCTAACTAACGCTCAAATTCTAGGTTTTGACATGGGCATGTTTGAAATCCCAAACCCCGGCTGTATAATGGCATTTAGCGGGCTAGTGGCCCCAAATCTAATTTAAAGAATATCGCCAGATTATTTTCCAAAAGTTAAATATGGGTGATGAAACAACTTCAAAGGTAAACTTCCAAGTTCAGCGACTGGCAGCGAATGCTGAGCTCCATGAAAGCTGGCCGTTCCGCAGGCTTCCTACTACATGGGAGTCAGCCGCCTGGCAGAACACGCTACACATGCTACAATGGCTGTGAACCAACAAGCTGCGGCCTGCCCCACACCGCATCAACTCTGCTCAATCCAGGGAAAACACTCATCTGCAAGGCTAAAATGGGAACAGAAAAAAAGTTCCTGAGAAAGGGTTACTTTCTGAGAGTAAACGGCCTCTGATCCAGTTCTTCTGAATTCACCAAAGCAATTCCATAATATTCATTTTTTTAGGACACAAGACAACAATGGTACCGCCATATAATTCCTATTTATGCAAAAGATCACATAATACCGCTTTTAATTCCAATAGGTTGAAAAAAAAATACATAATACAGCCATATAACTGCCATATATTAAAAAGTTAAAATAATAACACCATATAATTCACTTATGTGTTAAAAAAGCTCACATAATACTGCCATATAATTCCCATATATTAAAATGTGCACATGATACCGCCATTTGATTCCCATATGTTAAAAAAATAAACGTCATGCCGCCATATAATTCTCATATATTCAAATATTCCCATAATACCGCTATTTAATTTCGTTATAATACAAAAATGTACATAATCGCACATGATAATTCCCATATAGTACTACCATTCAGTTCCCAAATAATACAACTACGTGCTTCTAAATAATAAGTAGCAGTTTGTTTCTGGCGTTTCGATTCCCTTAAAGGTGTCCTACAAACCAGAGCCGTGGAAAATTGTCCACCATCAAAAAATGGCCTGACCCTTGCTATATGCGCTCACTGACTGCGGTGGGATGCTCTTCCACATACAGTGAGCACGGAAAGTATTCAGACCCCTTTTAATTTTTCACTCTTTGTTTCATTGCAGCCATTTGGTAAATTCCCAAAAATTCTTTTTTTTCTCATTAATGTATCTCTATACTTGGCCGCATTCATGTTTCCTTCAATGGCAACCAGTCATCCTGTACCTGCAGCAGAAAAACACCCCCATAGCATGATGCTGCCACCACCATGTTTCACTGTTGGGATTGTATTGGGCAGGTCATGAACAATACCTGGTTTTCTCCACACATAACACTTAGAATTATCACCAAAAAGTTCTCTCTTTGTCTCATCAGACCAGAGAATCTTATTTCTCATAGTCTGGGAGTCCTTCATGTGTTTTTTGCAAACTCTATGCAGGATTTCATATGTCTGGCACTGAGGAGAGGCTTCCGTCGGGCCTCTCTGCCATAAAGGCCCGATTGGTGGAGGGCTGCAGTGATAGTTGACTTTGTGGAACTTTCTCCCATCTCCCTACTGCACCTGTGGAGCTCAGCCACAGCAATCTTGGGGTTCTTCTTTACCTCTCTCACAAAGGCTCTTCTCCCACGATTGCTCAGTTTGGCTGGACGGCCAGGTCTAGGAAGACATCTGGTAGTCCCAAACTTCTTCCATTTAAGGATTATGGAGGCCACTGTGCTCTTAGGAACCTGGAGTACTGCAGAAATTCTTTTGTAACCTTGGCCAGATCTGTCCCTTGCCACAATTCTGTCTCTGAGCTCCTTGGTCAGTTCCTTTGACCTCATGATTCTCATTTGGTCTGACATGCACTGTGAGCTGTGAGGTCTTATATAGACAGGTGTGCGCCTTTACAAATCAAGTCCTATCAGCTTAATTACTCACAGCTGGACTCCAATGAAGGAGTAGAACCCTCTCAAGGAGGATCACAAGGAAATGGACAGCATGTGACTTAAATATGAGTGTCTGAGCAAAGGGTCTGAATACTTATGACCATGTGATATTTCAGTTTTTCTTTTTTAATAAATTTGCAAAAATTTCTACATTTGTTATTTTTTCAGTCAAGATGGAGTGCAGAGTGTACATTAATGAGAAAAAAAATGAACTTTTTTGAATTTACCAAATGGCTGCAATGAAACAAAGAGTGAAAAATGTAAAGGGGTCTGAATACTTTCAGAATTTACTGTAGCCCTCAATATTTATGGTAAATCTCACATCCTTAATCCCCTCCCCTGCTTAGCTTGATAACACCCATGAGCATCCTAGGAATAGTCACATGCACCACATATATTAATTCAGGCTACATCAAAATTAGATTTACTAGTGGAGGCCAGAATAATTCCCGACTGCCTAACGATAGGTGCCTCTCTTGAGCAGCTTAGTGAGGGGGTTGCGGCACAGGGGATGTTGCCCTGGGCGCAAAAATGTCAGAAGAATGAAAAGAAAGTAGCTGGGCCTTACTACTGCAGAAGATTCGGGCCAAACTTCTTGACCGATGCCCCTGATTTATGGGCAAGAACCCCTTTGAACTGTATTGGTGTCAACCTGATGCCAACACATCCGGACCCTGTGGTAGAGGAAGGAGCCAACAAGACGTCTCCGTCCCGGGGCAGGCGGAGCAATAACGTCACTCCTGTTGTGTCGACTCTACCGGCCCCTCTGTCTGCAGGTGAGAAGAGGACTTGGTTTTAGGAAATAGTGGGGTACTGTATGTGAGGGGTGGCATTATTACTTTTGGAGGGGACAGAGGGGCATCAATACTTTATAAAGGGAACTATGGGCCATTAGTACTTTCTAAAAAAAAAGGACACTAAGGGGACAATATTTTCTTTAAGGGCGTATTTGGGGGTGTAATACTTGATTTGTTCCGAGCACTGGCCACCCACAATATGCCACTAACTCACTAGAACCACTTAAAGGGGTTGTCCTCTACTCGGCCAACCCCTTCTCACCTGCCCTATTCCTCCATGTAAAATAACAACAGCCCCTAGTCCTCTCCAGAGCCGACACAGATCCAACAGCGCCACTTAAAGGAGACCTGTCACAAAAATAAAAGTGACCATTCGCTCTTATTTTATCCCCACTGCTCCTCTGATTACTCTTATCTAAAGGCGCCATATGCTTCCAGAAATATGGACCTTTTATTAAATGCTAAGTGGAGCTCACAGGATTTTTTTTTTTTATGTCTTTTGACCGCTCTGCATTATTGCCTTTTGAGCACCGAACCCTTAGAGAAGACCCTAAAAGTTAAAAGTCGCATAGTGTGAGGAATCCATCAAACAGCGCCTCGTAGCTCAGCTTCCTGAGGTGCAGGACGGTCAGCTTGTCTACAGTCACAGCTGAATCTTCACAGCATTTTCCTAACTCATAGTGACATCCTTTCTACCCACACCTGATCCCATATGGAGCAGTAGATGCTGCAGAACATCTTTGAAAGCAATGACAATGACACCGCTGACCATTCCACATTAGACAGCATTCACTCAAAATCCATTGTCGACTGTTAAACTTGTAAATATCTGGTGAAATGGGCCACGTCGCTGCTGCTGCAGAACATCTTTCAGTATAGAACTGTCAGTTGTCATAGTTCAGACTGCAAGAAGTGATATACAAGTAACAACAATGGAAAGCAGTGACCACGAACTAGTCATCTAAAAGCGCTCAAGGATCAGCAGCTGCTTCAGAACATCTTTGAATGGAACAGTGAAGTGTCCATTATCATCCAGTGTGGTTACAGCAGTGATTGTCTGCAGCCGGTAATGATGTACACTCAGCGAGTGCACGCTCCAGTCACAAAGTCAGTATAAGCAATCTTTCCTGCTCAACAGCTGCTGCAGAACATCTTTACACGTAGACAGATCTAGTTAAGCAGGTCTACAGCCCAGCATATAAAGACTTCAATAGTGTAATACCTATACATATATGACCTAGTGACTCCTAACGAGTAAAGGATCAGTACTCTAAAGCTAAAGCTGCTGCAGAACATCTTCGAGTACAGGACAGTTCTAAGTGAGCAGGTCTACAGCCCAGCTTATGCAGCCTGTAACAGTGAATAGCTATTTCTACATGACCTAGTCACACACATACTAGGAAACGATTAGTAAAGCTCCTGCAGAACATCTTTAAATGCAGAACGTTCTAAATAAGCAGGTCTACAGCTCAGCTTGACCAAACTGTAATAGTGTAATACCTATGTATGATCTAATTGCTCCAGTACTAGTGAAGGACCAGTGCTCTGAGGATAAAGCTGCTGCAGAACATCTTTGAGTGCAGAATTGACAGGCACTCAAAGTATAATACCTATGCACATTTGACCTAGTCACGAGGACCAGTGCTCTGAAGCGAACGCAGCTGCTGCAGAACATCTTTGAGCACAGAACTGACAGTTCTAAGTGAGTAGGTCTATAGCCTGTAACAGTGTAAGACCTATGTAGACATGATCTAATGGCTCCTATACTAGTTAAGGATCAGTGCTCTGAAGCTAAAGCTGCTGCTGCAGAACATCTTTGAGTGCAGAATTGACAGGCAGGTCTACAGGCCAGCATATAAAGCCTGTAAGTATAATACCTGTGCATAAATGACCCAGTCACACAGACTAAGAGGACCAGTGCGCTGAAGCAGCTGCTGCAGAACATCTTTGAGCACAGATCTGACAGTTCTAAGTGAGTAGGTCTACAGCCTGTAACAGAGTAAGACCTATATAGGTAGACATGATCTAATGGCTCCTATACTAGTTAAGGATCAGTGCTCTGAAGGTAAAGCTGCTGCTGCAGAACATCTTTGAGTGCAGAATTGACAGGCAGATGTACAGACAGCGTGTGAAGCCTGTAAGTATAATACCTGTGCATAAATGACCCAGTCACACAGACTACTAAGGACCAGTGCGCTGAAGCAGCTGCTGCAGCACCTCTTTGAGCGGAGCCCTGTAGTCCCTAGCAGCTGTCAGAGCCCCCCACACACGGGCAGCAGCACTCACCCTCCAGGGTCACCTCCCTGCCCGCCTTCTTCAGAGCCTGCACGGCCTCGTCGTGGGTGGCGTCCCTCAGGTCCAGCCCGTTGACCGATAAGATGGCATCCCCGACGTACAGGCAGTGGGTGAGGTCGGCCGCCAGCCCCCGGAAGATCTTGCTGATGAGGATGGGCATCTTGTTCTCCTTGCCCCCCTTGATGCTGATGCCCAGCCCGCCCAGCTCCTGCTTCACCACCCGCACCGCCCGCTTCTGGCTGGCGATGGCCTCGGGCACCGGCTGCTCGGTGAGCGCCGTCCTCGCCCCCGGGGGGCTGCCGCTGCCGGGCTCCGGGGGGCTGCCGCTGCCGGGCTCCGGGGGGCTGCTGTACGAGCCATTGGTGAGGCCGTTGGAGCCGCCGTCCTCGCTGCTCAGCACCAGGGAGTCCTCACACAACTTCACCCCAACTCTGTGCCAGCGCTCCCGCACCAGCACCTCCAGCCCCCCGCTGCCCGGCGGCGCTACTGCTGCGGCTGCTGCCATGCTGGGCGCATCGCCCGCACTCAGGACTTTACTCCGACTTCACTCACTGGGAAATAGTTCTGGTGCCAACTCATGTCTCTCTGCTCCCCAGCGGGGAGGAGCAACGAGCGGGGAAACCCGAGAAGAGCTGACTGAGCAAACAAAGCCGAGCACATAATGCTCGGGATCACCGGTGCGGCGGGAGCCAAGGCGGCCGCCCGGGCAGCGCGGGGTTAATGGGGCCGCGTCCCGGTGCAGCAAGGGCTACAGCGCGGCGAGAGCGCGGGGGCAGCGGCATCTAGTGGGCGCTCTGGGCATTACAGCCCGGCCAAAAAAAAAAGCTACTTCGGTGGCAACTTTATTTATTTTAATTTTTTTTCAGACTTTTTACAAAGTGTTATTAATGTGAGGGCTGGCTCACTCCAGGGTGTGTATGGGACCAAAAATCATCGCAGCGCACTCTGACCAATGTTATTCAGTGAGTCGGCGCTCAACTGTACCCAGGCTGGGGATAATAATCGAGTGTCCGCGCATATTGGACGAAAGTCAATGGGTGCGAAAAAAAATGGGAACACGGACCAAACGTATGCCGCCCTATTTTAACGCATAAATATCAAAGGAAACCCAACATTTCATCAGCCGAGTAGAGAACATTCACAGATGAGGAAAGACATACAGATAGATAACATCACAAGCCCCATCTACATAGAATAAACTTGCACAGTTTAGTGCCTTTCATGTGGCACTAAATGGTATTTAGTCTTATTTACCTTTATAGATCAGCTTTACCTTTGCTGGTTATGTTTGATAACCAGCAAAGGTAAAGCAGACAGCTGTCAGCTGATATCAGGCTGGAAAGGTCTCGGGATATTGGTCCCTTCCCAGCCTGAAAATACAAGCCCTCATCCGGCACAGAATTGGTACATCAATCAAAGTCAGTGACTGGAGTAACATTTCCGGCGTGAATTACAGCACTAAAGTTTTCTGTATCAGCCCAGTAAAACCAGGAGTGGGTGATAGATGCAGAAGTGGTGACGTGTTTCTAATCTAATTTTCCTCTGATTGTTCCTCTCGTGGTTTTGGCTTACAGATACCAACAATTGGCATGTTTAATTTCCCAGAGGAGCATGCGTGGCCTATAAGTCTCCTCACTCTGACATGCCAGGCTTGGCTTGTCACTTTCCACAATAAGAAGCCTTCTCTTTTAGATCCCAGTCTTAGCCTCTCACCTATTCAAATCAGATCTCATACTTTGCACTGAGGGGCAACATATCCCGAAACACCGTGTCCGCAAATTGAGATTCCAGTTTGGCTTTTAACCTAAGTCATGTGGTAAGGGTCAAAAAAGGCTTGATAGTGACTTTTAGGATCTCTCTGCAGAGGCAATTTGCACCTGTTTTGTACGGAACAAGCTCCACACACGCCATAAACGCCCTTCATACATGTGACTTATATGTGCATCGAATGTTATCAAGTGATTAAACAGGATCTTTCACCAAATTTTTCATGTTGAAGTGTAAACACGCTGTCTCCGCGGAATAAAATGTTTTTGTTTCATTTTTCACCTATCTGTGCGGAGATATTAGCGATCAAAGTATTGGGCAGCTAAACAGTTAATATTTTTAAAAGCTACCAGAGAGATTTCACTGGGGGGCGTGTTCTTCTTACCCGTTCTGACAATGACCAATCATAAGCAGGCAGTAAGGGAAGTCTTAAATCCCAAGACATCAGCAGGAAGCAAATTACAAACTACTAACGAGATGTTATAGGGTGAGAGTGCAGCGCCATAAAATGTTCCCTTCTGTGGACCACGCAAGTGCCACGAGGGCAGATTTTTTTGCACATCTTTTGGTCATATCCAATCTTTTCGGAGTGAGGTTAGAATAATAAGGTAGGATTAGGGGATGGGGGCAGAGATGGTTCTAGAGCTGGTCCTCCTCCATCACTGTGGGACTTCTGCTTCCTCTTCCCTCCTGCTATTCCCTTTCTTATTCCTGTTCCTTCTGGTAAAGTCCATTATAATAAGGTGCGGGCCGGGGAGATCTCCCTCCCATAGACATAAACACTATCTTTCCTGTATTGTCATCATGAGTAATGTCTTTTAGACGATCTTCTGTTGGTAAAGTTCTTACGAGGATCCTCCCTCTTCTAGATCAATCATGTCGGCATTCTTACTGCTTATGACAATTGATAAGCAGCACTGGGTGGCTTCCTTGCCTTATATTGATAAGTAAAGAAAAATAATTGTAAAAAAGGTGGTACGTTCTCTAAATGGGATATATTCACCAGTGGGGACCGCAGGGATCTGTACTGGGAGCAGTGGGATACCGCAGGGATCTGTACTGGGAGCAGTGGGATACCACAGGGATCTGTACAGGGAGCAGTGGGGACCGCAGGGATCTGTACTGGGAGCAGTGGGGACCGCAGGGATCTGTACTGGGAGCAGTGGGGACCGCAGACCGCAGGGATCTGTACAGGGAGCAGTGGGGACCGCAGGGATCTGTACTGGGAGCAGTGGGGACCACAGGGATCTGTACTGGGAGCAGTAGGGACCACAAGGATCTGTACCGGGAGCAGTGGGATACCGCAGGGATCTGTACTGGGAGTAGCGGGGACCGCAGGGATCTGTACTGTGAGCATTGGGGACCACAAGGATCTGTACCGGGAGCAGTGGGGACCACAAGGATCTGTATCGGGAGCAGTGGGATACCGCAGGGATCTGTACCGGGAGCAGTAGGGACCACAGGGATCTGTACTAGGAGCAGTGGGGACCGCAGGGATATGTACTGGGAGCAGTGGGATACCGTAGGGATCTGTACTGGGAGCAGTAGGGACCACAAGGATCTGTACCGGGAGCAGTGGGATACCGCAGGGATCTGTACTGGGAGTAGCGGGGACCGCAGGGATCTGTACTGTGAGCATTGGGGACCACAAGGATCTGTACCGGGAGCAGTGGGGACCACAAGGATCTGTATCGGGAGCAGTGGGATACCGCAGGGATCTGTACCGGGAGCAGTAGGGACCACAGGGATCTGTACTAGGAGCAGTGGGGACCGCAGGGATATGTACTGGGAGCAGTGGGATACCGTAGGGATCTGTACTGGGAGCAGTAGGGACCACAAGGATCTGTACCGGGAGCAGTGGGATACCGCAGGGATCTGTACTGGGAGCAGTAGGATACCGCAAGGATCTGTACTGGGAGCAGTGGGGACCGCAGGGATCTGTACCGGGAGCAGTGGGGACCACAAGGATCTGTACCGGGAGCAGTGGGATACCGCAGGGATCTGTACTGGGAGCAGTGGGGACCGCAGGGATCTGTACTGGGAGCAGTGGGGACCACAGGAATCTGTACTGGGAGCAGTGGGGACCGCAAGGATCTGTACTGGGAGCAGTGGGGACCGCAGGGATCTGTACCCGGAGCAGTGGGGACCACAAGGATCTGTACCGGGAGCAGTGGGATACCGCAGGGATCTGTACTGGAAGCAGTGGGGACCGCGGGGATCTGTACTGGGAGCAGTGGGGACTGCAGGGATCTGTACTGGGAGCAGTGGGGACCGCAGGGATCTGTACTGGGAGCTGTGGGGACCGCAGTGATCTGTACTGGGAGCAGTGGGGACCACAAGGATCTGTACCGGAAGCAGAGGGACCACAATGATCTGTACTGGGAGCAGTGGAGACTGCAGGGATCTGTTCTGGGAGCAGTGGGGACCGGAGGGATCTGTACTTGTAGCAGTGGGGGACTGCAGGGATCTGTACTGGGAGCAATTGGGACCACAGGAATCTGTACTGGGAGGAGTGGGGACCACAGGGATCTGTGCTGGCAGCAGTGGGGAACGCAGGGATCTGTACTGGGAGCAGTGGGGACCACAATAATCTGTACCGGGAGCAGTGGGATACCACAGGGATCTGTACTAGTGGGTCGCCCTCCCAGGGCTGTGGGGTACTCGGTACCGGGCCCTATGATCTTCCATGGGAGATGTCACGGCAGCTGTGACCTGGCCCGTGGCCCTGGGCGCCCATTGTAAAAGGGGGTTGTTTCAGTGTGCTTGTGGTAATGAAAGTTTATAAGTGATTCGTGACGCCACTTGTGGTGCTCGGCAATGTGAATGTAAGCCGACGCTGCAGACAGATCCTCTGAGACAGATGGTGTGGTGCAGCAATGATGTTATAGCCCTCCACAGGCAGGGCTGTAGTCCCAGGGCAGTGTAGGTGAAGTGACACGTAGATGGGGTAGTGTCAGGTGCAGGGGATGCAGCAGTGTTGGGAAGGTTGGCGCAGGAATAAGTGGAGGACACCAGGGCGTGTAGTTCCAAAGTTTTACTCACAGTCTGTTGTACAAACAGGTGCCCGCTTCCGTGCCATGTCCTCCGGGTCAGGGACTCAGTCAACCTCCAGGCCAGATGGAATACTCCTTTCCAACACTCCGCCAACATATGTGCCTTGCTGAACGTCTCCTCTTATAGCGCCTTTAAGTGAAGTACTCCTAGTACTGAGTTACACTGGAGTTCTTCCTGTCCGATGTTCATATGAACTCTACTTGTACGGCAGACAGCTGTAGCCTGCTTCGGGGACTCCTTGCTACTAAGTCCCGGCTCACTATCCAGTTGCTGTTGTGCCCCCAAGTCTTGTGTGGGAATAAAGTGGTCACTACTTCTATTCCTTCCGTGTCTGCTGCAGGACCATTAGTATCCATAAAACCTCGAGGACCGGGCCCCGGCCTTGCGCTTAGAACTTCTAGGAAGGATGCTCTTCTAACCCACCTCCTCTGTTCTCTCTTACTCCTCACGTTCCGTGCTAATCTTTCCTTCTATGGAGAATCAGGCTTTCAGTCTACGTTGCTCTTTCTCTTCCTCTCCCGTGCCAGCAGACCCAGGTCACTGGGATCCGCTGCAGCACCTCCATCCTTCCATCCCTCTCTCCGGGGATCTTCTCCTCTCCAACTCTCTGACCAACTGACCTCTCAATCCTAAACTCTTCCCGCTCCTTGTAATGTAAACTAACTCCATCCACCTCCCAGCATGTTTCGTGTTCCAAGCAGGGAGCCACCAATGGGTGCTTTGCTATACTCCAAGCAGGGAGCCGCCGAAGGTGCTTTGCAACACTACTTTGTGGTGTGGGGTGCAGGTGTTGGAGTGTGGTCAGGAGTCTCCACCTTACCTGGATGGTGGGATACTACACCTCAGGAGGAGGTGCAGTACCTCTGTGGCGACTGAGCCTCAGGGGTGCCACATACCCCCTGTTAAACACAGCACGTCCGCGGGCTGCAAGGTAAACACAGTTGACAATACAGGAACATACAAAATTTTATATTGCATAATGAACAGGTCTTATACTAAACTTCCCAATGTGGGAGGCACTGTTTCTTGGACATTGCAAACAATTTAACTGTCTATCTATATTGAAACTTATGCTACCTAATTTAAAGTGCTATGTAAGCAAACTCACTATCAGCTTGAGTAACACATTTTCTATCATCACATTTCCTTTCTTTTATTACACAGGTCAACGAAAAAAATTTTTTTTTCTGGTGTCCAAAATATTTTAATGAATTTGGGGTATTTTTGGGGTGCTGATTCTGAATATGTCATCAGTTTTGCCAGATTGGCTCAAGTTTTTGAGATTTTTGGTATCTTATTTATAGCACTTGTTGGTAAATGCGACGCATCATCTCATTAATTTCTTTGGATTAGTACTTGAACTGAGCAGTTCTCAATATAGTTTTGTGTTAATTAGTGTTCTAAAAGTTTGTTCATAGCTTGATTTTTGCACTAACTTTATGTTGTTGTCTGTTTTCCAGTGAAAAGCATGAACTCATCATGAAGAAGTTGTCTTAACGATCCAGACTCATTCTGTTACATTTGTGGTGAATATACACTGCCAAAACATAGAAGAAACATAACAGACTTCGTAAAAAAAGTGTATTTTGCCTATTTTGGGGTTATGCTTGGGGACCAAGACAAGTTTTGGGCACCACACATAGTGTGCAAAGCATGTATCGAATTATTACGAAAATGGAGCAAAGGACAAAGAAAAAGCTTCAAATTTGGTGTTCCAATGGTGTGGAGAGAGCCAAAAAATCATCATGATGACTGTTATTTCTGTGCAGTGCAAGTGCAAGGATTCAATAAGCATAAGAAACGAAAATGGGAGTAACATGGAATCTGCAAGAAGGCCTGTCCCTCATTGTGAAGATGTGCCTGTACCTGTGTTTACCATAAATAACAGTCATCATGATGATTTTTTGGCTCTCTCCACACCATTGGAACACCAAATTTGAAGCTTTTTCTTTGTCCTTTGCTCCATTTTCGTAATAATTCGATACATGCTTTGCACACTATGTGTGGTGCCCAAAACTTGTCTTGGTCCCCAAGCATAACCCCAAAATAGGCAAAATACACTTTTTTTACGAAGTCTGTTATGTTTCTTCTATGTTTTGGCAGTGTGTATTCACCACAAATGTAACAGAATGAGTCTGGATCGTTAAGACAACTTCTTCTTGATGAGTTCATGCTTTTCACTGGAAAACAGACAACAACATAAAGTTAGTGCAAAAATCAAGCTATGAACAAACTTTTAGAACACTAATTAACACAAAACTATATTGAGAACTGCTCAGTTCAAGTACTAATCCAAAGAAATTAATGAGATGATGCGTCGCATTTACCAACAAGTGCTATAAATAAGATACCAAAAATCTCAAAAACTTGAGCCAATCTGGCAAAACTGATGACATATTCAGAATCAGCACCCCAAAAATACCCTAAATTCGATGAAATATCTTTGGCACCAAAAATGCTGTTGACCAGTGTTATCTGTCACATTTTCTACTTTCTGAAGGAGTGACAACCGTCAACACCTGGTTCGTCACCTGCATACTTTTATTCAATTTTCACATCTTTATTAAAACATTCTCTATATTTTTCCTGCTCAATTTGACCTTATAAAATCTGTCATTAATACTGTCACTTCACATTATCATTTTCTTTTTTTGTTCAAAAATACTAAGCATTATTCATAAGTGCAAAGAATAGACATTGGTCCGGCCATCACGTCTGGAAATGTCCTTATAACGAGGTAGTCCTTGTTCCAAGGGAAAGGTTCCTATGTAAAACCAAGAGAGAGCACCTAAAGAGGTGCAAACTATTTACAAGTACAGTTCTGGATCACTCAGCGTCCATGATCTCCACAGTTCAAGTATGAAAAACGCTGCCAATAAAAACTGGGCAACAACAGGATCAACAAATAAACATCATAATCAGAAATAGAAAAACTGGAACTTGCTAATACCCTCCTGGGCAACAAAAGTTAGTTTAGATCAACATTATGGCTTGTTATCCCCTCCTGGGTTTCTGGAAGCGGATTGCTTGGGCTGCTTCCAGGGGAGATGCTCAGGGTGTCCAGCTGGGTTAAAGAATTGCCGATTTTCATCTGGCATGGCTGCTGCCTGAGGTACAGCAGGGGTGATGATGTCAACGGTTGTTGATGGTGTCTCTGCTGCCAGTACTGAGAGCACATCAGCTGCTGCAGATGGTATTTCTGCCGCCAACAAGTCAGCAAGGGCTGCCGTCGGCACCAATAGATGTTGCTCTGCGAACCCAAGTGGTACCACAGTTGGCAGTCCTACAGCCGGTTGTTGCGGGCTGGATGCCATTGGAGTGCCACCACTCCTGGCTTGGGTAATCACCGGACCATTTCTGTCCACAGGCACGGCTCCTAGTACCAAGATCATGGCAGGGACGGTGACCACACCCGGTGCTTCCCTGTGATGTGCCGACTCCGGCCGAGGCACCGGGGGACAAATGATGGCGGCCGCAACCCCGGGAGTGGACTGAGGAACGGCCAGTAGTTGCATCCGTGTTGGCACAGGACGGGGGCATGCCGGTAAAAGCCTGCGTGGCCGCGCTAGGGCCGGGCTGGGACTCAGCTCCCGTCCCACAGCCTCCGGAACCCTCATGTACCTTCTAGAAGGCCGCATCCAGTGACAACATCGGCCTGGGGGCAGTAGCGGGCGCTGTAAAGGGTGTTGCAGCGGCCGTATGTCCTGCGGGGGTTGCTTGGGGGAGGATGGCTTCTCCCCACCGTTCTCTCCTGGCCTCCGCGCTCCTTCCATCATGGCATTCTGACGTTCTTCCTCCTTCCCGGGTTCCCTTCCCGCCACTGGCTCTCGCCCCTCCTGAGTGCGGCGTCTTCTTCCTACTCCTCCATACCAAGCCAGTATACGAACCCCTCAGGGGGTGGGCCATGTTGCTGTCGCATAGAAGTTCAGACAGGGGAGGCCCAGGACAGTCTGCGCTCTTTTCTTAGGACCACCCATGTTGTCACGCCCTTCTTCACCGCACCAGCGGCCATGTTTAGCGTTCATTTTACAGTCTATTAAATTGGGTCTTCTGCACATTTTCAAAAGGTTCGAGTCTTAGGCACACAGAACCCGATGGCATCAGGTCTCGTCATCCTGTTCGTGACGCCAGAAAATGGGTCGCCCTCCCAGGGCTGTGGGGTACTCGGTAGATGTCACGACAGCTGTGACCTGGGCCTGGGCGCCCATTGTAAAAGGGGGTTGTTTCAGTGTGCTTGTGGTAATGAAAGTTTATAAGTGATTCGTGACGCCACCTGTGGTGCTCAGCAATGTGAATGTAAGCCGACGCTGCAGACAGTTCCTCTGGGGCAGATGGTGTGGTGCAGCAATGATGTTATAGCCCTCCACAGGCAGGGCTGTAGTCCCAGGGCAATGTAGGTGAAGTGACACGTAGATGGGGTAGTGTCAGGCGCAGGGGATGCAGCAGTGTCGGGCAGGTTGGCGCAGGAATAATTGGAGGACACCATGGCGTGTAGTTCCAAAGTTTTATTCACAGTCTGTTGTACAAACAGGTGCCTGCCTCCATGCCGTGTCCTCCAGGTCAGAGAATCAGGCAACCTCCAGGCCAGATGGAATACTCCTTTCCAGCACTCCGCCAATATGTGCCTTGCTGAACGTCTCCTCTTATAGCGCCTTTAAGTGAAGTACTCCTAGTACTGAGTTACACTGGAGTTCCTCCTGTCAGATGTTCCTATGAACTCTACTTGTACGGCAGACAGCTGTAGCCTGCTTCGGGGACTCCTTGCTACTAAGTCCCGGCTCACTATCCAGTTGCTGTTGTGCCCCCAAGTCTTGTGTGGGAATAAAGCGGTCACTACTTCTATTCCTCTGGTGTCTGCTGCAGGACCATTAGTATCCATACAACCTCGGGGACCGGGCCCCGGCCTTGCACTTAGAACTTCTAGGAAGGGTGCTCTTCTAACCCACGTCCTCTGTTCTCTCTTACTCCTCACGTTCCGTACTAATCTTTCCTTCTATGGAGAATCAGGCTTTCAGTCTATGTTGCTCTTTCTCTTCCTCTCCCGTGCCAGCAGACCCAGGTCACTGGAATCCGCTGCAGCACCTCCATCCTTCCATCCCTCACTCCGGGGATCTTCTCCTCTCCAACTCTCTAACCAACTGACCTCTCATCCTAAACTCTTCCCGCTCCTTGTAATGTAAACTAACTCCACCCACCTCCCAGCACGTTTCGTGTTCCAAGCAGGGAGCCACCAATGGGTGCTTTGCTATACTCCAAGCAGGGAGCAGCCAAAGGTGCTTTGCTACACTACTTTGTGGTGTGGGGTGCAGGTGTGGGAGTGTGGTCAGGAGTCCCCACCTTACCTGGATGGTGGGATACTACACCTCAGGAGGAGGTGCAGTACCTCTGTGGCGACTGAGCCTCAGGGGCGCCACACTAGGAGCAGTGGGGACCGCAGGGATCTGTACTGGGAGCAGTGGGATACCGCAGGGATCTGTACTGGGAGCAATGGGGACCACAGGCATCTGTTCTGGGAGCAGTGGGGACCGGAGGGATCTGTACTTGTAGCAGTGGGGGACCACAGGGATCTGTACTGGGAGCAATTGGGACCGCAGGAATCTGTACTGGGAGCAGTGGGGACCACAGGGATCTGTGCTGGGAGCAGTAGGGACCACAGGGATCTGTGCTGGGAGCAGTGGGGACCGCAGGGATCTGTACTGGGAGCAGTGGGGACCGCAGGGATCTTTACTGGGAACAGTGGTGAACCGCAGGGATCTACAGTTGTGGCCAAAAGTATTGACACCCCTGCAATTTTGTCAAATAATACTCAGTTTCTTCCTGAAAATGATTGCAAACACAAATTCTTTGGTATTATTATCTTCATTTAATTTGTCTTAAATGAAAAAAACACAAAAATAATTGTCCTAAAGCCAAATTGGATATAATTCCACACCAAACATAAAAAAGAGGATGGACAAAAGTATTGGTACTGTTCGAAAAATCTTGTGATGCTTCTCTAATTTGTGTAATTAACAGCACCTGTAACTTACCTGTGGCACCTAACAGGTGTTGGCAATAAGTAAATCACACTTGCAGCCAGCTGACATGGATTAAAGTTGACTCAACCTCTGTCCTGTGTCCTTGTGTGTATCACATTGAGCATGGAGAAAAGAAAGAAGACCAAAGAACTGTCTGAGGACTTGAGAAACCAAATTGTGAGGAAGCATGAGCAATCTCAAGGCTACAAGTCCATCTCCAAAGACCTGAATGTTCCTGTGTCTACCGTGCGCAGTGTCATCAAGAAGTTTAAAGCCCATGGCACTGTGGCTAACCTCCCTAGATGTGGACGGGAAAGAAAAATTGACAAGAGATTTCAACGCAAGATTGTACGGATGGTGGATAAAGAACCTCGACTAACATCCAAACAAGTTCAAGCTGCCCTGCAGTCCGAGGGTACAACAGTGTCAACCCGTACTATCCATCGGTGCCTGAATTAAAAGGGACTGTATGGTAGGAGACCCAGGAAGACCCCACTTCTTACCCCGAGACATAAAAAAGCTAGGCTGGAGTTTGCCAAAACTTACCTGAAAAAGCCTAAAACGTTTTGGAAGAATGTTCTCTGGTCAGATGAGACAAAAGTAGAGCTTTTTGGGCAAAGGCATCAACATAGAGTTTACAGGAGAAAAAAAGAGGCATTCAAGGAAAAAAACACTGTCCCTACAGTCAAACATGGCAGAGGTTCCCTGATGTTTTGGGGTTGCTTTGCTGCCTCTGGCACTGGACTGCTTGACCGTGTGCATGGCATTATGAAGTCGGAAGACTACCAACAAATTTTGCAGCATAAGGTCTGTTTCACACATCCGTTTGTCATCATCAGTCAAGATCCGCCGATTTGCAAAAAAACGAATCCGCCATTTTGCTTGGCGGATCCGTTTTTTTCACATTGAGTTGCATTACCGGCGATATTGATGGATGGCCATCCATTGGATCCGTTTTTTTGCGGATCCGCCAAAATTTTGACGTCCGCCAACATGCCTGGACGGAAAATGCAACGTTTTTTCGGGCGTCCGGATCCGCATTTTACATTGCGCATGCCCGGAGGACTTGCCTCGGCCGCAAATTTAACCCTAAACTCTGTTCTTGCGGCTGAAAATTCTCTCTCTCTCCTCCCTGAGCTGCGGTTCCTTTAAGATTCTTCCTTCGCCGGATCCGTTAAAACAATGGTCCGGTGGCAAACGTTGAGGTCAGTACTGGAACGGATCCGCTTTCCGCCATTTTAGCGGATTTTAACTGACACAAAAAACTGATGTGTGAAACAGGCAGTGCGAGCTGGGTCTCCCTCAGAGGTCATGGGTCTTCCAGCAGGACAATGACCCAAAACACACTTCAAAAAGCACTAGAAAATGGTTTGAGAGAAAGCACTGGAGACTTCTAAGGTGGCCAGCAATGAGTCCAGACCTGAATCCCATAGAACACCTGTGGAGAGATCTGAAAATGGCAGTTTGGAGAAGACACCCTTCAAATATCAGGGACCTGGAGCAGTTTGCCAAAGAAGAATGGTCTAAAATTCCAGCAGAGCATTGTAAGAAGCTCATTGATGGTTACCGGAAGCGGTTGGTCGCAGTTATTTTGGCTAAAGGTTGTGCAACCAAGTATTAGGCTGAGGGTGCCAATACCTTTGTCTGGCCCATTTTTGGAGTTTTGTGTGAAATGATCAATGTTTTGCTTTTTGCTTCATTCTCTTTTGTGTTTTTTTCATTTAAGACAAATTAAATGAAGATAATAATACCAAAGAATTTGTGTTTGCAATCATTTTCAGGAAGAAACTGAGTATTATCTGACAAAATTGCAGGGGTGTCAATACTTTTGGCCACAACTGTATACTGGGAGCAGTGGGGGACCGCAGGGATCTGTACTGGGAGCAGTGGGGACCACAGGGATCTGTTCTATGACCGACTCTTTATAATCTCTTTATTAATGACCTTGTGGATGGGATTGAGAGTAAAGTGTCAGGCTGCGTTCACACGTCGCGGTTTTAAACGCGCGATTTTGCAGCGAAAACGCGAAAAATATGCATCCCATGCAATCCTATGGCATTCCGCAATGCTGTGCTAATGCTGCGGTTTTTACCGCGGCGGAATCGCTTCGCGGTAAAAACCGCAGCTTGCTCATTAATTTAGCGGAATCGCGGCGATTCCGCCCACATAGGAATGCATTGTTCTGCTTACTTTCCGCATGTGGCTGTTCCCACCATGCAAAAAGTAAGCAGAACATTTGCGGATGGTACCCACGGTCCGGAGGAGAGGAGACTGTCCTCCGGGCTGTGGGTACCATATCCCTGTAAAAAATAGAATTAAAATAAAAAATATTGTTATTCTCACCTTCCGGCGGCCAGCGATCTTCCCGCCTCTCTCCACACTCCCGGCATCTTCCAGTCCCAGTAATCCTTTGCGAGAATTACCGCGATGACGTCGCGGTCTTGTGGGAGCGCGATGTCTCGCGGTCATTCGCGATGACGTCGCGGGAGCACGACGTCTCGCGGTCATTAGCTCAAAGGATTACTGAGACCGGAAGATGCCGGGAGCGTGGTGAGAGGCGGGAAGGCAGTGCGGGACGCCGGAAGGTGAGAATAACAATATTTTAATATTTTTTACATCCTATCTTTTACTACTGATGCTGCATAGGCAGCATCAGTAGTAAAAAGTTGGTCACACTTGTCAAACACTGTGCTCTAGATCGCTTGGAAAACGCTAGCAATTCTGCAAGCTAATTACGCTTGCAAATCGCTAGTTTTTCAGCGGGAAAATCGCGGGAATTTAAAATGCGATTTTCCCGCAGAATGGAATTCCGGAATTCTCGCGGTAACTTCCGCGGGAATTCCGCTACGTGTGAACTTAGCCTCAGTCTTTGCTATGACACCAAACTATGTAGGATATTGAAGTCTGACCTTGACATAACAATATTGCAAAACCATCTGGATAAGATGACTGAATGGACAAAACCTCGGAAATTGAGGTTTAATGTAGATAAATGTAGAGTAATGCACCTAGGAAGGAGTGATCTCACACAATCCTTATTGAAAAAATGACTAAGTATGGAATGGACAAGGCAACTGTTAGGTGGATTCATAACTGGCTCAGTGATCGGACCCATGGAGTGGCCATAAGTGGCTGCACATCCAGTTGGAAGAATGTCTCAAGTGGGGTACCACAGGGCTCTGTCCTGGGCCCTGTATTGTCCAACATCTTGGGGATTCTGGTTACAAGTAATCTGAGCAGTAGTACTCAATGTCAGTCAGCAGCCGCAAAAGCAAACAAGATTTTAGGGTGTATAAAAAGAGGTAAAATCCTGTGATCCCAACGTATTGTTACATCTTTATAAATCACTGGTGAGGCCACATCTACAATATGGGATCCAGTTTTGGGCTACACATTTTAAAAAGGATATTCAGAAGTTGGAGTCAGTTTGAAGGCAAGCAACGAGATTATTACAAGGGATATGAGCTCATATGAGAAGAGGTTGGAAAAGTTGGGCTTGTTTAGCTTAGAAAAAAAAGTCTCAGAGGAGATCTCATTTACATGTATAAATATATGTGTGGTCAGTACAAAGGACTGGCGCATGACATTTCTTTCAAGGACCTAGATGAGGACTAGGGAGCACTCATTATGGGAGGAAGAATGATCATTCCAGCAGCTAAATAGGAAAGGGTTCTTTACAGTTAGAGCAGTGAGACTGTGGAATGCCGACCACAGGAGATAGTAATGGCCGACACTAGAACAGCTTTTATACAAGGGCTGGATGATTTCCACAATATACATAACTTAGTGGGTTATAGTTAAACTAGATGGAGGCCCGATGCTATCGCATCGGGAGGGCGGTAATGTCACGATGGGGGAAGCTTTGCAGCGTTAAGAATCTCTCCCCCCATGTGCTCACCCACCTACCCACTCTCTCTTTCCCCATGTGCTGACTTCTTCCGTCTGTGCTCTCTTCTTTGACCTGTCTACCCCATGTGCTATCCCCCTTGTCTGCTGTCTCTCTCCTTCCTGTGCTGTGTTCTCCCCTCATGTGCTGTCCCGTTTGAGCTGTCTCCCCCCTGTGCTCTGTCTCTCTCACCCCTGTGTCTGACCGTGTACAGAACATACCACAGCTCCTGGGTAGGGGAGGAAGCAAAAGACAATACTGACATTACAGCAGGAGATCGCAGAGGATACATTTTGTGAGGTAAAATATTGTTTAAAAACAGTCAGTGAAATATTTTAGCTCACAAAATGAATCCTCTGTGATCCCCTGCTATAATGTCAGTATTGTCTTTTGCTTCCTCCCCTGCCCAGGAGCTGTGGCATGCTCCGTACATGGTCAGACACAGACAATTTTTAAAATGAACTTTGATTCGTGGGAAAACCCCTTTAATGTGACCGTCTTCCTCTGCCTGTAGAGTCGCGCATCTGCCGCCGGGATCAGCCGAATGATTCACTGCGCCTGCGATGGTGTTCCGCTGGTGGTACCACGCAAGAGGCTGCGTGAATGTGTGAGTGTGAGTGTGTGTGTGTGTGGTGCGTACGGCATATAGAGTGTGTGTGTGTGACGGTGTTCCACTGCTGGTACCGCGCAATAGGTTGGTACCAGCAACAGTTTCCATATTGAGACACCCATTACTTGGGTGTCCCAATATGGCGGTCGGTGAACTTCCTCTGCTTGGAATTCTGGGATACGGTGACATCTGGACAGAACAGGAAATGAAACCATTACAAGGCAATTATATAAATAGATTAGTAACAAATGTACAATTGGTGGAGAAAGGTTAAACGGGATAGACCGGGAGATTTTTTCAACCTATGTAACTATGTGGTGCTACGGCTCCTTTTAACCTTCATATTAAATATATGGATCAAACACAGGTGTGGTTTTTTTACATTTTGTTTATTTTTTCTTTTTGCAGTGTGTTATCGGTTCTCCCGTTTTTCTCATGTTTCTATATTTTTAATGGTGTTTTATGAACTTTTTTTGTAATTTTTTTAAAATATTGATTCTAAAAATGGAACAAAAAGAAACATGTGAACTATGAAAGCAATGGAGCATTTTGTTTCTTCAGAATCTGTATTATGGATCATGTGCAATTAATAGTTTTCTACTATGATATGTTATTGGGCCCCTTCCTGTACCACAGCCCTATTACTCACATATATACTGTATATATATAAAATCACACTTACAGATACCGTATATATATATTTATGTAATGTATAAGGACGTTAGGAAAAAGTGAGGGCAGAATGGAACGTATAGAAAATGTTTCTCCATAGCCCTGTGATCACTTCTTAGCCTCCTGGCCACGACAGACTATCATTAGGAGTCTTGTGAAGTTTAATAAGCAGGTAACTTTTATCTATTTCATTGGACTTTGCAGTGAAAGAAACATTTACAACCCTTAATGAATAGCTGGAAAAGGTCAAAATGTCGCCATGTCAGCGAGCTGCGAGTAATAATGACAAACCCCGAACTTTGATTTGTGTCACTTGACCAGATGTTCGTTGGACGTTGTGAGTAAAGATGGTCCAGTTGGTGGCTCAGATATTTATATATTGATGGAACTGCTGTGTAGATTATCACCGACCCCCTTTTAATAAAAAAAAAGGAACGTGAAAATGGGAGTTTAGGAAAGGATGGTAACTCTCCAACCTTCGATCATTTCATGCAATACCATTTTATTGCACTATATAGTGTAAATGATGGTCTCCTAAAAAGATGCCTCGAGTGGCTTCAGTAGGGGGGCCGATGGGAGCTAGTGTGTGCGTGAACCACCAATCAAAGCAGATAAACAACAGAGATTAAGGGGACAAAAACATAACGAAAAAAGTTACAAAAAATGTATCAAGTACAAATATTTAAGTACCCAATTGAAGTTTAAGTCACCTAAGGGGACCACAAAAAATACAGAAAGCAATAATAAAAAAAAGTTTTAGAAACTTAAGCTGATAAGCAAAAACGTACAGGTGCTTCTCACAAAATTAGAATATCATCAAAAAGTTAATTTATTTCAGTTCTTCAATACAAAAAGTGAAACTCATGTATTATATAGAGTCATTACACACAGAGTGATCTATTTCACGTGTTTATTTCTGTTAATGTTGATGATTATGGCTTACAGCCAATGACAACCCAAAAGTCATTATCTCAGGAAATTAGAATACTTTATAACACCAGCTTGAAAAATGATTTTAAAATCTGAAATGTTGGCCTACTGAAATGTATGTTCAGTAAATGCACTCCATACTTGGTCGGGGCTCCTTTGGCATCAATTACTGCATCAATGCGGCGTGGCATGGAGGCGATCAGCCTGTGGCACTGCTGAGGGGTTATGGAAGCCCAGGTCGCTTTGATAGCAGCCTTCAGCTCGTCTGCATTGTTAGGTCTGGTGTCTCTCATCTTCCTCTTGGCAACACCCCATAGATTCTCTATGGGGTTAAGGTCAGGCGACTTTGCTGCCAATCAAGCACAGTGATACTGTTGTTTTTACACCAGGTATTGGTACTTTTGGCAGTGTGGACAGGGGCCAAGTCCTGCTGGAGAATGACTTCTCCATCTCCAAAAAGCTTGTCGGCAGAGGGAAGCATGAAGTGCTCTATAATGTCCTGGTAGACGGCTGCGCTGACTTTGGTCTTGATAAAACACAGTGGACCTAAACCAGCAGATGACATGGCTCCCCAAACCATCTCTGATTGTGGAGACTTCACACTAGACCTCCAGCAGCTTGGATTGTGCCCTCTCCACTCTCCCTCCAGAGTCTGGGACCTTGATTTCCAAATGAAATGCAAAATTTACTTTCATCTGAAAACAACACCTTGGACCACTGACAACAGTCCAGTTCTTTTTCTCCTTGGCCCAGGTAAGACGCTTCTGGCATTGTCTATTGGTCATGAGTGGGTGACACAAGGAATGCGACACTTGTAGTCCATGTCCTGGATGCGTCTGTGTGTGGTGGCTCTTGAGGCAATGACTCCAGCAGCAGTCCACTCCTAGTGAATCTCCCCCAAATTTTTGAATAGCCTTTTCTTAAAGGGAACCTGTCACCCCCCCCCAAGGTGTTTTTAACTAAAAGAGCCACCTTCAGTAGCACTAAGGCTGCATTCTGTGAAGGTGGCTCCTCTGTTTCTGAC
Source organism: Dendrobates tinctorius (assembly GCF_039654945.1). Classification (NCBI taxonomy): domain Eukaryota; kingdom Metazoa; phylum Chordata; class Amphibia; order Anura; family Dendrobatidae; genus Dendrobates; species Dendrobates tinctorius. The sequence continues at coordinate 22,987,833 of NW_027361784.1, forward strand.
CCCCCATTAACGTCCAAATATAGACTTTTATAAATAGGTTCTCATACCTGCATTCCGTCACAGAGGTATGGAGTGTCCCTCTGTTTAAGCCATCTCCCAGCTGTCCATCAACCCCCTGTTGCGTCCCTGCGCCGCCTATCTTCTGTGCTGCTGTTCGCGTTTGTGGGTCGTCCTCCCAGGGCTGTGGGGTACTCGGTACCGGGCCTGTTGAGCTTCAATGGGGGTTGTCACGGCAGCTGGGACCCGGCCCGTGGCCCTGGGCGCCCATTGTAAAAGGGGTTGTTGCAGTGTGCTTATTGTGATGAAAGTTTATGAGTGATTCGTGACGCCACCTGTGGTGTTCGGCAATGGAGATGTAAGCCGACGCTGCAGACAGATCCTCTGGGACTGATGGTGTGGTGCAGCAGTGATGTTATAGCCCTCCACAGGCAGGGCTGTAGTCCCAGGGCAGAGTAGGTGAAGTGACACGTAGATGGTGTAGTGTCAGGCGCAGAGGATGCAGCAGTGCTGGGCAGGCTGGCGCAGGAATAAATGGAGGACACCAGGGCATGTAGTTCCAAAGCTTTACTCAGTCTGTTGTACAAACAGGTGCCCGCATCCGTGCCGTGTCCTCCGGGTCAGGGACTCGGTCAACCTCCAGGCCAGATGGAATACTCCTCCCCAACACTCTGCCAACATGTGCCTTTCTGAACGTCTCCTCTTATAGCGCCTTTAAATGAAGTACTCCTAGTACTGAGTTACACTGGAGTTCCTCCTGTCCGATGTTCTTATGAACTCTACTTGTACGGCAGACAGCTGTAGCCTGCTTCGGGGAATCCTCGCTACTAAGTCCCGGCTCACTATCCAGTTGCTGTTGTGCCCCCAAGTCTTGTGTGGGAATAAAGTGGTCACTACTTCTATTCCTCCGGTGTCTGCTGCAGGACCATTATTATCCATACAACCTCGGGAACCGGGCCCCGGCCTTGCGCTTAGAACTTCTAGGAAGGGTTCTCTTCTAACCCACGTCCTCTGTTCTCTTTTACTCCTCACGTTCCGTACTAATCTTTCTTTCTATGGAGAATCAGGCTTTCAGTCTATGTTGCTCTCTCTCTCTTCCTTTCCTGTGCCAGCAGACCCAGGTCACTGGGATCTGCTGCAGCACTTCCATCCATCTATCCCTCTCTCCGGGGACCTCCTTCTCCCTCCAACTCACCAACCAACTTACCTCTCAATCCTAAACTCTTCTCACTCTTTGTAATGTAAACTTACTTCACCCACCTCCCAGCACGTTTCATGTTCCAAGCAGGGAGCCACCAATGGGTGCTTTGCTATACTCCAAGCAGGGAGCCACCGAAGTTGCTTTGCTACACTACTTTGTGCTGTGGGGTGCAGGTGTTGGAGTGTGGTCAGGAGTCTCCACCTTACCTGGATGGTGGGGTACCACACCTCAGGAGGAGGTGCAGTATCTCTGTGGCAACTGAGCCTCAGGGGCGCCACATTAGATGCTGTCGGGCGCCTGCGCTGTGCCAACAGCTCTCGGGCATGCGCAGTACACGCTGCCCAGGATCTGACATCAGGCTATCGCGCCTGCGTGTTGCGGAGGCCCCAGCCCCTCAGTGTGAATACTTCATAACACACTGCGGGGCGGGATCTGGGGATGCCAAAACACACAGGCGCGATAGCTTGATGGCAGTTCCCGGGCAGCGCGCACTGCGCATGCCCGAGAGCAGTTGGCACAGCCCAGGCGCCCGACAACATTTAACGGCAACAACACAGGAGGAGGCGGTGCAGGGACGCTATAGAGGGGGGTTGATAGACAGCTGGGAGGCGGCTTAAACAGAGAGACACTCCATACCTCTGTGACGGAATACAGGCATGAGGACCTATTTATAAAAGTCTATATTTTGGCGTTAATGGGGGACAGAAACAGAAGAGCCATCTTCACAGAATGCCGCCTTAGTGCTACTGAAGGTGGTGCTTTTAGTTAAAACCGCCCTGGGGGGGGGTGACAGTTTCTCTTTAACAATCCTTTCAAGGCTGAGGTTATCCCGGTTGCTTCTGCACCTTTATCTACCACACTTTTTCCTTCCACTCAACTTTCCATTAATATGCTTGGATATAGTACTCTGAACAGCCAGCTTTTTTAGCAATGACCATTTGTGGCTTACCCTCCTTGTGGAGTGTGTCAATGACTGCCTTCTGGACATCTGTCAAGTCAGCAGTCTTCCCCATGATTGTGGAGCTACTGAAACAGACTAAGGGACCTTTATAAACACTTAGGAAGCCTTTGCAGGTGTTTTTTGGTAATTATTCTAATTTACTGAGATTATGACTTTTGGGTTTTCATTGGCTGTAAGCCATAATCATCAACATTAACAGAAATAAACACGTGAAATAGATCACTCTGTGTGTAATGACTCTATAGAATACATGAGTTTCACTTTTTGCATTGAGGAACTGAAATAAATTAATTTTTTGATGATATTCTAATTTTGTGAGAAGCTCCTGTATATACCCCACACAAGACAGATCCTCTATATCACGGGCGACTCAAAACCGTGGCCCACGGGCTGCATATGGCCACCGAGGCTCCATTGTGCATATATCTTCAACACGATTGTGTCCAGAGTGTCAGGAGGTCGCACTCTTTTCACCTGAAATGAGCACAAGGGCAGGTGAGAAGAATTTTTTATATTTTTTAATATTTTTTTATATATGAAGAACACAGAATTGGGGACATTATTACAAGAAAGGAACCAGGATGAGGGACATTACTACAAGAAGGGGACCAGGATGGAGGACATTACTAGACGATGAGACCAGGATGGGGGACATTATTACAATATTGGGACCAGGATCAGGGATGGGGGACATTACTACAGGATGAGACCAGGATGGGGGACATTGCTACAAGATGGGAAACATTACTACAAGATAGGGCCAGGATGAGGACATTATTACAAGATTGGGACCCTGATGGGGGACATTGCTACAAGATGGGGGACATTACAAGATTGGGACCAGGAAGAGGCTATTGGTACAAGGAGGGGACCAGGTTGGTGGACATTACTACAAGATGGGACCAGGATTGGGGACATTATTACAAGATGTGAACAGGATGGGGGACATTGCTACAAGATGAGGACCAATATATGGAACATTGCTACAAGATAGGACCAGGATGGGGACATTATTACAGCATTGAGACCATGATGGGGAACATTACTATGAGATGAGGACCAGAATGAGGGACATTATTACAAGATTGGAACCAGGATGGGAACATTGGTACAAGAAGGGGACCAGGATGGGGACAGTATTACCGGATGGGAAATAATAATATTAGGGATATTATTACAATATGTGCACCAGGATTGGGGACATTACTACAAGATGAGGACCAGGATGGGGAACATTGCTACAAGAAGGGAACCACAATCAAGGACATTATTTCCAGATGAGGGACATCATTGCAGGATGGGAAACGCTACTACAGGATGAGATTTTTTTTATTTTTATATTTTTTTTATATAGCGCTAACATATTCCGCAGCGCTTTACAGTTTGCACACATTATCATCACTGTCCCCGATGGGGCTCACAATCTAAATTCCCTATCAGTATGTCTTTGGAATGTGGGGGGAAACCGGAGAACCCGGAGGAAACCCACGCAAATATGGGGAGAACATACAAACTCCTTGCAGATATTGTCCTTGCTGGGATTTGAACCCAGGAGCCCAGCGCTACAGTGCTATCCACTGAGCCACCGTGCTGCCCGTGATGAGATACATTACTACAAAATATGGGGCAGGATGGTGGCCATTATTACAGGATTGGGGCCAGAATTACATATGGGGCTAACTGTTAAACAGTTTTACTGTATGATGATGATACATCAGTGTGTAAAAATGTGTACACACAGTGTGTCCAAAAGTATGAAAAAATTCTGGAAAATATTTTGCCACCAAAATGATGTTTTTTTGTACAAATTGAAGTAGAAAAGAAAACCTATACCATAATCAAATGATAAATGGCAATAAAGAAAATAAAAACAAGCCAAAAATGATCAAAAAGTCATATCGAAAAAAATTGTTTTTTTCTATGTGTGGCTACTTTCCCTGGCTGAGTTTCAGACCCCTGCTCTACATATTGCCCGACACAGGAGAGCTGACCGATCGTCTTCCTTCATTATGAAAAAACGGTCAAGGATCATTTTTAGGAAGCATTGCCCTGACACAGACATCTCTCTTCTGACTTGCGAGGTTATTTTATGGCTTTTGATGGATTTATACACGGACTCCTTTGGTGGAGTAACCACACGTTGACTTTAATACAAGCGTCGGTCTTCTCCACTGACCGGTGTGGAATGAGAAAATGTATTCTGCAATAAAGTCAACATTTATTTTCTGTGCTGTTTTCCCACTGGAATGTCTTCTCTCTAGGATTACAGCTTATTTGTTTTCTTTTTACATTTATTAAACTTTTGTTTTTGTTTTTTAACGGCAATGGAAATCTTTTTTTTAGCTCAAATCAAATATACAGTCATATGTTAAAGTTTGGGCACCCCTATTAATGTTAACCTTTTTTCTTTATAACAATTTTGGTTTTTGCAACAGCTATTTCAGTTTCATATATCTAATAACTGATGGACTCAGTTATATTTCTGGATTCAAATGAGGTTTATTGTACTAACAGAAAATGTGCAATCTGCATTTAAACAAAATTTGACAGGTGCAAAAGTATGGGCACCTCAACATAAAAGTGACATTAATATTTCGTAGATCCTCCTTTTGCAAAAATAACAGCCTCTAGTCGCTTCCTGTAGCTATTAATGAGTTCCTGGATCCTGGATGAAGGTATTTGTGACCATTCCTGTTTACAAAACAATTCCAGTTCAGTTAAGTTTGATGGTCGCCGAGCATGGACAGCCCGCTTCAAATCATCCCACAGATGTTCAATGATATTCAGGTCTGGGGACTGGGATGGCCATTCCAGAACATTGTAATTGTTCCTCTGCATGAATGCCTGAGTAGATTTGGAGCAGTGTTTTGGATCATTGTCTTGTTGAAATATCCATCCCCTGCGTAACTTCAACTTTGTCACTGATTCTTGCACATTATTGTCAAGAATCTGCTGATACTGTTTTGAATCCATGCGACCCTCAGCTTTAACAAGATTCCCGGTGCCGGCATTGGCCACACAGCCCCAAAGCATGATGGAACCTCCACCAAATTTTACTGTGGGTAGCAAGTGTTTTTCTTGGAATGCTGTGTTTTTTAGCCTCCATGCATAACGCCTTTTTGTATGACCAAACAACTCAATCTTTGCTTTATCAGTCCACAAGACCTTCTTCCAAAATGTAACTGGCTTGTCCAAATGTGCTTTTGCATACCTCAGGCGACTCTGTTTGTGGCGTGCTTGCAGAAACGGCTTCTTTCGCATCACTCTCCCATACAGCTTCTCCTTGTGCAAAGTGCGCTGTATTGCTGACCGATGCACAGTGACACCATCTGCAGCAAGATGATGCTGCAGGTCTTTGGAAGTGGTCTGTGGATTGTCCTTGACTGTTCTCACCATTCTTCTTCTCCGCCTTTCTGATATTTTTCTTGGCCTGCCACTTCTGGGCTTAACAAGAACTGTACCTGTGTTCTTCCATTTCCTTACTATGTTCCTTACAGTGGAAACTGACAGGTTAAATCTCTGAGACAACTTTTTGTATCCTTCCCCTGAAAAGCTATGTTGAATAATCTTTGCTTTCAGATCATTTGAGAGTTGTTTTGAGGAGCCCATGATGCCACTCTTCATAGGAGAATCAAATAGGAGAACTACTTGCAAGTGGCCACCTTAAATACCTTTTCTCATGATTTGATACACCTGGCTATGAAGTTCAAAGCTCAATGAGGTTACAAAACCAATTTAGTGCTTCAGGAAGTAGTTAGGAATGTTCAAATCAAGAAAATGATAAGGGTGCCCATACTTTTGCACCGGTCAAATTTTGTTTAAATGCAGATTGCACATTTTCTGTTAGCACAATAAACCTCATTTGAATCCAGAAATATAACTGAGTCCATCAGTTATTAGATATATGAAACTGAAATAGCTGTTGCAAAAACCAAAATTGTTATAAAGAAAAAAGGTTAACATTAACAGGGGTGCCCAAACTTTAACATATGACTGTACATTCTAAGCAAAAGTAGAAATCTGATGAGAATGAGTGATTTTAAATATTTTTCTAAAATAAATTTCATTTTTTTTCTCTTTTTTTTTAATCACCTCCATCATGTCTCAGGATGACACACTGATTTAATACTTTCTATTTAAAGGATATGTCCCCCCCAATTGTTTTTTTTTCTATTAAGGGATGGATTGACTAAAAATAATAAACAGAGGCATATTCATAATAATAATAATACATTTTATTTCTATAGCGCTGACATATTCCGCAGCACTTTACATTTCAGAGGGGACTTGTACAGACAATAGACGTTACAGCATAACAATAATCACATAGATTATAACAAATACCAAGAGGAGTGAGGGCCCTGCTCGCAAGCTTACAGTCTATGAGGAAAGAGGTAGACACGAAAGGTGGGTGGTAACAGTTGCCCTGATTGTATGGACCAGCCATAATGTTAAGTGTGTAACAGTACAGACACAGAGGGCTAATGGATGCATAAAGCATATGGGAACATGATGCGGGGAACCTGGTTATGGTAAAACTTTTGGCTGTGCCACATAGGGATAGATTAGGGTAATGTGTGGAGGCGGTAGGCCAGTCTGAATAAATGCGTTTTCAGGGCACACTTAAAATTGTAGGGATTCGGGACTAATCGTATTGACCTGGGAAGTGCATTCCAAAGAATTGGTGCAGCACGTGTAAAGTCTTGGAGACGGGAGTGGAAGGTTCTGATTATTGAGGATGCTAACCTCAGGTCATCAGCAGAATGGAGGGCATGGGTAGGGTGGTAGGCTGAGACTATGGAGGAGATGTAGGGTGGTGCTGAGCCATGGAGGGCTTTGTGGGTGAGAGTAATAAGTTTGTACTGGATTCTGGAGTGGATGGGTAGCCAGTGTAATGACTGGCACAAGGTAGAGGCACCGGTGTAACGATTGGCGAGGAATATGATCCTGGCTGCAGCATTCAAGACAGATTGGAGAGGGGAGAGTTTGGTAAGAGGGAGACCGATTAGAAGAGAGTTACAATAGTCGAGACGAGAAAGAATAAGAGAAACAGTCAGTGTTTTTGCAGAGTAAAAAGTAAGAAAAGGTCGAATTCTAGAAATGTTTTTGAGGTGCAGATGACAAGAGCGAGCCAGTGATCAAATGAGGGGGGTGAAGGAAAGCTCGGTGTCAAGTATGACCCCAAGACAGCGGGCATGTTGCTGAGGAGTAATAGTGGAACCCCACACAGAAATGGCAATGTCGGGCATAGGTAGGCAAGTAGAGGGAGGAAACACAAGGAGTTCAGTCTTTGACAGGTTCAGTTTCAGATATAGTGAGGACATGATGTTAGACAATCGCCGGTGTTTTCTAGAAAGGCTGGCGTGATGTCAGGAGAAGAAGCGTATAATTGGGTGTCATCAGCATAGAGTGGGTGTCATCTTCTAGTGCGTCTGCAGATCTGGTGCAGCCCGCGCCGCAGCTTTCTGGTGGGTCAGGGACAAGAAGAAGTGCGCCATTAGTGAAGCATCACCTTCATTAGCCACCGTAGACCTCTGGGGCGGGTTGTGCTGGATCCGCAGGGGAGGTGCAAGAAGAGTATGCTGCTGTTTATTACTTTTAATAAGAACGCATTGAAGTGTTGTTTTCTTTCTTTATTTCTTCTTGCTTTTGCTCGGAAATTGTGACAAAAATTGTATTGTTAATAAAGACAATGAGAAAAAAGAAAATGACGCGTTGGACAGAATTCTTGCAAAAAACTAGACCTGAATTTGGCAAATAAATTAGCTTTTCCCTGGATTATGATTCTTTGTGGACACGTAAGAGTCAACGAGGGAGGAACAGCAACATTTCCAGTGCTTTTCATTTCTAAAATGTTTGCCAGACTCTGCCTTCTCGGTAATAATCACCCACCAGTAGTGATGAGCGAGCATGCTCGGAGAAGGTATTATCTGAGCATGCTCATGTTCTAATCGAGTGTCTTCGGCATTTCTTCGGAAAAATGCTCGATTTGCCGCGGCTGAATGTCTGTGGGTTTTTCGACACCGGCGCATCACCTGCAGGGATTACCTATTTGTTAGGCAACCCCTGCATCTGAAAAAAAAAATTCTCCATCTTCTCCATTCTGCCAGTCCACGAAAATAACACCTGATTACAGTCTGATTTTTTCCATGACCTGAATGGCCGTATGTGATCCAATAACCGAATGCAAGTCATGCACGTTTTATTTTTTTTGTCTTGAACCGACTCAGAAATAAATCAGACATGTACACGGCCTCATAGAATAACACAGGGACGAGAGCGATACAACAAAATGAAGAGTAGTGTGGAGCCCCCAGGAGTATGGCCGCCACAGTGGCTTTGCCTTCCTCCAGGGGAGGGTAATGCCAGGTTTGGAGGCAATGATGGGTCTCTCTCGCAGTCAATCCATACATGCAACACAGTTCCACTCCAGGCCAGCAGGGGGAACTCTGAACCAGGATTAAGGGGAGGAGTGCTCTCTGAGGGCCAGGAGGAAGAGGAGTTAGTTAGGGTGAAGTGTGCAGACGTGTTGAGAGAAGCTGGAGGTTGAGCTAGGAAGGAGAGCTCCCTCAACTTGAGAGTGCAAGAACTGGAGCCTGGTCTCCACGGTTGTACGGATACTAACGGTCCTGCAACAGATACCAGAGGAGTAGGAGGCTGTAAATGCCCTACTCCCATCTAAGACTTGAGGCACAACAGCAGCTTGGATAGTGAGCCAGGACTCAGAACGAGGAGTCCCCGAGAGAGACTACAGCTGTCTGCCGTGCAAGTAAGGTTCTTGGGAACATCTGACAGGAGGAACTTCAGAGTAACTTAGTACTGGAGTGCTTCATTCAAACAAGCATTAGGAAGGAGACTGCACAGCCCTTCTGCTGAGAGAGAATCCCTGAGTTGCTTCCAGGCTAGCCTGCTCCAATACCATCTGTAATCAGGACCCTGGACTGCAGCTATCACGTAAAGATACGAAATTACACCCCGCTGTGTCTTGTCTGCTTCCTACCCTTACGGCACTGCTACATCACCGTGCCATCCACCTCTATGCTGCCCTGGGACTATAGCTTCACCTGTGGGGAGCTTTTACATCTTTGCTGCACCATACCATCAGTCCCAGAGGATCTGCATGCAGCGTCGGCTTAACATCTCACTTGCCGAACACCACAGGTGGCGTCATGAACTATTCCATTCCATTAAGTACATTTCCCCATTACTTGGGCGCCAGGGCCACGGACCGGGTCACCGCTGCTGTGACACATCCCACTGACACCGGCCCGGTACCGAGTACCCCACAGCCCTGGGAGGGCGACCCAGTAGCACTTGTCCGATTTTTACGGTCGTGTGCACGAGGCCTTACCAAAACTAATTTCTTCCGAAAAAAGGAGAGAGGCAGCTGTATGCCGCAAGGCGTGTAACTTATTGCTCTTACTGATGGAACGCTCGGTGATGCACTCGTTCTGATGGCCACATTTTCACCTTCTCTCATTCATATCATGAGCGCTTTTTTATGCAAATATCTCTAGGCTATGTATATTTTTTTTCTTGAGAGATGAACTCTACTTTGATAAGTGACGGTTTACAAGACACAAAAGTGTGGCTTTTATTTATATTACATTTTATTTTGTGCAAATAAAAAAAACTAACAAAAACAGCCCAAAAAACCCCCAACAGACAGTTGCTCCATTTTCACTTACTCCCTGTAAAGATCAAGTAAAGTGATCACTTTACCATGCTGGATCTTAATTACGCCCAAGTCATTTACTCGCTCATGACGTTTATTTCTAAAATATCTTAATTGTTTTTGTCTTTTTATCTATATTATATAAAAAAAAAAAGCAGTATTTTACGTTTGTAAAGAAGACTATTACTTATTCGGGATGAGCGGATCTGTAAAAGTTCGCCTTCTGGTACCCGACCCGAATTTTATTCCAAATTTCGGTTTGGGTACCAGAACTGTACCCGAACTTGAACCAGAACCCAAACCCTATTGAAAATAATAAGGACTCAAACTGTTGAGCTGGAAAATTCTCTCTCTTTCTTTCTCTCGCAGGGATTTGGAACTTTGCAGCGGACTTCGGCGTTTAGCTGTAAGGGGGTGAGATATAATGTTCTTCTTGCTTCTCTTCCTCTGTTTGCCCTTCGATTACTAATGTTTACATATTGTTGATTGATAAGTATCTGCGGTACTGCTACATAGAAATATGTATTATCGCTCATTGCTTATGGTATTGACACATATATGTGTTACCATTGTATAGGAAAAGCTGTATTATACTGCCTGATAAAAACTATATTATACTGTCTGATGTACAGTTAGGGTAAGTTAGTGCATCCTTCTTGGGGGGGGGGACATTAGAGGAGGGAACTGTAGTTTATAGTTCCTATAGATAAGGGTACGTGTAGTTCTGTTGAGGGCCACTAGATGGGGCATAATAGTGGGTCTTATAGGTATAGCGAGTAGGATGTTTATAGCGGGCTAATTGTAGGAGGGGCTGCTGGGTAGTAAGAGGAAATCTGGTAGTAAGTTAGGTGAGACGGGGCCAGGGTGCCCTAGTGTCCACATGGGATATAGGCCCGGACAGCTCGGCAACCACGCAACGTTAAAGTGCTGCAGCTCACGTTACCCACGGCCACTGTGTGTCATAGCAGTGGGGCAGAACAGTAAAGGAAAGATGTGTCGAGTTATCGCCTGGGCAGATGCTTTTTGGGCAGTAATCGGTTGGACTGAGGAAATTAAGGAAGTTGGGGCTTCAACGAGATCGATACAGACGGGCCGGATGCTTTACCAGAGGCAACCAAACCTGGTCACTGATGATTTCAAGTCTGGGGCGAAACAGGCAGAAGGAATTGTCAGGCCAGGAAGGAACTGGGGAGCAGTCTAGGACGGTTCGGTCCGGGCATGTACTGCACAGAAGCGACAGCCAGAAAGGGAAAGATGAGGAAACAAGTAAATGTCATGATGTACCAACTGTGGATGTAACGTATGAAGTTCTCAGTAAAGAAAGTGTTAAAGTTAAGTTGGACTGTGTCTCCATTGCTGGGGGTTGCCTGAAAGAGAGACTGTCGTCGCCTGGGAAGTGCCCAGAGGAAGCTGAAGCTGGAGATGCAGGTATGCTGGAGAGAAGAGTACAGTTTTCTGTAGGGGAAGGACTGGCCATAGATATTGCAGTTATTCTGGTCACGACTACAGTCCTGTCCCTCCCTTACATAGCATCAGACACTAACTGTCTGTATGACTCTTTTAAGTTTAGGTTCGCGTATCTCTACTAGTGATGCTTTCAGAAATGTCTCCCATACACAGCAGTGCAGCCTGTGGCTCACTGTTAGTGTTTCTGCCTCTCATACTATAGTTCATGAGTTTGAGTCTTGGCTACAAATGCTGAGATTAAATTTATCATGAAATATATAGAGAACTTTGCAGTGCGCAGTCAGACTGCTGGGACGGCCATTACGCCAATGTCTTGCTTTAGAGAAAAATTGAAATAGATAAAAGAGAAAACTCAGCAGCACCAAGAAGGACATGAACTGTAAATGTAGAGCAAAGAGCCTCAGTACCAACATCCCTGCATAGACGACCCTTTTCATATCTGCACATATCAGCTTCCTGGCTGGGGCTTTGTCCACCATGGACCCCCATGCAGCTGTTTTACTGGTATTTCCACCCCTGTTATGAAATTAGACTGTATCTTTTGGATCCAAAATTCAAGATTTACAGCTTTGTTGCCCACTTATTCTGCCAGGGACATTAATAACACAGATGTCTTATGTAGCAGAGAGCCCCCATCAAACATCGTGGCACGACTGACGAATGGTACCACCGATCCCCAGCTTCAGTTTGGCCCTTTAAGGAAATAGTTATATCCCTTGAAAGTGAAATCACTTGGGGGATTGTTCTTCTTGGCTGGAATTTTTATTATTTATCCGTTCCCATTTGGTACCCTACTGCCTGCTGTAATTACATTCTCCACATACCTCTCTGCATCGCTATATTCACCATTAGCCGCAGGAAATGACATCAATCGACAGGACAGAGGATTGCTAGCATCTCAGTAACATTCTTAACAGATAAACTATGATGGCAAGGCTTCATATAGAATAAGGTAGAAATCAGCGGCAAAACTTATTTATAAAGTGTACCTGAATCCAAGAATCTTAGCCGCGGATATATAAATAATCATGTTATAATTGATGGATTTACATCCGGGAGCAACTCTTCCTCACCATGATGCCTCCTGTAGGTGCCATTCTCTTATCTGTGAATCATCTTTTACTTTTCAGCTTAATTCTATATTGTAAAATCCATGTATGAGTGCTGAAAAAAAATTTCCTTTTGTAAACTTAAGAGCAGTATGGTAGTTATATTCTTGTACATAGGAGCAGTATTATAGTAGTTATATTCTTGTACATAGGGAGCAGTATTATAGTAGTTATATTCTTGTACATAGGAACAGTATTATAGTAGTTATATTCTTGTACATAGGAGCAGTATTATAGTACTTATATTCTTGTACATAGAAGCAGTATTATAGTAGTTATATTCTTGTACATAGGGGCAGTATTATAGTAGTTATATTCTTGTATAGGGGGCAGTATTATATTAGTTATATTCTTGTATTCTTGTATATAGGGGGCGGTATTATTGTAGGTATATTCTTATACATAGGGGCAGTATTATAGTAGTTATATTCTTGTACATAGGGAGCAGTATTATAGTAGTTATATTCTTGTACATAGGAACAGTATTATAGTAGTTATATTCTTGTACATAGGAGCAGTATTATAGTACTTATATTCTTGTACATAGGAGCAGTATTCTGGTAGTTATATTCTTGTACATAGGAGCAGTATTATAGTAGTTATATTCTTGTACATAGGGAGCAGTATTATAGTAGTTATATTCTTGTACATAGGAACAGTATTATAGTAGTTATATTCTTGTACATAGGAGCAGTATTATAGTACTTATATTCTTGTACATAGAAGCAGTATTATAGTAGTTATATTCTTGTACATAGGGGCAGTATTATAGTAGTTATATTCTTGTATAGGGGGCAGTATTATATTAGTTATATTCTTGTATTCTTGTATATAGGGGGCGGTATTATTGTAGGTATATTCTTATACATAGGGGCAGTATTATAGTAGTTATATTCTTGTACATAGGAGCAGTATTATAGTAGTTATATTCTTGTACATAGGGGGCAGTATTATAGTAGTTATATTCTTGTACATAGGAACAGTATTATAGTAGTTATATTCTTGTACATAGGAGCAGTATTATAGTACTTATATTCTTGTACATAGGAGCAGTATTATAGTAGTTATATTCTTGTACATAGGGGGAGTATTATAGTAGTTATATTCTTGTATAGGGGGCAGTATTATATTAGTTATATTCTTGTATTCTTGTATATAGGGGGCGGTATTATTGTAGGTATATTCTTATACATAGGGGCAGTATTATAGTAGTTATATTCTTGTACATAGGGGCAGTATTATAGCAGTTATATTCTTGCACATAGGGGGCAGTATTATAGTAGTTATATTCTTGTATATAGGAGCAGTATTATAGTAGTTATATTCTTGTACATAGGGGCAGTATTATAGAAGTTATATTCTTGTATATAGGGGCGGTATTATTGTAGGTATATTCTTGTACATAGGGAGCAGTGTTATAGTAGTTATATTCTTGTACATAGGGAGCAGTATTATAGTAGTTATATTCTTGCACATAGGGGGCAGTATTATAGTAGTTATATTCTTGCACATAGGGGGCAGTATTATAGTAGTTATATTCTTGTACATAGGAGAAGTATTGTAGTAGTTATATTCTTGCACATAGGGGGCAGTATTATAGTAGTTATATTCTTGCACATAGGGGGCAGTATTGTAGTAGTTATATTCTTGTACATAGGAGCAGTATTATAGTAGTTATATTCTTGTACATAGGAGCAGAATTAAAGTAGTTATATTCTTGTACATAGGAGCAGTATTATAGTAGTTATATTCTTGTATATAGGGGGCGGTAATATTGTAGGTATATTCTTGTACATAGGGGCAGTATTATAGTAGTTATATTCTTGTACATAGGAGCAGTATTATAGTAGTTATATTCTTGTACATAGGAGCAGTATTATAGTAGTTATATTCTTGTACATAGGGGCAGTATTATAGTAGTTATATTCTTGTATAGGGGCAGTATTATATTAGTTATATTCTTGTATTCTTGTATATAGGGGGCGGTATTATTGTAGGTATATTCTTATACATAGGGGCAGTATTTTAGTAGTTATATTCTTGTACATAGGGGCAGTATTATAGCAGTTATATTCTTGCACATAGGGGGCAGTATTATAGTAGTTATATTCTTGTATATAGGAGCAGTATTATAGTAGTTATATTCTTGTACATAGGGGCAGTATTATAGAAGTTATATTCTTGTATATAGGGGCGGTATTATTGTAGGTATATTCTTGTACATAGGGAGCAGTGTTATAGTAGTTATATTCTTGTACATAGGGAGCATTATTATAGTAGTTATATTCTTGCACATAGGGGGCAGTATTATAGTAGTTATATTCTTGCACATAGGGGGTAGTATTATAGTAGTTATATTCTTGTACATAGGAGCAGTATTGTAGTAGTTATATTCTTGCACATAGGGGGCAGTATTATAGTAGTTATATTCTTGCACATAGGGGGCAGTATTGTAGTAGTTATATTCTTGTACATAGGAGCAGTATTATAGTAGTTATATTCTTGTACATAGGAGCAGAATTAAAGTAGTTATATTCTTGTACATAGGAGCAGTATTATAGTAGTTATATTCTTGTATATAGGGGGCGGTAATATTGTAGGTATATTCTTGTACATAGGGGCAGTATTATAGTAGTTATATTCTTGTAGATAGGGAGCAGTATTATAGTAGTTATATTCTTGTACATAGGAGTAGTATTATAGTAGTTATATTCTTGCACATAGGAGCAGTATTATAGTAGTTATATTCTTGTATATAGGGGGCGGTATTATAGTAGTTATATTCTTGTACATAGGGCCAGTATTACAGTAGTTATATTCTTGTACATAGCAGCAGTATTATAGTAGTTATATTCTTATACATAGGAGCAGTATTATAGTAGTTATATTCTTGTACATAGGAGCAGTATTATTGTAGTTATATTCTTGCACATAGGAGCAGTATTATAGTAGTTATATTCTTGTACATAGGAGCAGTATTATTGTAGTTATATTCTTGCACATAGGAGCAGTATTATAGTAGTTATATTCTTGTATATAGGGGGCAGTATTATAGTAGTTATATTCTTGTACATAGGGCCAGTATTATAGTAGTTGTATTCTTGCACATAGGGGGCAGTATTACAGTAGTTATATTCTTGTACACAGGAGCAGTATTATAGTAGTTATATTCTTGTACATAGGGACAGTATTATAGTAGTTATATTCTTATACATAGGAGCAGTATTATAATAGTTATATTCTTGCACATAGGAGCAGTATTATAGTACTTATATTCTTGTACATAGGAGCAGTATTATAGTAGTTATATTCTTGTATATAGGGGCGGTATTATTGTAGGTATATTTTATATAGGGTCAGTATTATAGTAGTTATATTCTTGTACATAGGGGGCAGTATTATAGTAGTTATATTCTTGTACATAGGGGGCAATTTTTATTGTAAAAACCAAACAAATACAAATAACATTCCTCCAATAATACAAAACTGAATTCACTAGGATTGTACATACATTCATTACATATCCAGTTTATACATATCAAATTAACTTAGAGTCCATACTCCTAGTTTGAGGAGAGGAAAAAAAAAAAAAAAAAAAAAACACTTTGCAAACAGAGCTCATCATGTTCCTACCCAGTGACTCATCCTTCTCTACCTTAACATTTCCTAATTTCTCCTAATGATTTTCCCTATCTGAGTTTGGACATTATCTGGTTGACAGCGTCACAGATCTGAGTCGGAGTTATTCTGTTCACCACCGGTCTCCATCTCAGACTCTACCCGAGTGCCCTCAGGTAAGGGCTTCCGCTTTGGCGGAGGACAATCCTCTACGTCCCTATCACACTCTGCGTCAATTCTTTTAAGGTCATCTTCAAAATCGCCGTCAGACTCAGACAGAACATCAAACCTGTTAGATACGACCATTACACCTGCAGAACTCTGGAATTTCTTCCCGGCTCCTTGGCCAGTGTCATACCCCTCAGGTTTACGGGAGGCCTTGTCCTTTTTCTTCCTTTTCTGATTATTGCTATACTCTTCAGACACAGATGGTAGCACTGAAGTAATGCCTTCCTGTGACCGCTGCCCCTGAGGTACAACCTCCATACTCCCCTGTTCTCTCTCTGAACCCTGCTGCTCTGGTGTTAGCTGAGTAGACCCCTGGTGGACCTCTGGTCTGGTCAGTATTTCCCCTGACAGTAAAGCTGCCTCCTCCAGAATCTCTGCCCCTGCCACCAAGTCCTCGTCAGGAAAGTCCTTACAGATGTTGTGCCAGGCGTCTGGACAGTCCCTGTGAGGGTGACCGATCTTCCCACAGAGGTTGCACCTGATGTTCTGGCAGTCTGCAGCTAGATGGCCGACCTCCCCACACAGGCTGCACTTCACCACAGTACAGGTATTTGCCAGGTGACCTGCCTTGCCACATTTAAAGCACTTACGAGGCTGCCCAGGATAGAAACACACACCCCTCTCCCTCCCAATAAAGAAGGAGTTGGGTAAATGGGCAGTGATGTTATTGCATTGGCGCAGTTTCACCAAAACCCGCCACCCTCCCGTCCAGATCCCATCACTGTCTCTGCTTTTGGTGAGGTCCGAGACCAGGTCACAATGCCTCCGGAGCCACACCACAATGTCCTGCGGGGGAACAGACTCATTCCAGAAGATGACATTTACAGTGACAGTATCTGGCTTAGAGGTAGGAATAAAGCTGAACTTACTCCAGCTCTCCGTGTCTCTAAACTTGGGGAAACTAGACCAGAATCTGTCCAGGTCTGACATGAGCTTAAAGCTGACATCATAGCCCTGCCTGTCTGGAAGATTAATCACTGCCAGGATGCTGACTGGCACAAACCCCATCTGGTGGCACAAGAGCTCCCTGACGACAAACCTCCTGTCTGGCAGGTCCTCCTTGGCACCTCTGTGCCGGAAACGCACGACGTTTCTCCGTTTAAACGCCTGGCCTGTATAATTGGTACCAGAGGTAAAGGAAGGAGCACCACGACTCCAGGCATTACTGGGGGGACCGTGCGGGGTCACATTGGGTTGACTGACGGGGTGAAGGTCTGCAGCAGGAGGGGCAGCCACACCTTGTGTGCTTGAAATTAAAGGGGGGAAACCACAGACATTATCATGCACATTGTTATCATCAGCATCAATGTCATTATCAGACTGTGCAGCGTCCACCAAAGATACTGTGCTCCCCCAAGCCCCCAACCCCTCAGATACAGCACGGTTATCCCCAGCATCAGAGCCCTGCTGGGCACCATCAGTAATGACCAGCACATGTCCACTGCCCAACTGTTGTGCTTGGCATTCTGAGACTTGTAGTCCCTCTGCTGGAAAGTGCAGTCCATGCTGCTGCTTGGAATCTGCTGCAGGCTGCTGTGCTAGGCATTCTGAGACTTGTGGTACACCTGCTGGAATCTGCATAACATGCTGCTGCTTGGGGTCTGCCGCAGGCTGCTGCGGCTGCAGTATTTGACCCTTTTGGAAGCAGAAACTTGCAGGCTGCAGCACTGGCCGCACCGGCCTCTGGGGCTCACCTGGGACAATGTCTGAGCTGGAACCCGCAGAGTCCTGCTTGTGTGACATAAACAGTTCCTGGTTCCTATAAGTCTCTGCCAGGGGCCCCATCCTCTCTAGGACACAGTCCATGTCCGTCACCACTTTTGCCAGCTGTATACCAAGCATGTTCAGAGTCTGATCATAAAAGGTGTGATCTCCACCAGGATTAGCAGCCTTTACATTATTGCCCATTTCTATCTGTTTCTGCAGCAAGTCTTTGTGCTGCTGTAACTCACCGAGCCTCTTGACCAGTCCTGGGATCTCCTCTGCGACCTGAAGCTCAGGTGCACATGGCGTCTCCTCCTGGGATTCTGCTTTCAGCAATGTCCCCGGATGCTTGAAACCAGACGTCTCCTTAACTTTCACCACCGCTGGTTTCGTGGCTCCAGGCTCCACAGCACTTTTACTGCTGCCACCTGACTGCGACCTTGTGCGCCCAGAGCTCGCCATGCTGGCCACCACATGCTTCTGCTGCAGGTTCTCCTGGAGCGTCTGTCTCTCCAGTGAGGTTCTCCTCTGTCTGCTGGGAGTCAGCTGCACACCTGAAGATGGTGATGGCACCTCCTGAGCTGCAGGCTGCTTTCCTCCATTCAGCTTCTCACCACTAGATTTCTTTTGGATTTCTCCTAGTTGCACTTCACTCTGTTTGCCTTGGCTGGCCGACTGCTTAACTGGAACTTTCTTACCCACAGCCATGGCTTTTCCTTGTTCCGTTACTTTTTGCACTTTCACAGCTTCATCTTTCTTGCTGCTACTTCCATTCTGAGCTTTCTTTCCCTCAGAAACAACTTTGGGACTTGCATCCGCCTTAGACACAACTTGAGCGTTACTTCCAAGTGTAGGCCTGGAAGCCTGGGCCTTGCTTGGGGAGTTACCCCGCCCAGGGTGGCCTCTCCCTGGGCTTGCTCCAGACATCAGGAGAGCTACAAACACACAACCTCACAGCTAGGAGACAGTATTATAGTAGTTATATTCTTGTACATAGGAGGCAGTATTATAGTAGTTATATTCTTGTACATAGGAGCAGTATTATAGTAGTTATATTCTTGTATATAGGAACAGTATTATAGTAGTTATATTCTTGTATATAGGGGCAGTATTATAATAGTTATATTCTTGTACATAGGAGCAGTATTATAGTAGTTATATTCTTGTACATAGGGGCAGTATTATAGTAGTTATATTCTTGTACATAGGAGCAGTATTATAGTAGTTATATTCTTGTACATAGGGACAGTATTATAGTAGTTATATTCTTGTACATAGGAGCAGTATTATAGTAGTTATATTCTTGTATATAGGGGAAGTATTATAGTAGTTATATTCTTGTACATAGGAGCAGTATTATAGTAGTTATATTCTTGTACATAGGAGCAGTATTATAGTAGTTATATTCTTGCACATAGGAGCAGTATTATAGTAGTTATATTCTTGCACATAGGAGCAGTATTATAGTAGTTATATTCTTGTACATAGGGGCTGTATTATAGTAGTTATATTCTTGTACATAGGAGCAGTATTATAGTAGTTATATTCTTGTACATAGGGGGCAGTATTATAGTAGTTATATTCTTGTACATAGGGGCAGTATTATAGTAGTTATATTCTTGTACATAGGGGCTGTATTATAGTAGTTATATTTTTGTACATAGGAGCAGTATTATAGTAGTTATAGTCTTGCACATAGGGGCAGTATTATAGTAGTTAAATTCTTGTACATAGGAGCAGTATTATAGTAGTTATATTCTTGCACATAGGAGCAGTATTATAGTAGTTATATTCTGGACAGAGTAGCAGTATTATAGTAGTTATATTCTTGTATATAGGGGAAGTATTATAGTAGTTATATTCTTGTACATAGGAGCAGTATTATAGTAGTTATATTCTTGTATATAGCGGGCAGTATTATAGTAGTTATATTCTTGTACATAGGAGCATTATTATAGTAGTTATATTCTTGTACATAGGGGGCAGTATTATAGTAGTTATATTCTTCTACATAGGAACTGTATTATAGTAGTTATATTCTTGTACATAGGGGGCAGTATTATAGTAGTTATATTCTTCTACATAGGAACAGTATTATAGTAGTTATATTCTTGTACATAGGCGCAGTATTGTAGTAGTTATATTCTTGTACATAGGGGCAGTATTATAGTAGTTATATTCTTCTACATAGGAACTGTATTATAGTAGTTATATTCTTGTACATAGGAGCAGTATTATAGTAGTTATATTCTTGTACATAGGGGCAGTATTGTAGTAGTTATATTCTTGTACATAGGGGGCAGTATTATAGTAGTTACCGTATATTCTTGTTCATAGGAGCAGTATTATAGTAGGCATATTCCTGTGTAAGAATATTACTACTATTATACACTCACTGGCCACTTTATTAGGTACACCATGCTAGTAAGGGGTTGGACCCCCTTTTGCCTTCAGAACTGCCTCAATTCTTCGTGGCAGAGATTCAACAAGGTGCTGGAAGCATTCCTCAGAGATTTTGGACCATATTGACATGATGGCATCACACAGTTGGCGCAGATTTGTCGGCTGCACATCCCTGATGCGAATCTCCCGTTCCACCACATCCCAAAGATGCTCTATTGGATTGAGATCTGGTGACTGAGGAGGCCATTTGAGTACAGTAAACTCATTGTCATGTTCAAGAAACCAATCTGAGATGATTCGAGCTTTATGACATGGCGCATTATCCTGATGAAAGTAGCCATCAGATGTTGGGTACATTGTGGTCATAAAGGGATGGACATGGTCAGCAACAATACTCAGGTAGGCTGTGGCGTTGCAACGATGCTCAATTGGTACCAAGGGGCCCAAAGAGTGCCCAGAAAAAATTCCCCACACCATGACACCACCACCACCAGCCTGAACCGTTGATACAAGGCAGGATGGATCCATACTTTCATGTTGTTTACGCCAAATTCTGACCCTACCATCCGAATGTCGCAGCAGAAATCGAGACTCATCAGACCAGGCAACGTTTTTCCAATCTTCTACTGTCCAATTTCGATGAGCTTGTGCAAATTTTAGCCTCAGTTTCCTGTTCTTAGCTGAGAGGAGTGGTACCCAGTGTGGTCTTCTGCTGCTGTAGCCCATCTGCCTCAAAGTTCGACGCACTGTGCGTTCAGAGATGCTCTTCTGCCTACCTTGGTTGTAACGGGTGGCAATTTGAGTCACTGTTGCCTTTCTATCAGCTCGAACCAGTCTGCCCATTCTCGTCTGACCTCTGGCATCAACATGGCATTTCCGGCCACAGAACTGCCGCTCACTGGATTTTTTTTCTTTTTCGGACCATTCTCTGTAAACCCTAGAGATGGTTGTGCGTGAAAATCCCAGTAGATCAGCAGTTTCTGAAATTCTCAGACCAGCCCTTCTGGCACCAACAATCATGCCACGTTCAAAGGCACTCAAATCACCTTTCTTCCCCATACTGATGCTCGGTTTGAACTGCAGGAGATTGTCTTGACCATGTCTACATGCCTAAATGCACTGAGTTGCCGCCATGTGATTGGCTGATTAGAAATTAAGTCTTAACACACAGTTGGACAGGTGTACCTAATAAAGTGGCCAGTGAGTGTACTGCCCCTATGTACAAGAATATAACATTCAATCACAGCTCACCTGAAAAATAGACAGGAATCATCAGGACCAAAACTGAGAACAGCAGAATGATGGTAAATATGCAGTTTTCCAGCTTTCAATAAATATCTTATGCATCTATCTACACAGATATATGCTCTGTGTGATTCATACCTACCCCATGCCTTTTTGCTCTAGAATAGCAGTAAACAGCGGAAATTCTATAATTTACAGAGTCTGGTGAATATTAATCTTAATTCCAGTGTAATTAACATTACTCCTGCTCACTCGATCTTTGCAGTAAACACCGGTAACATTTAATACATTTACAATTTATTTTGAATAGGTGCTAAGAAACTGCAAATTAATATAAAAAATGCTGAAGTTCCAAGACCATATTGTTATAAGGAAGAGTAAATAGAAATAAATCTCCATTAGTATCCAAGCCATTGGTTTAGTAACTCTTTTTCAGCAGGCAGATAAAAGTAATGTCTGTTGCTTCCTCTCTTCTTGCCCACAGAAGGGGTAGCATAGCGCACCGAACCACATTTTTTTCCCTTCTGTACAGTCCTATACATAACAAAAAAGGATGCTATGTAATAAGGGGTGATGTATATTACAAGACAGGGTGGTATGTAATAAGGGATGGGGCTGTACATAAAAAGGAAGGACACTATGTAATATGGGATGGCGGTATACATAACAAGAGCCGATGCTATGTAATAAGTGATGGCGCTATACATAAAAAAAATGGTGCTGTGCATAGCAAGATAGAGAATGGAATATAATAAGGGATGGTGCTATACATAACAAGGAAGGACACTATGTAATATAAGGAGGAATATATTACACGAGTGGGCACCATGTAATAGGGGACAGAGCTATATATAACAAGAGAGGATGCTGTTGTATGTAATCATGAAGAGAGAAGGAAGATCCGGCACTGGAGACTTAATAAAATCCACGATAAGTTTTATTCACATAATTTCATGATAAAACCATAAAGGGGAAAACAGACCCCCCACGCCTGTATGTAATAAGGGACAGCACCATATATAATAAAAATTTGTTTTACAACCAATTGATTGGTGGTTTAGTGCTGCTGGTGGGTCTGTATAAACAGACCCTTATATTTTGTTGATACAGAATTTACAGTAACTCACCCCTAACATCTCATCTGATTACAGCCATTTCTTTGCTTCTTCCCCATTTTGTCAAACCTTCATGTCCACGTCTTAACGTTGTTCCAGGTCAAATATATGTGTGGCGCCCCTGAGGGTTCAGTTGCCACAGAGGTACTGCACTTCCTCTTGAGGTGTAGTATCCCACTTCCCAGGTAAGATGGGGACAAATGACCAGACTCCAACACCTACATTCAGCACAGACACCTTAGAACAGCAGAGCACCCTTTATAGCAGCTGATTTGGTTCATGAAGGGTGCTGGGTGGTGGGTGGAGCTTAGAAACACTAGAGGGGAAAGCTGACAGGAAGTTGGAGCAGAATCCCCTGAGAGGGGGAGGAAGGCAGAAGTTCCCCGCAGAGGGGAGCAGAGAGAAAAACTCTCGACAGTGATAATCCCTGGCAGAGGGATAGAGAGAGAACGTTTTTGCAGCAGCTCCCTGTGGGCTGGAGCTGTTGGCACGGGAAGAGAATGAAAGAAAGATCAGTTGTTCAGGAGGAAGATAGATAAGCACGGAACGTGAGGAGGAGAGTGACTGGGGACGAGGGCTAGAGTAGAGCCTTTCCCTAAGGCTAGTTTCACATTTGCGTTTAAGGCCGCAGTGGCGGCCTGCACATGGCCGCCGCTAAGCCCCGTCCCCTGCCGTGCCTCCGCCAGTAGCTCCGCCTACGGGCGCATGACGCTGCATGTGTCCTGCGTCCCCTATCTTTAGCACTGGGGACGCAGGCCGTGTGCAGGTATGCGTTTGGCGGCGCATGCGTCCTTTTGACGCTGCGCTGACCAGCGCCAAATGCAACAGGTTGCATTTTGGGTGCGCTCGGTGCAGCGTCAAAAGGACGCATGCGCCACCAAACGCATACCTGCGCACAGCCTGCGTCCCCAGTGCTAAAGATAGGGGACGCAGGACACATGCAGCGTCATGCGCCCGTAGGCGGAGCTACTGGGGGAGGCATGGCAGGGGGTGGAGCTTTGCGGCAGCCGTGCGCAGGCCGCCGCTGCGGCCTTAAACACAAACGTGAAACTAGCCAAAGTTGATTGTGCCAAGGCCGGGCGCCGGTATCCAAGGCTTTTTGTGATACTAATGATTCTGCAGCAGAAACCGATGGAATAGAAGTTGTGACCGCTTTATTCCCACCAAAGACTCGAAGACACAGTGGCAATGTTGTGTGAGCCGGGACACAAGTGTATGGAGTCCCCGAAGCAGTCTTCAGCCACCTGTCATACGAGTGGAGTTTAAGTAATATCAAGGATGAGGCACTTGAGTGTAATTCAGAACTACAAGTACTTCAGATTAGCACTAGAGAGGAGACGTTCAGAAAAGGCACATTTGAAAGGGAATGCTGGAAGGGTTAATCCATCTCCCTGGGAGTTGGCTGAGTCCCTGACCTGAAGGCTGCAGCACTGAAGTGGGCACCTGTCTGTGCCAGAAACGTGAGTAAAAGAATTGGAACTGCACTCAGCTGTCATTGCCTTCCTCCTGCACCAACCTACTCAGCACTGCTACATCTCTGTGCCTAACACTACACAATCTACTTCAACACCTATTACTACTGCCCTGGGACTACAGCTCTACCTGTGGAGAGCTATTACATCTTTGCTGCGCCCCACCATCTGTCCCAGAGGATCTGCACCGCAGCGTCGACTTAACACCTTCCTTGCTGAGCACCCGAAGTGGCGTCACGAACTACCTACCTATAAACTTTATTCTATTTACATTTCACCAATTCTACTTGGACTCCCGGGGCCACAGACTGGGTCACCGCCGCTGTGACACCTCCCTTTGCTAGACTCCGGTCCAGTACTGAGCACCCCACAGCCCTGGGGGCGATCCAAATTTTGGCGTCACGAACAGGACGAGAAGCCCGGTGCCACTGGGTCCTGTGTGCCGAAGATTTGATTGATTTGAGAAATGCTAAACCTGAAATGTGCAAAGGAACTGATTTATTGGACTGTGATTTTGACTGTAAAGATGGCCGCCATGGCGGTCCCACGAGGCATGCAGTGAGGTGTGCCTTCGTGGGTGGCACCCAAGAAAGAGTGCAAAGCAACATGAACCTCCCCTGCCTGTACTCTATGCTACTGCGTCATGGCCGACCCAGAGAGGGGTCCGGATCTTAGCCTGGTATGGCGGCAAAGAAAAAAGACCACCCCTCGTGGGCGGAGAGAAGCTCCACGGCGGGAAAAGGAGCAGAAGAGAAGAGGAAGCCACAGTACAAGGAGGCCATGATGGCAAGCAGCAGGAGGCCTGTAGAGCGCAGCGGAGAAGAGTCAGCATCTCCCGGCTCCGGAGAATCATTCTCTGGACGCTCACCACTTTCCAACCTGTCACAGCTGGAGGAAGAGATTGCGAAGCTGCACAGGAGGATCCAGGATAAGCAGGCTCTGCTGCAAAAGCAATGCCAGGACGAGTCCGCCATATTGGTACCCTCACCACCGGTACCGACAGTCACCCCATAGGTACCATCACCACCGGTACCCACCAGCACTTCCCCGGTACCATCGTCACCGGTACCCGTTGCCACGCCAGTCTCTCCATCACCGGAGGCTGAAGAGGAAAGCCGTGACCCTGGAGGAGCAGGTATGTCTGACACCCCTGGGATCTGGGAGGCCCCGCTAGGCCCCAGTGCAGCGCCACCAACCCTGAAGTCCAGTCAGGCCATATTGGATGTAACATGAGACCGGAGGATGGCGCCCAGGGCGGAGTACTGGAACTGGCTCCCATTGTGCAGCCCCATACCACCAGGGGTAGCAGGTCGGAGGTCTGCAGCAAAGCAGCACAGAGGGCTGAAGCGCTGATCTTTCCCCTAAGCACAGAAGAGTTCTGCAGCAGCAGATCCTTAAATTCAAACAGGAGGAGAGGGACCGTCAGCGGCAGAAGCAGGCCCTGGCGGAGCGGGACCTCTACCACAAGCAGCAAGTTCGGAGGGGGCAGCTGGAGCACTGTAACCCTATGGGGTGGGGACTAGTACTCTGATTCGATAATGACCGAGGATTCGGCTTTATCCAGGACTCCGAGAGGGGTCCTGATCTTCTTGTTAACAGGCGGGATGTAGAGGCCCATCTGGTCCACGAACATCCCGAGCGTGATCTGTACGAGGAGGACTACATGTCACTCACACACCATCTTGGAGACAGGGGGTGATATGACCTCAATGTCCGTAGGATCCCCGCAGCTACTAGCTCAGCAGGGGGCGCATGACACTTCTGAACCTGCAACAGTCAGACCACCGAACATGCCATCAAAGCCATACAAAATCTCGTCTGCCCACCAGGGGGCACCAAAACAACGCCTGGAATCTATGTAGCAGTAGGCAACAGCGGCAACCCCAACACAGGCCGCAATTTCACCAGTGGCTTCTGTAGTGCCAAGGTCGGCAGGCCTCACTACTGAACAGCTAACAGATGCCTTAAAACAAGTACTGGCAGAAAACAGCCTCTTTTACCCTGCCCAGAAGGGTACTCACGACATGCCATGGAAGCGATCAAGCCCAAACGCTTAGCCATGTTAATCAGGAGGACTGAACTGTTTCTCCAGTGAGTTCCTTCGTTTGTATATAGTTACCCAGTAGGGTTTTACAAGTTTCTCATCAAAGTGGACAGTACACTTTAACTTTTCCTGTACAAAGTTTAACCCAGGTGGGTTTAGGCAAAAGTGTTCCTTATAAAAACTGTGGAGATCATAAACACTGAGTGATCCGGACACTCCAATTGTAAATAGTTAGCGCCTATTAAGGTGCTCCCTCTTGGGTTTTACATATGTTCTTAGGAAAAATAAGGATTCATCATTTCACAAAATCACAGACCCGAACAAAAACCCGTTGGGTGTGGCCGAAAACAGGGTCTAAGCGGGAAGACTAGTATGTCCTGCAGCCTACTTAGGACCACCGTTGGAGGTTTTAAGCGGGTCCTCCACACAGAATTTGGACACTTGAAGATACTCCGGCTGGGGCAATATCTGCCATTCATCATTGATAAATACTGCTTTTCTTTGTAATCAATAAAAGTGTTATTATATTTGTAAATATTATGCCATGTATAGGAAATATATATTGATGAGTATAGGATTTTTGCACTTTTGATAGATATAGATAAATGTGTATAGATAGCTAAGTACAGCAGTGGCGAACCTAGGCTGGCGGTTGTCACTCAGGACTTATAGAAAGAAGCACTTTATGAGTAAAATAGGAATGTTTTAATATATTCGTAAAGTAGATAGTATGGTAAAAGATAGGATACTAATATAGGTATGATATATTGTTACAGGGACAAGAGAATGTCCGGATCTGGTGGCGAACCTGGAAAGAGAGCGGTTGCCCCAGTAGCACTTTGTGAAGTTGGATAGCACTTAGGATATAATATGATATAGCATTTAGGACGTAGGATGTTGTAATTAAAATGTTCAGTAACGTTCAAGCAGTAGTCCTCTCCTTAAGAGAAGTGTTTTACATTGTTAATTTAAAAAGCAAAATTTTGCATGTTTCAGTAACATCTTATGCTCATTTGTTTACAGCCCGCGGATGTGCTGCAGTTAACGGGGGGGTATGTGGTGTCCCTGAGGGTTCAGTCGCCACAGAGGTACTGCACCTCCTCCTGAGGAGTATTATCCCACTTCCCAGGTAAGATGGGGACAACTGACCAGACTCCAACACCTACATCCAGCACAGACACCTTAGAACAGCAGAGCACCCTATATGGTAGCTGCTTTGGTTCATGAAGGGTGCTGGGTGGTGGGTGGAGCTTAGATGACACTAAGAGGGGAAAGCTGACAGGAAGTTGGAGCAGAATCCCCTGAGAGGGGGAGGAAGGCAGAAGTTCCCCGCAGGGGGGAGCGGAGAGAAGAACTGTCGACAGTGATAATCTCCGGTGGAGGGATAGAGAGAGAACGTATTTGCAGCAGCTCCCTGTGGGCTGGAGCTGTTGGCACAGGAAGAGAAGGAAAGAAAGATCAGTTGTTCAGGAGGAAGATAGATAAGCACGGAACGTGAGGAGGAGAGTGACTGGGGACGAGGGCTAGAGTAGAGCCTTTCCCTAAGTTGATTGCACCAATGCCGGGCGCCGGTATCAGAGGCTGTGTGTGATACTAATGATTCTGCAGCAGAAACCGGTGGAATAGAAGTTGTGACCGCTTTATTCCCACCAAAGACTCGAAGACAGAGTGGCAATGTTGTGTGAGCCGGGACATGATTGATGGAGTCCCCGAAGCAGGCTACAGTCGCCTGTCATATGAGTGGAGTTTACGTAACATCAAGAAGGAGGCACTTGAGTGTAATTCAGAACTACAAGTACTTCAGATTAGCGCTAGAGAGGAGACGTTCAGAAAAGGCACATTTGGAAGGGAGTGCTGTAAGGGTTAATCCATCTCCCTGGGAGTTGGCTGAGTCCCTGACCTGGAGGCTGCAGCACTGAAGCGGGCACCTGTCTGTGCCAGAAACGTGAGTAAAAGAATTGGAATTGCATTCAGCTGTGTCATTGCCTTTCTCCTGCGCCAACCTACTCAGCACTGCTACATCTCTGTGCCTAACACTACACCATCTATCTCTACACCCATTGCTACTGCCCTGGGACTCCAGCCCTGCCTGTGGAGAGCTATTACATCTTTGCTGCACCACACCATCTGTCACAGAGGATCTGCACTGCAGCGTCAGCCTAATAACTTCCTTGCTGAGCACCACAGGTGGCGTCACAAACTACCTACCTATAAACTTTATTCTATTTGCATTTCACCCATTCTACATTGGACTCCCGGGGCCACAGACTGGGTCACCGCCGCCGCGACACCTCCCTTTGCTAAACACCGGCCCGATACCGAGTATCCCACAGCCCTGGGGGCGATCCATATGTATACACACATTTGTTTCCGATGCAATAAATCCCCCACCGTGCATACCTGAATACAGATATGCACCCACCATTAATGTATAAATAGCCAATGTGCAACCCACCATACAAAATATAAATTGATAATCCACCACTGTGCACCACTAACTTTAATTAGCCACTCTTTCCCCCCATTTAAAATTTTAAACTAGGGTAATTAGCCTTCATGCTTTACCCCCAATTCATTAAGTCACTCTCCTGTGTCCTCGACCCTCCCACCCCAGATCTGCTTCTCCCACTCACCCAAATCATTAAACTACATGTCTCCCCCCCCTTTCAACATAATTAGGTATCCTCCCCGATTCCCTATGTCATTTTTTCCCACGCCCTCTCTATTCATTATAATGTGATTATCTCTAGACGACACCCCACGGCTCCTCTCTCTTCCACTTGTTGCTGGTGGATACGTGTTAAATGACACCCTGCTAGGCGATGTACGTTGCAGATGGTGGCACAAAAGTATTAAAATGGGGCAATCTGACCAGGGGCCTCCCCAGAGGCTCAGACCTCAGCTGGTAGCCCAAATTACCCTCATCACAATCTGCCCCTGTTGTATAGTAGCACTACAGTGACCATGTGTGGAGGGGGCTGAGGAGCTGAGCTTCCTCCACATACAGTAGGTGCGGGCTGTGTTACATATCCATAATTTGTATTTAAGAGCAGCAACCAGAACCGTGCTCCGAAAGCTGCTGTTAACCATTTAGATGCCTCTGTTAATTTCTGATAATGGCATTTAAATAATGAGGACATAGATTCCCATCAGCACCCAGCAACGAGATCACAGGGAACCGATGGATTACGATGGCAGCCAGGCTTCTGCTGAAGGTCCCTATCACTGCCATCTTGGTACATCTGTGAAGTTCTGGTGAGCCTCATTGGAGACTGCAATATATGATCAGGAAAGGTTCAAGTCTCCTAAAGGGAATGAAAGCTAAAATAAAAAAAATTTAAAATTGAAGTTAAAAAGAAAATAAATATTCAGAAATACATATATATATATATATTTAGTGAAGTCACTCCCCTATTTCCACCAGTAAAATAAATAAAAAAATAAACATATGTGGTATAGCTATATCCATAAAAGTCTTATCTCTTTAAATATAAAGCTGATTAGCTCATATGGTAAATGCCGAAAAGAGAAAAAAAAACAGAATTTAGAGTTTTCAATCACCACACCTCCCTAAAGTAATGCAATAAGGAGCGACCAAATAGTTGTATACTCCCCAAATTGATATCAATAAAATGTCAGCTCTCCCTTCTAAAGTAAAAAAAGCTTCTGACTTACCAGTGAGTTTATACATAGGAGCTCTGTATATAGTGTATAGTGTAAGTGTAATACAGGAATCACCAGTGACATTAAACACAGGAACTCTGTATATAGTGTACAGGTAATACAGTGATCACTGGTGACATTATACACAGGAGCTCTGTATATAGTGTCAGTGTACAGGTAATACAGTGATCACCAGTGACATTATACACAGGAGCTCTGTATAGAGTGTACTGTGTATAGGTAATACAGTGATCACCAGTGACATTATACACAGGAGCTCTGTATATAGTCTCAGTGTTCAGGTATTACAGGGATCGCCAGCGACATTATACACAGGAGCCCTGTATATAATGTAAAATGTAAGTGTACAGGTAACGCACTCACTCACTAGTGACATCTTTAGTTAAAGTCCTTCATCTTGGCTTTCTTCATCCAGCACAGACCGCCATCACTTCTTCCAGCCAAGACTCGTCTCTGCAGAAAATAACACATACTTATCTAGAGCACCAATCCAGAGCACATTCCCCAATTTTTCCACAACTTCTACACAACATCAGATGAAGAAATATAAGCAACATAGTGCTGCCCTGCATAGTAACAGGCCAGTGGCTTTCTGCACGGCAATAGATGTCAACTGAATGTGCTTCGGAGGATGCACATTCAGTTGCTGAACCAGCTGAATCCCGCCCCTGAGGCCCGGTGAGCAAAAGCAAAAAGAGGAGGGCCTCCCTCCTTGCTTCTGCTCATCGGGCCCCATACACAAGTAAAGGCCAGTAATGCCCTGATGGCGGCCCTGTGTAGATAGAGGTGTTATCAGTCATTGTACAGTAGATATATGATTGCACAGGAGGAGGAGGTGAGCTGTGATATCACCTATTGTGAATATTTGATTCTGTGTTATCTACTGTACGTAGAGGTGTTATCAGTCATTGCAATTGTGTCTGTGATGCTAATGAGATTGATGAAAAATCTTCTGTACAGAACAGGATGTTTTGGCCAGTGTGAAGACTTGAAACAGTTTTCTGAATTTGTTTGATATAAATAATAAAACAAACACATTATAAAAATGGTTAAAAATGCAGTAAGATACAAATCTGATTTTCCTAATTGGTCATTTTTTGATTACACATTCCCTTTATGAACCCTAACCCTGAACAGTAAGGACGTCTCCATTACAGATATTCAGTGGGAAAACAAAATAGGAATTTCCTGGGAAACTGGGCCACATGGGATATATATAGAAGGTGGCCACTATGAATAGAACATGAATATGAAACCATTATCACCCTCGGTGGCCACGTGTAAGTAAGTGATGGTTATAAAGCCTGGGAAGATGAGCAGAAGCTCCACAGGAATTGGCTTGTGCTTTTGCATTATATGAGCTTTTATCTGATTCTTCACGCTTGTAAAATAAGAACAGAAGGAAGGATTAATCCCAATGGATGTAGGCGAGCAGTAAGAGGAATAACTAAGAGGACAGGGCGCGTCAAAAGCCAGGGATCTTAAAGATACCAGTAAGTCAGTATACAATATATGCTATATTCTATTTTCTTTTTCACAGTTTTTGCATATCAGTCTGGGAAGGTCCATGGATATTGGCCCCTTCCCAGTCTAAAAATACCAGCCCACAGCCACCACAAAAGTGGAGCTTCACATGCAGGTTCGACGTAGTCCACAGAATCCGACATAGTGCAAGCAAATCCAGCAAAGTCCATTGAATCCTCCTTACAAAGCATACGGAGCCTTGCTCTCACGCTCCATAGTCTTTGGAAACAGCCACATCTGGGTTAGGTTGCGCTGCGCGAGATGTGGCAATTCTGATGAGCGGTACCGTTACTGACGTCACCGCTCTCCAGATTCGTCGGGTCTCGCTTTATATCGTGGTGAGTGAAGGATAGTGACTTTCTATTATTTCTATGTGGTTTTGTGTGCTTCTTCTTTTCAGGTTTCCATTCACTGGACTACATCGGATAGTACACACGGACACACGGACGGACAACAGAAAACCAAAATGAATAGTAAAAACGGACCATCTCAAGCGTACGTTTTTTTAAGCTGACGTGTGAAGGGGGCATAACCTAAAGTTATATGGGGATATTTATATAAGAGGTCTCTTTCGTGTTTTTTTTATCTCCCGATGCGAGCGTGACAGCTGCAGCTTAGAAATATATGAAGCTGTCTCTCTTGGGTCAGGAGAGCCGCTGGCCAGTCCGAGCACTGCGGTCTGCTATCAGTCTGATTTATACGGCCGCCTCCCTTACTAAGGGCCGAGTGCAATGATTTTTGCACTAATTTCATAGAACATAAGTGTAAAGGGTTATTCTTCCCACCTGATACAGTGGGGCAAAAAAGTATTTAGTCAGTCAGCAATAGTGCAAGTTCCACCACTTAAAAAGATTAGAGGCGTCTGTAATTTACATCGTAGGTAGACCTCAACTATGGGAGACAAACTGAGAAAAAAAAATCCAGAAAATCACATTGTCTGTTTTTTTTTCATTTTATTTGCATATTATGGTGGAAAATAAGTATTTGGTCAGAAACAAAATTTCATCTCAATACTTTGTGATATATCCTTTGTTGGCAATGACAGAGGTCAAACGTTTTCTGTAAGTCTTCACAAGGTTGCCACACACTGTTGTTGGTATGTTGGCCCATTCCTCCATGCAGATCTCCTCTAGAGCAGTGATGTTTTTGGCTTTTCGCTTGGCAACACGGACTTTCAACTCCCTCCAAAGGTTTTCTATAGGGTTGAGATCTGGAGACTGGCTAGGCCACTCCAGGACCTTGAAATGCTTCTTACGAAGCCACTCCTTCGTTGCCCTGGCGGTGTGCTTTGGATCATTGTCATGTTGAAAGACCCAGCCACGTTTCATCATCAATGCCCTTGCTGATGGAAGGAGGTTTGCACTCAAAATCTCACGATACATGGCCCCATTCATTCTTCCATGTACCCGGATCAGTCGTCCTGGCCCCTTTGCAGAGAAACAGCCCCAAAGCATGATGTTTCCACCACCATGCTTTACAGTAGGTATGGTGTTTGATGGATGCAACTCAGTATTCTTTTTCCTCCAAACACGACAAGTTGTGTTTCTACCAAACAGTTCCAGTTTGGTTTCATCAGACCTTAGGACATTCTCCCAAAACTCCTCTGGATCATCCAAATGCTCTCTAGCAAACTTCAGACGGGCCCGGACATGTACAGGCTTAAGCAGTGGGACACGTCTGGCACTGCAGGATCTGAGTCCATGGTGGCGTAGTGTGTTACTTATGGTAGGCCTTGTTACATTGGTCCCAGCTCTCTGCAGTTCATTCACTAGGTCCCCCCGCGTGGTTCTGGGATTTTTGCTCATCGTTCTTGTGATCATTCTGACCCCACGGGGTGGGATTTTGCGTGGAGCACCAGATCGAGGGAGATTATCAGTGGTCTTGTATGTCTTCCATTTTCTAATTATTGCTCCCACAGTTGATTTCTTCACCCCAAGCTGGTTGGCTATTGCAGATTCAGTCTTCCCAGCCTGGTGCAGGGCTACAATTTTGTTTCTGGTGTCCTTTGACAGCTCTTTGGTCTTCACCATAGTGGAGTTTGGAGTCAGACTGTTTGAGGGTGTGCACAGGTGTCTTTTTATACTGATAACAAGTTTAAACAGGTGCCATTACTACAGGTAATGAGTGGAGGAAAGAGGAGACTCTTAAAGAAGAAGTTACAGGTCTGTGAGAGCCAGAAATCTTGATTGCTTGTTTCTGACCAAATACTTATTTTCCACCATAATATGCAAATAAAATGAAAAAAAAACAGACAATGTGATTTTCTGGATTTTTTTTTCTCAGTTTGTCTCCCATAGTTGAGGTCTACCTATGATGTAAATTACAGACGCCTCTCATCTTTTTAAGTGGTGGAACTTGCACTATTGCTGACTGACTACTTTTTTGCCCCACTGTATATTTAAAGCATGCCCACAAATCCATATCTGTCTGACAGATGGGGGTCTCACCCAATGTTCGCTCAGCATATTTTCCGAATTCCCATATGGTAGGGCCACGTCATGTCACCAGAGTAAGGGTTTGTTCAGACGAGCACATTATCAGTCAGTGTGCGCTACCAGTGTGCCAGTGCCTGCGGCCGGTCAGTGGTCTGTGGGGAAAAAACTTACATCATTCACCATCAGACGAGAATAATGCCCACAATGTAAAGGCAGCTCCGATACCTATCCGAAATGTGGATGAGCACACAGAGTTGCACGTGGAGAAAGTCATGGCCGCAATTTGGGAATGGTCCGATCCCTGATACTGTCATGTGAACCTAGTCTAAAGAGCAGAAGAGGATTTAAAAGCCTTTGGCTGCAAGTCTTCAGTCACTGTAGACTTGTGGATCCTCACAAGATGCACAGTGCTCTCTGAGGATTCTCCTATGCTGGTGTCGGGAGTGACAGTCACGCTATTGCAAGTGTGTGATTTGCCTACATGCCAACTAGACTGAGCGAGACCAGGTATGTCTAGTCAGAATGTGGCTGGGAGTATGCAAATTGCTTCCTTGCGGTCACATGACCACCCACTCCTTGCGCCAGTGTGGCGCCCCTGAGGGTTCAGTTGCCACAGAGGTACTGCACCTCCTCCTGAGGTGTAGTATCCCACTCCTCAGGTAAGATGGTACCACCTGACCAGACTCCAGCACCTGCATCCAGCACAGACAGCTTAGAACAGCAGAGCACCCTTTATGGCAGCTGCTTTGGTTCATGAAGGGTGCTGGGTGGTGGGTGGAACTTAGAAACGCTAGAGGGGAAAGCTGACAGGAAGTTAGTCAGTTCCCCTATGGGGGGAAGGAGGGAAAGGATGTAGATGCTGCAGCCTCCTGTGAGCTGGAGCTGCTGGCAAGGAAAGAGGAGGAAAGAAGGATCAGTTGTTCAGAAGGAAGATAGATAAGAACGGAATGTGAGGAGGTGAGAGACTGGGGACTAGGGCTAGTGCAGAGCCCTTCCCTAAGTTCATTGCGCCAAGGCAGGGCACCGGTATCCGAGGCTGTGTGTGATACTAATGATCCTACAGCAGAAACCGGAGGAATAGAAGTTGTGACCACTTTATTCCCATCTAAGACTTGACGACACAGCAGCAACGTATGTGAGCCGGGACATGATTGTAAGGCGTCCCTGAAGTAGGCTACAACTGCCTGTCATGCGAGTGGAGTTCTAAGGAACAGCAAGAAAGAGGAACTTGAGTGTAATTCATAACTACAAGTACTTCAGATTAGCGCTAGTAAGGAGACGTTCAGAAGAAGCACACGGAATGGAGTGCTGCTAGCGTGTATTCCATCTCCCTGGGAGTTGGCTGAGCCCCTGACCTGGAGGACACAGCACTGAAGCGGGCACCTGTCTATGCCAGAAACGTGAGTAAAGCATTGGACCTGCATTCAGCTGTGTCGTTGCCTTCTTCCTGCGCCAACCTACTCAGCACTGCTACATCTCTGTGCCTAACACTACATCATCTACTTCAACATCTACTATCACTGCCCTGGGAATATAGCTCTGCCTGTGGAGAGCTATTACATCTCTGCTGCACCAGACCATCTGTCCCAGAGGATCTGCACTGCAGCGCTGGTCCCCTTCTGACCAGATACCACAGGTGGCGTCACAAACTTATCTACACATGAACTTTATTCATTTCCACCTATTTTACATGGACACCCAGGGCCACCGTCCGGGTCACCGCCACCTCGACACTTCCCCTTTAAGACACCGGCCCGCTACCAAGTAAAGTGAGGAACCTCACCTGCCCTGGGGGTGCTCCAAGAGCACAGGAAAATCTTCTAAGTTTGCAGTCACATACAGTGACTGTAGATTTGTGGCCTAAGGTTGGACATCCTCTTTAAAGGAAGCATCAACAGGGTTTTGTTTAAAGCCCCCCTCCCGTACACAATAGAATAAAGTCAGTCCAATCCGCCGATTTAGGTAAGACCATATGACCACCTGTTGTGGAGGGGACCTCCCATCTCCCCCCCATAGATGATGATGGAATCTGATAATACAGATGATAAATGATTTTTCTTACTCTTGTTTGAACTCTCTTTGTCAAAAGTTGATATCACTGGAAACCTCTGTATCCCAGTTCCACAAGTACATTACTGTTTTGGTGTACGTGAAAAATGGACAGATTTTCATCAGTGTTTGATCAGCCTTTAGTATCAGGGTTTCATGTACAAAACTGATGGAAGTTTCCAAAGTTTCTCCTATTAAACGCCATCCATGTTCCAATAGACTTGTATGAGTGAGTTTCATTCATCTCTGTGAACAGCGCCAGAGTTTATAGCGGGGATGGGTTCTATCTCAGGAAACCGCAGATAAAACGCGTACAAGGAATTCGGACAGAGGCGTCTGACCTCGCGGCTCCTTGGCATCTCTACCATAACAGGATTTCTCGTGAACGCCATGAAGCAAAATTGTCTTCTTGCTTTCGTTCTATTTCTAGCGATGAAAATGCCAACAAATTCCCATAAACGCCTCGTGACGATCCCATTATTGATACCAGATGCTTGACCTCGGGGGCCATTTTGCGGTAAGTGAAACTTTGGGACTATTTATACCGTGGAGGTTCCACTCTTATAAGAGCATCGTGCTCTGAAACTAAACCAGAAATCACAATTTACATTTCTCAGGGACAAGAGGGAAATAAAAAGTCGTCTTAGCATTTAGCATCAGGCTGGATCCTGTTCACGTCAGTGGAGCTCAGTTGCAATGCCAAACACAACCTGTGGACACGTGTGGCGCTGTGTCTGAAACCAGCCATGGATTTCTACTTCTGACCACTTTAAGGCTGGGTGTCCACGTTGCGTTTTTTAAGCGTTTCCGCAGCGTTTTTAGATGCGCTTAAGAAAAGCATCCAATGTAATCATAATGGAATCCGCACATGTTGTGCTAATGGTGCGTTTTTTTCCGATGCGGAAATGCTAAGCGGAAAAAAACGCAGCATGTTCATCAATTTTGCGGATACGCACGCGTTTCTGCATACATTCAATTGTATTACAAAAACGCATGCGAAAACGCTTAACAAAAGCGTAAAAAATGCTTACAAAAGCGCTTCATAAAACGCATGAGTTTTCCCGGGAAGAGGGTGTGCGTTTCCGCTCAGGAATATTCTGCATGAAAAACGCTAAAGGGCACATAGCCTAAAGTTATTTTCAAATGTATAAAGAGGTCATATAGTTAGGTGAACTCCTCTTCATATTAGGACCCCCCAGAATATAGTTTTGTGGCACCATTAGTGTTGAGCGATACCTTCCGATATCGGGAAATAACGGATCGGACTGGATCGGACCGATACCCCAAAAATATCGGGTATCACCGATTCCGATACCGGAAGCCAATGCAAGTCAATGGGACACAAACATCGGAATGAAAATAAATCCTTTCTTTCCTTGCACATCCAGTTCGAGAGGGGGGAAGAGTGTGGGCGGTGCGTGGGCGGAGACTGTGCGTGTCTGTGTGTGTGCGGGCGGGGTCTGTACGGGCCTCTCGGGGGTCTGTGGGGGCCTGCCGGGGGTCTGTGCGGGCTGCTGGGCGTCTGTGGGGGCCTGCCGGGGGTCTGTGCGGGCTGCTGGGGGTCTGTGCGGGCTGCCGGGGGTCTGTGCGAGCTGCTGGGGGTCTATGGGGGCTGCCGGGGGTCTGTGCGGGCTGCCGGAGGTCTGTGTGGGCCTCTCGGGGGTCTTTGTGTCTGTGTGCAGGCATCTTCCGATGGGACTACAAGTCCCATCGGGCTATGCCTGCTACAATGACAGTGATTGACACATTAGCCAATGATGGGACAGTAGTAGTCCCATCATCCGGCTAATGTGTTGAATGTAAAAAAAAACAAAACACAAACATGCATACTACATACATACATACTACATACAACATACTACATGCATACTACATACATACATACTACATACATACTACATACTACATACAATACATTCATACAATACATACATATAGACATACAGTACATATAACATAGAGTACCTACTCACCATCACTTGTCACTTTGATCCCTGAAGCCAGTGTCATCTGTAAAAAATATTAAAATAACAACCAATATACTCCCTGATCCGCAGAAATCCACGAGTGTCCCACGACAATTTTCCATGCAGAACAGCAGCATCAGCTGATGCGACCGCTCTCTAGGGGCTCCAGGAATACAATGACGGGTGGAAGGTATCCTTCCGCACTGTATTCATCTGCCACTGTAAAAAAATAGTCCCTAGTCTCACTTTTGGCATTGCTGTGTGAGAAAGTTCCCACGCAGCTTTTGCCATAAAGTGAGACCAGTGAACTATAGTAACCTCTCAGTGATGCACTGCAGGAGCCATTGTCTCCTGTCAGTGTGTCACTGAAGGCCCTATAGATGTCAATGTTCTATAGGGGAGATCGTCGTGGGACAAGCGTGGATTTCTGCGGATCAGGGAGTATATTGGTTGTTTGTTATTTTAATATTTTTTTACAGATGACACTGGCTTCGGGGATCAAAGTGACAAGTGATGTGAGTATGTACTCTATGTTATATGTACTGTATGTCTATATGTATGTATTGTATGAATGTATTGTATGTAGTATGTATGTAGTATGTATGTTGTATGTAGTATGTTGTATGTATGTTGTATGTATGTAGTATGTATGTTTGTGCTTTTTATTACTGTCCCATCATTGGCTAATGTGTCAATCATTGTCATTGTAGCAGGCATAGCCCGATGGGACTTGTAGTCCCATCGGACGATGCCTGCACACACACACAACCCCCGACAGACCCCCGGCAGCCCGCACAGACCGCCGGCAGGCCCACACAAACCCCCGGCAGCCCGCACAGATCCCTGGCAGGCCCGCACAGACCCCTGGCAGGCCCGCACAGACCCTCGGCAGGCCCGTACAGACCTCCGGCAGGCCCGCACAGACCCCCGGCAGGCCCGTACAGACCCCGGCGGGCCCGCACAGACCCCCGGCAGGCCCGCACAGACCCCCCACGGTCACGCACAGTCTCCGCGCACACTCCATTATAACGCATCATGATGATATCATTTCAGCATGCCTGACAGGCTCATTGCATTATGGGAACTTCCGATTCCGGTATTCGATATTGTAAAAATATCGGAACTCAGTATCGGAACTCCGATACCGCGAATATCGGCCGATACCCGATACTTGCAGTATCGGAATGCTCAACACTAGGCACCATACGTCCCTCAGCTTTATGGAAGTGCAGAGTCAGAAGTCATACCTTGGGCCCCAAGTATAGTACACGTCACTGATGTGGGTCTCTTTCATAGATTTTGCATTGGGACCTCAGAACTTTATGTCATTGACGACACTTGCAGAATCCTCAGACGTTCTCCGCTCAGTGCTAGGGACATGTATTATAATAGATGACAAGGTGCTGAGAACTCTCCAGGGTCATATATTTCCCCAGTGGGAGGATCCAGACGGCTGCTTTCCATCATATCAATATGCTCTGTATGATGTATCTGATGATGTTCTGCAGCAGTTGGGGTGTGTACTGTGAGGTTCTGCAGCAGCTGAGATGTGTGCTATGATGTTCTGCAGCAGCTGAGGTGTGTAGTATGAGGTTCTGCAGCAGCTGAGGTGTATACTGTGATGTTCTGTAGCAGCTAAGGTGTGTAGAATGAGGTTCGGCAGAAGCTAAGGTGTGTAGTATGAGGTTCGGCAGCAGCTGAGGTGTGTAGCATGAGGTTCGGCAGCAGCTGAGGTGTGTAGCATGAGGTTCGGCAGCAGCTGAGGTATGTATTATGATGTTCTGTAGCAGCTGAGATGTGTACTATGAGGTTTTGCAGCAGCTGAGATGTGTATGATGATGTTCTGCAGCAGCTAGGTGTGTACTATGAGGCTCTGCAGCAGCTAGTTGTGTACTATGAGGTTCGGCAGCAGCTGAGGTGTGTAGCATGAGGTTCGGCAGCAGCTGAGATGTGTACTATGATGTTCTGCAGCAGCTGGGGAGTGTAGTATGAAGTTCTGCAGCAGCTGAGATGTGTATCATGATGTTCTGCAGCAGCTGAGGTGTGTAGTATGAGGTTCTGCAGCAGCTGAGGTCTATACTGTGATGTTCTGTAGCAGCTAAGGTGTGTAGAATGAGGTTCGGCAGCAGCTGAGGTGTGTAGTATGAGGTTCTGTAGCAGCTGAGGTGTGTATGAGGATGCTCTGCAGCAGCTAGGTGTGTACTATGAGGTTCTGCAGCAGCTGAGGTGTGTACTATGAGGTTCTGCAGCAGCTGAGGTGTGTATTATGATGTTCTGTAGCAGCTGAGATGTGTACTATGAGGTTTTGCAGCAGCTGAGATGTGTATGATGATGTTCTGCAGCAGCTAGGTGTGTACTATGAGGCTCTGCAGCAGCTAGTTGTGTACTATGAGGTTCGGCAGCAGCTGAGGTGTGTAGCATGAGGTTCGGCAGCAGCTGAGATGTGTACTATGAGGTTCTGCAGCAGCTGAGGTGTGTATTATGATGTTCTGTAGCAGCTGAGATGTGTACTATGAGGTTCTGCAGCAGCTGAGATGTGTATGATGATGTTCTGCAGCAGCTAGGTGTGTACTATGAGGTTCTGCAGCAGCTGAGGTGTGTATGATGATGTTCTGCAGCAGCTGAGGTGTGTACTATGAGGTTCTGCAGCAGCTGAGGTGTGTACTATGAGGTTCTGCAGCAGCTAGGTGTGTAGTATGATGTTCTGCAGCAGCTAGGTGTGTACTATGAGGTTCTGCAGCAGCTGAGGTGTGTATGATGATGTTCTGCAGCAGCTGAGGTGTGTACTATGAGGTTCTGCAGCAGCTGAGGTGTGTACTATGAGGTTCTGCAGCAGCTAGGTGTGTAGTATGATGTTCTGCAGCAGCTGAGGTGTGTAGTATGAAGTTCTGTAGCAGCTGAGGTGTGTAGTATGATGTTCTGCAGCAGCTGAGGTGTGTAGTATGAAGTTCTGCAGCAGCTGAGGTGTGTAGTATGAAGTTCTGCAGCAGCTGAGGTGTGTAGTATGAAGTTCTGTAGCAGCTGAGGTGTGTAGTATGATGTTCTGCAGCAGCTGAGGTGTGTAGTATGATGTTCTGCAGCAGCTGAGGTGTGTAGTATGAAGTTCTGCAGCAGCTGAGGTGTGTAGTATGATGTTCTGCAGCAGCTGAGGTGTGTAGTATGATGTTCTGCAGCAGCTGAGGTGTGTAGTATGAAGTTCTGCAGCAGCTGAGGTGTGTAGTATGATGTTCTGTAGCAGCTGAGGTGTGTAGTATGATGTTCTGCAGCAGCTGAGGTGTGTAGTATGATGTTCTGCAGCAGCTGAGGTGTGTAGTATGATGTTCTGCAGCAGCTGAGGTGTGTAGTATGATGTTCTGTAGCAGCAGGGACATGGAGCTTTATTCGACACGTTACAGCTGCTGAAGAACCTCTTTCTGATAAACAGCGTTACCACTACATGTCAATCAATTAGTGGCTGGCTTTAAAGGAGTAATGTCATGTAAGTTTGATCTGTAATCGACGGCTCCTGCTGGAAGAGATAAGCGGCAGCGTCTCTGTATCGCCCCTCATCTCTGCACCAGGTTCTGACATCACAAAGCATCTTCTTGACTCAAATCATTTTCCGACATGACTCCGATAATTTCCATGGCTGTAACACAATGTCTTGTGTGATGTAAGGAATGGATCACGGGAATCAGTCAACACTGAGACTTTTCCTATGCTTTACAGTAATGTTCTGCCCTCTGGTGTTTATGGGGAGAATTACATGTGAGAAATTACATTTCACATCATTACAAGTTCCGAATAATAATATCTCACCATCATTATTAATAATAATAATAATAATAATAATAATAATAATAATAATAAATAATTTACTGTATGAACTTCTGGTACTGATGGCAATTGGTTAAATGGATTTTCTGTGATTCGGTCAAATTTCAAAGGCCTCTTTGCTAAATGTAAGACCTCACAATGCTGGGGCGGACATATCACCGGCGCAGTGTAGCTTCATTGGGGCCCTGATATGGAGGGGGGCCGCCGCCACCAGAGACTGCTTCAGCTGGATGTGCATCCGAGGACACACTTTCAGCAATAATGTATTCCGGTGCTGGGAACCCACCGTCTTCTTGCACTGCAATACTCGCTGCCGGACAATCATAGGCCGACAGCTGACATTGGCATGCGCGTGACCTCATGGTAGTGACATCATGCGCCATTACGGGGATGCTGAAGTCAGTGAAGCATTGCGGTGCGGGCATCCAGGTATCGGTGGGTGCGCAGGAAAGTACACACCGTGGAGAGACTTGTGCGGAGAGCTTCACTCTTCTGCTCCGCAGATCAATGGACTAGGGGCTCTGCAGGCAAAACCGGTGACCGCCTGCTGCCGCCAAAAGCGAAACCATGTGTTAGGCGGGGAAGCCTGAAGACGCAAAACCGGCCTCTGCCAGCAACCCATCACCCATCGGACTGCAAGCGAGTAAACTACAGCGGAGTCACGATAAGCTGAACCTCATAAAGAGACTGCTGAGTTAAATAACCATTACACTGTTTAACCTGTTTTCCCCTCCCTGTTATCTCCCTGCTAGGAGTTCCTTACTGTTGATTAAGTAAACAATAGTTAACCCCTGCTCCGCGTCTCTGTGTCACTGCATCCAAGTTCCTGTGTTACACCTGCACCATTTCAGTAGGAGGGTTACTACAGATTCACACAGTTAAAGGGAACCTGGCACCAGGTTTGGCCGATAATAGTTACCGATAGATGCTACTGCGCAAGTGCCTCCACCCACCCCTTGACGCTGCAGCCAAAAAAATGTACACTACAACAAAATGGCGCCGGAGGCTGCGCATGCTGAGTAGCATCTATCGGTACGCGATAGAAGCTAATGTGCAGGCATAGCCCATGGCACTATTTTAATGTAGTGTAATTTCATTTTGTCTGCAGCAACGAGGAGTCGGCTGAGGCGCTTGTGCAGTAGCATCTATCGGAACGCGATAGATGATAACGTGCAGGTGCAGCCAACGGTGCCATTTTGATGGTGATTTTTGTTTCTTTTCAACAGCACAAGGTAATAGTCACTAACTGACAAGCCATTCTGATGAAGTGACATGTTTTTTTCAAATACACACATTAGTATATTCATTGTGCAAACTAGGGGGCAGGTCAATGAGGGAGCAGCGACCTGTCATCAGTCTGCATTATGAATATATAATCAGAGCACCACATACACCAACCCTGCCTTAGGACACAAGCATATCATTAACTAAAAATAAGGATTAAAAAAGAAACACAAGACAAGTTTCATCAACAAAGGTATCATTTTATTCAGTATAACAGCGCCGACCTGACACTGTGTGTAGGTTACTATGCACAACCCTGCTGACAGGTTCCCTTTAATGCCTAACAGAGTGTCTGCATGTGAATACCGCCATCTGCTGGTCAGAGATGATAGGACAAGGGAAAGCAGAGAGAATTGCTTTAGCAGGAACTGAAGAGTGAAGTGCATGTTCCTT
The DNA here is from genome assembly GCF_039654945.1 of Dendrobates tinctorius. Classification (NCBI taxonomy): domain Eukaryota; kingdom Metazoa; phylum Chordata; class Amphibia; order Anura; family Dendrobatidae; genus Dendrobates; species Dendrobates tinctorius. The sequence continues at coordinate 23,031,224 of NW_027361784.1, forward strand.
CGGGGAAGAGATTGGAAGAGACACCAGGTCAGGTTATAGCTGTGGTAATTATAAAGGGTTCAGAAGGGCAGTGAATGGCAGGAATCAGTGTCTGAACCTGTAACAGGCAGATGCGTGGCACAGTGAGGTTGGCTTATTGCCACCATTATGAATGACCAGACCTGATTGAAAAATCGAGTGACCAGACCAAGTGAAGAATTGAGTGATCAAACCCGAGTGACCAGACCAGAGTGAAGAATCGAGTGACCAGACCCGAGTGAAGAATCGAGTGAGCAGACCCCAGTTGGGATGTGAGTGACCAGACCGGAATCCAAACCGAGATAAAAATGGAGTGACCAGATCTGAGAGAAGAACTGAGTGACCAGACCTGTGTGAGGGATCGAATGACCAGGGCTACGAGAAGCGAGTGGACAATGTTAGAGGGAAATCTGTGAAATCTGCGACGTGAGATGATGCAATGAGGGAATAAGGGCCGCGCTTCAGGGAACAGAGGTGACCAGTGCATTGTGTACTAGGAGCGACTCACCAAGAAGGATCTTGCGGCATAATTATGTAGTAGCATAGACACCAGTTAGGGCCTGGATGGGCCGCATTATTACCACCAAAGTGGCAGGATAACGATGGCGACAGGTACACGACTGACCGTGGGGACAGAATAAGAGAGTAGAGATGCCTGTATATGTTGTAAATGAATAGTTCCTTGTATGATAGGGTTGAATTGTTATAAAAAGGAAGTGGTTTACGTTGAAATTGTCAAATATTTTATTGCACTTTAATAATCTGATAACCTCCTTTAATTTTGCATCCGAATAATTCAAATTGTTGTGTTAGAGTATTAATTAATCTTTGGTTAATTTGCTGCTGCATCCTCATCCTCTGCGCTGTTGTGTAAGGGGTGTACCGTATAGTGCTCCATTCTTTTCCTTTGGTATTTAAATATATATGTTACTGTATGTATATTAATGCCTTTAATACGTTCTACTTATGTGATGATTCCTTATGCTGATAAATGTACTGCAAATGTACTATATATGTATATAGTTATGAAGGGAAAGTACAGTGCTTAGTTCAGCCACTAGAGGGGGCATGTTAGGATACTATATAGACAGGTACATAGAGCTAGGAACTAGTTAATTTAAGAGGGGTCAACTGCAGCTAAGATAGGGAGGACTTCCTGATAGGAGTTAGATGGGCCATGGTGCCCTGACCGCCTGTACGGGCATAAGTGCCCAGAATTATAGCATGGACTTATTGTCCAGAATCGTAGCAGTGACCATGCAACGCTCAAGGGAGAAGCCCAGCCATCCATAGCTACTGGCCAGAACAGCGGAGGATCACTGCAGGCTTGGAACAGAAGCTTAAGGCAGAAACAGTGGCAACACGGGGACGCAGGTGGCTCCATTATGTGGCAACTTATAGTATGGGCTGATTCCCTTAGATCCAGGGTGAAACGGCTGAGGGAACTTCCAAATGCAGTAAGTTTGGTTTGGGAGAACACTGTGTCACTACAGGAGACAGTACACATGGGCAGGTCACTCGCAATGGGGCAACTGACTTCGGGAACAGAAGATCTTATTTCTGGGGCAAAACAGGCAGAGGAGTGTCTAACCGTGGCAGAGCTACACAGGGAGGATGCTGAGGAACCGTATGAGGTGGCCTGACCCGGTAACGTGCTGTGTGACAGTGAGAGAAGTACAGGGAAAGAGGAAGAGATGTGTAATTAATGTGGAACATGTGATTAATGTTGTGAAATACTTGGATGTGCTGCGAAATGAATACAATAAAGTTGTCCTTTTGAAAGTTGAAATTTACTGTGACTCAATTGATGCAAAAATGTTTGCAAACAGCATTCAGTGGCGCAAAAGGGATCTGGATGATGCTGGACCTGAAGTCACAGGTATGCTGACTAATGGACATTGTTTTCATGTGATGGGAAGCCAGGGCACAGATGCCCCGGTGTCCTTGGCCATGACTACGGCCTTGGCCCTCCGTCACAGTTGCATCCCAAGCACCTGTTTACACTTGCTTTCTTAGTATGGCTGCGTTCTTCCTGTACTCTAAGGGTACGTGCACACGCTGCGGAATCCGCTGCGGATTAATCCGCACGGATTTTGCAAAAACCGCAGATAATCCGCAGGTCAAAAGACCTGCGGATTATCTGCGGTTTTGCCTGCGGTTTGGTCCTGCGGATTCACTATCTCCACAATGGTGGAGATAGGAACCCGCAGCGGTTTCCGCAGAAAGAATTGACATGCAATTCTTTCTGCGGATTCAAAACCACAGCAAATCCGCGCGGATTTTTCCGCAGCGTCGGCACAGCGTTTTTTTTTTCCCATTCATTTGAATGGTACTGTACACCGCAGCTAAAGCTGCTGCGGGTCCGCAGCGGCCAAAACCGCTGCGGAAACGCAGCGGAATCCGCAGCGTGTGCACGTACCCTTAACATGCGCAGATTCCACCTTAACTGGCCTCAGATCCAGGTTTTGGGTAGCCAGTCCTACTAATAATATGTTAGGGTTACAAATGATGCTCCTTGCAATACGCAACCTCTGGTTTCATTGCTAAGGTGACATCTACACCGACCCATCACAACCGTTCAACACCTGCCGACTGACTAAATGCAAACCACTGGGATTAAACAGGCTGACCACTTGCCTGGTAAGTGAAGAAAAATCACAAAAAGCCTGGAATATGCTGTAAGTGCAAAAATGTTGTGTGCCAAAATTTGTGACTTTTTGATGGCAGAAAACTGGCTCAAATTGTCCCCTTTATTTTTTAAGGAGTGTCTCCTCTACAGGTCATATTGAATCCTCTTTTTGTAACTCCTGCAATAATAGAATCTGCATAGAGTGAGAAAGAGACAGAGGCACAGAGTGAAGTTGTTTTTGGAAATAGCCGGTGGATGCTTTGTGCCAATAGGAATGGATAGGTAATAGCTTTCTCTTTGGTGGGGGTCCGAGTGCTGGGGCCACCACCAATTGGCAAAATGGGGAATTTGCACTACATTCATTCTCTATGGAGCAGCTAGGTACTATATGCAGCTTTACCCGGCAGCCCCATAGACAATGAATGGAGCAACAGTTAGGCTTTGTGCCCACGTTGCAGAAATGCTGCAGAAATGACCGCAGTATTTACGCAACTCCCCGCCACGGGTAAAACACATGCGGAATTCACATGCGTTTTCCCACAAAACACAAGCGTTTTTAGCTTGCAGAATGCTAGCGCTTTTCCAAGCGATTTGAAGCATCGCTTAGAAAAGTGATTGACAGGTTGGTCACACACAAGCATAGCGCTTGACAAGTGTGACCAACTTTTTACTATTGATGCTGCCTATGCAGCATCAATAGTAAAAGATAGAATGTTCAAAATAATAATAAAAATTAAAAATAGGGATATACTCACCTCCTGGTGGCCCCCGATCTCCACAGTGGCGATCCCGGTCCTCAGCAGTGCTGCCGGCAAGTTCCGTTCCATTCCCAGGCGTGCTTTGTGCGAAGGACCTTTGTGACGTCACGGTCGTGTGACCGCTATGTCATCAGAGGTCATTCTCACAAAGCATGCCTGGTAACGGATCTTGCCGGCAGCGCCGCTGAGGACTCCGGGGGCCATCAGAGCGTGAGTATATCACTATTTTTTATTTTTATTCTATTTTTTACAGGAATATGGTACCCAGGGCCTGGAGGACAGTCTCCTCTCCTCCAGACCCTGGGTACCATCCGCACATGAAGTGCTCACTTTACGCATGGTGTGCATAGCCACATTTGTAAAGTGAGCGTTTCAATGCAATCCTATGGTGGCGGAATCGCCGCGATTCTGCAAAATTAATGGACATGCTGCGGATTTTTCCACTATGTGATTCCGCAGCGGTAAAATCCGCAGCATTGGCACAGCAACTGCGGAATCCCATAGGACTGCATGGGGATGCGTTTTAGTAGCGTTTTTTTGCGTTTCCACAGTGGCAAAAACGCTTAAAAAACGCAACGTGGGCACACAGCCTTAGAAATTTGACCTGCAGCACCATTTTGTAATGGAGATAAAAGACAACCGTTGGGGGAAATAATTCCCTACTTGGCCGAATGGTGTAGGTCCCAGAGTCCCACCGATCAGCAAATTATCACCTATCTACAGGATAACTTGTTTTCACCGGTAGTGCCCTTCAGTAATTGCCTTGTAGGTTATATATTCCCATATTGTCAGTAAGGTTAGAAACTCCTTTCAGCGTAGATCCCTTACTGCTATGGAAAGTCTTACCAGCATCTGCAATAAAGGGACATCTGTAATCTACAAAAATACAAACTCCAAAAGATTCCAATGTGCATCCTTCAGGACAATAACATCTCTGCGCTGTGTATCGCCCAGTATAATGCGTAAGTGGAGGACGTTACAGCCTTTCATCTGCAGACCTCCCACACTGATACAGCGCACTGAGCCTAATATATTATCTACTAATGCTCCACCAGGGAGTCCATGACTCTAGCCACTGGTTCGGGTCATGTTAGGAGTGAGGTCTGTAACTGACCAGCTGATCATTTTGGCTCATCCTCTCATAGCTGTGTGAAGCCTCCTGCTGCAGAACATCTAATAATCCAGCTGCTGGATCTGGACTGGACATCTTCCTGTGTGCTCCCCACTTTCCTAATCTCTTACTGGACAGTATGTTTCTCCATCTTCAGGGCAGATTATATTACTTTGCAGATTCAGCTACAAAATTACGGTCTTCAATAAGGAAGGGGGGACCCAAACTGTCCCTGGATCTGGGACCCTAACTATCCCTGTCACGAGGGCACTCTTGAGGGTAGAGGGTTCCGAATGTCCAACCTTACTATGCTCCTGCTAAACCCTGAACTGCCCCTCTCCTACACCATGAGGTATGGGACAGAAATTTAAGGTAAACAAAACACAAAGACAAAACAGGGATAACAGGAAGCAACAAACATACAAACACTCACCAAAGGTAGAGCGGTATATAGGAATGTACCAACCAAATGGGAATAGGACAATGAGGAAAGCATACACCCAAAAGCAGCACGCAACAATGTCCAATAGCAACAATGATCTCCAATTCAGCACAGCATCTCCAAGGAGATAGATAGCAAAGCTTTCACTTGCAAGGCAGAGAAGGTCTGGTCAGGTTTTATAGGGAGAGGTAATGACCAGATGGGAAGCAGCTGAAATGGAGCTGCAAGTTTCTGACCAGAATTGAAAAGGTCATTAACCTCTTCAGCACCAAAGGAAACCAAATCCATTTACTATGGACACAAAAATACAGGCTAAAAGGAAGATCTGCGATTCACAAGACGTAGTGATCTTTTAACCCCAGATCTCCCAGGAGGATGTGGCACACTAGTGTCAGAACCCCTCTTCTACGAGGGGCCACATGGCCCTCGGGACTGGCTTTTTCCAGATGGCTCAAATGAAAAGACTGTATCAATCTAGTGGCATTAACCTCAGATGTCGGCACCCACATCCTCTCCTCTGGACCATACCCCTTCCAATGTACCAGGTACTGTACAGAGCAACGAACCATACAGGAATCAATAATTTTCACTACCTGAGATTCTAAATTGCCAGCAATAATAACCGGTGGTGGCAGTAAAGGTTTCACAGGTGCAACAAATTTTTTCAGCAAAGACCTGTGAAAAACATTAAAGATTATGAGAACTGGTGAAAGCTTGAGATGAAAAGTTACAGGTTTAAATATGATGACCACTTTATAAGGACCAATAAACCTAGATCCTAATTTCCAAGAAGGAAATTTCAGTTTAACCCCTTAACGACATGTGCCGTACATGTACTGAACATGTCGTGTCTCCCTTTGAGGTGGGCTCCGGCGATGAGCCCACATCTTTTCCGGCACATGTCAGCTGATTTGAACTGCTGACATGTGCCCTTAACAGCTGAGGGTGGAATTGCGATCCAGCTGTAAAGCTGTTAGATGCCGTTGTGAGTCTCTGACAGCGGCTTTTAATGTGATTGCGCCAAAAGAGCATCACTAATCCCGCCAATCGGCGCCTTTGTCACTTGACCGCGGGTTGCCAATGGGTTAGCATGACAATCCGCGGTCTCCAGCAGACCCCTGTGGTTGTCATAGCCTGATTGCTATAAGTGCCTTTCAGCAGTCGGTGCTCACAGTAAATGAGCATTTCTGCTACATAGAGCAGTGCTGAAGCCCTGCTTTGTGTAGCACAAGCGATTGGATGATTGCAGCTTCTAGTGTCCCATGGAGACAATTGAAACAAGTGTAAAGTAAAAAAAGTTTTCAAAAATATAAAAAAAAATTAAAAAGATATATAGTTCAAATCACCCCCATTAAAAAAATACACATATTTGGATCGTCGCATTCATAATCGCCCGATCTATCAAAATATTAAAAAAATAAATCCGATCGATAAACAGTGTAACAAGAAAAAAGAATCAAAAAGAAAAAACAGTTGTGGAATTGCATTTTTTTTGCAATTTCACAGCACTTGGAATTTAGTTCCCATTCTCAGTACATGATATCGTAAAATCAAAACCGCAAAAAATAAGCCATTACATGGCCATATTGACTGAAACATAAAGAGAGTTATGGCTCTGGGAACCAGGGGAGCAAAAAACAAAAACGAAAATGGGCTGCGGAGCGAAAAGGTTAATATTTTTGGTTGACAGCCATAGTAAATCATTCAATCCCAGGTCCGGACCTGACAATCATTTCTTATCAGTCATGCGTTTGTATTTGTCACCCATGATCTTTAAATTATACTGAACCCCTTCCCATACCAATGAGAGCGAAGAAGAAAATTGTTCCTCCCCAGGATCCTCCGAAGACTGATCATTACTGAAGGTACAGAATTGTGGATGGGAGCCATATGGACCAAAAAATGGCGACTTACCAGTGGACTTACTACAACCATTGTTTAATGAAAACTCAGCCAGTGGTAGAAAGGAAGACCAATCCTCCTGGTTATTTGCCGCAAAACATCTGAGGTAAGCCTCCAAACTTGGGTTTAGGCATTCAGTCTGGCCATTAGTTTGAGGATGGAACACCGAAGGAAGGGATAGATGCAAATTAGGTCCCTCGATCTGACATCATATCGGAGGAAACCCCATGAAACTTGACGATCTCAATGACATACACCTGAACCAGTGTCTTTAGGGAGAGCAGGTAAAGCAATAAAGTGTGACATTTTGCTAAACCTATCCACCACAACTAAGGTAACAGTTTTACGAGAGGACAAAGGAAGATCCGTAATGAAATCCATGGATAAAAGAGTCCATGGTCTGTCACGAATGGTTAATGGTAAAAGAACCCCAGACGGACAAGTATGCGGGGTCTTGAAACACAAACAGACACAACAGGAGGACACAAAGTCAGCTTCATCTTTAGGCAACTTTAGTCATCGAAAAAGGTGGTCTAAGGTCACCTTACTACCTGGGTGACCAGCCAAAGGTAAGTTATGATGTGCCTTCAAAATTTTAAGAGGCAGAAGTACAGGTACAAACAATTTCCCTGAAGGACCAGCTGGGGCATCTGTTGTGAATTCTCTTACTTCTGAGTCGGGGCTCCCTCTGGTGGTTACTGTGGGTAGTGGAGCTGGCCGGATTGACAGAGGTCTGTCACCTCATGATGATGATTGGAGATCTGGGGTTACTGATTGGAGTATTTAAGTCAGCAGGCTTCCTTCAATCCATGCTGGTGATTAGTTCTTCTGTGCATTCTGAGGTCTGATGTCTCCTGCCTGATCCTGCAATTTTCAGTTAAGTTGTTCATTTGCTAATCCTTTGCATCTGATCTGGTTTTTCCTCTTTCTGCTTGTTGTGAGGGTTCAGCGTGCTCCCTGCTGGGGGCAGTGCTGGACCCCGCTCCATATGTTACAGCTTGTGTCAGTTTGTTCAGTCCCCTGTTATATTAGTCTCTTTTGCTTTGCTGCCAGTTCATACCAGAATGCTGATATAGTGGGGGCGAGGTCGTGAGACCTCTGTTTTTTTGTACATCAGACGTGTTGGATTTTTTAGGGTTTTTGCGTGATTGCAGACAATGTCTTTCCTTTCCTATCCTATCTAGTCAGTTCAGGCCCCATCATTTGCTCAGTCTATTTTCTGCCTGCATTTGTGTTTCATCTTGTCTCACCGGCAATATATGTTTGGAGGCTATCTATATTCTTTGGGGTTCTACTCCGGGGCAGTTTAGATTTCACCTTTCTTGCTTTAGGCCTAGTTAGTTCTCCGGCTGTGTCGAGGCGTCTAGGGTATCGTAGGTACGCTCCACGGCTACTGTTAGTTGTGTTGTTAGCATTAGGGGTTTGAAATCCACTAAGTTACCAACCTTTCTGGTTTCCTGGTGGCCTAGCCTATTCCTGCCATCCTCCTCGGAGACCTTTTCATAACAGGCATCCCCCGAGTTTTCAGGACCTAACCCTCAAGTTCAGAACACACTACAGTGACAACCACCCCTTTTGTAAAATAGGGACAGCTGTTGTGAGTTCATTTTCCCCTCCGTCACTGAGGCCTGGTGAACTCCCTATTCTAGTGAAGGAAGGTAGTGAGCCTGATTATCAGGCACCTGGGACTAATGAAGACGATTGGCTGAGTAGAGTCACTGACTGGATTTAAGGCAGCCTACGCCCTTTCTGCCCTGCGGGTGATTTCTCTGTGGACCCTTGGACACCAGTCTGATTCCTGCTCTCCTAAAGCTAAGTTTTCTGTTTTGCCTTTTTGCATTTAAGATTTGTTTTTGTTTTTCTTGCTTTTTGGATTCTGTCACTCCCTGCTGGAGTGTGCAGTGTTCCGTTAGCTCTGTCTTCAGAAAGTACCTGAGTGCTGATTTAGTTTTTGAAGCTTAGTTGCTTCAGGGCCATTTTTATATCAGCTTGTTGGCTTTTGTCTCTGATAGGGTTTTGGCAGATTGCAGACAGCAGCCTTCCTATCCGTTCCTATCTAGGTAGTTTTTGGGCCCCGTCTTTGCTCAGTCTGTCTTTCTGTCTGTGTAAGTGTTTTCATCTTGCTTCACTGTCATTATATGTGGGGGGCTGCCTATAGCTTTGGGGTCTGCTCTGGGGCAGTTAGATTTCCCCTTTCCTTCTTTAGGCCTATGTATCTCTCTGGCTGTGATCGAGGGGTCTAGGTCATCGTAGGAACCCCCCACGGCTACTGCTAGTTGTGTTGATAGGTTCAGGGGTCTGCAATCTGATAGTTGCCAACTTCTCTGGTTTTCTGGACTTAGCTAGCATTTCTGTTTTTGCCTCCTACGGTGACTCAATCATAACAGAATCACCCGCCTAACCGCAGATCCTTGGGTACTCAATAGCAGGAAAGAATTGTGTTTAAAAAAAAAAAAAAATGTGTATATTCTTTCCTCTATATCTCTGAGGCCGTAGGGGGAATTTTTTTTCTCTCAATGGAGATAAAGCAAGTGTCTGATCGTGTGCAGCGGCTCGCTGCTGAAGTGCGAGGAATTTCCGACTATCTTGCTCGTTCACATGCTGTTGAACCAAAGATCCCCACACCTGATGTATTTTTTGGGGATCGATCTAAATTTTTGAGTTTCAAAAATAATTGTAAATTATTTTTTGCTTTGAAGCCTAACTCGTCGGGGAGCCCCGCGCAGCAGGTTAAAATTGTCATCTCTTTGCTGTGCGGCGATCCCCAGGATTGGGCGTTTTCTTTGAAACCAGATGACCCTATTCTGACTAATGTGAACGCATTTTTTCAAGCCTTGGGGTTGCTGTACGACGAACCTAATGCTATTGATCAGGCTGAAAAGACCCTGTTAGCATTGAACCAGGGTCGAGAATCTGCAGAGTTGTACTGTCAAAAGTTCCGAAAGTGGGCGGTCCTTACTACCTGGAATGATAGTGCCTTGGCTGCTCTCTTTCGGAAGGGTTTTTCAGAAGCCGTAAAAGATACTATGGTGGGATTTCCTGTTCCCTCTGGTCTGGACGATTCTATGTCTTTAGCCATTCAGGTTGATCGGCGTTTACGTGAACGCAGGATTACACGAGAGGTGTTGCCACCGGTTGAACAGACGTCTGAACCTATGCAATGTGATAGAGTTTTGTCTAAGGCGCAACGTCAGGAGTTCAGAAGGCGTAATAAGCTGTGTTTTTTCTGTGGAGATGCCTCACATATTATTTCTGTTTGTCCTAAACGTGAGAAACGCTTTGCACACACGTTTTCTGTTGGTGGGGTTCAGCCTAAGTTTCTTTTGGTGATTACTCTGATCTGTTCCCTGTCCACATTTTCCGCCAAGGCTTTTGTGGATTCGGGAGCAGCGCTAAACCTAATGGACTTGGATTTTGCTAAACGTTGTGGATTTCCGTTGACACCTCTGCAGACGCCTATCCCTTTGAGGGGGATTGATGCTACCCCTCTGGCTAAAAATAAACCTCAGTTTTGGACCCAGTTGGTCATGCGGGTCGCCCCAGACCACCAAGAAAATTGCAGATTTTTGGTGTTGCATGGTCTGCATGATGCTGTTGTTCTGGGGTTTCCCTGGTTGCAGATTCATAATCCAGTTTTGGATTGGAAGTCTGTGTCTGCGGTGAGTTGGGGTTGCCGGTGTACCTTTAGTAAGGCTCCGGTTTTTTCCACCTCTCCTCAGTCGCATGAGGTTCCTGACTATTTGGCGGACTTCTATGATGTATTTAGTGAGAATGAGTCTGCGTCCTTGCCTCCTCATAGGAGTTATGACTGTGCAATTGAACTAAGCCCGGGGTGTAAATTTCCTAAGGGTCGGCTCTTCAATTTATCTGTACCCAAGCACGAGGCTATGCGGTCCTATATTAAGGAGGCGTTGGAGAAGGGTCATATTAGACCATCCTCTTCACCGTTAGGTGCCGGTTTTTTTTTTGTGGCCAAGAAGGATGGTTCTTTGAGGCCTTGTATTGATTATCGTGCCCTCAATAAAATTACTATTAAATATCAGTATCCGTTACCCCTGATTTCGGATCTATTCTCTAGAGTCAGAGGTGCTTGCTGGTTTACCAAGCTTGACCTCAGGGGGGCGTATAATCTTATCCGCATTAAGCAGGGGGATGAATGGAAGACGGCGTTTAATACTCCAGAGGGACATTTTGAGTACCTGGTGATGCCTTTTGGGCTCACTAATGCCCCTTCTGTCTTCCAGTGCTTCATGAACGATATTTTCCGAGACTTTGTCGATAAATTTTTGATTATCTATCTGGACGATATTTTGATCTTCTCCAAGGATTGGGATGCTCATGTGGAACATATTCGGACTGTGTTCCGGATCTTGAGAGAGAATTCTCTGTATGTCAAAGGATCAAAATGCCTTTTTGGAGTACAGAGGATTTCTTTTTTGGGATTTATTTTGTCTCCGTCAACTATTGAAATGGACCCGGCCAAGGTACAGGCCATTTATGATTGGGTTCAGCCCACTTCTTTGAAGGCCCTCCAGAATTTTTGGGTTTTGCTAATTTTTATCGGAAATTTATAGCAAAATTTTCTAGTATTGCCAAACCATTGACTGACCTGACCAGGAAGGGTGCGGATGTGTTGAATTGGTCTCCGGAGGCGGTTGCTTCCTTTCAGGAGCTGAAGCGTAGATTTACCTCCACCCCGGTTCTGCGGCAGCCTGATGTCTCACTCCCGTTTCAGGTAGAGGTGGATGCTTCTGAGATTGGTGCAGGAGCAGTGTTGTCCCAAAAGGATCCTGTAACATCTAAAATGAATCCCTGTGCTTTCTTTTCCCGTAAGTTCTCTTCATCTGAACGTAACTATGATGTGGGGAATCGGGAACTGTTGGCCATGAAATGGGCATTTGAGGAGTGGAGACATTGGTTGGAGGGAGCCAAACATCAAGTTGTGGTCCTCACTGACCACAAAAATTTGATTTACCTAGAGTCGGCTAAACGCTTGAACCCTAGACAGGCTAGGTGGGCCTTGTTTTTTACACATTTTGATTTTGTGGTCTCTTTCCTTCCTGGAACTAAGAATGTCAAGGCAGACGCCCTCTCTAGGAGTTTCTTTGCTGATTCTCCTATGGTGACCAAGCCTGCTACCATCTTAGGCGAAGGGGTAGTTCTTTCTGCCATCTCGCCCGATTTGAGACTTGCTCTGCAAGAGTTCCAGGAGGACAAACCTGAGCGTTGCCCCAGTGGAAAGTTGTATGTTCCTGACCAGTGGAAGAAGAAAGTGATGTCTGAAGTTCATTGCTCTGCATTGGCTGGTCATCCAGGTATTTTTGGTACTAGAGATCTGGTGAGTCGCTCTTTTTGGTGGCCCACCTTGTCTCATGATGTCAGGAATTTTGTGCAGTCCTGTGGGACTTGCTCCCGGTCTAAATCTTGTTCTCGCTCTAGTGGGTTGTTGATGCCTTTGCCGGTCCCCAGGAGGCCATGGACCCATATTTCAATGGATTTCATCTCTGATATGCCGGTCTCTCAAAGAATGACTGTTATTTGGGTGATTTGTGATAGGTTCTCTAAGATGGTTCATCTTGTACCACTCCCTAAGTTGCCATCTTCCTCTGAGTTGGTGCCCCTGTTTTTGCAACAGGTGGTTCGCTTGCACGGGATTCCTGAGAACATTGTATCTGACAGAGGAGTTCAATTTGTGTCTAAATTTTGGAGGACGTTCTGTTCCAAGTTGGGAATTCAGTTGTCCTTCTCCTCTGCTCTTCACCCTCAGACCAATGGGCAGACAGAGAGAACAAACCAGACCTTTGAGTCGTATTTGAGATGTTTTATTTCCGCTGATCAGGATGATTAGGTTTCATTTTTGCCCTTGGCCGAATTTGCTTTAAATAATAGAGCTAGTTCTGCCACTTTGATGTCACCTTTTTTTTGTAACTTTGGGTTTCATCCTCGATTTTCTTCAGGGCAGGTGGAGCCCTCTGCCTGCCCAGGTGTTGACACTGTGGTGGAGAGAATGCACCAGATCTGGGACCAAGTGGTGGATAAGTTATCTCTTTCCCAGGAAAAGGCCCAGCAGTTTTCCAATCGACATAGGACCATTGGTCCCCAGTTTAAGATTGGTGATATGGTGTGGTTATCATCAAAAAATATTGCTACGAAGGTGGCTTCTCCTAAGTTTAAGCCTAGATTTATTGGACCTTACAAGATTTTGGAGATTATTAATCCGGTCTCTTTTCGTTTGGCTCTTCCTGTCACATTTAAGATCCATAATGTGTTCCATAAGTCCTTGTTGAAGAGGTTTGTTGAGCCAGTTGTGCCTGAGGTGGCACCTCCGGACCCTGTATTGAATCATAGAATCATAGAATTGTAGAGTTGGAAGGGACCTCCTGGGCCATCTGGTCCAACCCCCTGCTCAAAGCAGGATTCGCTAAATCATCCCAGTCAGATGTCTGTCCAGCCTCTGTTTGAAGACTTCCATTGAAGGAGAACTCACCACTTCTCGTGGCAGCCTGTTCCACTCATTGATCACTCTAACTGTCAAAAAGTTTTTTCTAATATCTAATCTGTGTCTCTTCCCATTCAGTTTCATCCCATTGCTTCTAGTCTTTCCTTGTGCAAATGAGAATAAAGTTGATCCTTCTACAATGTGACAGCCCTTTAGATATTTGTAGACAGCTATTAAGTCTCCTCTCAGTCTTCTCTTTTGCAAACTAAACATTCCCAAATCCTGCAACCTTTCCTCATAAGACAGGGTTTGCAGACCGGTCACCATTCTGGTCGCTCTTTTCTGAACTTGCTCCAGTTTGTTGATGTCTTTTTTAAAATGTGGTGCCCAAAACTGGACACAATATTCCAGATGAGGTCTGACCAAAGAGGAGTAGAGGGAAATAATGACTTCACGTGATCTAGACTGTATGCTTCTGTTAATACATCCTAGAATTGCATTTGCCTTTTTTGCTGCTGCATCACACTGTTGACTCATATTCAGTCTGTGATCTATTAGTATACCCAAGTCTTTTTCACATGTGCTGTCACTTAGCCCTATTCCTCCCATTCTATATATGCTTTTTTCATTTTTATTGCCCAGATGTAGTACTTTGCATTTCTCCCTGTTAAAAACCATTCTGTTAGTTGCTGCCCACTTCTCCAGTTTATTTAAATCTTTTTGAATCCTCTCTCTCTCTTCTCTAGTATTAGCTATCCCTCCTAGCTTTGTGTCATCAGCAAATTTAATCAGTTTACCCTCAATTCCTTCATCTAAATCGTTGATAAAGATGTTGAACAATACAGGGCCCAGGACAGAGCCCTGTGGTACCCCACTTGAGACATTCTTCCAACTGGATGTGCAGCCATTTACGACCACTCTTTGGGTCCGATCACTAAGCCAGTTATGAATCCACCTAACAGTTGCCTTGTCCATTCCATACTTAGTCATTTTTTCAATAAGGATTGTATGAGAGACTTTGTCAAATGCTTTGCTGAAGTCAAGATATACTATATCTACAGCATTTCCTTGATCCACCCAATCAGTGATACCGTCATAGAAGGAAATTAAGTTAGTCTGACATGACTTATTAGTTAGAAACCCATGCTGACTCTGTTTAATCACTTCATTCTTATCCAGGTATTGACATACATGTTGTTTAATAATTTGTTCAAAGATCTTTCCTGGTATAGAAGTCAGACTCACCGGCCTATAGTTGCCTGGGTCCACCTTCTTCCCCTTTTTGAAGATAGGAACAACATTTGCTCTTCTCCAGTCTTCTGGCACTTCTCCTGTTCTCCAAGAATTTTCAAAGATTATGGAGAGGGGTTCAAAAATTTCTTCTGCTATCTCCTTCAGTACTCTGGGGTGTAATTCATCTGGACCTGGAGACTTGAATTCATTTAGGTTAGCTAAGTGTTTCCTCACTATCTTTCTGTTTATAGATATCCTGGATTCTTCTATTCCCTTAATAGGACAGTGAATAACAGTTGATGTTGCATTTCCTTTCTGAGAGAAAACAGATGCAAAATAGGAATTTAAAAGTTCAGCCTTCTCAACATCCTGTCTTACCATTTCATCATTTTCATCCTGTAAAAATCCTATAGCATCTTTGACTTTTCTTTTACTTTTGACATATCCCCAAAATCCTTTATTATTGCTTTTGACATCTCTTGCAAGCCTCAGTTCATTTTCAGCTTTAGATAATCTGATTTGTGCCCTGCAGGTTCTGCAGACAGCATTATATTCTTCTTTAGATATGCCTCCCTCTTTCCATTTTATAAACATTTTTTTCTTCCTTTTTAGCATGTGCTTAAGTTCTGTGTTCATCCATCCTGGTTTCCTTAAATGCTTCCTATTCTTCCCTCTTTTCGGAATTGTTAACAACTGTGCTTTGAGAATTTCATTTTTCAAGATTTCCCATCCTTCCTGGACATTTTTGTCTTTAAGGATATCCAGCCATTGGATCCCTCCAATTCTCTTTCTGAATCCCTTAAAATCTGCCTTTCTGAAATCTAACCTTGACGTCTGAGTCTTCACAGGTCTTCCACCTCTAGTAATCCAAAATTCTAAAATAGCATGGTCGCTACCTCCTAGGGTCCCAGCCACTTTTACCTCCTCAACCATTTCCTCCCTGTTTATAAGGATTAGATCCAAGGTAGCAGTTCCCTTTGTTTTCTCCCTTACCTTTTGGAAGATAAAGTTGTCAGCAAGAGAGGATAAGAATTTCCTTGACCTGTTAGTTTTGCCTGAGAGAGATTCCCAACAAATGTCTGGATAGTTGAAATCTCCCATGACAACTATGTCATATTTTTTGGAGAACTTGGCCATCTGATGCATAAAGAGTTCATCTATATCTTCGGCTTGCACAGGCGGCCTGTAGTAAATGCCTACAATGGTGTCCTTTCCATTGTTCTGTCCTTGTATTCTTACCCAAACAGTTTCCACAGAACTCCCAGTCTCTGAAGCTTCAATCTCTGTGCAGATATACGCGTTTCGAACATACAATGCGACACCCCCTCCTCGTTAACAAGTCTGTTTCTTGCAAATAAGTTGTATCCTTCTAGTCTTGTATTCCAATCATGTGTATTGTCCCACCAAGTTTCAGTGATTGGTTGAAGGTAACTTGGAATATGAGGTAGAGAAAATTCTGGATTCCCGTCTGGCTAGACGGAGACTCCAGTACTTGGTTAAGTGGAAGGGTTATGGTCAGGAGGATAATTCCTGGGTCTCTGCCTCTGATATTCATGCCAAAAGATTGGTGCGTGCCTTTCATCGGGCTCACCCTGATCGCCCTGGTAGCGTTGTTGAGGGTTCGGTGACCCCTCCTCAAGGGGGGGGTACTGTTGTGAGTTCATTTTCCCATCCGTCACTGAGGCCTGGTGAACTCCCTATTCTAGTGAAGGAAGGTAGTGATCCTGATTATCAGGCACCTGGGACTAATGAAGACGATTGGCTGAGTGGAGTCACTGACTGGATTTAAGGCAGCCTACGCCCTTTCTGCCCTGTGGGTGATTTCTCTGTGGACCCTTGGACACCAGTCTGATTCCTGCTCTCCTAAAGCTAAGTTTTCTGCTTTGCCTTTTTGCATTTAAGATTTGTTTTTGTTTTTCTTGCTTTTTGGATTCTGCCACTCCCTGCTGGAGTGTGCAGTGTTCCGTTAGCTCTGTCTTCAGAAAGTACCTGAGTGCTGATTTAGTTTTTGAAGCTTAGTTGCTTCAGGGCCATTTTTATATCAGCTTGTTGGCTTTTGTCTCTGATAGGGTTTTGGCAGATTGCAGACAGCAGCCTTCCTATCCGTTCCTATCTAGGTAGTTTTTGGGCCCCGTCTTTGCTCAGTCTGTCTTTCTGTCTGTGTAAGTGTTTTCATCTTGCTTCACCGTCATTATATGTGGGGGGCTGCCTATAGCTTTGGGGTCTGCTCTGGGGCAGTTAGATTTCCCCTTTCCTTCTTTAGGCCTATGTATCTCTCCGGCTGTGATCGAGGGGTCTAGGTCATCGTAGGAACCCCCCACGGCTACTGCTAGTTGTGTTGATAGGTTCAGGGGTCTGCAATCTGATAGTTGCCAACTTCTCTGGTTTTCTGGACTTAGCTAGCATTTCTGTTTTTGCCTCCTACGGTGACTCAATCATAACAGACAGCATTATAAGTATTCCCACCCCCAGGGAAACTCGTTCTTAATCTCACGACGTAAGTGACCACATAATTAATTCTGGTGAAAAACAAAGACCCTGTAGCTTGCCTGGGATTAAGACATTTAGCAGATCAGGATACATCAAGGTTTTGTGATCAATGATGACTGTGACCGGGTGAACTGCCTCCTCCAAAAAATGACGCCATTCCTCAAATGTCAACTTAATGGCCAAAAGTCCCCTATTGCCTGCAACATATTTTTTTTCGGCCGTCGACAACTTTTTAGAGAAGGAGGTACATGAATGCCATTTACTAGCTGATGACTCTTGAGACAATACAGCCCAGACCCCAACTCTGAAGCATCAACCTTAATACATAACGATCTTTTAACCCCAGTTCTCTAAGGATGATGTTACCCACTTGTGAGAGGCGCTGACGATTGTTCAAGCTTATCTAGATCCTTTTGAATCTTTCCTCTAGTGTTTGCTATCCCTCTTAGTTTTGCATCGTCTGCAAATTTGATTCAATTTACCTTCAGTTCTCCTATCTAGATCATTTATACAAATGTTGAACAACACTGGGGTCAGGACAGAGCCTTACGATACCCCACTTGAAACCTTCTTAAAATTGGATGTGCAACCATTTATTACAACTCTTTGAGTAAGATCACTGAGCCAGTTATGAATCCACCCAACCATAGCCTTTCCAATCCAATATGTCATATTTTGAATAAGGATAGTATAAGATACTTTATCCAATGCTTTGCTGAAGTCGAGATATACTATATCTACCGCGTTTCCCTAATCCACCTAGTCAGTGATTCCATTATAGAAGGAAATTGATTAGTCCGGCATGACTTGTTTGCTACAAATCTATCCAGCTCCTTACATACATGTTTGTTGTGAGCTCATTTTCGGGTTTGCCTCTGGCTTCTGGTGAGGGTTATGGAGCTGGCTGTGCTGACAGAGGAGTAGGGAGTTCTCTATCTGGACTCCCTCTGTTGGTGAAGGGAGGTAATGAAGCTGATCTAAATGGCAGACACCGGCCACCTGAGGAAGAGGACTGCGATTGGACATCAGGAGTTTCTGACTGGATTTAAGGCAGCCGACTCCCTAGTTTCTTGCTGGTGATTTTTCCTGACTGTGGCTCCTGGTTTCCAGTTTGGTTCCTGCCTTCCTAAAGCTAAGTTTTCTCTGCTATTGTTCATATGAGTTTTTGTCTGGTTTACTTAGTTTTTGTGTTCAGCCAGCCCTGGCTGGGACTGGGCTGAATCCCCATTTTGTCTCTGATCAGCTGATCTCTTTTGCTCTGTCTTCAGAATATACCCGAGTACTGATATAGTGACTTGAAGTCTAGCAACTTCAGGGCCTTTTTCTATCAGACGTGTTGGACATTCTTTTTGGCAGGGTTTTTTGCGTGATTGCAGACAGCATCTTTTCTTTCCTGTCCTTTCTAGTTAGTCAGGGCCCCATCGTTTGCTCAGCCTATCTTTCTACCTGTGTCTGTGTTTTCATCTTGTTTCACCGACAATACATGTTGGGGGCTGTCTATTGCTTTGGGGTCTGCTCTGGGGCAGTTTAGATTTTCCCTTTCTTTCTTTAGGCTTATTTAGTTCTCCAGCCGTGATGAGGCATCTAGGACCACCGTAGGCACGCTCCACGACTACTGCTAGTTTTTGTGGATAGGATCAGGGGTCTGCAATCCGCTAGTTACCAACCTCTCCGGTTTTCTGGGCTTAGCTTGCTTTTTGTTTTTTCCTCCTCGGTGACTCATTCATAACATTCATAACACATGTTGTTTAATAATTTGTTCAAAGATCTTTCCTGGTGTAGAAGTAAGGCTCACTGGCCTCTAAATTTCCTGGCTCCATCTTCTTTCCTTTTTTGAAGATAGGGACAAGACTTGCTCTTCTCCAATATTTTGGGACTTTTCCTGTTCTCCAGGATTTTTCATAGATTCTGGCCAGTGGTTCTGCAATTTCCTCTGCTATCATTTTTAGTACCCTAGGATATAATTCATCTGGACCAGGAGATTTAAATTCATTTAAATTAGCTAAGTATTCCCTCACCATTTCTCTGTTTATAGATAGTGTGGATTCTTTCATTACTTCGATGATACCACAAAGATCAGTTGATGTTACAATTGCTTTCATAGAGAACACAGATGCAAAATCGGAAATGAAAAGTTTGTCCTTTTCAACATCATTTTTGATCACTTTACCCTTTTCAGCCTGTAAAAATCCTATAGCTTCTTTGAGTTTTCTTTTGCTTTTGACATACCTCCAAAACTTTCTACTGCTTTTGCTCTCCCTTGCAAGACTCACTCCATTTCTGGCTTTAGCTTTTCTAACGCTTGCCCTGCATTCCCTGCAAACAGCATTATATTATTGTTTAGATATGCCCCCGTCTTCACATTTGATATACATTTATTTTTACCTTTTTAACAAGTGATTAAGTTCTGTGTTCATCCATCCTGGTCTCTTTAAATGCTTCCAATTCTTCCATCTTTTTAGAATTGTTACTGATTGTGCAGTGAGAATTTAATTTACCAAAATCTTCCTTACTTCTTAGACATTTCTGTCTTTTAACCCCTTCGCCCCCAAGGGTGGTTTGCACTTTCATGACCGGGCCAATTTTTACAATTCTGACCACTGTCCCTTTATGAGTTAATAACTCTGAAACGTTTCCATGGATCCCGGTGATTCTGACACTGTTTTCTCGTGACATATTGTACTTCATGTTAGTGGTAAAATTTCATTCAAATAACTTGCAAGTTTAATTTGTGAAAAAAATGGAAATTTGGCAAAAATGTTGAAAATTTCACAATTTTCCAACTTTGAATTTTTATGCCCTTAAATCACAGAGATACAGCACACAAAAAACTTAATAAGTAAAATTTCCCACATGTTTACTTTACATCAGCACAATTTTGGAACCAAAATTTTTTTTGTTAGGAAGCTATAAGGGTTAAAAGTTGACCAGTGATTTTTGCAACACCATTTTATTTTTACGGACCACATCACATTTGAAGACACTTTTAGGGGTCTATATGATAGAAAATACCCAAAAGTGACACCATTCTAAAAACTGCACCCCTTAAGGTGCTTAAAACCACATTCTAGAAGTTTATTAACCCTTCAGGTGCGTCACAGGAATTATTTGAATATTTAAAAAAAATGAACATTTAACTTTTTTTCACAAAAAAAATTATTCAGGCTCAATTTTTTTTATTTTACCAAGGGTAACAGGAGAAATTGGACTGCAAAAGTTATTGCGCAGTTTGTCCTGAGTACGCTGATACCTGATATGTGGGGGGAACCACTGTTTCGGCGCATGGCAGAGCTCAGAAGTGAAGGAGCGCCGTTTTACTTTTTCAATGCAAAATTGGCTGGAATTCAGATCGGATGCCATGTCACGTTTGGAGAGCCCCTGATGTACCTAAACAGTGGAAACCCCCCACAAATGACACATTTTTGGAAACAAGACCCCCCAAGGAACTTATCTAGTTATGTGGTGAGCACTTTGAACCCCCAAGGGCTTCACAGAAGTTTATAACGTACAGCCGTACAATTAAAAAATCATATTTTTTCCACAAAAATGATCTTTTCACCCTCAATTCTTATTTTTCCAAGAGTATCAGGACCCTAAAAGTTATTGTGCAATTTGTCCTGAGTATGCTGATACCCCACATGTGGGGGTAAACCACTATTTGGGCGCATGGCAGAGCTCGGAAGGGAAGCAGCGCCATTTGACGTTTTTGGCTGGAATTGAGATCGGACACCATGTCGCGTTTGGAAAGCCCCTGATGTACCAAAACAGTGAAAACCCCCACAAATGACACCATTTTGGAAACTAGACCCCCAAGGAACTTATCTAGATGTGTGGTGAGCACTTTGAACCCCCCAGTGCTTTTCCCAAGGGTACCAGGAGAAATTGGACCCCAAAAGTTGTTGTCCAATTTGTCCTTAGTACGCTGATACCCCATATGTGGGAGAAAACTACTGTATGGACACACATCAGGGCTCGGGAAGGGAAGTAGTGACGTTTTGTAATGCAGCCTTTGATGGCATGGTCTGCGGGTGTCATGTTGCTTTTGGAGAGCCCCTGATGTACCTAAACAGTGGAAACCCCCCACAAGTGACCCCATTTTGGAAACAAGACCCCCTAAGGAACTTATCTAGATGTGTGGTAAGCACTTTGAACCCCCCCAGTGCTTCACAGAAGTTTATAACGACCGGGTGTGAAAATAAAAAAATCCTATTTTTTCAACAAACATGATCTTTTAGTCCCCTTTTTTTTTATTTTCCCAAGGGTAACAGGAGAAATTGGACCCCAAAAGTTGTTGTCCAATTTGTCCTGAATACGCTGAAACCTCATATGTGGGAGAATACTACTGTATGGGCACATGTGGCGCCCCCCAGGGGTGTGGTCGCTACAGTGGCTTGCCTTCCTCCAGGGGAGGGTAATGCCAGGCTTGGAGGCAATGATGGGTCTCTCTCTCGCAGTCAATCTATGCATGCAACACAGTTCCACTCCAGGCCAGCAGGGGGAACTCTGAACCGGGATTAAAGGGAGGAGTGCTCTCTGAGGACCAAGAGGAAGGAGTAGTTAGTTAGTCTGCGGAGGGTGAAGTGTGCAGACATGTGGAAGGAGCGCTGAGATAGAGCAGAGAGGACGAGCTCATCTCGGGAGAGAGCGCATGAACTGGAGCCTGGTCTCCACGGTTGTATGGATACTAACGGTCCTGCAACAGACACCAGAGGAGTAGGAGGCTGTAAATGCACTACTCCCATCTAAGACTTGAGGGCACAACAGCAACACGGATAGAGAGCCGGGACTTAGGATTAGAGAGTCCCCGAAGCAGGCTACAGCTGTCTGCCGTGCAAGTGAGGTTCTTGAGAACATCTGTCCAGAGGAACTCCAGTGTAACTCAGTACTGGGAGTACTTCATTTGAATAAGCGCTAGTAAGGATACTGCACAGCCCATCTGCTGAGTGAGGATCCCGGAGTTGCTTCCAGGCTAGCCTGCTCCAATACCATCTGTAATCAGGACCCTGGACTGCAGTTACCAAGTAAAGGTACAGAAATTGCACCCCGCTGTGTCTTGTCTGCTTCCTACCTTTCCGGCACCGAACATCCCCGTGCCGACAACATCTACACAGCCCTGGGACCAGGGCCGGCCTGAACGTATAGGCGAACTAGGCGGCCGCCTAGGGCGCCGACCCAAAGGGGGCGCCAGAGAAAAAATAGAAAAAATTATAAAAAATCTTTTCAAAAGGCAAAAAGTTTTAGGGATGGAAAAAAAAGTGTACATATTTAAGGGCAAATATGACGCAAGAGAGGTTGGTTGGGTTGGCAACAATTTTGATAGAATCTGAAGTTGCTAAACAAATTAATCTCGGTGACTTAGTGTCATCCTTTTAAAAAAACAAGGCAAGGAAACAAAAATTTTAATTACCTATGGTCGTTTTTGTTTTGTGTTATTGATTACTTTGTATATATTTGTCCTATACAACTTCTCAGAAGATTAAAGTGTTAGGAGAGAGGTAATTAATCATTGTTGTTGTGGTTTATTTTGCTCCTAAATTTATATCCCAAGTTTTTATCTACTGCCAAGAATAGTAGGGGCGCAACAAAATAGTTTCGCCTAGGGCGCCGTAATCTCTCGGGCCGGCCCTGCCTGGGACTATAGCTTCACCTGTGGGGAGCTTTTACATCTTTGCTGCACCATTCCATCAGTCCCAGAGGATCTGTCTGCAGCGTCGGCTTAACACCTCCCTTGCCGAACACCACAGGTGGCGTCACGAACTATTCATCTAACTACATTTCACCATTCACATCTCCCTATTACTTGGGCTCCCAGGGCCACGGTCTGGGTCACCGCTGCTGTGACACATCCCGCCGACACCGGCCCGGTACTGAGTACCCCACAGCCCTGGGAGGGCGACCCAATTTGGCGTCACGAACAGGATTATGGAGCCCGGTACCCCAGGGTCCTGTGTGCCATAGACTGTGTTTGTGTAAAAGACTGTGTGTGAAATTGGCGCCAATTGTCGCGCCACTTGGCGCGTGCGGGAAGAAAAAGGGGCAGGCCTTCAAGGGCGGAGCCTGCCACAGAGCGCGAAGAAGTGAAGTGCCGCGCGGGAAGAGAGGACAGTGCGCGAGAAGAGGAGGAGCTGAGGCCTACGACCCGGAGCATCGGGCCTGCGAAGCGGTCGCCGGTGAGCTCACACAACCCCCGGCCCTGGCTAACGTTAACTAGGGGGGAGGAAGAGAATGTCCGCGCCACACGGCAATGCAGCGGTGGACGCCGCCGCCAACCCCGCAGCGCTGCAAGGAGGCGCGCCCGCTCAGCAGTCTCCATAATGCCGCTGTCTATGCCCTACATACTGGGAGCGGCCTGGTTACCGCAGTACTCGGGTGAGTCACATACCCTGAGTGAATTTAAAGAGAGACTGTGCAGTTTGTTTAAAGTCTACCCTCTGTCTGAGAGCCAGAAAGTGAATATCCTGATTGGACAGCTAACGGGTGCAGCACAGAGAGAAGTGAAAGCCTGGCAGGACACTGATAAAGAGACTGTTGCAAAGATCCTGGCCAAGCTGAGAAGCACCTTTGACACCGCAGCTGAAATCAAGATGAGGTTATTTGGATGTAAGCAGAGAACGCAGGACAGTATAAGGGACTATGCTCTCAACCTGCAGGAGGTGCTGCGAGCAGTTAAGCAAGTCGATCCTGACAGTGTGAAGGAGGAGGATAAGCTGTTAAAGGCGCAGTTCATTGAAGGACTCCTATCCAATACCCACAGAGGACAGTTGCGTATCATAACCCTGCAAAACCCTGATCTGGACTTTGCTGATTTTAAGGACAGGGTTATTCGGGTACTGCAGGAATCAACTGACAGCCGCCCAGCGCCCCCTAGGCGTCCAGCGATCACTTACACCGGGAAGCAACATCTTTCCCTTCCATCCCTGCAGAGGCTGATGCACAGACTCTGGATAAAGATCCAACTGAGGAGCTGCGTCTTCAGGTCCAGGAGTTGACCAAGGGATGGCTGCACTTACCAAAAGCGTGCAGTCCCTGCAGGTGTCCTCCAAGGAAAAGATCCTGCTTGCTTCCAGTCCAGAGGATGTCCCGTGGCTCTGGAGGAGGAGAACCCCGCCACTTCGAGGGAGGAGCAACGATCGCTATGACCAGGACGGGCGTCCCATCTGTCATCACTGCTACAAGGCCGGCCAGCTTGCGAGATTTTGTCCTCTAAACGAGCAACCCCTGGGGCAGAGGGCCAACCCCCAGGAGTAGGACCACAAGACCACATGGTGTCAGGACTCTGAACATTTTTACCTTTTTGCATTACTGCCCTTTTCCAAGATGGTGTCCTTGGTCTCATGTGCATTGTGTCCTCCTGCTATAAAACTCCACCCCAGCCTTCAGTCTGTGCTTGAGTACTCTGCCTTGCATCCAGCTCCTGACCTCTGATTGCTCCCTGGCTATATACCGTCTCCTGTGAACCTGTGTGGTGATCCTGCTGCTCTGCTCTGAGTTCCTGCTGCATACTCCAGTTTCCAGAACTCTTCTTCCTCTGCTGCTTGTGTTTCACTTCCATCTGCATTTGCTGGACATGTAAGCTGTTCCTGCTCTGCAAGAGCCTGAGACTATTTTCCTGGTCAAGCTAAGATAAGATTTGAACTGCCTTTTAAGCTTAGCTATCTGTGTCTGGACTAAGACAAGGATTTATTCATGCCAAGTATCCTGAAGAAATTACTGTGCTTCATAGACTTTTTGCTTGATTGCATCTTCCTCTGAAGTTCCTATAGACTGCTAAGCTGCTTCTTATATTTTCTCCAAGTGTTATGGACTTGAGTTTCTTTCTGCATCTGTTGTATCACCGTGTGTTAATATAGACTTTATCACTTATAAAGCTGTGTCCTGTAGTCATCTTGTTCCACGCACAGAGTCTCCTGAGTTATCCCCTATAATTATTACACATGGATATCCTGAAAGAGTGCTTACAGATCAAGGTCCAGCTTTTGAGGCAGAAGTGTTCCAGGAATTCTGTAACTTGTATGGTTGTAAGAAGATCCGGACAACACCGTACCACCCACAGACCAATGGCATGTGTGAGAAGATGAATCAGGTAGTGATTGACCTACTGAAGACTTTGCCCTTGGAGGAGAGGAATCTGTGGCCAGAGAAGTTGCCAGATCTGGTGGACCTCTACAACCATATTCCAGTGAATTCCACCAACTGTACCCCAGCCTACTTAATGAGAGCAAGACCTGGTAAACTGCCTATTGATTTGGGCATGGGAGTCCTTACACCCGAAGTAATGTCACCACATGCTGACTGGGATACAGGAAGACAACAACAGTACAGAAGGGTTCAAGAATGCGTGGAAAAGAGTCTAGCCCAGGCAAGACAAAAGCAGGAAAAGCTTTACAATCAAAATGCACCTGCCGTTCCTTTGTCGCCAGGAGAACAAGTCTTAAAAAAGAAGAGAAGATTGCACAAATTGGATGATCAATGGGAAGCTGAACCTTATACCATTCTGCCCTCAAACTTTGATAATACCAAGGTATGCCTTATTAGCAAAGATGGAGGAGAAACCTCGGCAGCGATATCAAGAGATCACCTGAAACTATGTCCTGACCTGCTGAAGGAAAGAGTGGAAGAACCAGATAACATCCAACCCATAGAGGAAGAAGAGAAGGTCAGCACAATACTTGGGGAATTCCCTGCGAATTGGACTAAAATAAATGATGCTATAGTGGTGCTGGTGTTGACATTTCCCCAATTGGTAGCACAGGAAGATGTGACTCAAGGAAATCTTGAGGATCAGGAAAATCAGGCAGCAGATGCCACACCAGCAGTGGATCCAGAGAACCCTGCTACCCTCGCCCTGCCAGTGGTGAACCTGTTATGCCCATGGTGAGTCTAAGAGTTCACAGACAATCTAGGATCCCTGTGCCATGCAGAACCCCCAGTAGTGTATCCAGTACATTACCCACTACACCAGTATTACGTAGGTCTACCCGCATTACCCAAGGGATACCACCCATCAGATATCATATATAGATAAATGTCAATGTTGAAATTATATATGTATATATGTAAATGTTTTTCAAGTTTTGTGCCTACAGGTAACCTGTAAGAATTTCCTTTGGATTTGCCAGTTTTATTTTATGGACATTGTACCACAGGACTTGTGTGGTCAAAAACTTTCCTGTATATAGTTCACCATTTGCCCAGGAATGGACCATGGACATTGATGCTTGGACTTATCATCATAGGACCATTTTTGAAGCTCTTGGTTTTTGTAACTTTTTCATTTTTAACTCTTGTACAATTATTATTGTGTAACTGTTTGTATGTTTCATGTTTTTATTCAGCCCAGGAGTGCTGACTTGCACTAGGGGGGAATGTGGCGCCCCCAGGGGTATGGTCGCCACAGTGGCTTGCCTTCCTCCAGGGGAGGGTAATGCCAGGCTTGGAGGCAATGATGGGTCTCTCTCTCGCAGTCAATCTATGCATGCAACACAGTTCCACTCCAGGCCAGCAGGGGGAACTCTGAACCGGGATTAAAGGGAGGAGTGCTCTCTGAGGACCAAGAGGAAGGAGTAGTTAGTTAGTCTGCGGAGGGTGAAGTGTGCAGACATGTGGAAGGAGCGCTGAGATAGAGCAGAGAGGACGAGCTCATCTCGGGAGAGAGCGCATGAACTGGAGCCTGGTCTCCACGGTTGTATGGATACTAACGGTCCTGCAACAGACACCAGAGGAGTAGGAGGCTGTAAATGCACTACTCCCATCTAAGACTTGAGGGCACAACAGCAACACGGATAGAGAGCCGGGACTTAGGATTAGAGAGTCCCCGAAGCAGGCTACAGCTGTCTGCCGTGCAAGTGAGGTTCTAGAGAACATCTGTCCGGAGGAACTCCAGTGTAACTCAGTACTGGGAGTACTTCATTTGAATAAGCGCTAGAAAGGAGACTGCACAGCCCATCTGCTGAGAGAGAATCCCGGAGTTGCTTCCAGGCTAGCTTGCTCCAATACCATCTGTAATCAGGACCCTGGACTGCAGTTACCAAGTAAAGGTACAGAAATTTCACCCCGCTGTGTCTTGTCTTGTCTGCTTCCTACCTTTCCGGCACCACTACATCCCCGTGCCGACCACATCTACACTGCCCTGGGACTATAGCTTCTCCTGTGGGGAGCTTTTACAGCTTTGCTGCACCGTACCATCAGTCCCAGAGGATCTGTCTGCAGCGTCGGCTTAACACCTCCCTTGCCGAACACCACAGGTGGCATTGCGAACTATTCATCTAACTACATTCCACCATTCACATCTCCCTATTACTTGGGCGCCCAGGGCCACGGTCCGGGTCACCGCTGCTGTGACACATCCCACTGAAACCGGCCCAGTACCGAGTACCCCACAGCCCTGGGAGGGCGACCCACACACGTCGGGGCTCGGAAGGGAAGTAGTGACGTTTTGGAATGCAGACTTTGATGGAATGGTCTGCGGGTGTCATGTGCGTTTGGAGAGCCCCTCATGTACCTAAACTATTGAAACTCCCCACAAGTAACCCCATTTTGGAAACTAGACCCCCCAAGGAACTTATCTAGATGTGTGGTGAGCACTTTGAACCCCCAAGTGCTTCACAGAAGTTTATAACGCCCGGACGTGAAAATAAAAAAATCATTTTTTTCCGCAAAAATGATATTTTTGCCCCCAATTTTTTATTTTTCTATGGGTAACAGGAGAAATTGGACCCCAAAAGTTGTTTTGCAGTTTGTCCTGAGTAGGCTGATACCCTATATGTGGGGGTAAAATGCTGTTTGGGCGCATGGCAGAGCTTGGAAGGGAAGGAGCACCATTTGACTTTTTCAACGCAGAATTGGCTGGAATTGAGATCAGATGCCATGTTGCATTTGGAGAGCATCTGATGTGCCCAAACAGTGGAAACCCCCCAATTCTAACTCCAACCCTAACCCCAACACACCCCTAACCCTAATCTTAGCCCTAGCCCTAGCCCTAATGGGAAAATGGAAATAAATACATTTTCTTTTAATTTTATTATTTTTCCCTAACTAAGGGGGTGATAACGGGGGGTTTGATTTACTATTTATGGCGGCTTTTATGTTTGGCAGCTGTCACACGCTAAAAGACGCTTTTTATTGTAAAGATAGTTTTTGCATCACCACATATTGAGAGCTATAATTTTTCCATATTTTGACCCACCGAGTCATGTGAGGTCTTATTTTTTGCGGAACGAGTTGACGTTTTTATTGGTATCATTTTCGGGCACGTGACATCTTTTGATCACTTTTTATTCTGATTTTTGGTACGCAGAATGAACAAAAACCAGCGTTTCATGAATTTCTTTTGGGGGGTGCGTTTACACCGTTCCGCGAGCGGTGAAATTGATAAGACGGTTTTATTCTTCGGGTTGGTACGATTACAGCGATACCTCATTTAGGTCGTTTTTTTATGTTTTGGCGCTTTTATGCAATGAAAACAATTTTATATAAAAAATAATTATTTTTGCATCGCTTTATTCTGCGAGCTATAACTTTTTTATTTTTTTGCTGATGATGCTGAATCATGGCTTGTTTTTTGCGGGACGAGATGACGTTTTCAGTGGTACCATGGATATTTATATGTATCTTTTCGATCGCGCATTATTACACTTTTTGTTTGGCGGTATGATAAAAAATAAAAATAAAAAACGAAGCAAAAAATAATGATTTATTAAGGGGTTCGCTAAAGGAGTTAAATGATGGGACAGTTTTATAGGGCAGGTCATTACGGACGCGGCAATACCAAATATGTGTACTTTTATTGTTTTTTTTTTTTTATTTCCAAAAAATGAATTTAATAGGGAATATATATATATATTTTTTTTTAATTTATTTAGCGATTTTTAAAAAATTATTTTTACACTTTTTTAAAAAAAAACTTTATTACATTGTCCCAGGGGGGACATAACTGTCATGTGACAGATCGCTGATCTGTCACATCACAGATCACTGTGACAGATCAGCGATCTGTCACAGGCACTGCACTTGGCTTCCTCGTGCCTGCGCTTTGCAGGCACTGAGGAAGCCAGCTCCCAGCAGGCCCCCGAAGGTCCCCGTCGCCATCTTGGACTCGGGGACCTGCAGGGATGGAGCCCCCCGCAGCAGCACTGCACATTGCGCTGCTGTGGGGGGCTCAGGGAAGCACAGAGGGAGCCCCCTCCCTGCTGATGCTTCCCTTTAACCCCCGGTACACCGCGATCGTGTTTGATCGCGGTGTGCAAGGGGTTAACGTGTCGGGGACGGTCCGTGACCGCCCCTGACACATTGTGCCGGGTGTCAGCTGTGATAATCAGCTGACACCCGGCCGCAATCAGCGGCGCTCACCACATGAGCGCCACTTATCGCGCTAGATGTACTATCCCGTCCATGGGCATAGGGGCCCGGGTCCCATGGACGGGATAGTACGTCTGATGTCAGAAAGGGGTTAAAATCTGCATTTCTGAATTCCAACCTTAAAGTCTTGCTGGTCTTCCTCCTCTTGTAATTTAAAATTCAAGGATAGCATGCCTCTTAAATTTCCAGCCACTTTTACTTCCTAAACTGTTTACCTCCCTGTTGGTAAGAATTAGGTCGAATATTGCAGATTCTCTTGTTCTCTCTTGTACCTTTTGAAAGACAAAGTTGTCAGCAAGAGAGGATAAGAATTTTTTTGACCCATTACTTTTGCCTGAGAGAGATTCCCAACAAATATTGTGATAGCTAAAATCTGCTATGATCACTATGTCATACTTTTTCGAGAACAGAAACATCTGATGTTAAAAGAGTTCATCCATATCTTCAGTCTGTCCAGGTGGCCAATAATAAATACCCACAATAGTGTCCTTTCTGTTCTTCTTTAATTGAATTCTTATCCAGGTTCTGCAGAGCTACCGGTCTTTGAAGCTTGGATCTTTGTGGAGATATATGTTTTCCTAACATACAATGCAACTCCTGCTCCCCTCTTGTTAATCCTGTGTCTAATAAATAAGTTGTAGCCTTCAAAGTTTGTATTCCAATCATGTGTATCATCCCACCTAGTTTCAGTGATGCCTATGACATCATATCTCTCTTCCTGTGTTTTCAGCTCCAATTATTCTTGTTTGTTTCCCATGCTTTGTGTATTTATATAGACATATTTTATTTTGTAGTGGGTTTCTCTTGCACCTCAATTTTCATTTAGAGTTTGTTCTTCTGGATCACAGTTCTCACCAAGTCTTTGATGCTCGACCTGTGGCAGTAGTTTATCGGGCCTGGATGAAAGAGAGCTGGGCTGCGGGAGTTTTGACTGGCGTAGTCTGGTTCCTGGGTCTTGACTACTGTG
Source organism: Dendrobates tinctorius (assembly GCF_039654945.1). Lineage (NCBI taxonomy): Eukaryota > Metazoa > Chordata > Amphibia > Anura > Dendrobatidae > Dendrobates > Dendrobates tinctorius. The sequence continues at coordinate 23,061,570 of NW_027361784.1, forward strand.
GGTCTGGGCCTCCGGTTCTGACTGCTGTGGCCTGGTCCGCGGGTCTTGACTGGTGTTGTCTGGATCCCGCTCACAGGTGCACAACCACCTGCTGGTTCAGGCCAACTGGCACACTAGTGTCTCGGCCTCTGCGTCCCTCTCTGCTTGTGTCTCACTTGTTGGCACCAAATCCCTTCCCGAATTCTTGCTCCATCTTCTTATGAACTTCATCACGGAGATCACCTGACCCAGTGGTTCATCTAGACTCTTCCCTCCTGAAACTCTTCCCTTTCCTGTTGGTTATGCAGGGTACTGCTTGGGCAGCAAGTGGCAGTCTTTGAACACAAAAGCCGCACAGTGCCGGGGAATCTCATATTCTCCGGCACACCCTCATACACTTACACCAAGTCGACAGCGCTGCAACCAAACACTGAGTTCAGTGGCTGCAGCACTGAATGGTGACAACACTGTCAATGTGAGGTCAGCATTGTAGACAATAGCAGACACTGGGAGCTGCGGTGGAGACTCAGAGGATGGTGGTTGGTTCCCAACAAATAAAACTTTTTAGGATAGACCATTAATATGCAAACTATGGGGGTCCGATTCTTGGGTTTCCCTTCTATCAACAATGAAGTCCCCTCTTTATTAATTCAGGTCATCAACTAGTCTATACTTGGGGCTGAGCCTGTGAGGGTCCAGTTTGCACTTTTTTCATCCATAAGCCCTCTAAAGTGCTGACGAGCAGGCCTTAAAGTAGGCGTATCACCAGTTCAAATGTGTCCAGTTTTTGTTCTTTTTGTATTACCTCCGCTCCCCTGTGTATTAATCTCTTTTCTTTTTTTTTTTGATCCATCATACAGTTCCAAAGATATGGGTCTTTTTATTTTGTGCTACTTTTTTCATGTTTTTTTTCCCAAAAGGGGCGTGGCTCTCAGTGTAATTATGCAGAACAGCCTAAAGACACGCCCCCCAGAGAATGCTCAGAGCCCCACCTCCTTAGTGAAGACCATAAAAATTTGCACTAAATGAAAAGACCCATATCTCTGGAACTATGGGGCGAATTAAAAAAAAAAAAAAGTGAAATAATCAGTGAAGGAGGGGGAATAAAATAGGAGAAAAAACTGGATGCTTTTAACCTGGTAATGGGTCCTTTTTAAATGTCTATAGAGAGCTGCAATGAGTTAGACAGAACAATGGGCCCCTAAAAAATGCTTATATTAGAGCTGCGTAAATCCAGCATTTTGGATAATTTGGGCTAAAATTGTAAATTTTTGTAAAAAAAAAAATGTAATTACACAACACAGGCAATGTCCAGACATTTCCATTAGAAAGCTGTGATATGAGTCCTCGACCACAGAGAAGTGTCCTCATCTAACCTCAGGAGCTGAACATAAAGGAAATTGGGAAATTTCACAAAAAACAATATATAAAGGCCGGCAGCCAAAGCCTTGTCAGACATCCCACGTTGCCTAGCAAAAACTTCCCAAATATAATAAACCTGGCTGATAATCTGCAGAGAATATTCATGGAAGTAAGGAATGTGTGGACTCCGCAGTGATAGTCAGCGAGAGCCGTGCGTCACTTGTGCGCTATGATGGATGCGTCTGTCAGACATCACTTTAGTCTGAGGCGTCGCCCTGGCAGGGATGTGACACCCCTCTAAATTAAAACGGACATTAAGGAACCACTCCTTGACTCCATGTTGTAGGATTTTTGCTATCATCAATTGTTCTCCATCCATAATTGGGAAGGTCAAGGACGTAATGATTTATGATCACGTTTGGAAGCGACTCCACCTTCGATGAATGATATAGCGGTAGAAGCTGCCATACCGCTGCTGGTCACTAGGTGGCACATGGTGTACACTGATGTTAAAGAGAACTTTTTTTACATTGGAATTTTCATTAGATTTATTTTACAGAGGAGCCAATTGGCTAGTATATGGGTTTACTACAGCCTGGGGATTCCCTAGAAAAAAATTGACATTTATGAAAATAAAAGAATCTATCTGTCTGAAAATAAGTATTTGATACACTGCCGATTTTGCAAGTTTTCCCACCTACAATGAATGGAGAGGTCTGTATTTTTTATTGTAGGTACACTTCACCTGTGAGAGACAGAATCTAACAATAAAAAACTTTTCCAGTTAAAATATAAAATCTTCTCAAAAGTCGGGGATCTTCTTATAGGGCGGGTGCGGAGCAATGTGCGGTCACCGCATATGGTGGGGGAGGGTGGTCCCGATGACTAGGTGAGGGGGTGCCTCACCGGGAAGGTGTAAGTGAAGTATCCCTATTACCTCATTGCGGCAGCGGTGCTCTGTGCGGCTCTTTGTGCAGCGTGGGGGGCTCCGCCGGAATTTAGTCACAGCCCAGAGACCCCCGCAGTTTTATTGCTGTGATGCGGTGGCCTCCAGGAAAATGTCTGCTGGGAGCGGCGCATGGTCAGACCCAGATCTCGTCCCGAGATCTCGGGAGACGAGATCTGAAGACGACACCCGGCGTATAAGACGACCCCTGACTTTTAAGAAGATTTTCAGGGGTCAAAAAGTCGTCTTATACGCTGGAAAATACGGTAATTCATTTGTGTTTTATGGCATGAAATAAGTATTTGATACAATAAAAAAACAACTTAATGTTTGGTACAGAAACCTTTGTTTGCAGTTACAAAGGTCAGATATTTCCTGTAGTTCTTGACCCAGTTTGCACACACTGCAGCAGGGATTTTGGCCCCTTCCTCCATACAGATTTTCTCCTGATCTTTCAGGTTTCGGGGCTGTCACTGGGCAACATTGAGTTTCAGCTCCCTCCAAAGATTTTCTGTTAGATTCAGATCTGGAGACTTGCTAGGCCACTCCAGGACCTTGAAATGCTTCTTACGGAACTCTCCTTAGTTGCCCTGGCTGTGTGTTTTGGGTGATTGCCATGCTGGAAGACCCAGACAAGACCCATCTTCAATGCTATTACTGAGGGAAGGAGGTTGGCCAAAATCTCACAATGCATGACCTCATCCATACTCCCCTCAATACGATGCAGTTGTCTTGCACACTTTTGCAGAAATGTACCCCCAAAGTATGATGTTTTCCCCCACCATGCTTAATGGCTGGGGTGGTGTTCTTGGGTTGTATTCATCCTTCTTCCAAACAGCGAGTGGAGTTGATACCAAAAAGTTCTATTTTGGTCTCATCTGGCCACATGACCTTCTCCCATGCCTCATCTGGGTCACTGTCAAACTTCATACGAGCCTGCACATGTGCTGGTATGAGCAGGGGGACCTTGCATGCCCTGCAGGATTTTAATCTATGACGGTATAGTGTGTTACTAATGGTAATGTTTGAGATTGGAGTCATAGCTCTCTTCAGGTCATTGACCAGGTCTTCCCGTGTAGTTTTGAGCTGCTTCCTTTCCCAGAATCATGCTTATCACACAAGGCGAGATCTTGTATGGAGCCCCAGACTGAGGAATATTGACAGTCATCTTGTGTTTCTTCCATATTCTAATAATTGTGCCAACAGTTGTTGCCTCACCCAGCTACTTGTCTATTGTCCTGTAGCACATCCCAGCCTTGTGCAGGTCCACAATTTTGTCCCTGTTGTCCTTAGACAGCGCTTTGGTCTTGGCCATGGTGGAGAGGTTGGAGTGTGATTGATTGTGTGGATCTGTGTCTTTTATACAGACAACAAGGTCAAACAGGTGCAATTAATACATATAATAAGTGTAGAATAACATAGTAACATAGTTATTAAGGTTCATGGAAGACTTTAAGTCCATCTAGTTCAACCCATATCCTATCCTAACTTGCCCTAACATGTTTGGAGGCTTCTTAAAGAAAAACTAACAAGTCTGTGAGAGACAGACTTCTTGCTGGTTGGTAGGTGATCAAATATTTATTTCATTGCAATAAAAATGCAATTTATTTATTTAAAAATCCATACAATGTGATTTTCTTTTTTTACTTTTAGATTCTGTCTCTCACAAGTGAAGTGTACCTGTGATAAAAATTACATAAGTCTCCATTCTTTGTAGGTGCGAAAACTTGCAAAATCGTCAGTGTATCAAATATTTATTTTCCCAACTGTATCTATCTATCTATCTATCTATCTATCTATCTATCTATCTATCTATCTACACACGTGGTCAAAATTGTTGGTACCCCTCGTTTAATGACAGAAAAACCCACAATGGTGACAGAAATAACTTGAATCTGACAAAAGTAAAAATAAATAAAAAATCTATGAAAATGAACAAATGAAAGTCAGGCATTGCTTTTCAACCATGCTTCCACAGAATTAAGAAGAAAAAAAACTCATGAAATAGGCCTGGACAGAAATGATGGTTCCCTTAACTTAATATTTTGTTGCACAACCTTTTGAGGCAATCACTGCGATCAAACGATTCCCGTAACTGTCAAGGAGACTTCTGCACCTCTCGACAGGTATTTTGGCCCACTCCTCAAGAGCAAACTGCTCCAGTTGTCTCATGTTTGAAGGTTGCCTTTTCCAGACGGAATGTTTCAGCTCTTTCCAGAGATGCTCAATAGGATTTAGGTCAGGTCTCATAGAAGGCCACTTCAGAATAGTCCAATGTTTTCCTCTTAGCCATTCTTGGGTGTTTTTAGCTGTGTGTTTTGGATCCCTGTCATGTTGCAAGACCCATGACCTGCGACTGAGACCAAGCTTTCTGATACTGGGCAGCACATTTCTCTCTAGAATCCCTTGATAGTCTTGAGATTTCATTGTACCCTGCACAGATTCTAGACACCCAGTGCCAGATGCAGCAAAGCAGCCCCAGAACATAACAGCCTCATCCATGTTTCACAGTAGGGACAGTACTTTTTCCCTGATATACTTCATTTCTCCATATGTGAACATAGAGCTGATGTGCCTTGCTAGAAAGTTCCATTTTTGCCTCATCTGTCCATAGGACATTCTCCCAGAATCTTTGGGACAGTTTTCTTTTCTTGATATGCTTCATTTTTCCATCTGTGAACATAGAGCTGATGTGCCTTGCCAAAAAGTTCCATTTTTGTCTCATCTGTCCATAGGACATTCTCCAAGAAGCTTCGTGGCTTGTCAACATGTAGTTTGGCAAATTCCAGTCTGTTTTTTTTATGATTTTTTTCAACAATGGTGTCCTCCTTGGTTGTCTCTCATGAAGTCCACTTTGTCTCATACAATGATGGATGGTGCGATCTGACACTGATGTTCCTTGAGCTTGAAGTTCACCTTTAAAGTGTTTAGAAGTTTTTCTGGGCTCTTTTGTTACCATTCGTATTATCCATCTCTTTGATTTGTCATCAATTTTCCTCCTGCGCCACGTCCAGGGAGGATGGCTACAGTCCCATGGAGCTTAAATTTTTGAATAATATGTGCAACTGTAGTCACAGGATCATCAAGCTGCTTGGAGATGGTCTTATAACTTTTACCTTTAACATGTTTGTCTATAATTTTATTTCTAATCTCCTGAGACAGCTCTTTCCTTCGCTTCCTCTGGTCCATGTTGAGGGTGATACACAAAATGTCACAAAACAGCACAGTGAGTATCTGTAGCCTCTATACAGGCCACTCACTGATTCCAAGATTGTAGACACCTGTGATGCTAATTAGTGGACACACCGCGATTTTACATGTCCCCTTTGTCATATTATTTTCAGGGGTACCATCATTTCTGTCCAGGCCTATTTCATGAGTTTTATGTTTTAAAAAATTTTGTGGAAGCATGGTTGAAAAACAATGTCTAAGGCTGGTTTCACATTAGCGCTTTTTAAGCGCACGCACGGCCGGGGGTAGCTCCGCCCCCGAACCGGCTCTCTGCCCGGCGTGCCCGCCCCTTGCTTGTAGCGCCGCCTCCTAGCGCACAGCGGCGCCTGCGATCGGCGCACCCTATCTTTAGCATAGGGTGCGCAGATCGTGCGCAGGCCATGCGCTAGTTGCGCTTTGACCTGCGCAGCGCACTTTTGACGGTGCGCCGTGCGCGCCAAAATCAAACTTTTCGGATTTTGGCGCGCACGGCGCACCGTCAAAAGTGCACAGCGCAGGTCAAAGCGCAACTAGCGCACGGCCTGCGCACGATCTGCGCACCCTATGCTAAAGATAGGGTGCGCCGATCGCAGACGCCGCTGTGCGCTAGGAGGCGGCGCTACAAGCAAGGGGCGGGCACGCCGGGCAGAGAGCCGGCTCGGGGGCAGAGCTACCCCCGGCCGTGCGTGCGCTTAAAAAGCGCTAATGTGAAACCAGCCTGACTTTCATTTGTTCATAGATTTTTGATTTATTATTACTTTTGTCAGATTCAAGTTATTTCTGTGACCATTGTGGGTTTTTCTGTCATTAAACGAGGGGTACCGACAATTTTGACCACGTGTGTATGTGCCATGACCCCACCTGTTTTGCCAAACATATATATCTTAGGGGTACGTGTGAAGGGGAGCCAATATAAAATGTTTGCTTTGGAGCCCCATCATTTTTATGTTTGTCCAGTGAGTGCTTTTTCCACGTCTCCAGTCTTGTACTGTGCCTGCCTCAGTCAGACTGCATGGTTGTCTATAGGTATCTCACTGAAATGGTCACTATATGTTCTTGGTCATAGTGCAGGCAGATGGCTACATAGAACAACGCTGCCCGTCTCCTTCATAAGAACGGTCCGATTGTGTGTAATGTTATGAGCGCTCCTCAGAATAGACTCCCCGGTCTCCGCACATGTCACCCATTTACAGAAATTATCTGTGCAGGTTCGAGCAGAGCGGGGGACGTCACCTACTGGATGGACTATATCATTAGCAGCAATAAGATGACAAGTAATCAGGATCTATAGGTGAGTCTGCCATCGAAAAAAATACATTTTTGAAAGCTTAACTTTTTTTCAAAAATCTTTTACCCTGAATAGATTTATTATCGTGGGAAAAAAAAACTTTTTAATGAAATTCCCTACAATGCTGCAGCACATTTTTCCACTTTCATCTCCATCTAAGAACTCTACTGTAACTTTTGACTCCATCATTAAGACTTCTCCCGTGCTGCACCTTATCTGTAGAACTCACTTGCCCCGAACATTTCATCTTTCTCCCAACAATTCCCAGTTTTATGCATGCCCTAAAAAACTATTTTTTTTTCCAGATCTCTGCCCGATCTGATAGATATGGACATACAGTGGGGCAAAAAAGTATTTAGTCAGTCAGCAATAGTGCAAGTTCCACCACTTAAAAAGATGAGAGGCGTCTGTAATTTACATCATAGGTAGACCTCAACTATGGGAGACAAACTGAGAAAAAAAAATCCAGAAAATCACATTGTCTGTTTTTTTTTCATTTTATTTGCATATTATGGTGGAAAATAAGTATTTGGTCAGAAACAAAATTTCATCTCAATACTTTGTGATATATCCTTTGATGGCAATGACAGAGGTCAAACGTTTTCTGTAAGTCTTCACAAGGTTGCCACACACTGTTGTTGGTATGTTGGCCCATTCCTCCATGCAGATCTCCTCTAGAGCAGTGATGTTTTTGGCTTTTCGCTTGGCAACACGGACTTTCAACTCCCTCCAAAGGTTTTCTATAGGGTTGAGATCTGGAGACTGGCTAGGCCACTCTAGGACCTTGAAATGCTTCTTACGAAGCCACTCCTTCGTTGCCCTGGCGGTGTGCTTTGGATCATTGTCATGTTGAAAGACCCAGCCACGTTTCATCTTCAATGCCCTTGCTGATGGAAGGAGGTTTGCACTCAAAACCTATGATGTAAATTACAGACGCCTCTCATCTTTTTAAGTGGTGGAACTTGCACTATTGCTGACTGACTAAATACTTTTTTGCCCCACTGTATCTTTGAGCCTGATAGGTATTGACATACAGAGAATTTTTCTATTTCACTCGCATGGGACGTATTTGAAGAAAATCACATATACAATTTTCCTCCTGACGGAGCCAAGGCAGTGAAACGCGCGTCGAGGCTCCAGCTGTGTCCCACCTGCACTCCTGCACTTTTCAAGGTAAAATAATTTTACATTATTGGGTCCTAATTCAGACATGATCCCTGGGACATTGATGCCAGAGCTTTCTGTCCTTTCATAGATACTGCTATCTGATTCAATAGGTCTATATTTTCCATCATTGGTCTTTATGCTTTTACCACGCAAAGCATAGATTCCTTACACTGTATGTGGTTGGAGCTCTAGTGGGACACTCTTATTTTCTCTCTGATGTGATTTAAATTTTTTCATCAATTTTTAGCTGCTTTTCCCTCTTATTTTAAAATATTGTCATAGTCAGATGTTTAATATTTAATGAAATTGAATATTTTTGCTAAACCCCTCGTGTTTGATCATCTCGTCATTTATGAGCTTCATTACTTAGATCATATTATTTACAACTTCTGGATTCATTAATTGAGAGATTTCTTCTTTGGTTGGACAATTTTATTAATTTGCCGTATAGCTGAATATTACATAAAAGAGGAAAAATTACATTTTTGGATTTTTGAGGGCCCATGTATGTGTCGTTATTCCTCGTTAAGAAAGCCTGGTACCCCACTGCAATATCCCTGCTTGCTTTACTTAAAAATAATTGATTGCCGACATAATCGTATTAGAAGGAAGCAATTGAAAGCATTCATCCTCGCCTGCCTTCACCTCTTCAGACGCAGCGGGCACTTGATTCATTACAAAGACCAAGGTTTTAGACGCAGCACAAAAAAAAAGACCTGGCGGAATGAAATGCGCTATTTGTTCTTTCATCCCGCACCTGGAACCTTTCCAGGCCATGTGGTCGCTGCCTTCGAGGATCGGGCCTCCGTGATTGTCTGCATTTCCTGCATTCAATTTAACTTTTCCTCCTTGGCAACTTTGAAGAATGAATAGTTACGTTTTTCAATACTTGGCTGTTTCCAGTAAGGACGGCAGAAGAAGTCATTTACTGCTGATTAAATGGGGGGGGGCTATCAATTACACAAGAGGAAAGCATCGTGGGTGCTGGATAAACAAATATGTTTCACGGCTTGAATCCTAACAAAGCTTGCGTTTTCTAGATTGCTGGATGGGGGTTACAGCATGCCGATGTAGCAGAGCTGAGCTTGTCAGATGTAGCAAAGCTGAGCTTGTCAGATATAGCAGTGCTGTCGATATAAATGGAATCTGGAGGTATCGGTCGCCCCTGAAGAGTTCGGGTTGTATTCATTATGACATCTTTTTTTTTTTTTTCAATTAAAGTCAGTCTGGCCTTCAAGGACCATTTAACACTTATATACTATTTTTTTTGCAGAAAGAAGACATCTTAGATATAGCTCTTAGCTAGACTCGGCAAGATGCAGTCGTATGATCTTGTAATCATTACAACCGTTATTCAGTCTCTGTATATGAGAACTGTCATACACCCTTACATAGGGGGATTTAGAAGTTAGTGATATTATTGCTCTACTATCCCTAGTGGTCTATCCTTTATGAAGATTCTACGGTGCCAGTTTGTGGGTGGTAATGTGATCACGTGTATATGATTTGCATACTTCTGGACACATTTCTACTAGACGTGTCCGGCCTCGCTCAATATGCTTGCATTGAACAAGGCTGCTCATGTCTAGTTGGCATGTGACTGCATGTATGCAAAAGGCACACTTGCGGTCCCGCGCCCGCCCAGTGCGTGCACTGTGAGAATTCACAAGTCTGAAGTCTCTCGAAAGAGGCTATTCGCACGGCCTCCTCTTTCAGTAATGATACCGTTGAGATCAGGGTCCTGAGACTCCCGCCGATCGTTCAAACCAAGAGCATAAGCGACAAGCGTATCAATGTGCACCAGCAAAGCAGTGTACACGCTCCTAAGACCCCATACACCTTACTTAGCTGTCGGCGGACAATCGTTCTACCAACAGAGATCTCTCCTGTTCCCTCATACACAGGAAGGCTTGGCTCGGCAGAGCGCTCCTGTGCTCTCTATAAGAGGGCCACCGCCAATCTCTTCTGGCAGAACAATAAGATCACCCATTGCAATTCAACAGGCCGCATTCTTCCAGATCAAGTTGAGCTGATGATGAGGGACATTAGGGGTAGTAGTCTGGTGGCTCTGGCTGACGGGATGATGTGGGATATTAGGGGTAGTAGTCAGGTGGCTCTGGCTGATGGGATGATGTGGGATATTAGGGGTAGTAGTCTGGTGGCTCTGGCTGACGGGACGATGTGGGATATTAGGGGTAGTAGTCTGGTGGCTCTGGCTGAAGGGATGGTGTGGGATATTAGGGGTAGTAGTCTGGTGGCTCTGGCTGACGGGACGATGTGGGATATTAGGGGTAGTAGTCAGGTGGCTCTGGCTGATGGGATGATGTGGGATATTAGGGGTAGTAGTCTGGTGGCTCTGGCTGACGGGATGATGTGGGATATTAGGGGTAGTAGTCTGGTGGCTCTGGCTGACGGGATGATGTGGGATATTAGGGGTAGTAGTCTGGTGGCTCTGGATGACGGGATGATGTGGGATATTAGAGGTAGTAGTCCGGTGGCTCTGGCTGACGGGACGATGTGGGATATTAGGGGTAGTAGTCTGGTGGCTCTGGCTGAAGGGAAGGTGTGGGATATTAGGGGTAGTAGTCTGGTGGCTCTGGCTGACGGGACGATGTGGGATATTAGGGGTAGTAGTCTGGTGGCTCTGGCTGACGGGATGATGTGGGATATTAGGGGTAGTAGTCCGGTGGCTCTGGCTGACGGGATGATGTGGGATATTAGGGGTAGTAGTCCGGTGGCTCTGGCTGACGGGATTATGTGGGATATTAGGGGTAGTAGTCCGGTGGCTCTGGCTGACGGGATGATGTGGGATATTAGGGGTAGTAGTCCGGTGGTTCTGGCTGACAGGATGATGTGAGATATTAGGGGTAGTAGTCCGGTGGCTCTGGCTGACGGGATGATGTGGGATATTAGGGGTAGTAGTCCGGTGGCTCTGGCTGACGGGATGATGTGGGATATTAGGGGTAGTTGTCCGGTGGCTCTGGCTGACGGGATGATGTGGGATATTAGGGGGAGTAGTCCGGTGGCTCTGGCTGACGGGATGATGTGGGATATTAGGGGTAGTAGTCCGGTGGCTCTGGCTGACGGAATGATGTGAGATATTAGGGGTAGTAGTCCGGTGGCTCTGGCTGACGGGATGATGTGGGATATTAGGGGGAGTAGTCCGGTGGCTCTGGCTGACGGGATGATGTGAGATATTAGGGGTAGTAGTCCGGTGGCTCTGGCTGACGGGATGATGTGGGATATTAGGGGTAGTAGTCCGGTGGCTCTGGCTGACGGGATGATGTGGGATATTAGGGGTAGTAGTCCGGTGGTTCTGGCTGACGGGATGATGTGAGATATTAGGGGTAGTAGTCCGGTGGCTCTGGCTGACAGGATGATGTGAGATATTAGGGGTAGTAGTCCGGTGGCTCTGGCTGACGGGATGATGTGAGATATTAGGGGTAGTAGTCCGGTGGCTCTGGCTGACAGGATGATGTGAGATATTAGGGGTAGTAGTCCGGTGGCTCTGGCTGACGGGATGATGTGGGATATTAGGGGTAGTAGTCCGGTGGCTCTGGCTGACGGGATGATGTGGGAAATTAGGGGTAGTAGTCCGGTGGCTCTGGCTGATGGGACGATGTGGGATATTAGGGGTAGTAGTCTGGTGGCTCTGGCTGACGGGATGATGTGGGATATTAGGGGTAGTAGTCCGGTGGCTCTGGCTGACGGGATGATGTGGGATATTAGGGGTAGTAGTCCGGTGGCTCTGGCTGACGGGATGATGTGGGATATTAGGGGTAGTAGTCCGGTGGCTCTGGCTGACGGGATGATGTGGGATATTAGGGGTAGTAGTCCGGTGGTTCTGGCTGACGGGATGATGTGAGATATTAGGGGTAGTAGTCCGGTGGCTCTGGCTGACGGGATGATGTGGGATATTAGGGGTAGTAGTCCGGTGGCTCTGGCTGACGGGATGATGTGGGATATTAGGGGTAGTAGTCCGGTGGCTCTGGCTGACGGGATGATGTGGGATATTAGGGGTAGTAGTCCGGTGGCTCTGGCTGACGGGATGATGTGGGATATTAGGGGTAGTAGTCCGGTGGTTCTGGCTGACGGGATGATGTGAGATATTAGGGGTAGTAGTCCGGTGGCTCTGGCTGACGGGATGATGTGGGATATTAGGGGTAGTAGTCCGGTGGCTCTGGCTGACGGGATGATGTGGGATATTAGGGGTAGTAGTCCGGTGGCTCTGGCTGACGGGATGATGTGGGATATTAGGGGTAGTAGTCCGGTGGCTCTGGCTGACGGGATGATGTGGGATATTAGGGGTAGTAGTCCGGTGGCTCTGGCTGACGGGATGATGTGGGGTATTAGGGGTAGTAGTCCGGTGGCTCTGGCTGACGGGATGATGTGGGATATTAGGGGTAGTAGTCCGGTGGTTCTGGCTGACAGGATGATGTGAGATATTAGGGGTAGTAGTCCGGTGGCTCTGGCTGACGGGATGATGTGGGATATTAGGGGTAGTAGTCCGGTGGCTCTGGCTGACGGGATGATGTGGGATATTAGGGGTAGTAGTCCAGTGGCTCTGGCTGACGGGATGATGTGGGATATTAGGGGTAGTTGTCCGGTGGCTCTGGCTGACGGGATGATGTGGGATATTAGGGGGAGTAGTCCGGTGGCTCTGGCTGAAGGGATGATGTGGGATATTAGGGGTAGTAGTCTGGTGGCTCTGGCTGACGGGATGATGTGAGATATTAGGGGTAGTAGTCCGGTGGCTCTGGCTGACGGGATGATGTGGGATATTAGGGGGAGTAGTCCGGTGGCTCTGGCTGACGGGATGATGTGGGATATTAGGGGTAGTTGTCCGGTGGCTCTGGCTGACGGGATGATGTGGGATATTAGGGGTAGTTGTCCGGTGGCTCTGGCTGAAGGGATGATGTGGGATATTAGGGGTAGTAGTCTGGTGGCTCTGGCTGACGGGATGATGTGAGATATTAGGGGTAGTAGTCCGGTGGCTCTGGCTGACGGGATGATGTGGGATATTAGGGGTAGTTGTCCGGTGGCTCTGGCTGACGGGATGATGTGGGATATTAGGGGGAGTAGTCCGGTGGCTCTGGCTGACGGGATGATGTGGGATATTAGGGGTAGTTGTCCGGTGGCTCTGGCTGACGGGATGATGTGGGATATTAGGGGTAGTTGTCCGGTGGCTCTGGCTGACGGGATGATGTGGGATATTAGGGGGAGTAGTCCGGTGGCTCTGGCTGACGGGATGATGTGGGATATTAGGGGTAGTAGTCTGGTGGCTCTGGCTGACGGGATTATGTGAGATATTAGGGGTAGTAGTCCGGTGGCTCTGGCTGACGGGATGATGTGAGATATTAGGGGTAGTAGTCCGGTGGCTCTGGCTGACGGGATGATGTGAGATATTAGGGGTAGTAGTCCGGTGGCTCTGGCTGGCAGGATGATGTGGGATATTAGGGGTAGTAGTCCGGTGGCTCTGGCTGATGGGATGATGTGAGATATTAGGGGTAGTAGTCCGGTGGCTCTGGCTGACGGGATGATGTGGGATATTAGTGGTAGTTGTCTGGTGACTCTGGCTGATGGGATGATGTGGGATATTAGGGGTAGTAGTCCAGGTGGCTCTGACGGGATGATGTGGGATATTAGGGGTAGTAGTCCGGTGGCTCTGGCTGACGGGATGATGTGGGATATTAGGGGTAGTAGTCCGGTGGCTCTGGCTGACGGGATGATGTGGGCTATTAGGGGTAGTAGTCCGGTGGCTCTGGCTGACGGGATGTTGTGGGATATTAGTGGTAGTAGTCCGGTGGCTCTGGCTGGCAGGATGATGTGGGATATTAGGGGTAGTAGTCCGGTGGTTCTGGCTGATGGGATGATGTGGGATATTAGGGGTAGTAGTCCAGGTGGCTCTGACGGGATGATGTGGGATATTAGGGGTAGTAGTCCGGTGGCTCTGGCTGACGGGATGATGTGGGATATTAGGGGTAGTAGTCCGGTGGCTCTGGCTGACGGGATGATGTGGGCTATTAGGGGTAGTAGTCCGGTGGCTCTGGCTGACGGGATGATGTGGGATATTAGGGGAAGTAGTCCGGTGGCTTTGATGGAATGATGTGGGATATTAGTAGTCCGGTGGCTCTGGTTGACGGGACGATGTGGGATTTTAAGGATAGTAGTCCGGTAGCTTTGGCTGATGGGATGATGTGGGATATTAGGGGTAGTAGTCCGGCGGCTGTGACGGGATGATGTGGGATATTAGGGGTAGTAGTCCGGCGGCTCTGGCTGATGGGATGATGTGGATATTAGGGGTATTTGTCCGGTAGCTCTGGCTGACGGGATGATGTGGGATATTATAGTGAAAGTGGCTATGTGGAGTGGGCGGGGCTCTACACTCAGCTTTATATATATAGATATAATCATTATAATTTGTTATAACTATCTGTAGTTAGTTAATATCATCAATATCTGTGCGTTTGGCTGACGTTAATCCAATGTATATGGAACCAATAGACTTTCGCACACCACTTTGGATTGTCCACATCTTAGAATAACATTTTCTTTTTTTTACTTTTACTTAAATGCATGTATTTGGGGTTAAAAATCATTTTTACAACTGGGTTTCATTAAATTTTGCACCATTTTGATATTACAGGGTCTCTGCTTCCTGTACATGCACCGTATACCGTCTGTGGTTATAAATCAAATAAGAAAATAAAAAAGAGATACAAGAGTTAGAAACAGTCCCGTTCAAACCATCAGACCGAGCTCACTGACGGACTTTCGTCTAACTCATTCTGCAGCCAGCAAAAGACAGCGCAACGCAGAGGCTGTTGGAGGCAAACGATGCAACATTTTTAATGAAACCCAATTACAAAAATTATATTGAACCTCAATTACATACAGAGAAGAAAAAAATGAACTTAAAAAAGATAGGATGAGAGTTTCTGCCCCGTAGATTGAGCGATGAATGGGGGACTCTAGAACCCCTTTGCTGAGCTGACGTGGAAGCAAGACATGACCCGGACTTTTGACTCTCTAAATGACTCCACAGCCTCACGTAGGAGCCTAATTGTGAGCCATATTAATTGGTTTGTGACAGCGATGCAGTAGCCATTACTAATGTCGAACCTCCGCTAGGTCCATTAGTAAATCAGACTCGTGTCTCAGTTCTCCTCTTACCCCCATTTACAATCCGCTTGAAGTTATTCCTAAAATGTTTTCCTTCAGTCCTAAACTTCAGAGACAGACATGAAGTCAGGGGTAGAATTAATCCTAATTAGGCTCCATGTATATGTATAATGTACGGCAGGGAGGCTAAATGTTACATGCTGGAAATCACGGTATATTACTCACAGGGGTGATGGAAAACACTGATCTACAGCTAATACTGAATGGAACAATTATCCTGCACCCCGAGACCTTGACTCAAGTCTCTACATGCCCTTAGTTCACTTTTTCTTCATCAGGTATGGATGTAGCAGAGCTGACTCTGTCATTTAAATGGGTTGTCTCAAGTTCTTCAATGGGTAAACTTGCAAAATGATAATTTATCCCTTATTAAAAATCCTCTCCATTATCAAGACGGGAGGCATGAGTCTGGGTGACAGACATGAGTCAGCTTCTGTCTTCTTGTAGAGGCAATCTGGCAGCCTAGGAGAGCGCTCAGACCAGCAGTTCAACCGCCGCTGATCAGAAGCATAATGATCGCAGTCATAGAGGGTTCGATTGGGCCCCATGTGGGAGGAAGGACCTCCGAGGCCATTGCACAGATCCGCTGGATCCCAATCAGAGGCCTTCAGCCTGCGTTGGCTTGCTAGTAATGGGCGCCGCATGGCAGTGATGTTATGCGTTGCCTGAGCTAGCATGCCAATGTTAGCTGTCGGCTTCTGCACCAGCTGTAGAGGAGGGCGCCGCACGTTGTCAATAATCGTCATTCTTAATAAAATGTACTGGAGAAGAATGGAAGGGGCACAGGATTGGGGACATTATACCAGGAAGGGGCCTAGGATGGGAGACATTATACCAAGAACAGGCCCAGGACGGGGGACATTATACCAAGAACAGGCCCAGGACTTTATTATAGGAAGGGGCCCAGGGCGGGGGGCATTATACCAGGAAGGGGCCTAGGATGGGAGACATTATACCAAGAACAGGCCCAGGACGGGGGACATTATACCAAGAACAGGACCAGGATGGGGGACATTATACCAAGAACAGGACCAGGACTTTGCTATAGGAAGGGGCCCAGGGCGGGGGGCATTATACCAGGAAGGGGCCCAGGATGGGAAACATTATACCAGTAAAGGGCCCAGGATGGGGGACATTATACAAGACAGGGGCCCAGGATAGGGGACATTATACCAGAAAGGGGCCCAGGATGGGGGACATTATATCAGGAAGAGGTCCAGGATGAGGGACATTGTTATAGGAAGGGGCTCAGGATGGTGGACATTGTAATAAGAAGGGGCCCAGGACAAGGGACATAATACCAGGAAGGGGCCCAGGATGGGTGACATTATATCAAGAAGGGGCCCAGGATGAGGGACATTGTCATAGGAAGGTGCCTAAAATGGGGTACATTGTTAAAAAAAGACTAGGATGGGGTATATTATTACACGATAGTTAATATTATACCAAGAAGAGGTCCATGATGGGAGGACAATGTTATAGCATGGGGCCCGAGATGGTGGGCATTATCACTGGAGGGGCACAGGATGGAGGATATTATTACTGGAAGGGCTCAGGATGGAGGAAGGGGGACATTATTACTGGAAGATGCATAGGATAGGGGACATTATTACTGGAAGGGGCCCAGGATGGAGGACATTATTACAGGAAGGGGCCAGGATGGGGACATTATTACAGGACAAAGCCATGACGGGACAATATAACATTGGGGGCAAACACTCATGTCTTTATGGAATCTAGAATGCTACAAGGGCCAAAACATCTGGCCAAAATGCAGATTTTGTCTAAAAATATATTTAAATACAGTCTGAAGATGGATAAATCACTGAACATAGTTTCTCCTTCCTAAAATTTCTCCAACTTCACTTACATTACACTGTCTTGAGTCTCTCCTGCAGTCCGTCACCTTACAGGTGCTGACCCTGGCAACACTTAGGCTCGGTGTACTGTAGGAGAGCAATGAATAGTACAACATATTCATTTATTACAATATTAACACTCTGAAACCATCAGCATCCTCGCCTCTTGCCAAAGCTTCTAATTAATAGGCTTACTATTCTTCTCTGTGGAGCTTACACTTCTTTTTGCTCTCCCTTCCTCCCTGTACACATCCCCATCATTCAAAACTTTCCGATCACTGACCATGACCCCATGGACTTTACTGATCACAACACAATGCGAGAGAGCCGCTGCCGAGTACTGCCTTTGTATGCAGAGCTGTGCTTGATTGACAGGATAGGTTCTGTCTAAAGCCAAACTGGAAATCTCTGTACTCTGTGCTTTGAATGGACAGTAGTTGGAAGAAAGGAGCTGGAGGGCACAAAACCACATATGACAGCTCTGTGAACTGTGTATGGGAAACCCCTTTTAAATTGTTCTTGTTTTATTGGGTAATTACAAACAGCAGAAAGTTTGTCAATGTAGGTAGTAAACCTAATTTGCAATGTGTGGTTGAATAATTTTGGTAACAATTATAGAGCAGGTGAAATAAGTACAGAAAATGGCACCAATTTTCTACCTAAATATATTTCTAAAGGTGCTATTGACATGAAATTCTCCCTAAATGTCAGTAAGAACCCATCAAATCCACAAAGGCAAAGAAATCAAACAATAGATGTCCATAAATTAATTATATATAATAATGAGAAATGACACCAGGGTAAAAGTATTGATCATATGAAGAAAAAGAAGTGCAGGAGAGCTTTAATCAGAGAGGCAGGGCAGAGACCAAAGGTAACCCTGAAGGAGCTGCAAAGTTCCCAAGCAGAGACTGGAGTATCTACCTATACAACCACAATAAGCCATACACTCCATAGAGGTGGCCTTTATAGGACAGTGAGAAGAAAAAAAGCCTTTACTTATGTTGTAGCTGTTTTCGTTCTGACCAAAGTCAGATTGGCCAGATCACCAGTGAGGCCAAATTAGGAGTTTACGCCCTTTAATTTATAAGCGGATGGAGACAAAGGAGACTGCAGACGTGTCGTGGGCAAATCACTTTACCTGACGTAATGAAATACAAGGCAATCTTTTATACCATTTACAACAATATGTAATTCTATGGAGCTCATGTGGCCCCCATCGCTTACCCAGGGTCATACCTTGTTTACAATGTACCCAGAACACGTTGTTGCTGACTATTGAAAACATATATGATAACAAGTATAGTCTCCTTGAAGCAGAGACTAATAGTCTGCTGTGTCATCAGAATAAAAACTTAGCAATGAAAGGCAGAAGGCAATTGAAGAATTAAAGGCAGTTAAAGGCGTATAAAGGCAAACCATTAACCCTTCTATATCACTCTGGCAGCACGGTGGCTCAGTGGTTAGCCTGGTCTTGGGTTCGAATCCGACCAAGGACAACATCTGCAAGGAGTTTGTATGTTCTCCCCGTGTTTGCGTGGGTTTCCTCCCACAATCCAAAGACATACTGATAGGGAATTTAGATTGTCAGCCCCATTGGGGACAGCGATGAAAATGTGTGCAAACTGTAAAGTGCTGCAGAATATGTTAGCGCTATATAAAAAGAAAGATTATTATTATCACTTACAATAACTGTAAGACTCGTTTTAAGTTTGTCAAAAGACATGTGGGAGACTCCCCAAATGTATGGAGGAAGGTGCTGTGGTCAGATGAGGCCAAAATTGAACTTTTTGGCCACCAAAGTAAGCGCTATGTCTGGTGCCAAACAAACACAACTCATCACTCCAACAACAGCAACCGCACAATGAAACGTGGTGGCAGAATCATGCTACGGGGCTGTTTTTCAGCAGCAACGACAGGGAAAATGGTCAGAGTCGAGGGAATTCAGTAGGAAAATAAGGAAAAAAATTAATGCATCAAATGGGGGTCCATCTTACAGTCCAAATTCAGCTTACCAGGGGGTGGGGCAATCAGCAGTGCTGGTGGAGCAGGGTCACAGGTGGTATTCGGTGGTTCGGCGACGATCTGACTCACATCCCAGACTGGTGCAGCAGTGCTCGGTGGTGCGGGGGCTCCGCCGACATCTTGTGAAAGCCCGGAGTCCCCACACATTCATTGCTGCAATGCAGTAGCCTCTGGGTAAGTGGCCATCGGAGGCGGCACATGCGCAGATTGATATCTCGGCACTGAGATCTCTTCTCCCGAGACCTCGGGAACACGAATACTGCTGCACCAGCCTGGTATGGGAGTCAGATCATCGCCCTGTAGCGTCGGACCAACGAACACCCCCTCTTCTCAGCCCTGGGCCGGCAGAATCGCCCGACTCTTGCTGCCGCAACACTCCTGGTGAGTACATTCCGATTATAAGATGCACGCCCGTTCTACCCCCAAAATTATTTGGGGTAAAAGTGCGTCTTATAGTTTGAAAAATACAGCATTTTGATCTATTTGTTGTTTGCTGGAAGAAATCAAGCATTGTTTATAAACCCTATAAATTATAAGGGGTTATTCTGCGACTGAATTTTATTAAATCTTTCACCCCTTCACCATTGTTTAAATAGTAGGCGTTCAGTTTATTTCATTTGCTTACTGTCCATTTTAATTGTCAGCCTTGGCTCTCAGCTATCACATCTGCGTTTCCCATCTTCCTCCCGGCATCAGTTTCTTTTCTTGCATCCAATATCACATAATATGAATGGGATTCCTGCCGTGAAGAGATGGGAAATTGGACGAGCGCTCAGATTTTGACATGTACAGAATTCAAACGACTGTTAAAAAAATCTATGTAACTAAGTTATTATGATACTGGTTCTGCCCAACATTAGGTAAAAAGATATCCTTTTCTTTCAAAAACACCTCAACAGATTTCACAATGCAAGCCATACTTTATTGAATAGATCTCTCTGATTAAGCTGGTGTACTTATTGCGAAGATTCATATTAGAATATATAATCCTACTTGAAACTTTTACCGGCTGATATTAAATTTAGCAAAATGCTCATCTTAATATCAGGATTATATAGCTGCTATGGACTGACTGGATTTTCAAAGTCAGTACACCAATCTCATAAGGTCTAATATATACAGTACAGTGCTGAGAGAGTTATTAGGCCATTCCAGGGCCGGGTTTTACAAGCAGTCAAAAGAGATGGGTGGGAATGACCACTCACATATCCCTACCCCAGGGGTGTGGTTTGGCAGATAAAATGGAGATCAAGTGTCTCATTCAGTGTCTGGGTTTGGAGATGTGTGGCTCTCCTGTGTGTTGGTGTGTGCTAAGGCCTAAAGAACCGGACACCGGACACGATCTTGAGCGGGCAGACCCGCAATATTGTATAGACCTTTTACTTTGTGTTTTCACTTTGTGCAGGAGAAAGGCTGCTCTTTTATTTGGATTCCTGACCGGTTTATGCAGTTCTAATAAACCAACCTGGACATTTTAATGAAACCGCTTCCTGTGCCTACCTCAACTGCAGCACAGTGAGTAGAAATCCTTATATGTACTATATATATATATATATATATTGTGGGGATGTGACTCGCTCAGGTGCAGCGGGAGACAATCAGGAGACCGGTTCTTCCAAAGTTCATGAGGTTTATTTCTGTCATAAACCATAAAACAGCGTATCACCAAAAATAGCCTCTAGCTTAGGCAAACAAAACATAAACCTTCGTGGTTGCAGACTCAGACCGCGAGTCTCAGCACATGCTGGGAGGTGTAGTCCTCCCCACATACAGCAGCTGACTGGTCACATGACTGTGACCTCACCACAGATCCTTCAAACAAAAACAATAACAATATCTGTTATGCTTTACTTCTGCCTTACATTATGGAGATAAGCCATTTATGAGACACATATCTCCCATCAATTACACGACCCTTAGCCCTGCCACAATATATATATATATATATATATTTATATATTTAATATATGCAGTTTTGTATTGTAAAAATCCTGTGATAAATCTGCTTTAAAGGGATTTTCCCATAATAAACATTGAGATACATTGATGACATATGTTTAAATGTTAGGGATGCAATGCCTGTATGGAAGGAATTCTTCATCTACGGGTTCTTGTGGGGTATGAACGTGACCTTGTAAATCCAAGTCAACACCAAAAGATCTGAAGAACAGGGTGGAAGATGTGGGGACAACAAATCGCACACAATCTGTGATAAACCGTGGTAAGGGGCCGGCTGGAATAATAAGACATGCCTGAGGGAGTTTGTTGTTGAAGGACATGAACGGCCGGACCTCAACCCCATCCAACACCTTTGGGATGAACTGGAACAGAGATTGTGATCATGGCCTCACCCCAACATCAGGGTCTGACTTCAAAAATGCTCTTCAGGATGAAGGAGCAAAAATTCCCACAGACAGCTTCAAAATGTTGTTGAAAGCCTTCCCAGAAGAGCGGAAGTGACATCATAAAATCTCCTATAGGTGTAATGCGGAAGGGGCGCAATACTTTTTCTGTAAAATTTCAATGCATTGATAAAACTATAGGAGAACATTGTTTCTGAGCTGTAACCACAGAAGAAAGAGCATTCACTCCAGGACCCCCACGTACATAGGTGATAGATATATACCATTGGATAACCCCTCGAATTCTGCCATATAAGAACACAGACCTCTCTATATCTGATCATCTCCGTCCTCGGCATTGCTATGTGGGTACATGATACCAACTTGCTTTTTACTGAAGATTTATAAGAACCAGATGCAGATACATAAAAATGAGATGTAGGAGCTCCGTATCTGTGGTCATGTTTGCTAATGCAGACCACATGTTTCTATACGATCCATTGAGAATAGTTTTCCATTTCATTCACAGAAGCTTGGAACATTATCTATCTATTCTGCAGGGTTTCCAGCACTGAGAAAGCCTTATGCGTTAATGTGTAATGCACAATTTTCTACTTCTACGGAAGCTCATTGGTGTTAGGAACGGTGGAACGCACTAAATAAAAATAATAATAAAGTGCGTTCGCCGCTCGGGGTCCACCATGCAGTAGGTGATATAACCGCTCCTAAATGGTGGCAGGAGCAATATGGCGGAAATACGCACAGGGTTAAACTTCACCCAGGTGCGCAGAGCAATCTCAGTAAATTCACAGAGATGCCAAATAAGTGCAAACACAAAAGACTGAGCCTGTTGAGGTCACAGTACTCAGTAAAAATGCACACACGGTATCAGGTCACAGGAGTAGCCCAAGACGGTGGCACTACGTCCGTCTAGACCTACCGTGTGCGGAGCGTCGCAACTGCGGACGCAAAGGGGCTGCTACTGCAGCGCGGCATGGACACTGCCGCTAAATGACAAGGCTAAGGCGCAAGCGCAATGTCGGACACTAGCAGCTGTGGATGTTGCAGCAGAGGAGCGCTGGCGCTGATTCTAACTCAGTCCCTAACCACATACGTAATAACAGAGGGAAGGGTTTTTTTAATGAGTCATTCACCAGAATCATACATCCGTCCTCATACACACAGCAGCAAGTAAGTCTATACTAGCGCATGGCGGAACAGCCATGCGCGCCTTTTATAGCAGCCGGGACCTTCTGCAAGCTTCCAGATCTCTGAGATGGACCAATGAGATCTGGAGCAGGACCTGAGCACATGACTCCCGATCTCCAATGGGAGATCGTTCCATGAGCATGCTCAGTAGGAGAACAGAAGGACTTAGCCTCAGGAGAGATTTGCTGCAAGGCAGTCTCCTCTGCAATCTCCTCTGCAGTAGATAAACAGCAGGAGAGTGCAGAATGTGAGGGTCTGGATCCCTGTGGAGTAAACGCAGAAATCCGATGCCTAACAATTGGTTTGTAAGGTAAAGGCTACATGACAAAACTGTTGAATAGTGAAAACATAAGAAAAGTTTTGCAAAAGTTTTTTGAGCGGGTTACGATTATTCTTCCATAATTTTAAGTCAGGATTTTGTGATGTAATCTGTTTTTTTCATCTTTGGAAACATTTGCGTTACCATTGACACAGTGCCAGCTCCCCGCAAACCCTGAGCAAGTGGCCCACTTTGTCCAGGCTCCAATTTGGGACATCTGTCATACATATACAGTGGATGTGCGCACTGTGACAGTGCTACACAGCCAGCACCCGAGTCTAACTACTGCAAGTGGAGCCGGAGCCAATAGCAGCAATTTCACTTCTTTGATGCCACTATCAATCATGACAACGGCATTTAAGAAGTTGGAAATGGTTTGAAGGTGTTTCTTCCAACACCCCTCTCCCTACCCCTTGCAACATGGTGCTGATGGCATCATCAAGACAGCCAAGGGCCATATGAAGGCCCAATATTTGTACATCTTGCTTGATAACTTGTACAATACACTGCAATACCAAAATATTGCAGTGTATTGTACAAGCTATCAAGTAACACAGGTTCAATCCCCCTAGGGCAGGGTTCCCCAACTCCAGTCCTCAAGGCCCACCAACACATCATGTTTTCAGGATTTCCTTAGTATTGCTCAGGTGATAATTGGTGACCTGTGCAATGCAAAGGAAATCCTGAAAACATGATCTGTTGGTGGGCCTTGAGGACTGGAGTTGGGGAACCCTGCCCTAGGAGACCAAAAAATGATACATATTTATAAAAATAAAAAAAATATATAAAAGTTCATGCCATCCCCATTTCCTAAAATATAAATAAAAGGTAAAAAAGTTTTTTTATTGCCACGTGTAAGTATAATAATACTTACCCCACATAGTGAACACCGAAAAGTGAAAATGCCAAATACGCTGTATTTTTGTTCCATTTACCTCCCAAAAAAGAATAAAAGAGATCAGAAAGTTGTATGGACCCCCAACAAGGTAATAATACCGCAACTCCATGTCCCCACCACCCGAAAAATAAAAAAGTTATTGCTCGTTGAAGGCAAGACTGAAAAAAAGGTCAAAATTGAAAGGAGGACAATTGGGATTGCGTTTCCCAAGAGCCCGTCTAAACCTGGAGTCGGTCATGATTGAGACACTCATCTCTGCTACTATTGACTGACTCAAAATGGATCATCTGTGCTGCCATAAGAGTTCTGGAAAGAATTAAACCCCCTCCCCTCTAACAAATACTTTGGTTTTACTACTCACAATGGTTGAGTCAAAGGATTAACCTAGTCTTAGAGCTCCAAAGGTCTTCTCACAAGATACTCAATATCATGAAATCTCTGTGATGGTGACCCATGGCTCTGCTATGTCTATGTGATATCCGTTCTGAGAGATGCTTATCTCATATCTCTGTAATCAGAGTTTCTTCCATATGATCATGCCTTCTGACAGACTGAAGAAATTATTACCTTATTGGTGACAGCAAGAAACGTCAAATCTTGGATCTCGGGACTTGACACCATGTGAAACCACCCCATGAAAGTGAAAGTTCAGCGTCTTACAGAAAACCATTACATTGGTGGACAATAAGTCATTGAGTCCCTCAGATTTTTTTTTATTTTGCAATTTATCGCTTTTGAGCAATTATTTGGCTGAAATTCTTAATTATTTACTATTCCATTGGGGCCAAGACAAGTGCTATGGTCCGTTTCTGAGTTCTCGTCTACCTGAATCCCCTCTTCTAAATGGGAATCTGACGTATGTGTGTTGTGCTGTGGGATTCGTTCTGTACTCACTTTTGGTCCAACTCAACAGGTTTGGCTTTACTGCGTAATTCGGATACATATTGCTGTGGCATACAGAATGAGATAGAATCCCTTTTAAAAAGTATAAAAGTTCAAATCACCCCCCTTTGTCCCATTCAAAATAAAAAAATAATAAACATACACATATTTGGTATCGCCACCTTCAGAATCGCCCGATCTATCAATATAAAATAGAATTAACCCGATCGCTAAATGGTGCAACGAGAAAAAAAGTAAGAATGCCAGAATTCCGTTTTTTTGGTCAAAGCAACATTGCATTAAAATGCAATAATGGACGATCAAAAGATCGTATCTGCACCAAAATAGTACCATTAAAATCGTCAGCTCGGCACACAAAAAATAAGCCTTCACCCAACCTGAGATCACGAAAAATGGAGACGCTATAGGTCTCGGAAAATGGCACAATTTTTTTTTTTAACAAACTTTGGATTTTTTTTTACCACTTAGATAAAAAAGAACCTAGACATGTTTGGTGTCTTGTAATGACCTGGAGAATCATAATGACAGGTCAGTTTTAGCATTTAAAGAACATAGTAAAAAAGCAAAACAAAAAACAATTGTGCAATTGCACTTTTTTTTGCAATTTCACCACACTTTTAATTTTTTTTCCCGTTTTTGAGTAATGGTAAAACCAATGGTGTCGTTCAAAAGTACAACTCGTCCTGCAAAGAAACAAACCCTCACATGGCCATATTGACAGAAAAATAAAAATGTTATCGCTCTGGGAAGAAGGGAAGCGAAAAACGAGAATGCAAAAACGAAAATAACTTTGGTCATGAAGGGGTTAAACTGGCCATAAGTATAAAATGCATATTCATTTAACAGGCTTATAATAGTAAAACATTACTATACTTTTCAACTCCCTCTTGACACGACGTCTTCTTCTCAACCCCCTTACACTAGCACCATGGTTAATGAAAGTCAAAATGATCTTCTGATATGTCTTAGATCCATGAGAAGATCATGTGGGGGAAGCCTAATGGCAGACCACCGCTGATATAATAAGAGCAGAGCTCTACAGAGAGGTAGCAGTAAGTTTAGTGGGTGCAGTGGTTGCAATCACATCCGGACCATAAGAGGACCCAAAAGTTCCCTTGAGGCCATATGAGAAGACATATATGGCCGGGATCACACTTGTGAGTGCAATGCGAGAAACTCGCGCATCAATACCCGGCACTGCCACCGACACTAGGGACCGGAGTGTGCGGCTGCATGTACAGTTGTAGCCAAAAGTATTGACACCCCTGCAATTTTGTCAGATAATATTCAGTTTCTTCCTGAAAATGATTGCAATCACAAATTCTTTGTTATTATCTTCATTTAATTTGTCTTAAATGAAAAAACACAAAAAGAATTGTCCTAAAGCCAAATTGGATATAATTCCACACCAAACATAAAAAAGAGGGTGGACAAAAGTATTGGCACTGTTCGAAAAATCATGTGATGCTTCTCTAATTTGTGTAATTAACAGCACCTGTAACTTACCTGTGGCACCTAACAGGTGTTGGCAATAACTAAATCACACTTGCAGCCAGTTGACATGGATTAAAGTTGACTCAACCTCTGTCCTGTGTCCTTGTGTGTACCACATTGAGCATGGAGAAAAGAAAGAAGACCAAAGAACTGTCTGAGGACTTGAGAAACCAAATTGTGAGGAAGCATGAGCAATCTCAAGGCTACAAGTCCATCTCCAAAGACCTGAATGTTCCTGTGTCTACCGTGCGCAGTGTCATCAAGAAGTTTAAAGCCCATGGCACTGTGGCTAACCTCCCTAGATTTGGACGGAAAAGAAAAATTGACAAGAGATTTCAATGCAAGATTGTGCGGATGTTGGATAAAGAACCTCGACTAACATCCAAACAAGTTCAAGCTGCCCTGCAGTCCGAGGGTACAACAGTGTCAACCCGTACTATCTGTTGGCGTCTGAATGAAAAGGGACTGTATGCTAGGAGACCCAGGAAGACCCCACTTCTTACCCCGAGACATAAAAAAGCCAGGCTGGAGTTTGCCAAAACTTACCTGAAAAAGCCTAAAACGTTTTGGAAGAATGTTCTCTAGTCAAATGAGACAAAAGTAGAGCTTTTTGGGCAAAGGCATCAACATAGAGTTTATAGGAGAAAAAAAGAAGCATTCAAAGAAAAGAACACGGTCCCTACAGTCAAACATGGCGGAGGTTCCCTAATGTTTTGGGGTTGCTTTGCTGCCTCTGGCACTGGACTGCTTGACCGTGTGCATGGCATTATGAAGTCTGAAGACTACCAACAAATGTTGCAGCATAATGTAGGGCCCAGTGTGAGAAAGCTGGGTCTCCCTCAGAGGTCATGGGTCTTCCAGCAGGACAATGACCCAAAACACACTTCAAAAAGCACTAGAAAATGGTTTGAGAGAAAGCACTGGAGACTTCTAAGGTGGCCAGCAATGAGTCCAGACCCGAATCCCATAGAACACCTGTGGAGAGATCTAAAAATGGCAGTTTGGAGAAGGCACCCTTCAAATATCAGGGACCTGGAGCAGTTTGCCAAAGAAGAATGGTCTAAAATTCCAGCAGAGCATTGTAAGAAACTCATTGATGGTTACCAGAAGCGGTTGGTCGCAGTTATTTTGGCTAAAGGTTGTGCAACCAAGTATTAGGCTGAGGGTGCCAATACTTTTGTATGACCCATTTTTGGAGTTTTGTGTGAAATGATCAATGTTTTGCTTTTTGCTTCATTCTCTTTTGTGTTTTTTTCATTTAAGACAAATTAAATGAAGATAATAATACCAAAGAATTTGTGTTTGCAATCATTTTCAGGAAGAAACTGAGTATTATCTGACAAAATTGCAGGGGTGTCAATACTTTTGGACAAAACTGTATTTCTATGCAGTCGACACTCCAGTCCGAGTGCCGGTGGCAGTGCCGGATATTGATGCGAGAGACTTGCTCGAGTTTCTCGCATTGCACATGCAAGTGTGACCCGGTAGTTGGGGGCTCTGTTGAAAATTTTGTATGGAGGCCCATGACTTTCAAGTTATGCTATCGGTAACATTGTGCGCCCTGTGAGGATTCACAAATCTGTAGTGATGTCTTTTTTTACCGGTGTAGAAAATGCCAGTGCACACCTAAGAGCAAAATTTGGAATGGCCACCCTACCACTGCAAGAACAAGAAATGAAAAATGGAGACCACCGTAAGTGGCTTAGTTATTGTTTTATTTTGTCTCAATGTCGAAAATTTAGGAAAACTGTCTAAAACAATAACGCTGTCTTAGCTAACAATGTCAACCAATTGTAGCTCAGCTTTCATTTTACCAGAGCAATTTATGAAATGAAAGGTGAGCTCTGATTTGTTAAATAAGACTCAATGGGGGATTGTGGATTTTATTACTCTCTGGAGTAAGATGTGGAATGGGCTGAAGTAGATTTTCACTATAGTTTATGACAATTTTTGGTGGAAATGAGAATAAAACTGTGTGAGCAACATAAATAATAAAAAAAGTAGTCACTGGCTAAATTGAAAGAAGAAAAGCATCTAGCTCTCCATTGTCCTATCATATTTGACCAGCAGATGGCGCTGTTTGCTTGCAGACACTCTGGCATTAAATGTGTGCGTCTTCTCACTTGTTCATCTCCTTACATATAATTATGTTTAATGCCCTCCAAAAAAAGCTAATTTTGATGTATTATTTTTTTTCTTTTCAGTGAATCTATTTGAATTTTGAATAGTTATGACTTTTCCTTTTTTGTCATATTTATTTATTTTTTTAATTTCTTTATTTCTGGTTTGGGAAAATGGGATGATTCAAACTTTTAATTATTTTTAAGTTTTTAACAGTTTTTTATTTCAAAATTTTTATTTATTTATTTTTTTTAAATTATCTTTCACAAACCACGTCTCTTGTGATTGCCCACCCTTTCACAATCGTAGGGTGGTGCTTGCTGGGTGCTGGATTATAAAGCAGTGATCAGAAGCAGCTGCGATCACTGCTGTAAGAGTCAGGCGATGGCTCTTTGGCAAGAAGAGGTTAAAATGACAAATCTTCTTGTTTTCTAGCTTAACAAGCTGGAGGAGTCAGGATAAGTGATATTTTTTTAGATCAGTGAGGGTCCTAGCACTGTGACCCTCTCCAATTGTCAGAATGACGGGTTATTCCTTTTAGAATGTAGATGTAATGCTGGTGGGTGTGGACCCACTGCGTCACGGTCTGGGCTTACTCTGGAGGGGTGGGACTAGGGGTCTACCGGGTCTTCACTAGAGCTTCTGGTGGTGAGCATAGGCTGGGCTGCTGGTAGACACCAGCTACCACTCCAGGGCAGTCTCTGGGGCTGCAGCAGCTAACCAGAGGGTCAGAGGCACAGGTACCCGATAGGAGGGCAAAGACATTGTCATTTGGTCTGAGGTCGGGAGCATGGATACGTAGCTGAAGTCAGGAGCGGTGAGGTCAAACAGGATAGGTGCACAAGCCAGGTCAATAGCGGGAGAAACCAAACACATATACATAAACAGGACAGAATGTTCGGGCTAGGAGTGGTGGGAGGAGCTGCCTTATATAGAGCCTTCTGGGATGGGATAGGCTGAGAGCCTCATCTCTGCCAGACACAGCAGGGTTAAATTCCTGCAGAGACCATCCAAGCCATCCCTAAGGCCAAATGGCAGCAATATGCTTTTGCAGAAGTGCAGCGGAGTGCTGCAGGAGGCAAAACTCAGCGAGCCGATCTGAGGTGAGAAGCCATGTGCTGTCTACGGTGAGTAGGACAGCGGCTGAGGAGGCATGTGAGTTACCGCCATGACAGTGGAAAAGGCATGCATATGTGAGGTGCACAGGGTGGTAGTGACAGGCGAGGGGCTGCTGTGTTCCCACACCCTGGCACCCTACAAAAAATCAGTGTTCCGGTTCCCATGTGCCGTGTGTATGCTGTAAGACACGGATCAGCCACAGGCCTCGGCTGTCTTCTAGATCCAGGAACAGCCACACATAAACCAGAGGACACCCGGTTCTACTTAACCAGTCCAACTTTACCTAACAGTCTCATCAAGGAGCTGGCATCATGCAATATTGGGCACAACTTTCACTTCCGTTACTGTGGTTCCTGGCACAGTACACGTTCACATTCTCTGTTCTTTCAGCCTGTTCTATCCCTCCGCTTATTTTCTGATGGGCTGCGCAGTACTCACAGGATCTGTCATGTCCCTTCCACGCATTTCACAGTCCAGCTTCCACGTTATGGCCACTGATTCGAGCCCGAGGCTCTGGATGTTCCAGGAATACCTGCAAGGAGTTTCACAGAATCCCATCCTGCACGAGGTACTTCTCGGGCCTCCAGCCCATTGCCCTTAAACTTAATTTTTCTTCTTACTAAACTCTCTCCTTATTTAATCCAATCAGGAAGTGATTCTCCTTTTTGTCTGATCTTGCCCCCTCCCCAGGTGGGTTGGCCCCAACCATATAAACTGTATGCTAACTTACTTCCCATATCTAATATACCCACAACGGCATCTTTCCCTTTTCTAACTTAATCCCTATGTCCAATGCTATACCTATGTCCTATACTTAACCCTGTACATTCCCTATATACTACACATAAGTTACATTATACATTAATCACAATACATTACATTAGCTGCATCACTTAGTGCCAATAGAACTCTATGAAGATTCACCTATCACATTACTTATACAATACAATAAAACCATAACACATATTCACAGTTCTTGAAGACTTTGTCCCTAGGGACAGAGGTGTATGACAGTCCCTGTCACACCCATACATATGCGCACCACCCCTTATTAATTCTCAATGGGATTGTAGCGGCGCTGTACTTGGCTTTCTCTTGCAGACAATCCCATAGAAAATGAGTAAAGCGGTGACTGAACACGCGCACTTGTACTCCATTCAGACAGGGATTAAAGTGCCCTGTTTTGGCCATTTTTTGGACATCATAGTGATGGATCACCCACCAATCTAAAAATTATCACCTTTATTACAGATAGCTAATTGCTTGTTCCAGTCAGTATACCCCTTTAACTCTCGGCAGGGAATCCCATAGAGAATGAGCGAAGCGGTGGTTGAACATGCGCCTTGTACTCCATTCAGACAGGGATTAAAGTGCCCTGATTTGGCCATTTTTTGGACTTCATAGTGATGGATCACCCACCAATCTAAAAATTATCACCTTTATTACAGATAGCTAATTGCTTGTTCCAATCAGTACACCCCTTTAACTCTCGGCAGGCAATCACATAGAGAATGAGCGAAGCGGTGGTTGAACATGCGCCTTGTACTCCATTCAGACAGGCATTAAAGTGCCCTGATTTGGCCATTTTTTGGACTTCATAGTGATAGATCACCCACCAATCTAAAAATTATCACCTTTATTACAGGTAGCTAATTGCTTGTTCCAATCAGTACACCCCTTTAACTCTCGGCAGGCAATCACATAGAGAATGAGCGAAGCGGTGGTTGAACATGCGCCTTGTACTCCATTCAGACAGGGATTAAAGTGCCCTGATTTGGCCTCCATTTTTTTTTACTTCGTAAAGATGGAACACCCACCATTTTAAAAATTATCACCTTTATTACAGATAGGTAATAGCTTATTTCAATCAGAATACCCCTTTAAATCTCAGCTGAACATTTATATGTATGGACTCTGGGGAGATAGTCATCAGGCGAATGAACGTTCTTCCAACAGCTGGTTCCATATGTTTATCCAATGTTACCGCCATTACTGCTGCTACTAACAGAGTAGTATATTTTATTTTTGAGCAGTTACTGGAACATTCAGAAAACGGCAAAAAAAAAAAAGGGCAAAACTCCAGTATCTACTAATGGCTGTGTGTTCTGTAGATATAAATCATAAGCAGGGCGTATCATCTCTGAGCGGTTGCTAAATAGTCAATTGATGTTCTTATATGACATCTGCAAAGCACAACTGGACTGAACGCTGCATTATCCTCCCGGCGAGTAAACTTCATTAGCAGTGAGGTAAATGTGGTAGACCAAAAAAATGCAATAAAGAGCAATTTTAAAACAATGGTGGAGTCAAAACAAAGGCTTTAAGGCTTTCAGCTAAATTGTCGTTGGCGCTAGAATGTAAAAAAAAAAAAAGAAAAGATATTTGGCCTTGACACAAAATAACCGTATCGTTGCAGAGAGAAGACCATTATTATTGCAGAATCTATCGGGCCAAACTGACTTGGCCAACTGGTGCTCACAGCCCGCTCGCTGTCTCCTCTGTCTCCGCAGGATGAGAGGAAAGGTCAGGCAAAAAGTTGACGAGATGCAGTCATAGGATTTGTCCCACTAAAAGTTCTCTGTGGTGACCCTATAATACACATAAGGCATCATGAACGCTACTTGGAGGCATGACCTCTACTGTGCTCCTTGCCGGGGAACTGCTGTAAAGATCCAAAGTTCCATAGACAACGAATGAAGAAGAGTTCGAGCATTCACACCTCTGCTCTTTTAAGGATGGGGCCGCAGAGTCTGGTTCTAGAGTTCCAGAGTCCCGATCTTGAGATCGCTTGGGGTCCCAGCGGCTAGATCACCACCGATAAGCAAATTATCACCTATCCTGGCTCATCCCACAATATCTCACAGACCAGAGAACCCTCATAATTCAGTTCTTTCAATCACAAGCTAGGAGAAGTTAAAATGAACCTGGTTGCGGCACATGCACCCTCCCACTACGGACATGGACATCAAAACGGAGTGACATACCTCATGTGTGATCACAGCTAGTCGGGGTCTTTCAGCAGGTGAAAAAGGGCCGGCGTCCTCTGTTTTGGTGATTGGTAGGAGTTACATATCCCACTGTTGAGACATCATCATTGCAATTGAGACCTGTGAGGATTGAACAGCATCAGAATGAGAAATGCCAGTTAAGCCATGGTGGCTACTGGGTGGTGGAGGTCTCACTGCTTGTCATTGTGTTGGGATATTTGCTCCTTTGGCTTATGTTTTAAAGAGGCTTTCCAAAAGAAATAATTTTTACTATTGAAACAGCTCTGAGTGGTGCACAAAAATATAAAACATGCTATCCTGACCTCACTGATCCTTCACCTCTCTCATTGCCATGCTGCATGGTTCCCCACCGGTCTCCACGTTGTGCTGAAGAGGTGATTGGCTGAAGCAGTGTGAAGGTAAAGGGCCTAATACACTATTACACTTGTGCCTATTTGTTATATAGTTTTACCTGTATTAAAAGGGTTATCCAGGTTTGGCACAAACGTCTACAGTCACTCTATGTGATTGAAGACTTGTGAATCCTTACTGTGTTCACAGCGCACTCTGTCTGGATTTTTCGGTGCTGGGGCAGAGAATTACGCCTGCGCAGGAGCCACGACAGAAGTAAGAAGGAGGACGACATTGCTAGAAGATGGGAGGCGCCGGACCGGACCGCGACCGCGACCGCGACACCCATCGGACCGGATGCCTGGGTGAGTATAATCTAACTCGTTTTTCTTATCTTTCAGGGTACATCGGGGGCTTATCTACAGCATTACAGAATGCTGTAAACAAGCCCTGACATCTTATAGGCCAAAAAATAGGTGACAGATTCCCTTTAATGGATCATGAGACTTCTAGCTCTACAAATAAGCAAAAAAAAAAGAATAAAAGACAAAAATAAAGATTTTTGATTTGACACAAAATTCAAGAACCCATTTTGAAGAATTTGGTGCTAAAAATGGCAACGAACATCATATGAGAAAAAAGAAAAGTGACTAAAAAAAAAAATCTACAAATAATGAATCGGGCGGACCCTAAATGTCAGGACGTCATCACTGAACCAGGAACTAGAGACAGGCGGGTTACTGGACAGCGATGGGAGCGAAAGGAACAGGAACTTTGCCTTTTTTTATTTTTCCACACCAAATAAAGTGTAACATATATTGTATAGCACAAATCGAATATTGTAATCTAAAAAAAAATTAGGAAAAATTATTTTGCTTCTTCCGAAAAATATGAAATGATAAAAAACCTAAAATTTTTATAAAAGCTCTACAACACATCATCTATTAAATTTTGACTTCTCCATTAAGTTGCCATCACGACCACCTCCATAGCTGACTCCCACCAACTAACTTGACCCTGGGAACAAATTACAGATGTCACAACAGTCGGGTTTCGGCACAGAGAACCTCGATACCTAAATCCTCACCCAGCAAGAATGCAGACTTTTATAAAAAAAAAAAGAACTGAAATTTCCAACAGTACAAATGTTTTACTTACTAATCCGAGCTAAAACTGTAGCCCGCTAGACAGTTGTGCTGAACATGGGACACACAAGTTTGCAGAACTGGAGGAAATGGCTTTCAATACTTTTGGTTGGTAACTGATACTCTTGCTGCAGCTTAAGTGGCCATAAGGTTAGAGGGAAGGATGAATATGTTATTATTTTCCACATGTGTTTGCAGTTGTGGCCGTTAGAGGGATCTCCCGTAATTATCCTGGACACACTGTTGGCTGAGACTTTGCGATTTTTCATCCTAACTATCCCTCTGTATTAATGTGAAGCATATACCGGCCCCTGTGCTCTATTGATGTTCTTCAGAGATTTATAGATAATGACCCCCACGGTAGGACTTTATAGAAAAGTCCTAAGGGGTTTTCAGTTTACTGGGATAATAAAGTAAAAGAGTTCCACTATGTACTTGATTTGTTCCCGGGAATAAGATAAGAACCAGAAACGTTTAACATTCATAGAAATGAAAGTATAATTTTTTTCTTAAAGGGTTTGTCTGATTTAGTAAATAATTGAGGGGTCCTCGTTCAGGACCATAATTCATTGGCCATAGAAGAGAACCTAGTCTGGAGAATCCAAGATGACCACTGACAACTCAGCGATGCCAATAAAATTGAATTGTGTAATGCATAACTTCTCCATCGGGGGCACTGTGGGGAAACTGAATAGTTATCGCTGATTGTCCACAGACTGCAGCTGATCTGAGGGGGGTTCCGGTAGCAGAGCACCCTGTGATCAATTAAACATCAGGATACCTTTCTATAGGTAGATAGGTAGATAGATAGATAGGTAGATATTACAATGGGCTTTATGTACAATATCTATATTTTTTAAAAAGATATCGTGATGTTCAGTTGATCACAGGGTGTTCTCCTACCGGAACCCCCGGCGATTAGCTGTAGTCTGTGGACAATCATCGATAACTATTCAGTCTCCCACAGTGCCCCCAAAGGAGAAGTTATGTATTACACAATTAATAATAATTTAATAATAATAATAATAATAATTTTATTTCTATAGCACCAACATATTCCGCAGCACTTTACATTATACAATTCAATTTTATTGAAATCACTGAGTGTATATACAAATTCTGAATTAAGTATGTGGTGTAGTGACCACTGTGTCTGCTAGGGGGCGCTGTGTGGGTGTCCCAGGATGGACGGATAGCCATGTCCAGAGTGGTAACAGGAGCAGGGTGCTAAAGGATCGTTATGTATCCCAAGGTGGGTGGCCTTGTGATGAAGGCTTGATTATGTGCTGATCAGCAGAGCTGATCTTTCGTGCCAATATATTAGGGAGAAGCCTTCAGGTGATTGGTAAGACGGGTGAGATCAATCACCTAGGGGCGGGTGTCTAGAATGCCATAGTAAAGTATATGTGTGTGAATGATTGAAAGACCAGTGATGAGGTCATAGCCATGTGATCCGGTGGGCGTGGCCTCGGACCATATAAGGTGGCCAGGGTAGGTCACATTAGTGAATGCTTGGACCTGGTTGGTCCGTATGGAAGTTCTCGTCTGGCTGACGTGGCTGCCTTCCTGACAGCACGTGGAGAGGCTGTGTACAATGGCTGCATATGCCTGAGTGTTCCCAGGGAGAGGGAATGAACGTCTGCACGGAGAAGCAGCCATGAGGTAACTCTGACAGGGGATATAACTGTGAGGCTAGAGAGCCTGTGTACCGGAGATAACAAAGCCTGTGTGACCACAGGATAAGCAGAGTGAAGCTCTGTCATGGACGCTATGCGGTTTATATGAACTTTCTGTTGCTGTTGCTTTGGTTTATGCTGCCTAATAAACCGAATGGACTGAGTTATGCTAAGAAACCTGTGCCGGACGTGATTTATCGGCTGCCTAGCGAGTGTCCCCTACCTTAATAGCAAGTGCTACCTTACAAGTAATAAAGGCGGGTCCTCTATTCAAGATCCTCTTCACTAGAGTAAAGAGTAGTCCTTGCTCTGGAGGACCTACCATGTCTCTGTTACTGAGAAAACCCAATGATCTGAATAAGCACTTGCAATGCTTAACCTCCTATGTGGGGGTGCTGCTGGAAAATTTAAATCTTTAGTGTCACATTTTGATCACTGATCGCCAGAGCTTCAAGCAAGGGGATGTTTTCTAAATTCTTTCCTATTATCAAGGGACCCTTTAATGGATTTTTCAAAGTAGGAAAAACTGTTTTCAAGTGGTAGGGTTTAGGAAAGCCCAATTCAAAAGTAGTTGGTCCAAGGTATTCTGGGTACATTACTGGAGCGCTACTTAAATGCCTCAATTTCACCTACTGAAATTTTGGTAAATGAGTTAGACATGCCCCTTAAAGGGGACCTGTCACTTCAAATAAATATGTTTTTATGTATTAACCTAGTGTACATGCCTCTGTTCTCCTGAATTTAGCAATGTTTTTCCTTTGTTTCTGCACCTCTCCATTCCTGAAAGAAGGCCCTCTCTTCTTCATATATAAATCCAGTCTTATTATCCAGCTGGGCGTGGTCTGCAAGAAGACGCCCACAGAAAGGAGTTGATGACCACGCACACTTGGCTAAATAGACTAGATTTATACACAGGGACGATGGAGGAGGCCATATTTCAGGAAAGGAGAGGAGGAGAAACAAAAGGAAAACATCACCGGACTCAGGAGAACACCGGCATTTCCACCAGGGGAAAAAAGTACATATTTATGGCAAGTGACCGGTCATCTAAAATTAGAGAGAAAGGCAGTTTACTATTGATAATAAGGTTATAATATGCCGATATAGTCACTAAATAAAGTTATAGATATTAAATATTTTGTGTTTCCTCTAAATATTGATTAAACTTTGCAAGAACAAGCTGGTTGCCCCACAGAGTCCACAAGCCTGGGAGTCATTAGTATTTGGGCTGTATATAAAATCCAGATTTTCAGTACAGGAGACTTTTTGCTCCTTTGAACATCATCCTGGCTGTCAACGCTTTGATAGATTCTTTTATATTTTAAAGAAGTTGTCCGGCAGTAAAAATATTTATATATTTTTTTAGTTATGGATTGTTTCAAAATCACAAATGTAGAGATACCCACCTTCCAAGCCCCCCCCATGCATCCAGCGCAGAGCACTCTGGAGATCTTCACCGGCAACGGAAGTGATGTCAGCTCTGTTTCAAAGTCACCGCTGCAACCTGTGATTGGTTTCAGCGTTTAATTGAGAAGAAGCGAGCATCACCGAATATTTCTCCGATGACATTGTGACTTCCGAATGAAGAAGACGCCAAACCCAAAAGATTGGTCTCCGCTGGATCTATTGGAGGCCTGGAAGGTGAGTTCGCTACCGTTTGTAATTTTTAAACAATCCATGCCCTAAAAAATATATATATTTTTTACTGTTGGAAGACCCCTTTAACTTTTTCCAATTTTGTCACCTTTTTAGCGTATTGTATGAATCTAATGCAATGGTCTCCAACCCAAAATTTTCCTGTTGTAGAGAAACTACGTCTCCAGTTATGCTCTGACGGCTTTTTTTGCACAGTTGCATACGCTCAGGTCCTTTGGAGGTTCATTTGTAGAGCACAAGTTGTTCGATGTCGCTATGAAAACATATCACACAATGATGTGATATCGTCCCGGTATATAACCGGTAACCTCATGTGGTCCCTTCTAGACACAGAAGTAAGGGGGAGAAAACTCCTTTTCCTGCAATCTGCCTTCATCTTCTCATTCCACTCTTACAATGGCTGACCCCTTACACATGACTCAATTCTTACCACCTCACTTGAGCTAGTCCCTCCCATTCCCATGTGACTCTAATAGCTACAGTCATTGGCTGACTGCCCAGGGGAGTTTGTTCCAGCTCTTTCCAGAAGCTACTGCATACCAAGAAAAGCTGGGTCACATGAACAATCGTCTGTGGGGGAAGATTAACCTTTTGAGTGCTGCCTGTCAGCAATTCCCACAATGTGTTACAACATACAGTTTACACAGAAATCACCGCATTTGCATGGAACACGCTATACATCCGGTATCCCACGGAAATTGCAACTTTGTAGGATTCCACATATCCATAGTTCCACATGACAAAAGGAATTTCAATGTCATCTCAAAGTGATGGGTTTTCATAGACGCAGCGATGTAAACTATTCACTCACCTTACGATCAACCATACTGGCTTATTAATGCACACTTATAAGTGAGAATGAAGTGATATCACCACTCACATTGAGGTCACACTGCACTCATATTGATGCCATTCAAAGTGCATTGGTAACACACACTGCATTCATGCTGATGTTCTTCACAGTGCACTGCACTGGTAATACATCTATGATGGCTGCGGGCTCTACCACTGGGGCTTTCTCCTATCGCTACAATGGGGTCCTAAGCTTCTATGCTATTACTACAGAAGCCTTTATGGTAGTATGCACACACATGTTACTTTCTCTCATATATATGTTTTAAATAGATAACACTATAAATGATAATGATATAAAGTATAAACCCTCTGCAGTCCAATGCTATAAAATGAAATTGCATGTGCTGCGTGAAGCCAGTGTCACCTGTAGGTGTCACTGTGTCACTGCCAAATTCTACAGAATTCGTAAAAAAAGGGAATCTGATGTTTGATGTGTTCTGTTTCTGAATGAGCCGGGCATCCTCCATCTTTAATAATCGAGCCTCATTCACTTTTACCCTAACAGGATGATTAATTAAAGGGCATTCTCCCCTGAAATAAAATGAGTAAGTCAATGAGAAGCAATACGTATGTGTCCAATCATAGCTCCTACTAAGGTTGTCAGCAATATTACAGAATTTTTAA
The DNA here is from genome assembly GCF_039654945.1 of Dendrobates tinctorius. Taxonomy (NCBI): domain Eukaryota; kingdom Metazoa; phylum Chordata; class Amphibia; order Anura; family Dendrobatidae; genus Dendrobates; species Dendrobates tinctorius. The sequence goes on from NW_027361784.1 coordinate 23,100,287, forward strand.
TCTAACTTCCAGAGGAAGGCAAAACCCCATGAGGCCGATGCTAATTGCCCCTTATTAGGGAAAAAATATTGACCCCTGGGGTGCCCCATAGTTAACTATGACACAATCAGAACGTGTTCTACCCTCTGTCTTCTATCACTGAGCCAGTTGTTAAACCTGGTAAACATATTTTCCATCAGTCCCATTACTCTCATTTTAAGGTATGAACCTTTTAGAGGCACTGAATCAAGCACCTTTGAAATGTCCAGACAGAGGACATCCACAGCCTTACCTTGGTCCAGTCTGGAACTTACCTCCTTACAGAAGCAACAACACAGTAGTAACGGACCGCATTCCTGCCCCCATACCGTAAGGCTAAGTGCCCACGTTGCAGAAATTCCGCAACTCCCCGCCACGGGTAAAACACATGCAGAATTCGCTTGCGTTTTCCCGCAAAACACAAGCGTTTTTAGCTTGAAGAATGCTTGCGCTTTCCAAGCGATTTGAAGCATCGCTTAGAAAGGTGATTGACAGGTTGGTCACACACAAGCATAGTTCTTGACAAGTATGACCAACTTTTTACTATTGAGGCCGCCTATGCCGCATCAGTCGTAAAAGATAGAATGTTAAAAATAATAAAAAAAAATAAAAAAAATAAGGTTATTCTCACCTTCCGACGGCCCCCGATCTCCTCAGCGGCGCTCCCGGTACGTTCCGTTCCCAGGGATGCTTTGCGCGAAGGACCTTTGTGACGTCACGCTCGCGAGACCGCGATGTCATCTCAGGTGATTCGCGCAATGCATCCCTAGGAACGGAAGATGCTGGCAGCGTGGCGGACAGGCAGGAGAGCTCCGGGGGCCGTCAGAAGGTGAGTATATCACTATTTTTTATTTTAATTCTATTTTTTACAGAAATATGGTACCCAGGGCCTGGTGGACAGTCTCCTCTCCTCCAGACCCTGGGTACCATCTGCACATGAAGCGCTCACTTTATGCATGGTGGGCATAGCCACATGCGTAAAGTGAGCATTTCAATGCAATCCTATGGTGGCGGAATCTCCGCGATTCCGCAAAATTAATGGACATGCTGTGGATTTTGCCGCTATGAGATTCCGGCACAGCAACTGTAGAATCCCATAGGATTGCATGGGATGCGTTTTGTTAGCGTTTTTAAGCGTTTCCGCTGTGGAAAAAAGCAGCAAAAACGCTTAAGGCTATGTGCACACGGTGCGGATTCTGCTGTGGAATTTTCCACGCAGATTTTGCTAAATCTGCAGGTAAAATGACCTGTGTTTTACCTGCAGTTTTAGGCCATGTGCACACGATGCAGATTTCCAGCGGATCCGCAGCAGATTTTACCACGCAGAAACGCTGCATATCCGCATTGTGATGTACAGTAGCATGTTAATCAATAAGAAAAAAAAACCGCTGTGCAGACGCTGCAGATTTTTCTGCGTGGTTTTCTTGTGGTTCAAAATATGCAGCATGTCACTTCTTTTGTGCGGTTTTCCACCTGCTCCATTCTCCAAATCCGCAGGGGGAAATCCACAGGGGAAAACCGCAAGAAAAAAGGAAGAAATCCGCAGGAAAAATGCAGGTCATTTGACCTGCGGATTTCTTCAATTCTGCGCGGAAAATTCCGCAGGTCAAGAAAGTACGTGTGCACTTAGCCTTAGGCTATGTGCACACGATGCAGATTTGCTGCGGATCTGCAGCGGAATTTTCCGCGCAGAAACGCTGCAGATCCGCACTGTGATTTACAGTACAATGTAAATCAATGGAAAAAAAAAAAAAGCTGTGCATATGGTGCAGAAAAATCAGTGCGGAATTGCTGCGGATTTAAAAGAAGTGCATGTCACTTCTTTTGTGCGGATCTGCAGTGTTTCTGGACCTCTCCATGATAGAAATCTGCAGTGGCAAAAACTGCAGAAAATCCGCACAAAATCCGCATAAAAATAGCGGCAAAACCGTGGCTGCGGATTCTGCCAGGAGATGCGGTTTTTGTGCAGAAAATTCTGCACCACTTTTCCTACGTGCGTGTGCACATAGCCTTAGTGCAATTTTAGTGCAGATTTAGTGCAGTTTTTGTGCAGATTTCCCCTGCAGTTTTCCCCTGCAGTTTTCTATAATGGAGCAGGTGGAAAACTGCAGCAAAACCGCACAAAAGAAGTGACATGCTGCTTCTTTTATTCCGCACCAAATCTGCGCGGAAAAATCTGCAGCATGTGCACAGCGTTTTTTGTTTTACATAGCTTTAAATGGTACTGTACATCACGTGCAGTTCTGCTGCAGTTCTGCAGGGCCAAATCTGCTGCAGAACTGCACAGAATCTGCACCATGTGCACAGGGCCTAAAAAACGCAACGTGGGCACACAGCCTTAGAGCTTCCACTTTGCATGCCTCTATACTGTAGGAACATTCCATATTGTAGCTTACATAAATCAATAATTATTAATTTATTGGCCACAATGGGGAATGTTCTCAATGTCCCCCATTGTGGAGTAATAGTGTTCCCTATTCTAAACCCCATACAGTAGTATTGTTCTGTCCTCACTAATTGAAGCAGACTTCATGTAACTTAAACAGGCAGCTAAACCGCTATACCGGGGTCCAATAAGGAGACTGTATGTTAAATCTGTATTTTATTGAACGTGGTGGTATATTGATGCGGTGAAACTACAAATAAAACATATACATATACTGAGTCAATACAGGGTACATCAGGAATATATACTGTATCATACATAACACATTAAGAATCAACATCTGCACTACTAGCTGATGAGAGGAAACTAACTGAGCAGGCTCATCTGAGACAGTAATTAGATATGGGAAGCATGTTAGCTTACCAGCGATGCTGTCGCAAAGGGAGAAGAGAAATGTGATGCTTCCAGAATGCAGGCTGAGAGAAAATGGAGAACTGGAGGGGAAATGGGGGCTGGACTAACCATGATTCTTTGCAAAACTTACCAGGGTGCCTTGCAAACTTTTCCAGAATACATTGTGATCGGAGGGAAAAATAGAAGCAAAAATGAAAGTAAAATAGAATAACACTGCGGTTATGACTCTGGCCACTAGATGGAGCCAGAAACAATGAAAACAATAGAATCTATAGAAAACTGAACATTCTATATATTCTCAATACATAATTGGAAATATTATCAAATAGAAAGTCAAAGGTTGTGGATTAGATGTCGGAGACAGAACACTCCCCGTCTGGCATCAAACGGATGTCACTATTCTTATTCTCCGAAGACAACAATAGGACCAGCTCAGTTACTGGTCTGGAGAATGTCTTAAGTTCATTCCCTTTGGCCTTCTTAAGTTTGACTTTGCGGACGTTGCCATCCTTATTCGGGAATGTTGCAGTCACTAGTCAAAGTGGCCACTGGTTTCGATGGGCTTGACAGTCTTTCACAAGGACGAGGTCACCAATCTTCAGATTAGGCCTGGTAGATTGCCACTTCATCCGTGGCTGCAGGGTAGACAAATATTGTTTGCGCCACCTGTCTCAGAATGTATTGGCAAGACTTTGTACCTGTCTCCATTGGTGCTTGTAGAAGTCCTTAACATCGAGTCCTCCTGGAGGAGCACTAGATAGTCCTGTTTTCTGGGTGAGAAGAGTAGCTGGAGTCAATAACAAGGGTTCCTCAGGGTCATTAGGGACTGGAACCAAGGGCCTTCCGTTGATTATAGCTGCGGCTTCTGCCAAGAAGGTGCTTAGGCTTTCTTGGGTAAGTCTAGCTGCCCGCTACCTGAAGAAGAGTGAGTCAAGAATTCTCCGTACTAGACCAATCATTCGTTCCCAAGATCCTACCATATGCGAGGAGTGAGGTGAGTTGAATGACCATGTGCAACCTTTGTCACTGAGGAACCTCTCGAGAGTCTTATGGTCTAGATTTGAAGGTATTCACAATTCCATTGCTGCACCAATGAAGTTGGTACCTCTGTCTGAACGTATATGTTTGATAAGACCACGGATGGCAATGAAACGTCTCAAAGCATTGATGAAGCTTGAAGTGTCAAGTGACTCAATGAGCACTATGTGGACGGCTCTGATTGACAGACAGGTAAACATGACAGCCCAACGTTAACTATTAGCTTGTGTGACGAGTAACAACTGACCAAGGCCCAAACAGTATCGAGACCAACGCTGGTAAAAGGAGGGTCTGGGCTGAGTCTATCTGCTGGTAGGTCAGCCATCTTTTGGGTTTGGGAGGAACCACAAAGCTTACGGCAGGTAATGCATTTGTAGATGACACTACTGGTGAGTTTCTTTGCACCAACAATCCACAGGCCAGCAGTTCTGATGGCTCCTTCTGTAAATAGTGTTCCTTGGTGTTTGACCAGATTGTGGTAGTGTTGTACGATTAGGTAGGCAACATGACATTTTCCAGGAATGGTAAGAGGGAATTTCTCCTCAAACTCCATTTTAGCTTCTTTGAGGTGGCCTCCTACTCTCAGCAGACTATTGTTGTCGATGAATGGGTCGAGTTTTCTCAATGCGCTGCTCGCTGGTATTAGAGCTTTGTTAATGAGACATCGGATTTCCACAGAGTAGTTTTCTCTCTGAACAGTGGAGATGATGTGGTTTCTGGAAGATTCCAAGTGGAGGTAACATAGGTATTTTACCAACCTTTACATTTTTCTGTGTCACAAGCTCTGGTGATCTTGAATGAGTGAGCTATATGAGTCAGGCAGGTAATGGCTCGAGTAAGTGACTTCCAACTTGAAAATTTGTCAAATCTATGGGATCCAAGCTGGATAGCAGAAGTCATTGTATGAAGTGTAGACACCTGAGGGCGGATTTCATCATCTGAGTCCTCTCCTACTAGTTCAAAGGTGTCTGGACAACGTTCCTCAGTGTACAATAGTTTTGGTCCTGAGAGCCATGTTGTGCTTCCTAGTCGGCTTGCGTCAACTGCTCTAGTTGCATGATCTGCAGGATTTTGGTCCGTGGGAATGTAATGCCACTGTTTTGGATGAACTAATCTTCTAATTTGTAGCACTCTGTTGTTGACATAAACATAGAATCGTCTGGTTTCATTGTAGATGTAATCCAGGAATACTTTGCTGTCTGAGTAGAACTTGGCTTGTGTCAGGTCGATATCCATCTCAGATGCGATGAACTCTGCTAACTCACTGCAGCACAAAGTTCTAACCTTGGTATGGTGTGCTCTGGTAGTGGAGTAAGTTTGGCCTTCCCCATAACGAATCCAATGTGGTTCTGACATTTGGAGTGCACAGTTTTAAGATAAGCAACAGCAGCAATTGCTTTGACAGAAGCATCTGCAAATACATACAGTCTTTGGCTTTGTATTTCTGTAGACGGCACAGGGGTGTATGGTCTTGGAACATTCAGGTTGGAGAGGGCTGCTAACAAGTTCTTCCATACTTCCCACTGGACTCTCTTATCAGGTGGCAGAGGTGCATCCCAGTCAGATGTTTCCTTAGTTAAGTCTCTTAGGCTGTGTGCACACGCTGCGGATTTTGCTGCGGTTCCGCAGCGGTTTTGGCCGCTGCGGACCCGCAGCAGTTTTTGCTGCGGTGCACAGTACCATGATTCCCTATGGGAATCAAAAACCGCAGTGCAGACGGTGCGGAATTTTCCGCGCGGATTATCTGCGGTTTTCAATCCGCAGGAAGAATTGACATGTCAATTCTTTCTGCGGATTCTCCTGCGGTTTGCCATCTCCTCCATTTGAGGAGATGAAAAACCGCAGGGCAAAACCGCAGAGCAATCCGCAGGTAAAACCGCAGGTCTTTTGACCTGCGGATTTTACAAAATCCGCGCGGATGAATCCGCACCTAATCCGCAGCGTGTGCACACAGCCTAAGTATGGCTTTGCCTCGTATAGTAACAGGAGCTGCACAACCCAAGGGATCGTACATACTGTTGATGGTAGACAGGACACCTCTGCGTGTGAAAGGCTTTTCTTCCTGGCTGACCTGAAAGGTAAAAGTGTCTGACTGTAGATTCCAGAGAAGCCCGAGGCTGCGTTGCATTGGTTTGGGGTCTGACCCCAGGTCCAGGTCTCTGAGACTGTTACGCAAGTCTTGTGAAGGGAATGCTTTCATGAGTTCTTGGCTGTTAGAAACCTTACTTCTTAGACCCTAGTCCAGAGCCTCTCACCTTGCCAAATCAGATCTCATACTTTGCACTGACGAGAGCCAACAGCTCGAAACACTGTGTCTGCAAATTGAGATTCTGATTTGGCTTGTATCCTAAGTCATACTACAAGACTCGTTAAAGGGTTGATTGTGACTTGTAGGATCGCTACTACCAAAAGGTGGCGCTGTAGAGTAAAAGTCCTCTTTCTTTCTGAAGAGGCAATTTGCATATTATTTTCCCAGAGGAGCATTGCACGGCGAATAAGTCTCCTTACCTTGACAAGCCACAGCTGGCATGTCACTCTCCGCAAGGAGAAACCTTACTTCTTAGACCCTAGTCCAGAGCCTCTCACCTTGCCAAATCAGATCTCATACTTTGCACTGACGAGAGCCAACAGCTCGAAACACCGTGTCTGCAAATTGAGATTCTGATTTGGCTTGTATCCTAAGTCATACTACAAGACTCGTTAAAGGGTTGATTGTGACTTGTAGGATCGCTACTACCAATAGGTGGCGCTGTAGAGTAAAAGTCCTCTTTCTTTCTGAAGAGGCAATTTGCATATTATTTTCCCAGAGGAGCATTGCACGGCGAATAAGTCTCCTTACCTTGACAAGCCACAGCTGGCATGTCACTCTCCGCAAGGAGAAACCTTACTTCTTAGACCCTAGTCCAGAGCCTCTCACCTTGCCAAATCAGATCTCATACTTTGCACTGACGAGAGCCAACAGCTCGAAACACCGTGTCTGCAAATTGAGATTCTGATTTGGCTTGTATCCTAAGTCATACTACAAGACTCGTTAAAGGGTTGATTGTGACTTGTAGGATCGCTACTACCAAAAGGTGGCGCTGTAGAGTAAAAGTCCTCTTTCTTTCTGAAGAGGCAATTTGCATATGGCTATTAGAGGCTATTTTGTGAAGACTGAGGTTAGAGCAAGCAAGCATCTCTTGGGCTCTCCTGAGAAGACTGATGGTAGTCTCGTTTGAAGGCATGGCTTTCAGACAGTCATCAACATAAAAGTCTTTTTCTATGAATTGTCTGACATCTGATCCATATTCTGTTTCTCCTTCTTGAGGTGACCTTTTGAGTCAATAAATGGCGATTGCAGGAGAACTATTGCCAAAGATGTGCACTCTCATGCGATACTCTGTGACCTCTTTAGTAGGATCATTGTCTCTGTACCAGAAGAATCTTAGGAAGTTCCTGTCTCTCTCTCCCACAAGGAAACAATGGAACATTTGCTGGATGTCAGCGATGGAGGCAATGGAATCCTTACGGAAGCGCATAAGTACTCCCAGCAGTTTGTTATTGAGATCTGGTCCTGTCAGTAAAGCATCATTCAGGGAGATATCATCTAACTTAGCACTGGAGTCAAACAGCACTCTAATCTGGCCCTGTTTCTTAGGGTTGTATACTCCAAAAATGAGTAGGAACCAGCATTTTTCAGAGGCTTTGAGAGTGGGAGCTAGTTCTGCATGGCAGTTCTCAAAAATCTTTGACATGAAGGAGAAGTGATCTCTCATCTCTGGTTTCCTTTGAAGATTATGTTTGAGAGAGGAGAAAAGTTTTAATGCCTGATTTCTGTTGTTTGGTAGATGTGGTCTGTGGGTTCTGAAGGGAGAGGTGCGACCCAGCTGTTGGTCTCATCTTTTACGAGTCCCTTGTCCATTACCTCTAAGAACAACTTGTCCTCTACCGACATTGCTACTTGGTTGTCTTGTTTAGTTCTCTGGAAGACTGTGCACCCCAGCTGATCCTCATAGCTTCCTAACACTATACTGCTGTCATGAGTAAAGTCTATTAAATGATTGGGTAGTTGGATGCTGTGTGGTAGTTCCTTGACATGGAACTCGTTATTGCAAGGTTGAAACAGAGATGGGCGCCCTTTCTCCAATGTATTTGTTAGCATATTTGTCACAGAAGATGGGGCGTGCATATGTCCCAAGCATACGTTTCCTATTATGACCCATCCTAGGTCTAGCCTTTGGACATAGGGAGCATTGTGGAGTCCATTGATATGACTTCTCACTGTATGAACCTGTAGGATATCTCTTCCCAGCAGCAGTATTATCTGTGCCTGAGGGTCGAGTTCCGGTATAAGGTGTGCTATGCGTTTCAAGTGAGCATGATGGATTGCCACATCTGGAGTAGGGATTTCAGATCTGTTGTCTGGGATCTGATTACACTCGATGATTGTAGGTAGTAGTAGGCAGAATTGTCCGTTGAAGGACTCAATTTGGTAGTCAGTGGCTTTCCTGCTCACTGTTGTCACAGTACCTGCACATGTCTTTAATGAGTAAGGAGTGCTTGGTCCTTTAGTGTTAAATAGGTCAAAGAATGTTGATCTAGCCAGGGATCGATTACTTTGATCATCCAAGATAGAATACAGTCTTACAGCTTTGTCTCTATGGCCCTTTGGGTACACTCTGACGAGGCATATTTTAGAACAGGACCTACTGTCTCTTGTCCCTTTACAGACTTCAGTACATTGTGAAGTGATCTCTGGCATAGCTGCATCAGTGCTCCTTTCCTCCCCGCCATGCTCACTGTCAGCTGGCGTATTCTGTGCACTCCATGGAGCTGGGCCAGGGTGTAGGGCAGTGTTATGATCTGTGGTGCCACATTCTGTGCATTTTACACATTACCTTACAATCCTTGGCAAGATGAGTGGTGGATGAGCAGCACTTGTAGCAGATACCGTTCTCTTTCAGGCAGCTTCTGCGATCCGGCATAGATTTTCCTCTGAAGGCTCTGCATTTCAGGAGATGATGAGGCTTCTGATGGAGCGGGCATTGCTTGTCAGGGTCCTGTACCTTTGTCTCTGATTGAGAGCAGCCAGCAGACCTGTAATTGGAACTTGGAAAAGAAACATAAGTCTTGTGCACTGCCACAGATGTTCTGCGTGGGGTTTGCAGCTGGTGGCGGTGTGGCATATGACATTGCAAAGTCAAAGCTGGGATCATTTCTGATTGTCGCTTGTTCGTGTACAAAGTCTACAAAAACGTTTGTATTTGTACGTGGAACCACGTGTGAGTCACCTCTCCTGTAGATTGTAGGGCATCTTTTGGACTATAGGGTTAACACCTTTGGCTGTGTCAAGGTATGCAAGTCCTTATAGGTCACCTGCACATTTGGCAACTAGGACCTCCTTTAGCAGGTCACCTAGCTCTCTAAGTTTTGGGAGACCTTTGTTAGATATTTTAGGAGAGTCATCGATTCTTTTGAACAAGGCTCTCTATTACCTCTACTGAGCCGTAACACTCATCTAGCCTCTTCCAGATCTCTTTGAGGCCAATTTGAGGGTGATTTATATTAATGTCTTTGATCCTTACTGCGTGTTTGACTGACTCTTCTCCTAGATATTTGACTAAGAGGTCTATCTGTTCCCTGTGTTGTAGCCCCAAGTCTCTATTGACATTTTGAAAGGAAACTTTCCAAGCTCTGTAACCTTCAGTGTGGTCAGTGAATTTCATGAGTCCCTTGGTAACCAGATCACGTCATGTGAAGAACTTAGCAAATTCTGTTGTGAACCGATTGTCAGCAGAGTATACTGGTGATGGGTCACCCTGATAGTGATGTGCGGTGCGTTCATACCTGTTAGTATCCTCAGGGTGGTGCCAGCCAGTGTCATATTGCTTTTGTCTGACATGCAGTGTGTCAGCAAGGTGATTCACGTTGGTTACCTGGCGAGGGGCAAGGTAGACATTAGCAGAGTTGTTTTGCTCCACGTTTTCCTGGAGCTGAGCCTCATGATGACTCTCACTCGCTTCACTGGATGTTTCGTGTTCTTGGTTATAGTTTGGATCAGGAAGTTCATTAACATATTGGGATGTTCGATGTGGTGAATCTTGCATCGGCAACTTCAGACTTGACGTACTGCTATGGTTATGCAGCTCAGGGTTGTGCGTGGCTTCTAGTGATTCTGCCTCGGCTAGTGCTGCAGCAGCCTCTCTTTTTACTGCTAGGCTCTCTAAGGTGGCATCCACACGTGCATTCTCTAACTGGGTCTTTCTCTCTTGCTCATCTTTCTATGCATAACCTTCTCTCTTGCTCCTCACTTTTTAAGCGTGACTTCTCTCTTTCTAAGTGTAACCTTCTCTGTTGAGCCTCTCTCTCTATGCGTGACTTACTCTCTAGATCTTCTAGGCGTGCTTTCTCTAATTTAAGTTACATCTCTTCTTCAGCATAGCTTGCTCGCTTTTGGCAGCTTCAGCATTCGCATGTGCAATGGCGACCGTGCTGCTGATAGATACAGTCTTTGAGGAATCATAGAATCATAGAATCGTAGAGTTGGAAGGGACCTCCTGGGCCATCTGGTCCAACCCCCTGCTTAAAGCAGGATTCGCTAAATCATCCCAGTCAGATGTCTGTCCAGCCTCTGTTTGAAGACTTCCATTGAAGGAGAACTCACCACTTCTCGTGGCAGCCTGTTCCACTCATTGATCACTCTAACTGTCAAAAAGTTTTTTCTAATATCTAATCTGTGTCTCCTCCCATTCAGTTTCATCCCATTGCTTCTAGTCTTTCCTTGTGCAAATGAGAATAAAGTTGATCCTTCTACAATGTGACAGCCCTTTAGATATTTGTAGACAGCTATTAAGTCTCCTCTCAGTCTTCTCTTTTGCAAACTAAACATTCCCAAATCCTGCAACCTTTCCTCATAAGACAGGGTTTGCAGACCGGTCACCATTCTGGTCGCTCTTTTCTGAACTTGCTCCAGTTTGTTGATGTCTTTTTTAAAATGTGGTGCCCAAAACTGGACACAATATTCCAGATGAGGTCTGACCAAAGAGGAGTAGAGGGAAATAATGACTTCACGTGATCTAGACTGTATGCTTCTGTTAATACATCCTAGAATTGCATTTGCCTTTTTTGCTGCTGCATCACACTGTTGACTCATATTCAGTCTGTGATCTATTAGTATACCCAAGTCTTTTTCACATGTGCTGTCACATAGCCCTATTCCTCCCATTCTATATATGCTTTTTCCATTTTTATTGCCCAGATGTAGTACTTTGCATTTCTCCCTGTTAAAAACCATTCTGTTAGTTGCTGCCCACTTCTCCAGTTTATTTAAATCTTTTTGAATCCTCTCTCTCTCTTCTCTAGTATTAGCTATCCCTCCTAGCTTTGTGTCATCAGCAAATTTAATCAGTTTACCCTCAATTCCTTCATCTAAATCGTTGATAAAGATGTTGAACAATACAGGGCCCAGGACAGAGCCCTGTGGTACCCCACTTGAGACATTCTTCCAACTGGATGTGCAGCCATTTACGACCACTCTTTGGGTCCGATCACTAAGCCAGTTATGAATCCACCTAACAGTTGCCTTGTCCATTCCATACTTAATCATTTTTTCAATAAGGATTGTATGAGAGACTTTGTCAAATGCTTTGCTGAAGTCAAGATATACTATATCTACAGCATTTCCTTGATCCACCCAATCAGTGATACCGTCATAGAAGGAAATTAAGTTAGTCTGACATGACTTATTAGTTACAAACCCATGCTGACTCTGTTTAATCACTTCATTCTTATCCAGGTATTGACATACATGTTGTTTAATAATTTGTTCAAAGATCTTTCCTGGTATAGAAGTCAGACTCACCGGCCTATAGTTACCTGGGTCCACCTTCTTCCCCTTTTTGAAGATAGGAACAACATTTGCTCTTCTCCAGTCTTCTGGCACTTCTCCTGTTCTCCAAGAATTTTCAAAGATTATAGAGAGGGGTTCAAAAATTTCTTCTGCTATCTCCTTCAGTACTCTGGGGTGTAATTCATCTGGACCTGGAGACTTGAATTCATTTAGGCTAGCTAAGTGTTTCCTCACTATCTTTCTGTTTATAGATATCCTGGATTCTTCTATTCCCTTAATAGGACAGTGAATAACAGTTGATGTTACATTTCCTTTCTGAGAGAAAACAGATGCAAAATAGGAATTTAAAAGTTCAGCCTTCTCAACATCCTGTCTTACCATTTCATCATTTTCATCCTGTAAAAATCCTATGGCATCTTTGACTTTTCTTTTACTTTTGACATATCCCCAAAATCCTTTATTGCTTTTGACATCTCTTGCAAGCCTCAATTCATTTTCAGCTTTAGCTAATCTGATTTGTGCCCTGCAGGTTCTGCAGACAGCATTATATTCTTCTTTAGATATGCCTCCCTCTTTCCATTTTATAAACATTTTTTTCTTCCTTTTTAGCATGTGCTTAAGTTCTGTGTTCATCCATCCTGGTTTCCTTAACTGCTTCCTATTCTTCCCTCTTTTCGGAATTGTTAACAACTGTGCTTTGAGAATTTCATTTTTCAAGATTTCCCATCCTTCCTGGACATTTTTGTCTTTAAGGATATCCAGCCATTGGATCCCTCCAATTCTCTTTCTGAATCCCTTAAAATCTGCCTTTCTGAAATCTAACCTTGACGTCTGAGTCTTCACAGGTCTTCCGCCTCTAGTTATCCAAAATTCTAAAATAGCATGGTCGCTACCTCCTAGGGTCCCAGCCACTTTTACCTCCTCAACCATTTCCTCCCTGTTTATAAGGATTAGATCCAAAGTAGCAGTTCCCCTTGTTTTCTCCCTTACCTTTTGGAAGATAAAGTTGTCAGCAAGAGAGGATAAGAATTTCCTTGACCTGTTAGTTTTGCCTGAGAGAGATTCCCAACAAATGTCTGGATAGTTGAAATCTCCCATGACAACTATGTCATATTTTTTGGAGAACTTGGCCATTTGATGCATAAAGAGTTCATCCATAGCTTCAGGTTGCACAGGCGGCCTGTAGTAAATGCCTACAATGGTGTCCTTTCCATTGTTCTGTCCTTGTATTCTTACCCAAACAGTTTCCACAGAACTCCCAGTCTCTGAAGCTTCAATCTCTGTGCAGATATACGCGTTTCTAACATACAATGCGACACCCCCTCCTCGTTTATCAAGTCTGTTTCTTGCAAATAAGTTGTATCCTTCTAGTCTTGTATTCCAATCATGTGTATTGTCCCACCAAGTTTCAGTGATTCCAATGACATCATATTTCTTTTCCTGTGTTAGTAGTTCCAATTCTCCTTGTTTGTTGCCCATGCTTTGTGCATTAGTATAGAAACATTTTAGTTTGTGATTGGTTTCTCTTTCTCCAATACTTTTATTAATTAGATTCTTTCGTCTTTGTTCTTCCTTTCCACTTCTAATAGCAGAGTTCTCAATAGCATTTGTCAGGTGTATGGCTTTTTCTGGTCTTTTGCTTCCCTTCCCATGTTGTTCTAGTTTAAAGCTCTCCTTACAAGTGTAGCAAGGCGACTTCCAAATACATGCTTTCCAGTCTTCGTAAGGTGCACCCCATCTCTAGCAAGTAGTCCATCGTATAAGTAGTTCACTCCGTGATCCAGAAATCCAAATCGTTGCTGACGGCACCATCGACGTAGCCAGTTGTTCACCTGCAGAATCTTATTCCACGGATGTAGCGTATTTTGTCCTGTGTGATTTGTGGGACATGGTGTCTTGGGGGAATGCTTGGCTGTGCAGAGATTGCTGTAGCTGTATTAGTCTCTGTGTAGCCAGTGACTTGAATCTCGCTAGATGGATTTCTGCAGTTTCACTAGTTCCTGAAAGCTGGATGGAAGGCTGTCTTTTCCCTGAATTGCAATAGCTGGTTGGCGCTGTGTAACTGGCCTCTGCAGGATGGAAGACTCTTCTATCTCTGAGTTCCCACTAGCTGGATAGCCGTTGTTTCACTGCAGTCCTGAAAGATGGAAGGCTCTTCTCTCTGTATTCCCACTAGCTGGAGAGCCACTGTTTCACTGTTCTGTCCTCACTAATTGAAGCAGACTTCATATAGCTTAAACAGGCAGCTAAACCGCTATACCGGGGTCCAAGGAGACTGTATGTGGAATCTGTATTTTATTGAACATGGTGGTATATTGATGCTGTGAAACTACATATAAAACATATACATACACTGAGTCAATACAGGGTACATCAGGGATATATATCATACATAACACATTAAAGGGGTTGTCCGGGCTTTTCACATAATCTCAGTACATATCTGGGCTGCAGAATTATGACAATAAGTAATTTACTTTCTGTCACTAGTTTGCACGGTTTTCTAGATATTCTGAACAGAACGTCCAAGGGGGGGGTGTTATGGCATTGAAATGAGAACTGGTCGTAACCTCCTACTCTACTCCAAACATGCCCTCTGTAGCAACAACCCAACCCTCCATAGCTACAGGCCCTCCCCGTCCACATGAAGAAGCCCTCATCACACAGTAACAAATCCTTCCCCTCTAGCAGCCTCACTGCAGAGAGCTGCTCCTCCCCCAGACATACGCTGAACAGTGATCTATGGAAAGTGAAACTAGTGAGGAGTGTGTAATTGCACTTTGAATTTTTTCCCAATCTCCAGTACATTATATGGTAAAATAAATGACATGATTTAAAAGAACAACTCGTCCTGCAAAAAACAACAACAAGCCTCATATGTCTGTATTGCCGGAAAAATAGAAAAGTTATGGAAGAAGGAGAGGGAAAAACGAAAAACAGAAAAAACAGAAAATTGCCCGGAGGTGATGGGAAAATACATAAATAAATTGCAGCTTGTCTTTCCCAGCACTGGCAGAGGTGAATGGTCCACGTGCACCGCTTATGTATTTCTGCTAGAAACATTATAAAGTGATAGGATATAGGTACACACCTTACACAGGCTGGAGGTATGCCAGGATCAGAAAGGAATAGTGAAAAGCTAGGAAGGAATGAAGGAAGGGCTCTTCAACAACACAAACAAGCCCTTTATTTATAGTACCAGAATCCTTAGTATCATATACTGTATATCTCCATGCATACACCCCCCAACACTTCACACTGTTACAGCTGCTGATTGGACAGGCTGCTCCCATCAGTATTTGTGTCATTAGAGACACAGTGCTCACACATACACTGCACCAAATCTGCTGCTGTGTGAAGACATCAGTGACACAGAGCTGTCTCATTCACACAGCAGAGGCTTTGTCACACAGCAGATTACATCAGTGACTGCCATCCCCTGTGCAGATTAGAAGCTGCAGACCCCCATCACTGGCCATCACACAGTCTGTTCTCACTGCTGCCAGCAGCCTGGGACAGTGAGGGAAGGAATTACTGATAATGAGTTATGTATTGTAATCATGGAGTGGCCCAGAATACAGGACGACTTTCCCTCCTCCTCACTAGTTTCTCTTTCCATAGATCACTGTTCAGCATGTGTCTGGGGGAGGAGCAGCTGGGTGGTCTGCTATCTGCAGTGAGACTGCTAGAGGGGGAGGATTTGTTACTGTGTGATGAGGGCTTCTTCATGTGGACGGGGAGGGCCTGTAGCTATGGAGGGTGGGGTTGTTGCTACAGAGGGCATGTTTGGAGTAGAGTAGGAGGTTACAACCAGTTCTCATTTCAATGCCATAACACAACCCCCCTTGGATGTTCTGTTCAGAATATCTAGAAAACCATGCAAACTAGTGACAGAAAGTAAATTGCTTATTGTCATAATTCTGCAGCCCAGATATGTACTGAGATTATGTGAAAAGCCCGGACAACTCCTTTAAGAATCAACATCTGCACTACTAGCTGAGGAGGGGAAACTAACTGAGCAGGCTGATCTGAGACAGGAATTAGATATAGGAAGCATGTTAGCTTACCAGTGATGCTTTCGCAAAGGGAGAAGAGAAATGAGATGCTTCCAGAATGCAGGCTGAGAGAAAATGGAGAACTGGAAGGAAAATGGGGGCTGGATTAACCATGATCCTTTGCAAAACTTACCAGGGTGCCTTGCAAACTTTCCCAGAATACATTGTGAATGGAGGGAAAAATAGAAGCAAAAATGAAAGTAAAATAGAATAACACTGCGGTTATGACTCTGGCCACTAGATGGAGCCAGAAACAATGAAAACAATAGAATCTATAGAAAACTGAACATTCTATATATTCTCAATACATCATTGGAAATATTATCAAATAGACAGTCAAAGATTGTGAATTAGATGTCGGAGACAGAAAAAGTATTTTCCCACAAATAGTCCCATACAGTGTTTCCCAAATTTGTCCCTATATAATTATAACATCTTCCAATTGGCCTTCTAATTCTGTCCCCTATACAGTAATTATATCCACATCTTATAACAATCATGTGATAATGTCCCCCACCCTGGCCCTTACCATGTAATAATGTCCTCCCATCATGTAATAATTTTATTCTACCTGGCCCCAATCCTGTAATAATGTTCCCATCCTGAAATAGTGTCCTTCATCTTGAAATAATGAAACGTCCCCATCCTTTAATAATACCCCCCTTATTGGCTCCTGTTTTTAATATAGTGGCTCCTTTTTTTTAATATAGTCCTCGATATTGGCCCCTTCCTATAATAGTGTTCAATATCCTTGCGTCCAGCCTTTAATATTGTCCCACATCCTGGCTTCTCTCTTTAATAATGTCCCCTTCCTGGCCTCTTTCTTTCTCTCATCCTGGACCCTTTCTGTAATAATATTCCTACATGCTGGGCCCTTCCTGTAATAATGTCCCCCTTCTTTACACCTTTCTTTTGTAATGTCCCCCATTTGGCACCTTTCTTTCATAATATCCCTCATCCTGGCCCCTTACTGTGATATTTTCCCCTGTCCTGGAGCTCTTGTGCAACACATTAATAAAAAAATGACTCATCTTACCTGTCCCCGCTCCCATGATGTTCAAGGTACGTCCTCTTCCTCCTCCATTGTTGGCCCAGGGAGGCTGACCATGACAGTAACATTACACCCGCAAAGCATTCCAGGACAATCTGCGCTCTAATATGGCATTCCTTCCCTTCTGAGAAGGCCGACGTTATCTGCTGGTCTCCGATTGGCTAGTGGTCTGTTTACCTAATAACGGTGTAGGGAACTGGGGGTTCTCTGCGCTAAAATAGATTTACACTGAATGTGCATCCGAGGACACACATCAAGCTAAAAAAGCGTAGGTGTCGGTGGGCCGCCCTCCTGCATGGGACCGGTCATTACATCCATGGGTAGAAGAGATTTCCAAATCATGTGATTCTTCTTTTCTTTACATTTTACACATTGTACTAACTTACTGGGAATTTGGGTTGTATTACTTCTTACAGAATAATACTACACTGCTCAAAAAAATAAAGGGAACACTTAAACAACCAAGTAAATCAAACTTTTGTGAAATCAAACTGTTCACTTAGGAAGCAACACTGATTGACAATCAATTTCACATGCTGTTGTGCAAATGCATTAGACAACAGATGGAAATTATTGGCAATTATCCAGACACCCTCAATAAAGGAGTGGTTCTGCAGGTGGGGACCACAGACCACATCTCCTGGTGTACTGCCCCCTCCACATCTCCTGGTGTACTGCCCTGTCTCCTGGTAGCACCTCCAGCCTCTGGACACTATGCTGACAGACACAGCAAACCTTCTTGCCACAGCTCGCATTGATGTGCCATCCTGGATGAGCTGCACTACCTGAGCCACTTGGGTTGTAGAGTCTGTCTAATGCTACCACGAGTGTGAAAGCACAACCAACATTCAAAAGTGACCAAAACATCAGCCAGAAAGCATGGGTACTGAGATGTGGTCTGTGGTCCCCAACTACAGAACCACTCCTTTATTGAGGGTGTCTTGATAATTGCCAATGAGCAGTATACAGTATATTAATTGTATTCTTTCTTATAGAAGACAATATGGTAGTAATACTTGACAATGGTGAGGGTATACAATAAGAAATCTTTTCTCCTTCCTGATTCTTGATTATAGTTATTATCATCATCATATCGGTATCATTGTTTAGATGACGACTAATATTTCTACAGATTCAGCAGATGTGTCCTGTATAACAAACACAGATGGTGCAGATGTGACCTTTAACTCGCAGATGTAGCAGAGTTTATTAGATGTGGCACATACACAGTATTTGGTGTTACGTTGTTTGCTGCCGGAACTATAAACAGTTATAATTACATAAGAATGAAAGTACAATGAGAATGGATGTTAAAAAGTGAGTTAATAACCTTCCTGAGGCTTTTCATCATTATCATCATCAACATCAACAACATCATCAACATCATCATCAGTTTCTTTGATTTATTGAGCCGTTGATATTTTAGTCTAAGTCACAGGTGGGCGCATCCTCCTACGAAATGTAAATGGTGATAATTAAACCCTCTTGTTTCTTAAAACTTCACAGATTTTGTGGTGTCTCGCAATGTATAATATAATTCGACTTCAGAAGGATAATAAAAGAGATGCAGCCCAATCTTGCTTAACGGGAGCCAGATGATCTCTTGGTCTTTAGCTAATGGGAATCAGTTAAATAGTGGATGCCGTAGTTGATATAGCTCATCTGGTGAAGCGGCTTCTCTGAGCTGTAGGTTAGCGTGAGTGATGCAACAGAGCTGGACTTGTCGGATTGCTCAGGAAACAGCAAGGACCAGTCAAGATTGATATGCCGCATTGGCGGGTAGATAAGCAGAGCTGGAAGCACTAGATTCAGCAGAGCCAAATGTGCAGATTGCACTGGAATAGTAGAGGATGTGAAGGCAATCTTTAACCTTGTTATAGAAGTGTGGTTGTAGGCAGAAACAGCAGGGTTGAAGGGGTGGCCCGCACCAGTAATGCTGAGAGGTGTTGGTTATCAGGTAACTTGGCTGAGCAGATTCAGCACCAGGAATAGCAGGTTCATCCCACTGTCGGACCAGTATAACTGGCATTTGCCACATGGCCAGATGGCCCTTGGTTATCAGGTGCCTTCATTCAGTAGAGTAGAAGGTGTGGACAGCAGTTGGAATAGCTAAACTGAGATTTTAGTATTAGCTGGTTGCAGGATAGATGTCTGGAACAGGTATCTAAAATCCAGGCTTTAAGCGGTAGCACAATACTAAAAAACAATACCTAAGATAAAAACAAAATAAGCATATACCCTGTAGTAAGCAAATAAATAGTACAAGTAAATAACATAAGTTACTTAGTTGACACTATTTTGATCAAAAATGTGTAAAAGCCATCCCACCGCCACAAGGTGTACCCCAATTGGGATGGTCTTATCTCTAGTAATAAAGCATCACCTCATGTCAGCTGACTTGAATATTGATGGGGCAGAGCAGGACTCAGGCACCCAGTCATGGAAGCTTCGTAAATAAAATGATTAGCTCAAAAAGGGGAAGCCATGCTCCTGTTTGTACAAAGTACAAGAAACTACAGCAAAACCAAAAAAAAGAGCCGGAGCCTAAGTTGGTATACATACAATGTGTAGGAGAATGCTCACACTGTGGCCAGCACAGCCATACTACCGTAATACCAAGGTGGCGAGTAGATGTCTGAGTCCGCCTTGACAAACCTTGGATGATAACATTAGGTGTGCTTGAAAGGTTACCTTAATAACCCGGCATAAACTAGCACAGAGTGAGCCAGTTATAGTAGAATAAAGCAAAACCCGGCACTAGAGCCAGGAGAGCAGAGTACTAGTAGTATGATATCATTGATCCTTTGAAGCTAAATTTTTCATCTAGATTTGTGATAACACAAAAGAAGCCCCAAAGTTTAAAATTAACACTCCCTCCTTAGGCAGCTTTATATTATTGTATATTAGATGTAGTAGTTCCAGAAATGTTGTGGGCAGTCCCGGTGTGATGTTAGAACTGAGCCAATCACATGCCTCCCTCTGCTGATACCCTTCATCTTTTCTCTTCATTATGCAGGTAAGAGCTGCAGCGGCATCCTCCTCACCTCCCCTACTCCACTAGTCACTTAGGATGTTTTCGTACAATTATGCATCTAGTCTACATTAAAGGGAAACTCTAGACAATGAGACAGTTAGAATTATGGGGGTTCAGAGCAATGTTGTTTATGAACAAGAGAAAGTCAAAGCAAAACAGCAACCAAGTTCCTCCCATCCGGAACTTGTGGGTAACTCATCTCTTCCACAGGGACGTCTGAACCATGGGAGTAATGCTGCTCACGGCATCTTCTTCAGGCAGATTCTGCTGCGGAAATCACATGAAAAATGATCAAAAGAATGAACATAAGTATTTCTATCTAAAAACGACTTGTGCGTGTGTTCATAGGTTTTGAGCTTCTTTTAATCTCTTCAGGTCTCCAAAAAATGCCAAGTGGTTAAAAGAAGTGACATGTTCATTCTTCTGGCGTTTTTTTGCTCTGAAGATTCTCTGTACTTTACAACACAAGTCAATGGGAAAAACTGAAAAGACACTCGAAAGATGTGTTTTTGGATCATTTTGCCATCATTTTTGCTTAAAAAATGCTAATGGTTTCTTCATATTCAATGGAGTGAGAAAATCAACTGGAAATTCACAGGAAAAAGGACATCACAAAACATGTAAAAACCCTCCAAAAAAAAAACAGACGACCAAAACTGTTGGGAAAACGCACAGGAAACGACCTAAAAAAAACTATACAAAGGTTTCCTGAAGCTTCTCCACCTTGAAAAGCTTTGTATGCACATACACTAAAGAAGTTTTCTTCTTTTTGGTGCGGGTCCAAACAGCGGGATTTTTTCTACTCATTGGTAAAAATACAATTCGAAAGCACTGTTGGGCACATGGACCTTACAACACCTATTTTAGACCTTGATTGCAATCCATAGGTTGACCTATTGACTGGATTGAGTCAACCGGATGTCTCCTGAGTGAATTTTAGAGTGTACAATGTGTCCGGATCCAAGTTGTCATCCTTTTATAACAAATCCAGTATTAAAAAAACTGTCTCTGTTAGAATTGGCCCAAAAACAGATGCACACTCTAGATTCCATTTTGCATCGTTTTTTTATTCTGATTGCAACTGAAGCACTTTTTCTACAGGTGTTTCTTAATACCGCTAGCGATCTGGGCACGCACAGTGCTTAAAAAACGGATCTGTTATCCAATGACATAAGAAATGACCATCTATTATTATCCATTTCTCATTGGCTTCAATGTTAAAATAAAACTGATGCAGCTGTTATCTATTTTTTTCTTTGGGCCAGGCAAAGGAGTTCTACAGAGAATGTTCTTTTTGATCCAGCTAATAAATGGATTGCAGTCAAGTGGAAGACATTTTAGGACATTTCCATCCCCCATCAAATAAATGGGGTCCTAGAATACATTATCTTATTTTTAGTGATGAGTAGAGATGGGCGGACACCTGGATGTTCGGGTCCTGCGGGTTCGGCCGAACAGTTACAAAAAGTTCAGGTTCTAGTACCAGAACAGTGCCCAGACCCGAACCCAGACCCCATTCTCTTCAATGTGGGGCCCGAACATCTAGTGTTTGTCCCGCGGTCATGTACATGACAGCGTGGCAAACGCTGCTTCTGATTGGCAGTGAAATCATCCCCGCCGGTCAGAGAGCCACGGTTCCCATACTGTCAAAAGACACTGTAAGCGCTCAGCGGATATCAGTGGTATACATACAGTTTACCTCCGGTCACTGGTGTCAGCTGATGGGACTACTAATCCCATCATCCAACACCTGCTGCTGCTAATTACAGTGTTGGATGCGTCAGCGGTGTTCAATGGCTGTGATGGTGGGTGTGTCCGGTGCTTGGACGTGATTGGTGCTTTCACTTGCAACCATCCCCTGTGATTTGTATGCATTAGCTGTGACCGATGGGTGGGTGTGTCTTGATCCTGGGCATGATTTTACTTTCACTTTCACTTCCCCTATATAATGGGCCTTTGTCAGCAGTTACACATGCCCCCTGAGGAAGGCATTATCGCCGAAACGCCGCGCGTTGGGGTATGGCTGTGGTCTCCCTTGCTGCTCCTTCTTGTGTAAGTGCCTCCTTTATTACCATATTGTATGTTTTTGCCTGTCATCATTCATGTAGGAATTTTTTCCCTGTAGTTATGGTCACGACCATGGGCAAACATTATTTATGTTTAGACAGTTAGACACTTCACAATGTTCATGTATTTCTCATGACTATTTATTTGGAGCTGCCATGGTCACCCGGCCTTTCTTTTCCTACCAATGTCACTTTTTAGCCATGTTCTGTTTGTTTCACCTTTCAATAAAAACCTACTTTGCACTTTACTTTGTGATATGAGGACTTTTTCACTGCTTTTCGTCAGTTGCTATGGTTATATGCAGTGTGTTCTGCACTATCCATTCATGTGCTGGAATCTTGGTTGTGATTACCAACA
Source organism: Dendrobates tinctorius (assembly GCF_039654945.1). Lineage (NCBI taxonomy): Eukaryota > Metazoa > Chordata > Amphibia > Anura > Dendrobatidae > Dendrobates > Dendrobates tinctorius. Next base: position 23,122,535 of record NW_027361784.1, read on the forward strand.
CATCTAAATCACTATGATTTTGATAACCCACTCCAGCACATTTTGCTGTCTTTCATTCTTACTAATTACAGTGAGAGCAGGAATGGCGGATGGGAGTATTCATCAGCCGCACCTGCGTTGTAAATAATTTTTTTTAAAAAACAGCGTGTGCTCCCCTGTATTTTTGCTAACCAGCCAGGCAAAACTCACAGCTGGGGGCTGCAACCCTCAACTGTCAACTTCAGCAAGGCTGGTTATCAAGAATAGAGGGGTCCCCACACTATTTTTTTTAATTATTTAAATAAATAATTTAAAAAAAAAGGCGTGGGGTCCCCCCCATTTCTGACAACTTAATTAAACCATACTTACAACCTCGCCTAATTCCACCAAAGCCCTTGTTCTCCTGTAATAAAACTAAAATTATGAAACAACAATATGCCTACCTGTCCGTCATTCTATCCCATGCAATAATCCATGTCTGGGGGAGAAATAGTTCTCGACCATCCAGGTTAAGAACCAATAGTGAATGAGCTGCTGCGAGCGCAGCATCAGTGACTAGTGGTGACATCACTTAGGCTGTGTTCCCAGCCAGTCTGAACTGCGATAACCTCGGTGAGATCCCCGATAGCACCATAAGAAAAACTCTCACGCTGCTAGTGGGGATCTCACCGAGTTCAGCCCGGCTGGGAATGGAGCCTTAGTGACTGCACGTAACCTCAATGACGTCACCACCGGTCACTGAGGCCGTGGTCGCAGGTGCTCATTCACTAGTGGTTCTCAGCCTGGATGGTCAGGTGCATCTTGGCACCATCCAGGTTGAAAACTCTTTATCAGCAGACAAGGATTACGGCATGGGACAGAGCAATGGACAGGTATGGTATATTGTTGTTTTATTATTTTAGTTTTATTACAGGAGATCGAGGGCTTTGGTGGAATTAGGTGAGGTTGTAAGTATGGTTTAATTAAGATTATTAAAGGAGTCTGTGTCATTTTTTTAATAATTAAAGGACTTTTTTTCTGGGTGTGTGTGCTTTCTTACAGTGTGAGTATGGGGTTAGTAATGGGGGTGTCTTATTGACACCTCTCCATTACTAACCTGGAGGCTTGATGTCACCTAACAATACAAAGGTGACATCAAGCCCCCAACTATCACCCCACTTGCAACCGGTACAGGGCAAGTGGGAAGAGTCAGGCAAGGTGCCAGAATTGGTGCATCTAATAGATGTGCCTTTTCTGGGCAACTGAGAGCTGCTATTTTTAGGCTGCAGGGACAAATATCCATGGCTTCTTACCAGCCCCCAGCCGTCAGCTTTAGCAAGGCTGTTGTCAAAAATGGGGGGGACACCATGCAGTTTTTAAAATTATTTATTTAAATAATTAAAAAAAACAGCATGGGGACTCCACTATTCTTGATAACTAGCCTTGCTGAAGCTGACAGCTGAAGGTTGCAGCCCCCAGCTGTGAGCTTTCCCTGGCTGGTTAGCAAAAATGCAAAGGAACCCACGCCGTTTTATTAAAAAATTATTTATTTACAGCGCATGAGCGGCTGACTTATACTCCCATCATCCACTCCTGCTCTCACTGTTATTAGCAGCTGCAGGTGTCGGATGATGGGAGCAGTTGTCCCATCACCTGACACCAGTGACCGGAGGTAAACTTTATACCTTCGATCACAGCTGAGAGCTCATGCTGCTTTTTAACACCATGGGAACCACGGCTCTCTGACTGGCAGGGATGATTTCACTGCCGATCAGAAGTGGTGTTTGCGGCGCTGCCATGCCCAGTGCAACAAAAACACCCAGTGTTCGAGTAGCCGAACCCGAACAGTAACACATACTTCCTGGTGAAGTCCGTGTTCGGTGTCCATGCTCGAACAGTAGGTGTTCAGTACGGACACCGAACTTTACTGTTCAGGTTCACCCATCTCTAGTGATGAGCGAAGGTGTTATCCGACCATCTACGTGTACTAACCGAGTGTTCGAGTCCCAGCAGCTGCAATCCTTGCATGTGTTAAGGCTGTCCAACAGCCGCGAGACATGCAGCCAGGGACTCGAACATATTTTTCGAGCACGCCAAAGACACTCGGTTAGCACCAGAGCATGCTCGGAAAACACTTTATCGCAGCATGGCCGCTCATCGCTATTTTTTTTCCTTTTTGTCATCCCATAATAGACCCCAAAATGGAAATAAGGCATTCAGCCAACTTATTGGTGGAACATCTCTTTCACCTTTTTTGGGTCTCAAGTCTCCCATATGTTTTTGGACACTGCAGATACAGATTTGTGAACCAAAACCATCGTGACACAATACAAACCTCCTAAATCATTTAACACATCATAATACAACAACTGTAGCCAATGACTAACATCATGAGACTTGTGGTTTACAATGGCAATACAATCAGGAACTTGCTGGTGGGTTCCCCAAGCAATTGTATTTTTGTTTACAGAGAACAATGGAAGAAGATAATGCTGTTAAAAGCATAAGTCATTCAGTGTGTTCTTCATATACAACCCTAAAATGGATTTTGTGTGAAAAGAAAATCCAAAAAAGTGGCGTTCATAGAAACTGAGGTCACATAAATACTTATTGTATGGCGTGTTATTAAAGGTACGCTGGAGTAAGATGCGGCTAAGTCATTAAGAGGTGCACGTCAGTTCATGAATTTTCTTCTTCTTGGAAACCACCGATTCCTTATTGATGACATTTGTAAAAAATGGTGCAAAAATGACAGGAGACATAAAGGAAAGAAGATGCTTCAGAAAAGGGTTTACTTGTCCTTCGACTTCTGCAAGAGTTTTTTTAAAAATACAACATTGGCTCTTAAAATCCAAGTAATCAACAATGACCACCATGAGAGGTATGTGGGAAAGATAGGTGGTAAATGGGTGGGTTCAGCTGATGGGTGAGGGGTCAGAACATTGAAACCCCTGTCCCAAAACATTCAATTAAAGAGCATATTATTTCCTGAAGAAGAGGTCAGACCTTTCCCAAACTTTTTGTACTGTTTAATTGAAAGAATACATTATAAAGTAGAAGCCAACAAGTTTCACAGAGCCAAGAATAAGAAAATGGCGTCCATCTAAGATTCTTCATACGCATTTATTTTATGCATCTATATTCTGTAATTTTCTTTATACATACAGTATGTGGAAATATTTAGGTAGTAAAATCTCACAATTTGGCTTTCGATTTCCTTCCACACAGAAATAATAGACTTAAAAGACCCAAGACAGAAATTGTCCACAGATTCCAGCCAAAGTGAGACTCAGACGATTATAGCAAGTCAGGAAGCTCGAGTTTGTGGGATTTCATCTATTGCACATAATAAATCTATGGATTTCCCCAATTCATCATCTAAAAGGTACAAATCTGCACAATTTGGCTGGAAGGCCGGGAGAAAAATACGATTGGGAAGTTCTCCTTGGAGTTAACAGATGCATCAGAGGAGCTGCTGTTGACCCCTAGATGGTAATTTTCTCAGTTTAATCCCGATCAGTGTACATATATCTGTCTATACAATTAATATGACAGTGAGCTTTATGTTACACTATAGGTTCAATCTTCACAAAAAAGATTCTGCCTCTCGTGTGTCAAACACAGCTGCACAATTCTCCGGATTCCCCATAGTGAGGGAAAATAAATCCATCATTAAAAAGAATGAATAAGCATTCGTATAATGCTCAATTATGTCCTTTTCCTGGAACTTTTACACAATAGTCTAAAGACATAAAGTACTGTGCAAAAACTGTAGGCAAATGTGCAAAATTGCTGCAAGTAAGAATTCTTTAAAAAAAAATAGAAGCTTTGATAATTTATTTTTTTTATTATCTAACAAAAAGCAAAGTGAATGAACAAAAGGGAAACATAAATTACATCAATTTTTGGTGTGACCTGTTCACCCTTTGCCGTCACTTCTTCTCGGTACTTGTCACTTGCACACAATTTTTAAAGGAACTGAAGAAAGTTATTCCAAACATCTTGGAGAACTAACCAAACATCTCCTGTGGATGTTGCTTGTGCAAATCCTTTAATCTCTTGATGTGACCTCAGACAGACTGGATGAGATCAGGGCTTAGCAGGGGCCATATCATCACTTCCAGGACTCCTTGTTCTTCTTTACTCTGATGAAAGCTCTTAATGACATGGACTGTATGTTTGGGATCATTGTCCTGCTGCGGAATTCATGTGGAGCCAATCAGAATATTGCACAATTGGAGCACATGATGGTTAAAGTGAGCCTGTCACCCCCCCAGGCGTTTTTTCAGTTAAAGAGCCACCTTCAGCAGCACTGCATTATTTGAAGGTGGCTCTTCTTTTTCTGAACCCTAGTAACGCTTAAATATTGACTTTTATAACTAGCTCCTCATACCTGTAATGTGTCCCATAGGTATGTTGTGTCCCCCCTGTATCAGCTGCCTACCATCCGTCCATCATGCCTGTCCGGTGTCTCGGCGCCGCCCACCATCCATCCATCATGATGGCCCTGTTCGCCGCCGCCTCCTTCTGTTTGAATGCCGGCGCCTGCGCTGTGACAAGAGTTCTCGGGCATGCGCAGTGCACGCTGCCCGAGAACCGACATCAGGCTATTGCGCCTGCGTGTTGCGGAGGTCCTAGCCCCGCAGTGTGAATACATCATAACACACTGTGGGGAGGGACCTGGGGCCTCCACAACACGCAGGCGCAATAGCCTGATGTTGGTTCTCGGGCAGCGCGCAACATCAACAGATCTGTGGTTAGTTCTTCTAGTTGTTTGGAATAATCTCCCTAAAAAGTTCCTCAAAAAGTATGTGTAAGTGTACCTAGAAGAACTGATGTCAAAGGGTAGTGGGTGACTTAGTGTGCTTTGGGAAGACACAACATTGTGGTGGCAACTAGCTTTGGAGAAGGATACCAAACTTACTAACATTTAGAACACAAAATTTGGAACATACAAGCTCTGCTTCCAAGAAACCCCCCTTTTGGACTGTTGCTTGCTAAACTGTGTCCCTCGTTTGATTCCCAGGATTGTTCTGGCAAAGAACTATTGGGAAATACATGTAATTGAGGAGTGGAGGTGGGAGGTTGACAATTGTAATCATTGCCTCTTTAGAGTAGTAGGCTGTAATGGGATAGCAGTGGGTAGGGTCAGCATGTGACTATGTGCGGGCTTTCAAAAAGCAGTCTGCGTTGCGACATCAGTTCAGAGGGGAACCAAAAGGGTTTGGGCTTTGGTACACGTCCGCCCTTGGAGAAGTTATCATTATGCCCAGAAGGACCGCAAATACTAGTAGTCTTCATATAGTTGAAGTTACTTAGAAACCTTGAATATTCACTCTTGTAGTGCAGTAGATTAAGGCTCTGTGCCCACGATGCGATTTTTAAGAGTTTTTGCAGCGATTTCGGCGTGAAAACGCTGCAAAAACGTTTAAAAATCTTGTACATGACGCCCCCCATGCATTCCTATGGCATTCCGCACATGCTGTGCTAATGCTGCGCTTTTTTCCGCGGCGGAATCGCATCACGGAAAAAATCGCAGCATGCTCATTCTTTTGTGCGGAATCGCAAAGAATTGCCGCGGTTCCGCACCCATAGGAATGCATGAGAATCGCTTACTTCCCGCATGTGGCTATGCCCACCATGCGGGAAGTTAAGCGTCTCATGTGCGGTTGGTACCCACGGTGTGGAGGAGAGGAGACTGTCCTCCAGGCCCTGGGTACCATACCCCTGTAAAAAAAAGAATAAAAAATAAACAATCGGGGTATATTTACCTTCCGACGTCCCGCGCTGCATTCCCGGCCTAGCGTTCCCAGTAATGCCTTGTGGCAAGGTCCTGTGATGACGTAGTCTCGCGTGACTCTAGCGGTCTCGTGAGATCGCTATAGCAACGCGAGACCAACGTCATCACAGGTCTCGCAAGGCATCGCTAGGAACGGGAGCGCCTCTGAGACTGCGCGGGACGTCGGAAGGTAAATATACCCCGATTTTTTATTTTTTTATCATTTTTAACATTTTATCTTTTACTATTGATGCTGCATAGGCAGCCTCAATAGTAAAAAGCTGGTCACACTTGTCAAACACTATGTTTGACGAGTGTGACCAACCTGTCAATCACTTTCCAAGCGATGCTTCAAATCGCTTGGAAAGTGCTTGAGAAAATCGCGGCAAAATCGCAAACAGAATTGCGGTAAAATCGCGGTGAAATCGCGCGGGAAAAAACGCGCGATTTCTGGGAAGGAGTCCGGTTTTCACTGTGCCTTATTCCTCTTGCACCTCATGCTCCTTTTTACACAGCCTCCTTCTGCACCTCACAATCCTCCTTTATACACAGCATTTTTCTGCAGCTCAGCTTTTATATATACACAGTGGCAGGCAGTGTCACCGGGCAGTCAGCGCTGCCCTGTTCCCTCCATGCCAGCACTGCCCCGTCCCCTCCATGCCAGCAGTGGCCCTCTGCCGCTCTCAGGTCATTCCCATTAATCCCATTAGGCCTGTGAGAACCCGTAGCGGTTTGCGTTTCTTCCTGCTGGCGTACATGATGTTGGTGTTCATGTCGCTGCTCTTCTCCAGCACAGACTGACAGCGGGGGCTCTGCCAGTGTGTGGTGGGTTTCTTCTTTCCTCCTTCTTTCCAGGCCAGCAGCTGGTGTACAGATCCAATCCCGGGTCCGGAGAGTTTCTGGGCTTTATGTCTCAATCAGCACATTGGCAGTGGCGAGCAGTGCAGACAGAGTGAAACTCCGGAGCGGGGCTGTCACTGCTGCCGGAGAGGATGGCACCGCCACACACCGCCTGCTGCTGTTGCTTTTTTTCCTCTTTTGCCTGTCTGAACTCTCGATAGATGAGAGATCCTGGGCAGCTAAAGGACCTGTGATGATGTCACGACCATGTGACCAGTCACGTGTCTAGGTGGAGGAGTCAGATGCAGGGCTGTGCTGGTGCTGGAGTAGAAGTGTCAGCTCTTGTCACAGAGCAGGGTCTTATATCACATCACGGGGGAAGTATAGTAACCGCGTATACATGGGATCAGAGGGTCCCAGCAGCGCTATGTGTGCAATATATGGAGGCCAAGCTGGGTGTCCCTGGACCAGGGGTTCTTTCCCTGTGGCTATGCGGAGAGAATGTGGCTCTGTGGAGTGGGCATGGCTTGATACATACACACACATACATACTGTTAGGCGCCGGGTTCTGGGTGCTGCATAGTGGGAATCCCAAGCCTTGCCACCTTCGGTCTCCCATTCCTCTCTGGCCGCAGTGGAGTCTACTCAGCAGACTTCACAATCCCAGCGTTCACCCCACACCGGCATTGTGGGTTCTGTTGCCTCTGCCACCTCCGGTTCAGTTATGGCAATGCAACCTGGCCAGCAGCAAAAGACTCCAGAGGCTAAGTCTTTCCTTCGGCCCGCTGAGCATGCTCATGAGACGATCTCCCATTGGGAATCGGGAGTCACATGCTCAGGTCCTTCTCCTGTTCCGATTGGTCCATCTGGAGCATCAGGAAGGTCCCAGAAGCGCACGCCTATAAAAGGTCCGCATGGCCGCTCGGCCATGCGCTAGTATAGACTCTTGTTGCTATGTGTGGATGATGACGGATGCATGTACCAGGTGAATGACTCATTGTTTCCCCTCCCTTGGATATTACGTATGTGATAGGGAACTAGTTTCAGAGTCAGCACCATTCAGTGGCTAGCCATAGGCCACAAGTGCTCGTCACTTCCCAGCACTAGCATCCGATGGTGTCGCCTGCCTTTGGGCACCATCATACCACGCCTAGCACTGTCGCTCCGCGGCAGTCACCTTCAGTTAGCGGCGTTCGCACCTGCGACGCCACACGCTCGGTAGGTTTAGAGGGACGCTGGTCCTATGTCCTGGGGCCAGAGTTCTGTGACCATATACCGAGCGTTCATCTCCTCGAGCGCTGTGTGAACAGGCTCGGCATTTGTGTATTAGCAAAAGTGCGGCTCTGTGAGGTAACAGAGTCCGCCCAGTGCACACCGGGTGACGTTTAACCCACATGTGTTATACTGCCATATAGGGCGTCCGTCATTACTTAGCAGCAGAGTAGCACCGGCGGACCCCGGGCGGCGAACGCACCATTATTTTATAATTTGGTGTGTTCCGCCAGCCCTAACACATACACTCAGCTTTATATATATAGATTGTTCTGGAGATATGTGTGAAGGCAACACTGATCTGAAGTCTGCGTCAAGTTACCATTGACCTGTCCAAATTTAGAGAGCATTTATTTATTACAAATCTATTCTTTAGAATGTTCATATGTTCTTTTTCACCTCTGATGACCAGCATCTTTGAAGAATAGTAGCATAGCAGCATTTAATGTGTATTGCAACCAAATAGATTTCTGTGCCCATCACTGAACTGTAACTATCTAGAGCTTTGTGTCCCGGTCATTTGAAGAAATAAAAATAAAGTGTTCTATTTCACCAATATAGTACCCGAAATTAGTAAAAATCCTTCACCAACCTCTTCCAGGATATTTCACATAAATATATGTTTCGTCAAGACCCAACAAGTACTTGTATGTGCATTATATTTTGTTACATTTGCTATGGAATTGGTAAGTGTTGACATTAATGGGGTTTTCTCATGTTGTTTCTTCAGGAGTGCACCGCTCTCCTGTCTCTTGATTTCCTGCTTGCCGGTGGTGGTGTGCTCCTGAAGATTTACAGTTGAGTATGGTTGCATCATTGGTCTGAACTGAGGGCTCTCACAGGCTGCCAGAAGACTCAGCTTTTCATCTGCAACATAGAAAAACCACAGGTGACTGAGGCTGGTTGAATACAGAGAACTGACCATTTTCAGAGTGGCACTTGTAGGATGTGCAAAACTACTTCCTTTTCCAAGCACTTCGACTTTACTCATTTAAGAAGTTGAGACAACTAAATAGCTTTAGGGTAAAGCTTATTAACAACGCCACTGCAGATTAAGTAGCCCTAATTGCTTAACTGGAGGTTCCAGTATCGGTGGCAGACACTGCTACCATACCAATAACTCGAATCCACCATTGTTTTGTAACACTCAGATGTTGCTGTAAATCCAGCACTTCCTGGTGGAAAAATGGAGCTATGAGAAGAGGAGATCCAGCCTTGTGGCCATTGGTGCAGAGTATTGGAAAGGAAATGTCATGTGCAATATGAATAGGAGCTGCTTTGTACATTTTGGCAGTGGTATCTACTCTTAGAACGAAGTTGTGCTGTTCCGGCTGCCAACGGAGCCAACAACAGCTGGTTGGTGGTGGTGATGAGTGTTGAACCCCCACCAACCTCATACTGATCACCTATTCTAAGAATAGGTCATCAATGTTAGAAGCCAGGTCAACAAAGAGGGCATAATGTCTGGATAATCATGGGTCTCAGCGAAAAAATTTGTAATAGGACTTCCACCTTCCATGGAGTAGGTTTATAACACTGCTGTCTTTTTTCGTGGCAAAGGGGTTTTTAAATCTTTTAGGAACCAAGGTCTGGATGCAACTGCTACCTATGTACCCCTTATAGCCAAGTCTCTGTGCGCATTGTCACCCTACTGCCACCTCTGAACGGACCAGACCTGTGTACAAGCTTCACCGGCTACACCAGTTAATAAAATGCACATACAGTATTTCTGGCTTGTGGGCGGTGGAAGAGACATATGTAATGCACAATCTGCGCTCCAGAGAAATAAACATGGCCTTACATTAAATATACAAAAAATAAAAATAGAGGCGTGAGGTCAGAAACAAAAGCTACGCTTAGTCTTGACTTGAAGGAACAATGTAGTGGAGGGAAAATAAATAAGATGGAGAGTAAAGACCACCAGGATGGATGAAGGACCAATGTGAGATGCTGGTGGCATAGTCTGAGGAGATTATTGGTGATTACTGAGGGTGGTCAATGTAACATGGGCACACTTGTAGCATTACGATCATGTGTACCACTTCAAAATACTGGTAAAAAATATGGTATAACATGGGCTTTGTTGCCATTCACATGTCCATGTCCCAAATATTGCACTTGTATCAGTATAAAATACACATACAGGTTATTTATGGAACAACTGAGGTCAATAAAAACAAACCTAATTTAGTAATTATATGTACAAAATCAGATGAGTCATGTTCACTGACTTTATAGTGTTCTCGTTATTTTGCACAAAGCCTGTAAAAACCATATGCCCTTGCTTCCCTCTTCCCAAACAACCAGATAAAACAGTTTTTCTGCACATACTGGTCTAATATGTCAAAGAACTGTCCTGATTCTCATGCTGTGTAACTTGTCACCTGTGATTTCTCTTCATTCTGTAGGGCGATAGACTGGGCTAGTGGTACCTCTCTCACATCAGCGCCAGAACTAGTGGGGCTGTCACCATTGTTGCCGAGGGGAGGACTTTCTGAACTGGACGGACCTTCGCACGTGACTACAGGAGGGGGGTCCGTGATAAAAGAGACGAAGTGCGCCAAAACAGTCTCTTTGGCGAGAAGATAGTGTGCGCAGCAGGAGGTTTACTCACTCTCCACAGCGTGACACCAGGAGACCAGGCCGCTTTTCCGACGGATGACGCACGTGCAGCCAGACTTCAAGCAGAGCCCTCACACCTCCGACGCTGGGGAGACGTCCTGGATCGTGCCGCTGTCTATTCACGGTGAGCGCTGTGGGCCAGACCGGGGTAAACAAGCAGAGACTGCCAGGATATTCCCGGTCCTCACCGTTGATCTCCATCCTTCTGCACCGGCGCCAAAGGCACCTCCTCCATGGACAGTTCACTCCGGTACCACAAGGCTGCACCTATGAGAGCCAGGATATGTCGTGGCTGTCAGGAGACGGTGCCTCACGTTCCTCCAGGACCATGTCAGAGACTTCTCACGTCTCCTACGACGTCACCGCGGGATCTCCAAGCCTCCATCCTCTGGAAACATCAGACTGATAAGTTTACCCGTTATTTGAACCTTTAACCTCTTCCTGAACCTTAACTTCCCATACCTCCCTTATCCTCTCCCTGTGTGGAGTGGTTCCTGTATTAAACACCGGTTAACTCTTGATCTGCATCCTGCTCGTCACTGCATCCCACGTTCCAGCATTACCTTACAATTCTATCAGCATTTTGTGTGCTGGAATGTCCTTAACCCTAATAACCAAGCATGCTCTGCTCCTGCCATTGTCAAATAGCTTGCTTGATCTGACTTGAAAGCCCACATCTCAGGAGAGCAGGAGCAGAGAGAAAAAGAGTTTCAACAACCTCCTATTGAGACAAAAATTGACCCTCACTTCCTATAGAGGCAAATACCTGCTCCTACTTCCTGTAGACTCTACTGGAAGTAGGGTTGGGTATTTGTCTCTATAGGTATACAACATAGAGCGACAAAGACCCTTATCAACTTTTAGTTGATATACTAACCCCGTCTCCACTACCGCGACAAAGGCCTGCCTCCGCCCCCCCGGTAAAGAGAAAAAGTGCCTCCTCCAATTGCTGAAGAACTAAAAGCCCCACTTCCTACAGAGATATAAAAACCCTCCCCCACTTCCTGTAATGAAATAAAGACCCACCCACACTTTCTTTAGAGAATAAAGATCATTCCCTACTTCATGTAATGAAATAAATACCCTCCCCCACTTCCTGTAGAGAATTAAAGACCCTCCCCCACTTCCTGTAGAGAAATAAAGATATTCCACCACTTCTTTTAATTAAATAAAGATCCTCCTCACTTCATGTAATGAAATAAAGACCACCCCCAACTTCTGTAGAGAAAAAAAGACCCTCCACGACTTCCTGTAATGAAATAAAGATCACCCCTAATTCCTAAAAACTCTCCCCACTTCCTGTAATGAAATAAAGACCCTTCCCCACTTTCTGTAATTAAATATAAAACCTCCCCCAATTCCTCAAATAAAGACACTCCCCCACTACTTGTAATGAAATAAAGATCCTCCCTCACTTCCTGTAATTAAAAACACTCCCCCACATCCTGTAATGAAATAAAGACCACCCCAATCCAGTAGAGAAATAAAGACCCTCCCCCGTTTCCTGTAATGAAATAAAGACTCTCCCCCACTACATGTAATAAAATAAATACCCTCCCGTTCTTCCTGTAATGAAATAAAGACCCACACACTTTTTTTATATAATTAAAGATCATTCCCTACTTCATGTAAAGAAATAAAGACCCTCCCCACTTTCTGTAATGAAATAAAGACCACCCCTATTTCCAAAAGACCCTCCCCACTTCCTGTAATTAAATAAATACCCTCCCCCACTTCCTTTAAATATAAAACCTGCTCCACTACTTGTAATGAAATAAAGACCACCCCAATTCCTGTAGGTAAATAAAGACCCTCCTCTGCTTCCGGTAATGAAATAAAGACCCACCCCCATTTCCTGTAGAGAAATAAAGACCCTTCTCTCTTCCTGTAATTAAAGACCCTCCCCAACTTCTTGTGGAATAACAATGTTTCACCTTCACTTTCTGTTATCCGTTTTGGTGTCTCTTTGAAAGACAGATTACTCGAGACCTAGAGGCCAACACGTTGGAGTGATTTTTTAGAACTTAGGATAATTTTTAAATAAAGTGATATGCAGATTGTTTACCGTATTTATCACATTATCTATCAAATGAAATGAAGTTGTTAAAACGTAATGAGACCATTTAATTAAAAGTCATGAGGCACAAGGAGCGCTCATATAATGAATTGTTCAATGTGTCCTAGATGAAGCAGAGATACGGAGAAGATCAGCGTCAGGCTCAGCTACAGTAGAGGAGGGGGCTCCTATTAAATGCATATACGAAATTTAGTAAAAGTCCACAAGGGATCTTCATCATTCAAGGGTGACATCCAGGTGACTGTTGGCATCAAGGACATTTGGAAAAGTTGTGAGATGGGACAACGTTACACAATGAGGTATGTGCAGGATCCCTGACTCAGACTCATGGTACAAGGCATTCCTATAACACTAGGACACATCCTTATTGCATTGTAAATATTTTTATTTCTTTTAAGTACTCGGCGTATCCCATAACGTTCAAAGCCATTTGTTCTATGAAAGACGTTTTAAAGATGTGTTCCTTTTATTTTACTATTTGTTTCAGGAGTTTGGATTTATGGTGAAATCCTCCATCATGTAGGTAGCTGGTTTTAAAGAGGTTACATGAAGTTCATAAGTCCCACTTTAGAGAAAGAAAAGAAATTTAACAGTTATTGAGCCTAGAGCGGAAATGACTATATGATAATAATTTATTTAGTGGGGCAGCACTCCAAAACAATTCAGATGAAAGTGAGACCCTATAACCAGTCTAATCATAGCTGGTGGTATATGTCTAAAATGCTTTCTTTGTACAGAGTATCAAATCTAAACAATACAATGTGACATCAAAGGCAAAAAAAAAATTATTTCTGGTGATTTTTTTTTAATAAACTGCTGTTTGTGTAGATGAGGAATAACAGTTTTTCTGGATGTTATATGACTTGTGTCCTGCATTTTGAAAGCAGCTACAGCAGCATAGGGGGCATTACTACATCAGTATTGAGCAGTGTAGCTGAGAATCTAGCACTCGGGTGAGTTAAAAACTTACCAGAAACTTCGAACAAATGTTTTTGAGTCTGTCTGTGTCTCTTCATGCTTTCCACTCCTCTTTCTCCCTTCCCTCTCCATAGACTTCAGTAGGCAGCTGTAATCTGGCAGTCTGTCTTCTGAGTTCTGGAGGTTTGCCAAAAGGAAGAAGTGGTACATTACTGGGGCTACATACAGTTCTCATAGTCAGGAGCATAAATATAAGTATTGTAGTACCTGTGTCCCATATGTGGAAACCAATACTTTCCGTGACATGAGATATTTGAGGGGCCTGCTGTACATTTTGAACATGATCAGATAAGAACACTCTGTCCAACCACAAAGAACAGAAAAACTCCTCTGTGACCTCGTCAACTTTGAGGGCACTATGGTATTTTTCCTTGTCTTCTCAAAGGTGTATTGTGTTTATGCTAATGTACATCTATGTATGGGTTTATTTAAATTGGTTGAAAAGGTTTATAGGGGGCTCAGAAGTAACAATCACACCTTTGCCCTGGTGCCTGTGTAATAACCTGCAGGAACACGGGATGCAGTCACTCACGTGGAGGCAGAGCAAGGGTTAAACAGGTTTATTTACAGGGGCATGTGCTCCATGCAGGGAGTGAGGGGTTGTACAATCTTGGCCAAAAGTTTTGAGAATGACACAAATATTATATTTTCACATGATCTGCTGGCCTCTGGTTTTTATGTGTTTGTCAGATGTTTTTATCACATACAGAAATATAATTGCAATCATATTATGAGTAACAAAAGGTTATATTGACAGTTAGAATGAGTTAATGCAGCAAGTCAATATTTGCAGTGTTGACCCTTCTTCTTCAGGACCTCAGCAATTCTCCCTGGCATGCTCTCAATCAACTTCTGGATCAAATCCTGACTGATAGCAGTCCATTCTTGCAACATCAATGCTTTTATTTTGTCTGAATTTGAAGGTTTTTGTTTGTCCACCCGTCTCTTGATGATTGACCACAAGTTCTCAATGGGATTAAGATCTGGGGAGTTTCCAGGCCATGGTCCCAAAATCTCTATGTTTTGTTCCCTGAGCCATTTAGTTATCACCTTTGCTTTATGGCAAGGTGCTCCATCATGTTGAAAAAGGCATTGTTGATCGCCAAACTGCTCTTGGACGGTTGGGAGAAGTTGCTCTTGGAGGACATTCTGGTACCATTCTTTATTCATGGCTGTGTTTTTAGGCAAGACTGAGAGAGAGCCCATTCCCTTGGCTGAGAAGCAACCCCACACATGAATGGTTTCAGGATGCTTGACAGTTGGCATGAGACAAGACTGGTGGTAGCGCTCACCTGGTCTTCTCCGAATAAGCCGTTTTCCAGATGTCCCAAACAATCGAAAAGGGGATTCAACAGAGAAAATGACTTTACCCCAGTCCTCAGCAGTCCACTCCCTGTACCTCTTGCAGAATATCAGTCTGTCCATGATGTTTTTCCTGGAGAGAAGTGGCTTCTTTGCTGCCCTCCTTGAGACCAGGCCTTGCTCCAAGAATCTCCACCTCACAGTGCGTGCAGATGCACTCACACCTGCCTGCTGCATTCCTGAGCAAGCTCTGCACTGCTGGTAGCCCGATCCCGCAGCTGAAACACTTTTAAGAGACGGTCCTGGCGCTTGCTGGTCTTTCTTGGGCGCCCTGGAGCCTTTTTGGCAACAAGGGAACCTCTCTCCTTGAAGTTCTTGATGATGCGATAGATTGTTGACTGAGGTGCAATCTTTCTAGCTGCGATACTCTTCCGTTAGGCCATTTTTGTGCAGTGCAATGATGACTGCACGTGTTTCTTTAGAGATAACCATGGTTAACAGAAGAGAAACAATGATGCCAAGCACCAGCCTCCTTTTAAAGTGTCCAGTGGTGTCATTCTTACTTAATCATGACAGATTGATCTCGAGCCCTGTCCTCATCAACACTCACACCTGTGTTAATGGAGCAATCACTGAAACGATGTTAGCTGGTCCTTTTAAGGCAGGGCTGCAATGATGTTGAAATGTGTTTTGGGGGATAAAGTTAATTTTCTAGGCAAATATTGATTTTTGCAAGTAATTGCTGTTAAGCTGATCACTCTTTATAACATTCTGGAGTATATGCAAATTGCCATTAGAAAAAATGAAGCAGTAGACTTTGTAAAAATTAATATTTGTGTCATTCTCAAAACTTTTGGCCATGACTGTAGGGTGATTGCAAGGAATGGGGCAGAACTGGAAAGATAGCAGGGTAGGTGAGGGACGAACGAGAGTTAGTTCAGTAATAAAGAGGTTAAACTTATCGGACTGTAGTCTTCTGTTGTGAGGGAGTACAGGGTTCTGACGGTGGCACCGGCAACAGCAGCACGGTTCGTCTCGTCGCAGTCTCTGACAGGCGGGAATCCAACTGTGGCACCGACAATAGCGGCACATGCAGTCTCTCAAGTCTCTGTCCACGATAAGGAAACAGCCTCCAGGGAAAACAACAGCATACTGGGTGGTGAGCGGGGGTCCTGCTCTCACCACTTAGTCACAAGTCCACACTCAGAACGTGTCACCGCAGAGACAGTGCCGCGCTCCTTGGCCAGTCCAGCTACTACTGTCAGGGGCTCAGATCTGTCACTGCGCACGCCGGCTTGAACGCACTAGCCACTGTCTCAGTCCTCAACAGGAGGTCTCTTTTGAGTATACGGTAACTCTTGGACAGAGCGGGTGCGGTACTCACTGTCTCCTAGTGTACGGCACCTGGCTTTGCGCCGCACGCTCCGCTCTGCTGGCACAGCTCTGCACACTCTGTTCTGCTGACACGGCTAATTCCCCCAGCACCACAGCTCCTATTACGGGCAGCAGCACCGCCTGTCACAGGGCCAGCACTCTCTGGTGAAAGAAGCAGAGCATGCTCTCCTCTGCTATGCACACTGCACTTACTTGGCGCCAACTCATGCAGCGAAAGCTTTTCCTTCTTATACCCCTGTGTTAGCGTGCTCTCTCTGGGCTCTCCCCGCCCCGTTTTGTCAGCAGGAAACTCTGTCTCTCCTCTCCTTCCCTCCTGCAGCAGGGGAAGGTCTGCCTCCCTCAGGCTTCCCCCCAGAAACAGAGGATGGAGCCCCCTCAGTTCCGGACCAGGCATGCAGGTACCCACAGTCCGGTCCACCTCCTTACACCTGAGCAGACCCATGGCCCCCCTTACACCATGAAGTGGCATATCCTGAGCAAAGTCGAATGTGATCCTTAAGGCTATGTGTACACGTTGCGGAATTGCCGTGGAAATTTCCGCAGCATTTCCGCAATTCCCGCTGCGGGTAAACACACGCGAAATCGAATGCATTTTTCCCTCTAAAAACAAGCGTTTTGCAAGCGTTTTTCACTTGCAGAATGCTTGCGCATTCCAAACAATTTCAAGCATCACTTGGAAATGTGATTGACAGGTTGGTCACGCTCGTCAAACATAGTGTTTGACAAGTGTGACCAACTTTTTACTATTGAGGCCGCCTATGCAGCATCAGTAGTAAAATATAGGATGTAAAAAATAGAATAAAAATAAAAAAGATTGTTATTCTCACCTTCCGATGGCCGCCGATCTTCTTCACGCCTGTCTCCACGTTCTCGGCATCTTCCGGTCCCAGTAAGCCTTAGCACGAATGACCGCAATGACGTCGCTGTCTCGTGAGACCACGATGACATCGCGACTAGTGAGGCCGCGACGTCATCGCGGTCATTCACGCTAAGGATTACTGGGACCGTAAGATGCCGGGAGCGTGGAGAGAGGCGCGAAGAAGATCGGCGGCCGTTGGAAGGTGAGAATAACAATCTTTTTTATTTTTATTCTAGTTTTTACAGGGGTATGGTACCCAGGGCCTGGAGGAGAATCTCCTCTCCTCCACACCGTGGATACCATCCGCACATGAAGCGCTAACTTCACGCATGGTGGGCACAGCCACATGCGTAAAATGAGCAGTTCAATGCAATCCTAGGACGGCGGAATCGCCGCGATTCCGCAAAAAGAATGAGCATGCTGTTTATAAAAATAAAAAAACCGCTATGTGATTCCGCAGTGGAAAAATCCGCAGCATTAGCACAGCAATTGCGGTATCCCATAGGTTTGCATGGGATGCTTTTTTTTTGCGTTTTCGCGGCAAAATCGCGCGTTAAAAAACACCGTGAAAACGCAAAAAAAAGTTGCATGTGCACACAGCCTAAGGCACGTCTCGCTTCAGCTATTGTTTTTATGGCGGGGTTCCAGCAGTTATACCTCTAGAACTATCTCCAAACTCAGTCTTTACAGCTGTCGTGAATAGAAAACTCATATCATGCCCTGGCCACCAGGACTGGCTTGGAGACCACTGTGCTAGGATATCTAAATCTACAATATATTCATAGAATAATAGATAACATATCTTGCGCACAAGGGTGCAGCTTTTTGGAAGCATAGGTTGCACTTGAGCCGTGGACCTTGAGGATAGATCCCTGTGCCACCTAGTAAGACACCAGTATCATAAATGAGACATGGTAGAGAGGGGGCCACGTAACAGATTGTATCTCAGAAGATTCAAGTTTTGTCTTAGAAAATATTTTTGGTCCTTTGTAGAGATGAATGGATCAGGTAACATTCGAATTTGATTATGTGCGCTTTTTTGGCCCAGGAAAATCGATATGCATAAAAGCTATACTTTACTAATTTTATGTCCCTTATTATAGTCTGACCCCGGAGCTTAATAAACATGATATGTAAAAAATGAAAAAAAAATCCTTATACTCACCTCTCACCTCTCCAGCTCCTAACCTTCACCCGTCTGGTCCTTGCACATCTTCCAATCCCAGCCGCTTGCACTGAAATTCACGGGCCTCTGACGCTGGGCTGGGACTTCTGGGTTTCACGTAGCCCGAGAATTTCATGACTCACTTGCACAGAATCCTCCTGGGTCTCAGCAAAAAAGGATGTCCTGGTCCAGCGTAAGAGGAGGAGATCTGTGAACATGGCGAAGATGGGTGACATGGAGGGACTGGAGAGGTGAATCCGAGCAGCAGAGAGTGGCCAAATGTAATGTGTTGTCTTTGAAAGAATGTAGGTGCGGATTTACTGTCCCCCCTATATTAGGTCGATGACTGCAGAGATAATAGAAGTCGTCATACTCGTCAGCATAAAAGAACCGATTCACATGCAGCTTCCTATACAAAAATAAGACTGTAAGATGCAGAGCCGTAGATACCACGCTGTTGTCCTGGCAGGAGCTGAGTACACGTGATTCCATTTCATTAAAGGATTTGATATTTCACAAGTTTTAATGACTCCCATTGTGCCTTCGGGATAGCGGAGTGATAGACCGCCACACCCTCTTGCAGTCATTGGAAAGAAACGATGTTCTCACTAGTATTTTTTTTTTCCGTATTGAAGTCTTTCTTCTTAAATCCCAAATCATAAAAGAGCATACTGAACCTACTGAAGATTTTGGTGGGTCTCCAATTTGAGATTGAAGAACTTTCTGTGCCACCTTTCTTAACATAAGGAAGTGCATTATGCAGTGAGGAACATTCCAAAAAAGTGAGTATACCCAATTTCACATCATTAAGGATCAGTTTGTTACAGGAGGACTTTTTCTCTAGAACTGACATTTAATCAATTATTAAGTAATTTTACTGACATTTAATCATTGGCAAATTAAATTACATAGCTAAGTGGGAATTGTTACCGAGTGTGATTTCAAAATACAATAATTACTATTATGCTAAAGACCATTGTGTAAGTGCGTAACACAAGCTCAAAAACAGATAACACAATCAAAAAACAGGATCTATCAAACCCCCATATGGGTACTATCCCTGTGAAGCTCCTGAAAAATATTGAAACACCGAGAACATGAAGCAAAAACACAGAAATTTTTTTTCAAATAAGCTAAAGATTGATTTCTTTAATTACACAAACTATTAGCATAATCACTGAAATAGATAATGCAGAGTAATCCGATTTAGGCCACAGATGCCTAGATGTATGACATAGTACCACAAATGAGACATGAAACTAGGGCAAGGTGATACATAGTGAATCAAAATAAATCCCCTAATCACATAATCAATACAGAGTAAAGGGCCTAGTGCAAACTTCCAACATTAGTAGGGAAAAAACCTAAATGCCATATAGGTAGGGAATACTAAATTTGCATGGAGATTTCTCCCAGTCCTTGGTCAATGACCACTCAAATAGGACTCACTACCTAATAAACTAGGGGGCCTTAAATAACAAAGTAACTCTCACCCATATTAATGTCCATCGGTAGTCATGCACCCCGACGCGCGTTTCACAATGGCTTCCTTGGGGATGTCTCATTTGTGGTACTATGTCGTACATCTAGGCATAGAATCATAGAATCATAGAATCGTAGAGTTGGAAGGGACCTCCTGGGCCATCTGGTCCAACCCCCTGCTCAAAGCAGGATTCGCTAAATCATCCCAGTCAGATGTCTGTCCAGCCTCTGTTTGAAGACTTCCATTGAAGGAGAACTCACCACTTCTCGTGGCAGCCTGTTCCACTCATTGATCACTCTAACTGTCAAAAAGTTTTTTCTAATATCTAATCTGTGTCTCTTCCCATTCAGTTTCATCCCATTGCTTCTAGTCTTTCCTTGTGCAAATGAGAATAAAGTTGATCCTTCTACAATGTGACAGCCCTTTAGATATTTGTAGACAGCTATTAAGTCTCCTCTCAGTCTTCTCTTTTGCAAACTAAACATTCCCAAATCCTGCAACCTTTCCTCATAAGACAGGGTTTGCAGACCGGTCACCATTCTGGTCGCTCTTTTCTGAACTTGCTCCAGTTTGTTGATGTCTTTTTTAAAATGTGGTGCCCAAAACTGGACACAATATTCCAGATGAGGTCTGACCAAAGAGGAGTAGAGGGAAATAATGACTTCACGTGATCTAGACTGTATGCTTCTGTTAATACATCCTAGAATTGCATTTGCCTTTTTTGCTGCTGCATCACACTGTTGACTCATATTCAGTCTGTGATCTATTAGTATACCCAAGTCTTTTTCACATGTGCTGTCACTTAGCCCTATTCCTCCCATTCTATATATGCTTTTTTCATTTTTATTGCCCAGATGTAGTACTTTGCATTTCTCCCTGTTAAAAACCATTCTGTTAGTTGCTGCCCACTTCTCCAGTTTATTTAAATCTTTTTGAATCCTCTCTCTCTCTTCTCTAGTATTAGCTATCCCTCCTAGCTTTGTGTCATCAGCAAATTTAATCAGTTTACCCTCAATTCCTTCATCTAAATCGTTGATAAAGATGTTGAACAATACAGGGCCCAGGACAGAGCCCTGTGGTACCCCACTTGAGACATTCTTCCAACTGGATGTGCAGCCATTTACGACCACTCTTTGGGTCCGATCACTAAGCCAGTTATGAATCCACCTAACAGTTGCCTTGTCCATTCCATACTTAGTCATTTTTTCAATAAGGATTGTATGAGAGACTTTGTCAAATGCTTTGCTGAAGTCAAGATATACTATATCTACAGCATTTCCTTGATCCACCCAATCAGTGATACCGTCATAGAAGGAAATTAAGTTAGTCTGACATGACTTATTAGTTAGAAACCCATGCTGACTCTGTTTAATCACTTCATTCTTATCCAGGTATTGACATACATGTTGTTTAATAATTTGTTCAAAGATCTTTCCTGGTATAGAAGTCAGACTCACCGGCCTATAGTTGCCTGGGTCCACCTTCTTCCCCTTTTTGAAGATAGGAACAACATTTGCTCTTCTCCAGTCTTCTGGCACTTCTCCTGTTCTCCAAGAATTTTCAAAGATTATGGAGAGGGGTTCAAAAATTTCTTCTGCAATCTCCTTCAGTACTCTGGGGTGTAATTCATCTGGACCTGGAGACTTGAATTCATTTAGGTTAGCTAAGTGTTTCCTCACTATCTTTCTGTTTATAGATATCCTGGATTCTTCTATTCCCTTAATAGGACAGTGAATAACAGTTGATGTTGCATTTCCTTTCTGAGAGAAAACAGATGCAAAATAGGAATTTAAAAGTTCAGCCTTCTCAACATCCTGTCTTACCATTTCATCATTTTCATCCTGTAAAAATCCTATAGCATCTTTGACTTTTCTTTTACTTTTGACATATCCCCAAAATCCTTTATTATTGCTTTTGACATCTCTTGCAAGCCTCAATTCATTGTCAGCTTTAGATAATCTGATTTGTGCCCTGCAGGTTCTGCAGACAGCATTATATTCTTCTTTAGATATGCCTCCCTCTTTCCATTTTATAAACATTTTTTTCTTCCTTTTTAGCATGTGCTTAAGTTCTGTGTTCATCCATCCTGGTTTCCTTAAATGCTTCCTATTCTTCCCTCTTTTCGGAATTGTTAACAACTGTGCTTTGAGAATTTCATTTTTCAAGATTTCCCATCCTTCCTGGACATTTTTGTCTTTAAGGATATCCAGCCATTGGATCCCTCCAATTCTCTTTCTGAATCCCTTAAAATCTGCCTTTCTGAAATCTAACCTTGACGTCTGAGTCTTCACAGGTCTTCCACCTCTAGTAATCCAAAATTCTAAAATAGCATGGTCGCTACCTCCTAGGGTCCCAGCCACTTTTACCTCCTCAACCATTTCCTCCCTGTTTATAAGGATTAGATCCAAGGTAGCAGTTCCCTTTGTTTTCTCCCTTACCTTTTGGAAGATAAAGTTGTCAGCAAGAGAGGATAAGAATTTCCTTGACCTGTTAGTTTTGCCTGAGAGAGATTCCCAACAAATGTCTGGATAGTTGAAATCTCCCATGACAACTATGTCATATTTTTTGGAGAACTTGGCCATCTGATGCATAAAGAGTTCATCTATATATTCGGCTTGCACAGGCGGCCTGTAGTAAATGCCTACAATGGTGTCCTTTCCATTGTTCTGTCCTTGTATTCTTACCCAAACAGTTTCCACAGAACTCCCAGTCTCTGAAGCTTCAATCTCTGTGCAGATATACGCGTTTCGAACATACAATGCGACACCCCCTCCTCGTTTATCAAGTCTGTTTCTTGCAAATAAGTTGTATCCTTCTAGTCTTGTATTCCAATCATGTGTATTGTCCCACCAAGTTTCAGTGATTCCAATTACATCATATTTCTGTTCCTGTGTTAGTAGTTCCAATTCTCCTTGTTTGTTGCCCATGCTTTGTGCATTAGTATAGAAACATTTTAGTTTGTGATTGGTTTCTCTTTCTCCAATGTTTTTATTAATTAGATTCTTTCGTCTTTGTTCTTCCTTTCCACTTCTAATAGCAGAGTTCTCAATAGCATTTGTCAGGTGTATGGCTTTTTCTGGTCTTTTGCTTCCCTTCCCATGTTGTTCTAGTTTTAGGCATCTGTGGCCTAAAACGGATTACTCTGTACTATCTATTTCAGTGATTGTGCTAATACTTTGTGTTATTAAATAAATCAATTTTTATCTTATTTAAAAAAAAATTCTGTGTTTTTGCTTCATGTTCTTTGTGTTCCTAAGGACCATTGTGCGGCGTTTTGTATATTTGGAAGTATTTTGCCACAAATTCCATAAACTAATAATCATTTTTTTAAGGACACATACAAATTATATTTCTCAAGACTGTCTAGTTCCGTAAAATGGCACCATGAATGACTATGATGGTAGTAAGATCCTGGATGTTGGATGGTACTGACATCACAAAATCCATGTTGAAGATATGAGAATATGGAAGAAAGACCAAAAAAAAAACAAGACAAGACATGACAAGGCAGGCCAAAATCTGTACAAAGGGAGGCCTTACTGATAAGAGTAGTCATGGTTGACAGACAAGAATCTACAAGGCTACCCGATGGGTCACAATCTGGAAATAACATATAGATACAACTGTCAGGTACCAAAGATTATCTCAGTTTAGATACATCTCAATCATCTGAACTTTTGTTAGGTTCATTATTTTAAGGGCTTGAACAAGTCAGGCTGATTTATGTAGATAGCAACATGGTGGCCAAGTGTGAACCTTCAAGACTACTGGTGGGCCACAATCTGCACTCAACAGTTGGGTACAGTTTTTAATATATTCTAAGATTACACAAATTATCTAGATTATAAAAACTCATTGGCATAAATAAGTCCAACAGATAAATTCCATTTAATAGAAGAGGTTCATTTGCTTTGTGTTGTATAACTGATAACACCTCCATATACAATAGATAACACAGGATCCACAATTCACAATGGGTGAAGTCACATCTCACCTCCTCGGTAGGGGCAACCGACGGGGGTGGTCCGTTACTGGCCGCAGACAGACTCAAGACAGAGACAGGATCCTGTCCAACAGGTCTTCTTTATTGATCACTCTCTCCACGACCCACAGCAGCACTCAGCAGCTGCGCGACAATCTCCGCAGCCTCACACAGCAGCTGCTTGACAATCTCCGCAGCCTCACACAGCAGCTGCTCGACTCCGTACACAGGCCTGGGTACCTTTACTCTCTTCCTTTGACAAATAGACGTCTCTCGCGGCTCCTTCACTGTGGCTGCCCTAGGCCTACCACCACAGCATATCACCAGTCCGAGTTCGTTCGTTTTGTGGTACCCCAGGCTGTCTCTGTCTGTGGCCCTTCCTGTCAGGGCCACCCTCCGTGACCTGTTTCAGCTGTCAGTCCCCCTCTGGAGCTTCTTTTCTCTCCTCAGCAGACCTGGTTGTTTCCTGTGCTCCCCTCGCTGACTGGACCTTCCAGAACCTTCTCTCTACCTTTTATAACCTTCCCTTTCTGGTAACTCCGCCCCCCATGACTTGACAGTTTTCTTAGCCAATGGCTGATGTTTAGTCCTATCCTCACCCTCTCCACTGCCCTCTAATGGTCAAACTCTACTATTACACTCTCTTTATTTCCAGCTGTTTTCCATCTCTCACTATAACAGTCCACCTACAATGCACTACACACTTTACCTTCCTATTGCAGACAGGTCCGTCCATCAGTCCACCTTCCCTACACAATGACTGATAATTCCTCTATATGCAGTAGATAACACAGTATCCACCATTCACAATGGGTGATGTCACAGCTCACCTCCTCCTCCTGTTCAATGACTGATAACACCTCTATATACAGTAGATAACACAGGATTCAACATTCACAATATGCGATGTCACAGCTCACCTCCTCCTCTTCCTATACAATAACTGATAACACCGCTATATACAGTAGATAACACAGGATCTATCATTCACACATTTGCACTGAAGGGACCTCATGCACACATCAGCGTTTCATGTACATTTTCTATTCTTTTTCTTTACGGTTGGGGGGAGAGTAGAACACAAACATATTTTAGCCAATGAAACGTTTCACGCATCCATCATTTTTTTTTGAGGACCAAAGTGTCTCAAAAAAATTGAGATACATCAATTTGCAGGCCAAACGTTATCTTTAAAGTGAGTTATGACTGCACACATACCATCTGTAAAGTATCTGGGTGCTGCCCATTTTTCACTGACATGCTAGGAGAAGATTTGGAAACCTCCATCAATTTTTGTTTTAATTTTATGAGAAAAAAAGGATATCACAGGGTTGGTAAAAACTGACATATGGACCAACATATGCTCCCACCTGCTAACACTTTCTCTGCTCCTCCTCACTGCCGATGATATTGCTCCAAATCCTGGTCCTCCTCACCACATTCCCACTGTCATTTCTACCTCCCATCCACACTCTATCACAACTTTCCGTAACCACTCCAACCTTATACCCATTCGCCCAGCCCCTGCTTCCCCAGTCCCACTAACAGGAGCTTTATGGAACGCTCGCTCTGCCTGCAACAAACTTTCCTACATCCATGATCTTTTCATTACTAATAAACATTCCTTCCTCGCCATCACCGAAACCTGGCTTACCCCCTCTGCAGCTGCACATTTGTAAGGTGGATTCCACCTTTCCCACACCCCCCGCCCCAGCAGCAAGCATGGTGGAGTTGGTTTTCTCCTGTCAGATAACTGCTCCTTCACCCCAATCCCACTACCACCCTCCGTTACCCTCCCTTACTTTGAAGTGCACTCTGTGTGCATTTATTCCCCCTTCAACTCCAACTGGTTGTCATTTACTGCCCCCCAGGGCCAGCCACCATCTTCTTTGACCACTTCACCACCTGGCTACTTCATTTCCTTTCCACTGACATCCCCACTATCATTATGTTTGACTTCAACATCCACATTGACACTTTCCTCTCAGCTGCCACTAAACTTCTATCTCTCACTTCCTCATTCGTCCTCAATCAATGGTCTTCTGCAGCCACTCACAAAGATGGCCACACACTGGACTTCAACTTCACTCACCTCTGCTCCCTTTCTAACCTCTCTAACTCAACTCTACCTCTTTCCACAATCCCCACTCCACAAACTTGCATACCCTCGCAGAAATCTTAAACTCCTCAATCTACACTCTGTCTGAATCCCTCCTCCCTCTTAGAGCCATAAGTTCCCAAAACAATGCAGATGCCGCTGCCGCTCAATATAACACCACAATAGCTGAAGCTCTGGAATCAGGTTGCCCCTCTCACACATACCAAAGCTCCCAAAATCAACAGACAGCCCTGGCACACCAGCCTGACAACTGAGACAAGCTACTAGGGTTGCTGAGCAGAGATGGAAAAGATCCCACTCCAACGAGCACTTTATCGCATTCAAACAGTCCCTCACTAATTTCAAGGCCATACAAACCTACTTCTCTTCTCACATATCCACCCTGTCTCACAACCCTAAACAGTTATTCAACACCTTCAATTCTCTCCTCTGTCCCCCAGCACCTCCTCCCTCTCCTCTCATCTCAGCTGAAGACTTTGCTTCATTTTTCAAGCAGAAGATTGATAACATCAAAGACAGTTTTGGTCGACAACCCCCAGAGCCCTTCCTCCCAAGTGCTCAGCCCTCCTCTCCCAAAACCAACTTCTCCACCATTACAGAAGATCGACTCTCCACTCTGCTCTCAAGATCACATCTCACCACCTGTGGACTTGACCCGATCCTTCCCACTTCATATAAAATATCACCACAGTCTCCAACCCTAACCCATTGTTTCAACCTATCACTAACAACTTGTGCTTTCCCCTCAAGCTTTAAACATGCCTCAATCACATCTATCCTCAAAAAGCCCTCTCTTGACCCATCCCCTGCATCTAGCTATTGCCCTATATCACTTCTCCCCTATGCCTCAAAACTACTGGAACAACATGTCCATCATGAACTGTCTGCCCACCTCTCTTCTTGCTCCCTCTTTGACCGCTTACAATCTGGCTTCCAACCACACCACTCCACTGAAACTGCCCTAAGTAAAGTCTCCAATGACCTATTAACCGCCGAAGCCAAGCGACACGACTCTATCCTCCTCCTCCTGGACCTGTCCTCTGCCTTTGACACTATGGACCATTCCCTATTACTACAGACCCTCTCATCTCTTGGCATCACTGACTTGGCCCTATCTTGAATCTCATCATACCTAACAGACCGGACATTCAGCGTCTCCCACTCGCACATCACCTCCTTGCCTCGCCCCCATCTGTTGGAGTCCCATAAGATTCAGTCCCTAGGGCCTCTGCTCATATCCATTTACACCTTTGGTCTCGGACAGCTCATAGAATCTCACGGCTTTCAGTATCACCTCTATGCTGATGACACATAGATTTACATCTCTGGACCAGATATCACCTCCCTACTAACCAGAATCTCACAATGTCTGTCTGCTATTTCATCCTTCTTCTCTGCTAGATTTTTAAAACTTAATATGGACAAAACAGAATTCAACATCTTTCCCCCATCTCACTCGACTCCCCCAATGGACCTATCCATTAAAGTAAATGGCTGCTCACTCTCCCCAGTCCCACAAGCTCGCTGCCTTGGGGTAATTCTTGACACTGATCTTTCCTTCAAACCACATATCCAAGCCCTTTCCACTTCCTGCCAACTTCAACTCAAAAATATTTCAAGGATCCGTGCATTCCTCAACCAAGAATCTGCAAAAACCCTAGTCCATGCCCTCATCATCTCCCGACTACTGCAACCTTCTGCTCGGTGGCCTCCCCTATAACACTCTTGCAACCCTCTAATCTATCCTAAACTCTGCTGCTCAACTTATCTACCTGTCCCCCTGCTACTCCCCGGCCTTTCCTCTCTGTCAATCCCTGCACTGGCTCCCCATTACCCAAAGACTCCAGTTCAGAACCCTATCCATGACATACAAAGTCATCCACAACCTATGTCCTCCATACATCTGTGACCTCGTCTCCCAGCACTTACCTGCACGCAACCTCCGATCCTCCAAAGATCTCATTCTATACTCCCCTCTTATCTTCTCTCCCCACAATTGCATACAAAATTTCTCCCGCACATCCCCCCTACTCTGGAACTCGCTACCACAGCATATCAGACTCTTGCCTACCTTGGAAACCTTCAAAAAGAACCTGAAGACCTACCTCTTCCGAGAAGCCTACAACCTGAAGTAACCACTGATTGACCAAACTGCTGCACGACCTGCTCTACCCTCACCTACTGTATCCTCACCCATCCCTTGTAGATTGTGAGCCCTTGAAAGCAGGGTCCTCTCTCCTCCTGTGCCAGTCATGACTTCTATCATTTAAGATTACTGTACTTGTTTTTCATTATGTATACCCCTCCTCTCATGTAAAGCACCATGGAATAAATGATGCTATAATAATAAATAATAATAACAACAATGGATCAAAAAATGGACATAGTGCGCTTATTAAAATGTGACTTGTGAATTCGGCCTTGTAGGGTATGAAAATGTCCAATTATTATTTACTTATAGATTTCAAGGAGTATTAACAAAAGGATGGCAGGGAGAAATTCATGGGAGTACAAAAAATACCCAAGGAATACAAGTATTTACTACAGTGTCATGTAAACGTTTGGGCACCCCTGGTCAAAATTACTGTTGTTGTGAACTGTTAAGCAAGTTGAAGATGAAATGATCTCTAGAAGGCCTAAAGTTATAGATGTTACATTTCCTTTATATTTTAGGCAAAAAAATAGCCATTTTTTAACATTTTAAAAATTGCAACAAGGAAATGGGCCGATGCAAAAGTTTGGCCACCCATGGAGGTGTGTGCTCAGATGACTTTGACCAAGGTTTCAGACCTTAATTAGCCTGTTAGGGTTATGTGTTGTGAGTTCATTTTCCGGTCCACCTGTTGTGAGTTCTCCTTCCAGGCGCCCTCTGGTGGTAACTGGAGGTAGTGAGGCTGATTTAATCAGTAGAGATATGCCACCTGATAATGAGGATGACGATTGGACCTCAGGAATCTCAGACTGGATTTAAGACAGCCGACGCCCTAGTCTGGTGCTGGTGATTGGTAAGTTTTTCTGCTAATGTTCACACTTGATTTTGTTGGTCTATTCAGTTTTTTGTGTGGTCAGCCAGCCATCATTTGCTCAGCCTATTTTCCTGCCTGTGTTTGTGCTTTCATCTTGTGTCACCATTAATACATGTGAGGGGGCTGTCTTTCCTTTGGGGTCTGCTCTGGGGCAGATAGTTTTCCCCTTTTCTTGCTTTAGGCTTATTTAGTCCTCCGGCTGTGACGAAGCGTCTAGGACCTTCGTAGGTACACTCCACGGCTGCTGCTAGTTGTTGTGGTTAGGATCAGGGATCTGCAATCTGCATAGTTACCAACCTCTCTGGTTTTCTGTGACTTAGCTTGTTTAGTCTTTTCCTCCTCGGTGACCCATTCATAACAGTTATGACTTGTCCACTGTTATCATTAGGAAAAGCCAGGTGATGCAAATTTTCCAGCTTTCTAAAATCCCAGCTGCCTCTAACCTTGTGCCAAAAACCAGCAGCCATAGGTCCTTCTAAGCAGCTGCCTAACACTCTGAAAATGAAAATGGTGGAGGCCTACAAAGTGAGAAAAGGCTATAAAGAGATAGCAAAGTGTTTTCAAGTTACCCTTTCCTCAGTTTAAAATGTAATTAAGAAATGGCAGTTAACAGGAACAGTGGAGGTCAATATAAGGTCTGGAAGACCAAGCAAAATTTCAGTGAGAGCTGCTCATAGCATTGCTAGAGAGCCAAATCAGAACCCCCGTTTGGCAACAAAAGACTTTCAGAAAGATTTAGCAGACTCTGGAGTTGAGGCACATTGTTCTACTGTTCAGAGACAACTGTATAAATATGGTCTTCATGGAAGAGTCATCAAAATAAAACCTCTCCTGTGTCCTCAGCATAAAATTCAGCATCAGAAGTAGGCAAAGAAAATCTAAACAAGCCTGATGCATTTTTGGAAATAGGTCCTGTGGCCACAATGATCAAAGGTATGTGTGGAGAAAAAAGGTCACAGAATTTCAGAAAAATAACATCTCGCCAACCATGAAGAATGGGGTGGATCAATCATGCTTTGCATGCTTGTGGTGCAGCCGATGAGGAATCATAATGCCAGGTCAGTTTTAGCATTTTGTGAACATGGTAAACCCTCCCAAAACAAAATCAGTTGTGGAATTGCACTTTTGTTTGCAATTTCACCTCACTTGGAATTTTTTTCCTATTTTCCAGTACACTATATGGTAAAATCAATGGTGTTGTTCAAAAGTAAAACTTGTCTCAGAAAAACAAGCCCTTACATGGCCGTATTGATGGAAAAATAAAAAATGTTGTGGCTCTGGGAAGAAGGGAAGCAAAAATCGAAAACTCAAAAACTGAAAATCCCAATGTCGTGAAGGGGTTAATAGATGACAAAATACAATAAAAAAAGAGAGACACACAGGTAACAATTGCTGGAGAGCAGAGATGAGCGAATTTGTTCGGATTGAGTTCCGAAGACGATCGGAATCGAATATTGTTTTTGCAATATTTGTCGAACACATCCGAATGTCATTAGAATCAATGGGAGTAGAAATTACCGAATATGTTCGAAACCGATCATAAGACATAGATTTGGCATGAATATTGTTTGAACATGTCTCGAATAGGTCAAATCAGATTCGGGTACAAAATCCGAACAAATTTGCTCATCTCTACTGAAGAGTTATGTACATGGAAATAGATGTCAATTTATACCTACTAGGTAAACATGGGATCTCCTAAAGTGGTGACACAATGGTCAAAACTAGAGTCCTCTCATTTGAGGATATAATATGATATACACGATATAAATGTGGATAGTTTTGACCATTGTGTCACCACTTTCGGAGATCCCAGGTTTACCTAGTAGGTATAAATTGACATCTATTTCCAAGTACATCTCTCCAGCAATTGTTACCCGTCTGTCTATTTTTTTTGGACTTTGTAATTACTATTTTTCTATTAATATTTTGTAACCAATAAAATGTATATTTTAACCATTCAATCTCCAAATTTTCCTCCTGTTTATATTAGGTACTAACCATTCCGGGTGCCCGAACAAGTGCATCAGCCCATTATACTTTTTTGTAATTTTTAAAAGGTAAAAAATGGCAATGTATACGGTATATATTTTTTGCCTAAAATGCAAAGGGAATGTGTTATCTGTAACTTTTGGCCTTTTAGAGATCATTTCATCTTCCACTTGCTTAATTGTTCACAATAACAGTAATTATGACCAGAGGTGCCCAAACTTATACATGCAACTGTAACATCCTGTGCCAGGAGAGTGAAGAGGTCCTCTTTAAAGGAGTATTCCCATCTCCAGGAGTGTTTTTTATTTTCATATAAATGTGTAAAATTTGATGTTTTGTAATATTTCAAATAAAGGACTATATTTTTGCTGTGTGTTTATTTCAATACTTATTATGTGGTTAATAATGGGGGCTTCTTATAGTTGCTTCTCCATTACCAACCCCTAAGACATGCACAATACACAGGTAATATCAACCCCAACCCTATCACCCCACTTGTCACTGCCACGTGGGAAGAGCGAGGCTAAGCACCAGATTTGACACATCTTATTGATGCGCCATTTCGGGGTTATTAGCATCAGTCTTCAGCTTGGGGCTTTCCCTTGGCTGGTTGTGAAAGTTGCGCAGGAGCTCACGCCGTTTTCTAATTTAATTCTTTGTTTTACAAAGGAAGGACACAGCAGCTGCTTAATAAAACTCCCATTATTGTCTCCTGGTCGCACTGATCTCAGGGTGACCAAGCGACGATAATGAGAGCTACCTTCAGCAGACGGCTGGTGCCTGGCAACAGTGTGAACTGTACTGCTCCTTCCCAGGCACTGGTACTTGCCACACTGATAACAACTCTGATCTCAGCGAGATCAGGCAACAATGATGAGAGCTTCTGTCAGCAGGTGGTGCCAGGGATCAGCACGATCTGTACTGTACTGTACCAGGCGCAGGTATGTATCACACGCACAGAACACAGATGTGAAATACGGACTGCACAGACAGATGTCACATACGTACATATGGATGGCCCACAGACCATGGATCTGACCAGTACTGGATTTTCCTGTACTAACTAACTGTCACTATTGGAATAGATACCCAGGCTACTGCAATGCCCTGCACATGGGGTATAGTACTTCTAATTTGAAATGTCGCTTACCCATGTGCAGGGCATTGCAGTAGCTTAGATATCCATGGTTACTTACGGCCACTCATATAGCGACAGTTTGTTATTATTATTTATCATGCTTTGCTTATATACACTGCTCAAAAAAATAAAGGGAACACTTAAACAACAGAATATGACTCCAAGTAAATCAAACTTCTGTGAAATCAAACTGTCCACTTAGGAAGCACCACTGAGTGACAATCAATTTCACATGCTGTTGTGCAAATGGAATAGACAACAGATGGAAATTATTGGCAATTATCAAGACACCCTCAATAAAGGAGTGGTTCTGCAGGTGGGGACCACAGATCACATCTCAGTACCAATGCTTTCTGGCTGATGTTCTGGTCACTTTTGAATGTTGGTTGTGCTTTAACACTCATGGTAGCATAAGACGGACTCTACAACCTACACAAGTGGCTTAGGTAGTGCAGCTCATCCAGGATGGCACATCAATGCGAGCTGTGGCAAGAAGGTTTGCTGTGTCTGTCTGCATAGTGTCCAGAGGCTGGAGGCGCTACCAGGAGACAGGCCAGTACACTAGGCGATGTGGAGGGGGCCGTAGGAGGGCAACAACCCAGCAGCAGTACCGCTACCTCCGCCTTTGTGCAAGGAGGAACAGGAGGAGCACTGCCAGAGCCCTGCTTAATGACCTCCAGCAGGCCACAAATGTGCATGTGTCTGCACAAATGCTTAGAAACCAACTCCATGAGGATGGTCTGAGTGCCCGATATCCACAGATGGGGGTTGTGCTCACAGCCCAACATCTTGCAGGATGCTTGGCATTTGCCACAGATCACCAGGATGGGCAAATTCTCCACTGGTGCCCTTTGCTCTTCAAAGATGAAAGCAGGATCACACTGAGCAGATGTGACAGACATGACAGAGTATAGAGATGCCGTGGAGAGCGATCTGCTGCCAGCAACATCCTTCAGCATGACCGGTTTGGCAGTAGGTCAGTAATGGTGTGGGGTGGCATTTCTTTGGAAGACCACACAGCCCTCCAAGTGCTTGCCAGAGGTAGCCTGACTGCCATTAGGTACCGAGATGAGATCCTCAGACCCCTTGTGAGACCATATGCTGATGCGGTTGGCCCTGGGTTCCTCCTAATGCAGGACAATGCCAGACCTCATGTGGCTGGAGTATGTCAACAGTTCCTGCAAGATGAAGGCATTGAAGCTATGGACTGGCCCGCCCATTTCCCAGACCTGAATCCGATTAAACACATCCATCATCCACCAACGTCACGTTGCACCACAGACTGTCCAGGAGATGGTGGATGCTTTAGTCCAGGTGTAGGAGGAGATCCCTCAGGAGACCATCTGCAACCTTATCAGGAGCATGCCCAGGTATTGTAGGGAGGTCATACAGGCACGTGAAGGCCACACACAATACTGAGCTTCATTTTGACTTGTTTTAAGGACATTACATTCCACTTTAATTTTGTGTGTGACTCCATATCCAGGCCTCCATTGGTTAATAAATTTGATTTCCATTGATGATTTTTGTGTGATTTTGTTGTCAGCACATTCAATTTTGTACAGAACAAAGTATTCAATGAGAATATTTCGTTCATTCAGATCTAGGATGTGTTATTTGAGTGTTCCCTTTATTTTTTTAGCATTGTAGCACCATCATATTCCTTATCAGTATGTCTTTGAAGTTTGGTAGGAAAACTGAGAACTCCACACAAACGTGGGGAGAACATAAAAACTCCTTGCACATGTTGTCCTTGGTGGAATTTGAACCCAGGACCTCAGTGCTGCAAAGCAACAGTACTATCCACTGGGCCACCGTGCTGCCTCCACAGCTGGTTAGTTAGCTGTTAGTAGTCGTAACCATGGATACCTAAGCTACTGCAATGCCCTGCACATGTGGTAAGTGACATGGCTAATCAGAAGAACAATACTACATTTCTAATTGGAGTTATTTGCTAATATTATTATTATTGTACCTACTACATATTGGGGTAAGATCGTGGACATGGGAATACTGCTTTAATTCGTTGTACAGTATTTATAACGCAAATTGGGGAAAATACGTGATTGCTGTTCTATATGATCTATTAGTGTCGCATACACGACCCGGAGACAATACCTATAACCTTATAACCTTCACCTAACATGTAGGGTCTTTGCCAAAATCTCCTTGTCTTATGTGCTAAGCTCCAGCTGAGGCGGCTTCTCATCTTTCCCTCCGAGCCTAATGTCTTCCTTCCCATATGTCATTCGGTCCTGTCTCCCACATCTGAAAGTTATTGAGCCCTTTGTAATTCAACCCTTGGTTTATCCGTGTTTTGCAGAGTCCTACACAGTAAGGAAATTTAACAAGGCCGCCGGTGGATTTTATTTACGTGTGTTGGCTCTTGTACATTACTATTCCATTTACTGGGAGGGGATAAACATGAGACGCACAGCGTACTGAGCCAAGCGATAATTTCATTTTAATTTCACTACATACTCAATAGCTCTAGACAGAGTAACGGGGTAAAACATACAATTTTTATTATATAAAATTTTCATGATTTTTTTTTTAGATTTTTTTATATTTTTTGTGTAAAAATTCCTGAAAGAATTTAATAATTTCACATTAGCCACCAGGGCACATGCAATAATCTGGCATTTTTTCTAGCTCAATTTTTAGCTTTGCAATTTAGACCTGGACAGAATCAGCAGAGGGCCATAATTTAATAACAACTCCATAGCACTGCTGGAGGCATAAATAAGGCAGGACATCTACATTGCACCCGTAGAAGATAGGGCTAGGTGTACAGCTCCGAACTACTCTTTAGTCACTGTGTAAGGAGGTGGTGCTGTTATGGACAGTAAGAAATCGGTCGCCCTCCCAGGGCTGTGGGGTACTCGGTACCGGGCCGGTCTCTCACAGGGGAATGTCACAGCAGCGGTGACCCGGTCCGTGGCCCTGGGTGCCCAAGTAAAAGGGAGATTGAATGGTGAAATGTAGTGGAAATGAATAGTTTGTGACGCCACCTGTTGTGTTCAGGAAAGGGAGGTGTTAAACGGACGCTGCATGCAGATCCTCTGGGACTGATGGTATGGTGCAGCAAAGATGTTATAGCTCCCCACAGGTAGAGCTGTGGTCCCAGGACAGTGTAGATGTAGAAGCCAAGGGAAGGCGTAGGTGAGGCAATGTCGAGCACCAAGATGTAGCAGTGCCCGGGTGTGTTGGCGCAGGAATAAGTGGTGGACACCAGAGCATGCAGTTCCAAAGCTTTAGGTTGTGTGCACACGATGCGGATATCCAGCGGATCCACAGCGGATTTTACCGTGCAGAAACGTTGCATATCCGCATTGTGATGTACAGTACCATTAAAAGCAATGAAAAAAAAAATGCTGTGCAGACGCTGTGGATTTTTCCGCGCGGTTTTCCTGCGGTACAAAATCTGCAGCATGTTACTTCTTTTGTGCGGTTTTCCATCTCCCCTGTCTCCAAATCCGCAGGGGGAAAACCGCAAGAAAACCGCAGGAAAAATGGAAGAAATCCACAGGAAAAATGCAGGTCATTTGACCTGCGGATTTCTTCCATTCTGCACGGAAAAATCTGCAGGGCTAAAAAGTCCATCTGCATTCAGCCTACCTCACAGTCTGTTGTGCAAACAGGTGGCTGCCTCCGTGCTGTGTCCTCCGGGTCAGGGGCTCAGTCAACCTCCAGGCCAGATGGAATACTCCTTTCCAACACCCCGCCAACTTGTGCCTTTCTGAACGTCTCCTCTATAGCGCCTTTAGATGAAGTACTCCTAGTACTGAGTTACACTGGAGTTCCTCCTGTCCAATGTTCCTATGAACTCTACTTGTACGGCAGACAGCTGTAGCCTGTTCGGGGACACCATGCTACTAAGTCCCGGCTCACTATCCAGTTGCTGTTGTGCCCCCAAGTCTTGTGTGGGAATAAAGTGGTCACTACTTCTATTCCTCCGGTGTCTGCTGCAGGACCATTAGTATCCATACAACCTCGGGGACCGGGCCCCGGCCTTTTGCTTAGAACTTCTAGGAAGGGTTCTCCTCTAACCCATGTCCTATGTTCTCTTTTACTCCTCACGTTCCGTACTAATCCTTTCTTTCTATGGAGAATCAGGCTTTCAGTCTATGTTGCTCTCTCTCTTCCTTTCCCGTGCCAGCAGACCCAGGTCACTGGGATCTGCTGCAGCACTTCCTTCCATCTATCCCTCTCTCCGGGGATCTTCTTCTCTCCAGCTCTCTAATCAACTGACCTCTAATCCTAAACTCTTCCTGCTCCTTGTAATGTAATCTAGCTCCACCCACCTCCCAGTACGTTTCGTGTTCCAAGCAGGGAGCCACCAATGGGTGCTTTGCTATACTCCAAGCAGGGAGCCGCCGAAGGTGCTTCCACCTTACCTGGATAGTGGGATACCACACCTCAGGAGGAGGTGCAGTACCTCGGTGGTGACTGAGCCTCAGGGGCGGCACATAAACACGCTGCAACTTTGACAGCGCCCCGCTGTCTGCTGTGATGGAATGATCTGCTCCCCCTGTAAAGGACTGTGTTAATGAACTGCCCGAGGCTGAGGAGGGGAGGAGTTGAGCCTGTGAGAGCATGTGAGCTGGAAGCTGCTGCTGAGAGCTGCTGTGCATGGAGCTGTGCAAAAAGGTCGCACAGCCTGAGACTTACTGGACTTGTGAGATTGAACAGACTCGTCGGGTGTAGCAAAGGTGGCTGTCCTGTGCTCCTTTGAGAAGCCACGAAGAGACCAAGAAAGGGATATACAGTTTACAGGAGCAACTCCAGAACCCTGAAGCTATAGACCACGTTTCATGGATCTGCAAGACAGATGTGTGCACCACCGTTCAAGACTGTTGGGGGCCCCCGGGATTGGACCTGAGTCCCCAACATCACCGTAAGTTTGCTCCTATTTGTGCTCATGTCAGGGCATAGTGCAGGCTTCAACAGACAGAACACGGCAGCTGTGTGGCCTGTTTAGTAGAGGCCAGGGAGGTTATACGTAGAGTAGCTTCATTCTTTGTATATTGTTTGGTTTTGCCTGTGTGATATATATTGATCCTGTAATAGTTGAAGCACCCTGCTGTTTGATGGCCCAGCTAAAGAATACAAACTCTTGTAAACTATCTTTTGCCATTGCATACCCCTGTTTGCATCTTCCTTATCCACATAATTCATTGCCTTCCAATAAATTTACCCTTTGTTATTTGCACCTCATCTTGTGTACCGTGGTTCCCAGGCCATCGCTTCAACTGGAAGGATGGGCTGTTTCCATCACTTCACGGGAAATTTACAAATTTCTCGATCTACTGAGCAGCTGCTATAAAAAAAATAAAAAAATGAGCTCAGCGATCATGACAACTCATGCCATCGGCAGAGCCGACATTGGCATTTCATCAACATCGCATTCCACTTACCCATCGGTGTAATCGCAGTGAGTTGCCATGATAGTCGGGGGTCTGTCGAAGACCTCCGTGCTTGTCATGCCAATTCTACTTTGAAGGTCAGTGTTTAATTGGTGTTCATAGGAGACCGTGATTTCGCTCTATATACTGTAGCAGTGCTGATGCCGTGATATGTCCAGTATAAGGCCGGGGTCACACTAACCGACGCAAAATACGGTCCGTAGTTTACATGCGTAATACGGATGAATGACCCCTAAATAGTGCTCCGTATGTCAACCGTAAGCAAGGTGTGGTTGCGTATTTTGCGCATGTCAGCATCCGTATGTAATCCGTATGGCATCCGTATGCAATCCGTATGGCGAGATTTTCTCGCAGCCTTGCAAAATGGGCATTTAACGGTTTTGAGGCCTGCTAACTATTTAAATCATTAGCCTACACCCTATTTATTGGCTCAGGAACAGGTGGCTGTCTCCATTCTGTCCATTTGTCACCTTGCCTTGACTAGGTGTGCTGGTGTTCTTTGTGCAACATGGCAGAGGGTCTGAGTTTCAATACAACTGAGCAGGTTCTCTACAACTGGCTTTTGTCACGCCGCTTTGGCCAACCATACCCAGTGATAGTGGATCCGCGGAGGAGGAGACGCATGTGGGTCCATCCACTTTTGAGGCAACGACTGACAAGAGGTCAATTTCACCGCTTCTATTCTTCTATGCGGGAGCATCCTGTCAAATTCTACCAATACTGTCGCATGAGCCTTGCAACATTTGATCGACTCTTTGAGTGCGCCCTGGGATCACCTTTCAGGACACAAGGATGCGCAAAGCCATATCTGCAGAGGAGCGACTTCTACTCACTTTACGATATGTACTACACAACCACATTCTCTATGTTCATGATGTGTTGCCCAAAGTATGTATTTTTGGCTTCTTGGACTAAGTTTATTGCCCTCATCTTAGTCCACATATGTTTCAACTTACAGACCAGAACGTTATGTGTAATATGTACTGAATATCACTTAGTAATTGTGCAACCAAATATGTGTGTGTTAGTCGCTCTGAATTCCTAACAAGTTTGTTATGTATGTACCTGTTTTTTTTTA
Organism: Dendrobates tinctorius; assembly: GCF_039654945.1. Lineage (NCBI taxonomy): Eukaryota > Metazoa > Chordata > Amphibia > Anura > Dendrobatidae > Dendrobates > Dendrobates tinctorius. The sequence goes on from NW_027361784.1 coordinate 23,161,026, forward strand.
ATGTGTGCATTCGACAATCTTCCTTTTCTGTTGTTCTTCAGCTTCCTGTCCACTGGCCTGTCTTATGCCGCCCTCCACCATGAGTTTCTCATTGGAAGATCTACCATTTCTGGCATAGTCAGGTCAAAATGTATTGAAATCTGGACAAGACTACATCAAGTTATCATGCCCGAGCCCGGGATGGAAGACTGGTTGAGGATATCAAGGGACTTTGAGGAGGAATGCCAGTTTCCTAATTGTATTGGGGCCCTTGATGGCAAACATATCCGGGTGCGTAAGCCGCCAAACTCTGGCTCCCAATTCTTCAATTATAAACAATACTTTTCTATTGTATTGTTGGCTCTGGCCGACCCTCAATACAAGTTTATAATTGTTGACATTGGGGCCTATGGAAGGACGGGAGACTCTAGAGTCTTCAATACTTCCATTATGGGTCGGCGGCTACGCACCAACCAGTTGGATCTACCACCACCATGCCAGCTACCAGGCTCCACTCAAGAATCGGTCCCTTATGACACGCAATGTCATGAGGCCATATCGCCGGCGCAACCTTGACCACCGGCGCAGAATTTTTAACTTGCGCCTATCACGTGCTAGGCGACTGGTGGAGTGTTCCTTTGGCATTCTTTGTGCTAAATGGCGGGTACTCCAGTCTGCCATTCAGTTGAGTGAACAAAATGTTAATGAAGTGGTTAAAGCGTGTGTGGTTCTTAATAACTTCACCAGGATACATGATTGTTCCTCCTCTGCTGGTGTTGTGCATAGGCCGGGCAATGTGCGTAGGGTGAGACCACCTATCAACCCTCAACGTAGACCGCTCTCTGGGCTGAAAGTGCGTGATATTTTCACTAATTACTTTATGTCACCTGAGGGGGAAACTTCTTGCAAGAGCATGCTGTATCTATGTTATAATATTTGGTTTTATGTGCGTCTAAATATATATATTTCTACCCCTTCTGATTCTATAACTGTTTAATTGCATTGGTAAGCGTATGTTAGTATGCTGACACGGTTTTTGAGAATTGAGACAGAGACGTAAACTATAGTAGACAAATTTTTACTTTTGCCTTTTTTTTGTTTTGTTTTTTTTTAAAGGCAAACATATTATTGCCATATGATAACTGGGGCAATGGGCCAAATTGGCCTTTTTGCAGATGTGAACATTTTAGAAAAATACAATTTTCACACATATCAAAAAAAACCATAATGCAATAACAAAATTGCTACATTAGACATTTTGAATCCAAAGGAAAAAAGAGGTGGTCTCCATCAGCAAAATTATATAAAAAAGATAAAACTCACATTTATTAGGAAGGTTTTCAAATCATATTAATAAGCCACCATGACAGGCAAGGCTACCTTATGCGTTTCTGACACATATTACATGTCTGTAAAAAAGACAATATTTCACTGCGCTATACCGGGAAAGTCAAAGGATCAAAATAGACTACTCACTTGATAGTGCATAGAAGAGGCATGCTGTCCTGATTCAATTAGTCTCTTTTTTGGCAGCTAACTATATTCCCAAATCAAGGCGAACAGCCTGAAGAACATCACGCTCTCTCTATGTATTATCAAGTGAGTAGTCTATTTTGATCCTTTGACTTTCCCAGTATAGCGCGGTGAAATATAGTCTTTTTTACTGACATGTAATATGTGTCAGAAACGCGTAAGGTAGCCTTGCCTGTCATGGTGGCTTATTAATGATTTGAAAACCTTCCTAATAAATGTGAGTTTTATCTTTTTTATATAATTTTGATGCTGGAGAACACCTCTTTTTTCCTTTGTATCCGGATTCAGAGCACCAGTTGAACCACACTGGACCTCTCCTGGCATCAGACCACTTATGGACACTGATGTACGGTATGCGTAAAAAATTTGCATGTTTTTATGCTCTTTTAAATTGTGGTAAGTTGGGGAAGGAGAAGGCGGAAGAGCAGCCTGTGGTTGCTGCTGGCTACTTTGCCCAACATCGCCCTGTGTGGGGGCATACTGTTGCCCATGATGTGGGTAGTGTCCTTCCTCCTGGGATTGTGGGGGGTACTGGCCAGAGTAATAATGAAGAGGGGCATCTTGTAGGCTCGGGTAGGCCCGTGTCTCATACCCACCAGTATAGCCATGTCGTCCCCAACCAGGTAGGGACCAGCCTCCAACACTGGGTGGGAAAAAGTGGCCATATTGGTGGGGTTGGCTAGAGGCAGGCATATGTTGCTGGTATTGTAAAGGTTGGGTAGTGGGAGGAAGGGGGTGAGGTGTAGGCCCATGTATTTGAGGATCCTTAGAGCCTGCTTGAGCAAGCATCTGTGTGGGTGGTCTCATGCGCATTAGATTTCTGGGGGAAAGCTGCCACCTCTCCAGATATTCAAACAGCTCATATGGGGTATTGGGGGGTGTGCTTGCATCAAGCAGGATCTGAAAACATCCTCTAATAAGGAGCCTCACCTCACGGGAAAGGGCACGTAGATAAAGGGCCAGGCTACGTGAGTATGCCTCCTCCCCATCATCTGTATTCACTCTAGCCAGATAGTTGAGGACCCGTGTCCACATTGGTCCGGGTATCTTGGGCAGGGATCTGGCGCCTTCTTTGTCCTTGCCAGGATGTTCCAGCAGGCTGTGGGGAGCCCCGGATCTGGGCAGTTGGGCTGCTGCTCATGTTGCCCTGCTCCTCCAGTATGGCTAATGGTGCAGCAGCAGACTGTCCTGGTGATGGGGTTTGTGGTGCAGGCAATGGGTTCTCCTGAAAGGATTCTTCATCCATGCTTCTTGTAGGGGGAGAAGATAGGCCAGCCACCTCATCCCCTACAGGATCAATGATGGGCTCTGTATCTGAGCCCGTTCCTCTATCCGTAAGGTTGGACTGAGTTCTGTTATGAAATAGAACAGAGCCAAAAATACATCAATATTTTTGGCCCTGTAAAGTATCGGTGTAATGTGGTGTGAGGTATCTACTTACGGTCTCAGATCCAGAATAGGGGCGAGGAAGGAGAGGCGGTGCTAATAGATGTATTTTCGCTTTACGTGGCCCGCATCACCACTCCTGGACCGCTGCTGACGTTCCCGCCTGTACTGATCGCGGATGCTGCGCCAGCGTCTCATCACATCTTCCACTGCAATGTGACAGGAAATATTCTCAATTTAACATATTTGATTGGTCAAATTTGCTACCAGTAGTCTAGGTATGTGGCCTTCTGGGGTGTGCTTTCTACCCAGGGTGGCATATCTAATTGGGGCATCCAGGCCAGATACACAGGGTCACAACAGTTCATGTATCAAGTAACTACACTTAATAACTTGGTTGGCTAGGAGGATGAGGAGCTTGTGGCCTGTGCCAAATTATGACAGTGTCAAACCATGTGTCACATCAAAATCTACCCCCCTCATGAGGAAAAAAGTACAAGCACAGGAAGGGGGGGGCTGATTCTATATGCATTTTTTGATGTGAGGTAATTTTAATTAGTTTTTGGGTTGTACTTACTCAGTTTCTGCTGCTCCTCACGTGGCCAATCACCAAAATCATGGAACATCTGCCGACATATGCGCCTCCATGACGCCTCCTTTCTTGCCCAGTTCGCATATGGGCATCACGTTGGTCCCAGAGTTCTGGCCGCTCCTGCACCAGTACAATGAGCATATCCACATTGAGGAAATATGGCGCCATGACGCTGATGTACTCCGTGGAGGCTGACTTCCTGGATGTCTGGAGCGCTTTTTGAGCTCATTTGCATGTCTAAGCTTCCTGATGATGGATTGGCCCATTTCCTGTCACCAGCCAAAAGACCTGCGTATTTCTCGCAAGTCACACTTGTGGTCCATGTGTATTCTGTATTTTTTGCGCACCCATAGACTTGCATTGGCGTACTACGGGCGTAGTACGCTGACAATCGCAGCATGCTGCGATTGGCACAGACCGTAGAATACGGACGAGAAATATACGGCTGTTGGGAGCAAACCCATAGAGAATCATTGGTCCGTGTGTAATGCATGCTTTTAACCCTCTCACTTGTCCGTATTCCTCTCTAGTGTGACCCCGGCTTAACACAAGAAATCAGACAATCGCAGCTTCAAGTCCCTTAAAGGAACTAACAAATTCAGTATAAAGTAAAAAAAAATCTCCCAAACCTGACAAACTGAAACAGTCTTACAGATACAGTACTGACAAATTTAATACCAGCTCAGGCTGGAAAATGGATAGGGCACACAGAAAACAGGACCAAAAGTGTGTTTTCCTAGCATCTGAGGTTCCTGGGCAGGACTGATGCACAGCTTAAACATCTCCATTCGAGATACGTGGATGTTATGAAATTGAAGTTTGATAACTTCAATTAATTTTCTCCCAAAATACTAGGAAAGTTTGTAATTGCTCAAAAGATACATGTAGGGGACAGAAGCGAGAGAGTTGACTCTGCTGGTCAAAGTAACTTACATTCAAAAGCAGAGACAGAGAGTGGAGCTACAGTAGCTTGTCATAAGAGCTTACACTCTACAGGAGAGAGAGGACCCCGCTGACCATAAGAGCTTACACTCTACAGGAGAGAGAGATGACCCTGCCGACCATAAGAGCTTACACTCTACAGGAGAACGAGAGGACCCCGCTGATCATAAGAGCTTACACTATACAGGAGAGAAAGAGGACCCCACTGACCATAAGAGCTTACTGTCTACAGGAGAGAGAGAGAGAGAGACAGAGAGAGACAGAGAGAGAGAGAGAGAGAGAGAGAGAGAGAGAGAGAGAGGACCCCGCTGACCATAAGAACTTACACTCTACAGGAGATAGAGGACACAGCTGACCATAAGAGTTTACACTCTACGGGAGAGAAAGAGGACCCCACTGACCATAAGAGCTTACACTCTACGGGAGAGAAAGAGGACCCCACTGACCATAAGAGCTTACACTCTACGGGAGAGAAAGAGGACCCCGCTGACCATAAGAGCTTACACTCTACAGGAGAGAAAGAGGACCCCACTGACCATAAGAGCTTACACTCTACGGGAGAGAAAGAGGACCCCACTGAACATAAGAGCTTACATTCTACAGGAGAGAAAGAGGACCCCACTGACCATAAAAGCTTACACTCTACAGGAGAGAGAGAGGACCCCGCTGATCATAAAAACTTACACTCTACAGGAGATAGAGGACACAGCTGATCATAAGAGTTTACACTCTACAGGAGAGAGAGAGAGGACTCCACTGATCAGAAGAGCTTACACTCTACAGGATAGAAAGAGGACCCCACTGACCAGGAGAGAGAGACTTACCCAGTGATTCTATAGATGAAAAATTACTCTGCCGTACAATCTGTGCTATGCTGGTAATCCACTCTGCTAGATATCATAGCTGCAGGACATGACTTATGGATATGGGACGGACCCCCACTCCATCTTAAAACCACCATAACTACAGTAAACCTAGGCACTAGAATAAATACACAACACATTATTTTGGTTGTCAAAATGGCCACAGCTTTATTTAAATCACAGGATTAAAACAATCACAGTAGGAGTCAGGTGAAGTGCTAGTACATTGGGATTCACAAGTACTGTGATATCCCAGCTGTCTGACATACAGAACCAGGCCAGACAGCCATAAAGGGGCGGCATGCACTGGCTTGCCATTCAAGCAGAGCCAGTAAACTTTCAGGGCTCCAATGACCCTATTATCCTCACTCCTGTGCTTAACCACTGTGCCCGCCCCTGACTGACGTTACCATTACAACGTCCTTGAGGCTGGCCACCAAAGCTGAGCCTGTTCACCACCATGAGGTTTTACATCCTCTATTAGTTAAAATGAGTCCACCTTAACTTGTCTGCTACTTCCACCTGACTCCTAAACCGCAAAGCTGTGACGGTTATAAATTCACATTTGACACCTTTTTTTTTTTTTTTTTTTTTAAATAAATCACTTTAGTAAACTTATAAACTAGAAGTCTCTGCAAAAGCATTAAGGGGACTAACTTGGCAAACCTCCGACTCACAAAGAGTCATCCTACAGCACTCAGGAGAGGAAAAACCCCCTGTGGAGGAAACCTCTAGGGAACCATGGCTGAAGGATGGCCCTTCCCTTGGGCTTAGAAGGTTAATGCTGTTAACTCTTTATAGCCATGATAAAATTGAACCTGGAACAAAATATACAATGGTAATTTTAAAATACAATAAAGCATTCATCATACAAGCAATAATTAAAACGTTTTAGGACAATGATTATAAACAGGGGTGGGAGGGCGGGAAATGCTTCCTCCTGTTCATCCTGTGTAAGAAAGAGGGAGAGACACAGATTTACTGCTCTATATAAGCCTCACCCTCCGCACAGTAACCCACCAGGCACAGACATACTGTGCTTCTTACTCTTAAAGCAACATCCCTCGTGCTTAAAAATCTACACCACTATACCAAAAAAGCTGCAGGAGTAAAGGTCCACCCATCCCCAAGTCATGTCCTCCTCCGCCTATGGCTCCAGTGGTTTCTTTATGGGGACATTAGCCCGCTCTTCAGCAGTGTGGAAATGGCACTGGGTAAGTTTTTTTTTTTTTGTGAACCGCAAATTGAATTTCAGAGTGTTCAAATTCGCATGAAACTGTGATTTTCAGGAAATTTGACTTAAAGTCGATTCTCCACGGATCTATTCGTTCATCTCTAGTCTCCATGCCACCAACTCTAATGTTGACAGTAACTTAAAAAAACCTGGAGAACTCAAAATTCTGGGTTTTCATAATTTGTGTAGAAGTCAGGACAACCTTCACTTGTATTTAAAAGAACAATTAGAAAGAAAGTCTGAACTAGAACTCGTGCACATGCTGGTGTCACATTGTATGCGCCCTAAACCACAACATGAAAAATACAGAGTGCAGTCCAAGTCTAAATAGTCAGAAATATATCCCATACTTGTGCCCGGAGGCGGCTGTGGATGTGGGTCAGCATGAAATGAAGGATGTTTCCCTGATTTAGTTTATATTTGCTGCAATTCAGATCAGATGAGAGCTTTATCTAATTATTATTTAAAGGGATATTCACATAATTTAAAGATCTCACTGTGATTCTGACCGCTTGGACCCCCAACCATCCTACTGTGGTACTTGCAGGTACGCAGGATGCAGTGACGAGCAGGAGACAGAGCAAGGGTTAAACTTGGCTTTTATATATGTAGCGAGGAAAGCTAACAACGTTTTTTCCACGCAGGGAATCCAGACACAAATACCCAGATAACAAAATGCTAAACAGTACGGCGAGGGGTGGTAACTATATGGCCACGCTATGGCCGTCTACGGATCCTTGGACTAGCTATAAACGCAAACGAAATGTCACTTATCGATCTCTGACATCCTGCAGAGTTGTAGTCGGGAGATGTCTGATCGGCGTCTCAGCCAAGAAAGAGTTGTCACAGGCTTCGGGCGTTCCCACGCCCTGGTGCTGGGGGGGACGAGACAGGCCCCAGGCCGGTTCCCCTCTACCGGGGTTGCCTCGACGGGTGGTGAGGCAGAGGCAGCTGTGGGTCTGCTCGTGCAGATATGGAGCAGGGCAGTGGTGGCCGCGGGGCCCGCTGCACAGGCCGCAGCTGTGGTATGGAGCGGGACAGAGGCAGCCGCGGGTCTCGCCGGGCAGGCCACAGCACGGAGCGGGGCAGTGGCGGCCGCGGGTCTCACCGTACAGGCCGCAGTCGCGGTATGGAGTGGGGCAGTAGTGCCTCGGGTCTCGCAGGGTCTCCTCCTCATGCTGCTCGGCACCATCCTCTCCCCTGGTCAGGTGAGCCTCCGTCTGATTTGTCTGGAAAACGCTGACTCACTCTCGCCCTGGGACACCACTTAAGCTCTTCCCTCCAGTCTCTCGTCTCCCACGTCTCTCTCCCTGCCGAGTCCCTTCAGCTAGTTTCCATCGCTCGTTTTGTAGTCGCCCCGCCCCCTCTCTTTTTCCCGCCCCCACATTTCCTGATCGACTGTCAGTCCTGGCCTGCTATTCTTTCCCCCGGGAACATATCTCCTGGGAACCTGGGTGACAGCCCCCCTAGTTCCGGCCCGGACACACGGCGGGCCTTTTTTCCGGGGTTCTCTCCCCTACACTACCAACAAGGCTTCTTCTGGCAGTCAAATAAAGTAGACATGAGCCCGGTTCTCTGGATTCAGAGCGATGCTCTTGGGATCACAGGCGGTCCCATCAGTTGGACCCCTTTCATTGAATAATCCCATATATAGATGATAACTTTCACAGGTAGGAATTCCCCTTAAACACGTTCCTGACTCCACCAAACATGTACAGCTGTCACAATGTGACCGTCTTCAGTAAGGGTCCCGTTACACATAGCGACGCTTCAGCGATCCTGACAACGATACGACCTGGTAAGGATCGCTGGTACATCGCTGCATTGTCGCTAGTAAGCTGTCAAACAGGCAGATCTACTTAATGACGCAGCAACAATACGGGAATCCGTATAATAACTTCGACGGTCGTTGTAACCTTGGCACACAGCGGCTATTCTGATGACTCAGACCTCGATAGGCGTGAGTTCTGAGTCTCCAACGAGGTCGCTCGTCGTTGTTATTGGAGCGCCCTCACTCACCAGGGCCGTGGGGTACTCGGTATCGGGCCGGTTGATCTTCTCAGTGGGGGTTGTCATGGCAGCAGCGACCCGGTCCGTGTTCCTGGGGCTCCATTACAAAAGGGGTTACGTTTCAGTGTGCTTATGGTGGTGAAAGTCTATAAGTGATTCGTGACGCCACCTGTGGTGTTCAGCAATGAAGATGTAAGCCGATGCTGCAGACAGATCCTCTGGGACAGATGGTGTGGTGCAGCAGTGATGTTATAGCCCTCCACAGGCAGGGCTGTAGTCCCAGGGCAGTGTAGGTGAAGTGACACTTAGATGGTGTAGTGTCAGGCGCAAGAGATGTAGCAGTGCTGGGCAGGTTGACGCAGGAATAAGTGGAGGAGGCCAGGGCATGTAGTTCCAAAGCTTTACTCACAGTCTGTTGCAGGTACAGGTGCCCGCATCCGTGCCGTGTCCTCCGGGTCAGGAGCTCAGCCAACTTCCAGGCAAGATGAAGTACTCCTTTCCAACACTCCGCCAACATATGTGCCTTTTCTGAACGTCTCCTCTTATAGCGCCTTTGAATGAAGTACTCCTAGTACTGAGTTACACTGGAGTTTCTCCTGTCAGATGTTCCTATGAACTCTACTTGTACGGCAGACACCTGTAGCCTGCTTCGGGGACTCCTTGCTACTAAGTCCCGGTTCACTAATATGTTGCTGTTGTGCCCCCAAGTCTTGAGTGGGAATAAAGTGGTCACTACTTCTATTCCTCCGGTGTCTGCTGCAGGACCATTAGTATCCGTACAACCTTGGGGACCAAACCCCGGCCTTGCGCTTAGAACTTGAAAAGGGTTCTCTTCTAACCCTAGTCCTTGTTCTCTTATTCTCCTCACGTTCCGTGCTAATCCTTCTTCCCAATGGAGAATCAAGCTTCCTTTCTCTGTCTCTTTCCTGTGCCAGCAGACCCAGATCACTGTGGCCTGCTGCAGCACTTCTTTCTTCCATCCCTCTCCCGGGGATCTTCTCTTTCTCACTCTCTGTCCTTCTACATCCTCACTCATTGACTGAATGAAAGACTGACTGACTGACTCAACTCTTCCCGCTCTTTTGTGAGAACTAAAACTCCACCCACCTCCCAGCACGTTTCGTGTTCCAAGCAGGGAGCCACCAAGGGGTGCTATGCTACACTCCAAGCAGGGAGCCGCCGAAGGTGCTTTGCTACACTAATTTGTGGTGTGGGGGAGCAGGTGTTGGAGTGTGGTCAGGTGTCTCCACCTTACCTGGATGGTGGGGTACCACACCTCAGGGGGAGGTGCAGTACCTCTGTGGCGACTGAACCCTCAGGGGCGCCACATAATGGTGTCAAACACAGCGATGCATGCTGGCTAGCGGGACACCAACATTCAAAAAATGGCCTAGGACAGTCGAGCACGATCAGTGATATCGCAGCGGGGGGGCCTGTTGCCGCTATGTGTCACACGTAGCGAGATCACTGGCAAGCTCTCTGTTGCATCACAAAACCTGTGACATTTCAGCGATCTCGCTAATGATCTCGCTATGTGTAAAGTACCCCTTACGAAGGGTGGCCTCAAACTAGAGCCCTTACTATCTTCTGAAGGTAGAGAGGCCTGAGTCTCTGACCTTACTAACCTCCTGTTAAATCCTCCTGATCTGTCCCCTCTTCCATCCCTTGAGACATGGGACAGAAATGCAAGGTAAGCAAGGCACAAAGACAAAAAAGGATAACAGAAAACTTCTATCATACAAAAGCACTAACATTAGGGAGCAGGATAGGGACAGAGAGGAATAAACTAAATGTTAATACGGACCAGGAGATAAACACACATGAACTACAACAAACTACAGAACATTACTGCAACAACTCTACTCCAACCACTTAGCTTTAGCACACAGCACAGGAAGGCAAATCTTTCACCAGTGGGGACAAGAAGATCTGACCAGTTTTTATAGGAAAAGGTATTGACCAAATAAGAAACAGCTGAAATGGAACTGCATGTTTCTGACCAGCATAGAAAGTGTTGTTAACCTCTTCAGCACCAGAATAAACTAAATCCATTTAACCTCTTCACGACATGCGCCGTACATGTATCACGCTTGTCGGGTTTCTCCACTTGATGTGGGCTCCGGCGCTGAGCCCACATCTTTTCCAGCACATGTCAGCAGATTTCTTTAGCTGACATGTGCCCCTCACAGCTGCGGTTGAAATTGCGATCACCAAGCGGTCCACGCTCATAGCAAGTGAGCATTTCTGCTACATAGAGCAGGACTGCAGACCTGCTATGTGTAGCACGTGATCGGAAGGTCGCAGCTTCTAGTCTCCCATGTATACTATTAAAACCAGTAAAAAAAAGTTTTAAAAATATTAAAATAAATACATAACAGTTTAACTCACCCCCCATTCAGAAATTCAAAATAAAAAAACCCCACACATATTTGGTATTGCCACATTCAGACTCGCCCGATCTGTTAATATATAAAAATAATTAATCTGATTGGTAAACGGTGTAATGACACAAAAAAATCAAAACGCCAGAATTACGTTTTTTTGTTGCCGCATCATTGCATTACAATGCAATAATGGTTAATCAAAACATTGTATCTACAGCAAAATGGTATCAATAAAAACGTCAGCTCTGCATGCAAAAAATAAGCCCTCACCGAGCCCCAGATCCTAAAAAAATGGAGACACTTTGGGTTTTGGAAAATGATGTACCGTATTTTTCGCTTTATAAGATGCACCTCATTATAAGACGCACCCCCAAATTTGGTGAAGAAAAAGAGAAAAAAATGTTTTTATGTTAAATGGAGGTGTTTCTTATGCAGTGTCCATCTTACAAATCATATATATGTCCCTCATCCTGGTATCTATATAACCCCCATCCTGGCACATGGCCCCCTTGTGCTGGCACATAGCCCCCCATCCTATCCTTGATATGGCCCCCCCGGTCACTATATGCCCCCCTGCTGGCACTCACATGGCCCCCCCTCTCTCTATATGCCTCCCTGCTGGTACGCACACGGCCCCCCGTCCCTATATTCCCCCTGCTGGAACACATTGTCCCCCCCATCACTATATTCCCCCCCTGCTGGCATTCACACAGCCCCTAGTCCCTATGTTCCCCCCTGCTGGCACACATTGTCCCCCCGGTCCTATAATCCCCCCTGCTGGCACACATTGTCCCCCCTCCATATATTCCCCCCTGCTGGCACACATTGTCCCCCCGGTCCTATAATCCCCCTTGCTGGCACACATTGTCCCCCCCCTCCATATATTCCCCCCTGCTGGCACACATTGTCCCTCCCCCCTCCATATATTACTCCTGCTGGCAAACATTGTCCCCCCTCCATATATTCCCCCCTGGTGGCAAACATTGTCCCCCCCTCCATATATTCCCCCCTGGTGGCAAACATTGTCCCCCCCTCCATATATTCCCCCCTGCTGGCACACATTGTCCCCCCCTCCATATATTCCCCCCTGCTGGCACACATTGTCCCTCACCCCCTCCATATATTCCCCCTGCTGGCAAACATTGTCCCCCCTCCATATATTCCCCCCTGCTGGCACACATTGTCCCCCCTGCTGGCAAACATTGTCCCCCCTCCATATATTCCCCCCTGGTGGCACACATTGTCCCCCCGGTCCTATAATCCCCCCTGCTGGCACACATTGTCCCCCCGTCCATATATTCCCCCCTGCTGGCACACATTGTCCTCCTCTCCATTTATTCCCCCCTGGTGGCACACATTGTCCTCCTCTCCATATATTCCCCCCGCTGGCAAACATTGTCCCCCCTCCATATATTCCCCCCTGCTGGCACACATTGTCCCCCCTGCTGGCAAACATTGTCCCCCCTCCATATATTCCCCCCTGGTGGCACACATTGTCCCCCCGGTCCTATAATCCCCCCTGCTGGCACACATTGTCCCCCCGTCCATATATTCCCCCCTGCTGTCACACATTGTCCCCCCCTCCATATATTCCCCCTGCTGGCAAACATTGTCCCCCCTCCATATATTCCCCCCTGGTGGCACACATTGTCCCCACGGTCCTATAATCCCCCCTGCTGGCACACATTGTCCTCCTCTCCATTTATTCCCCCCTGGTGGCACACATTGTCCTCCTCTCCATATATTCCCCCCTGCTGGCACACATTGTCCTCCTCTCCATATATTCCCCCCTGGTGGCACACATTGTCCTCCTCTCCATTTATTCCCCCCTGCTGGCACACATTGTCCTCCTCTCCATATATTCCCCCCTGGTGGCACACATTGTCCTCCTCTCCATATATTCCCCCCGCTGGCACACATTGTCCTCCCCTCCATATATTCCCCTTTGCTGGCACATACAGTATTTCCCCCTCCCATCCCTATATTCCCCCCTGCTGGCAAGCACATACTAAAATAATAAACAGTTAACTCACCTACTGATGATCGCTCCTGCTCCCAGCTCCCCCTGGCTTACCGGTGTCTGTGCTGAGTCTGCTGTCATCCTCCTCCTGCAGGGTGCACGCAGCTGCTGCTCATTCAGGCAGCTCATTGTAGCTACAGGACCTTCCATGATGTGACCAATAGGAGCTGCTTAGCTGCGGTCATGTGACTCGCAGTGCACACTGGGAGTCATGTGACTGCAGGTCCTATGGTCACATCATGCAAAGTCCTGAAGCAATGAGCTGCCTGAATGAGCTGCTGCTGCCGCTCGCCCTGCAGGAGGAGGATGACAGCAGACTGGTCACAGAAAAGCCATGGGGGAGCTGGGAGCAGGAGTGATCATCAGTAGGTGTCTATAGTGACTGGGGGTGAGTGCAGGCACATGCAATATGCACCGCTCCCCTGTCTACCAACTCGGCGCTGTTTCAGCAGCGAGGTGATGGACAGCGGGTGCAGTGAATATTACATGAGCCTAATGAGCGGGAGCACAGGACCTCCCGCTGTCTCTGCATCCCCCATCTGGCCCACCCCAGCCCCCTGACTCCATGCCAGAGCCGCCCCCCCACTCTATAGCACAGCAGCACACAGATTCACTTTATAAGACGCACACCCCACTTTCCCCCAAAATTTGGGGGAACAAAAGTGCGTCTTATAAAGCGAAAAATACGATTTTGGATTTTTCTTTGTGTCATCACTTAAATAAAAAATAAACTATACATGTTTGGTATCTTTGAACTTGAAAAGAAATGGGGAATCATAATGGAAGGTCAATTTTAGCAATGGGACAATGGGGTTAACTCCCCCACCCAAAAAAAAAAATCAATTGTGGAATTTCACTTTTTTTTGCAATTTCACCACACTTGGAATTTTTTCCACAGTTACATGATAACAAACTGAGCTTGCCCAAAAAATGACCTCCTTAGGTAAAGTGCAGAGTTGGTGGGCCAATTATTTCTCATCTGTCATCTCATTCTTAATTTCAAATGTATCTTCTAAAGTTTCCGGAGTAGAAAAATGTATTTAATTTTTTTATATTTATTGTTTTTATTTTGGAAATGGGTCTTTAGTAAAAAGAAAAAAAAATCTATGAGGGAAATAATCGTGGATCGTATTGCCAGTATGATCCAATATTTGTCAATGTAATACCTGGTGGCAGAGTTGAGCAAAACGGGTCGGCCAATTTCAAAATTCGCCGACTTTTGCTAAAGTCGGGTTTCGCCGACTGAAACCCGACCATAGCATGAGGTCGGCCATGAGGTCGCCGACTTGAGCGCCAAAGTCGTGTTTCCCACAATCCTTCCAGAGTCTTTTCTCAGCCAATCATCAAGGATGCACACTATGGGCAATGCGATTACGTCAGCAGCGGCCCCCACCATGTTACAGAACGGCATGCAAGTGATTGGGTGGCTTTGTGTGGCCTCACAGTGCCTATAAAAGGCCGTGACCGCCGACCGCCATCTTACTTCTGCCGATCTTAGCATTAGGGAGAGGTGCTGCTTATCGTTCTCAATAGGGAGAGTGTTTAGGCAGGGAAAAAGTCCAAAAAATTCCTTCAGCTGATAGCGATTGTCACTGTAAAACACAACAGTACAGTGTGCAGTGACAGTGGAGGATATATTTTTGTGCATCAGTTCTGTTGGTTATTAGGCTGCCTTATAAGGCTCCCTGATAGCTGCATTGCTGTTTGCACACTGCTGTGCAGACTGCTTTTTTAAAAGCAAAAATCCTTTTAATCCTTTTTTTCTGCACAGTAGATACTGAGCGTAAATTTTTTCACACACCGTATAGAGTTGTACGCTCCTCACACACTACGGTGTACCGGCTGGCATCACGGACAAATACATGCTATCTGTGTGTCTCCGTAAAAAAATACATGAAGATTAACATTTTTCCATACATACACCGTATTGACTGCTGTCCGATTATCAAACAGTATCGTATATCTGGTGTTCTTAGTTATTACGGTCACATCTCCACAGAGTCAGTGTGTGCGTGACACTTCATAAATACATATACGGACATTTCCATTTCTCCATACACCGTATTGACTGCTGTCCGATTATCAAACAGTATCGTATATCTGGTGTTCTTAGTTATTATGGTCACATCTCCACAGAGTCAGCGTGTGTGTGACACTTCATAAATACATATACGGACATTTCCATTTCTCCATACACCGTATTGACTGCTGTCCGATTATCAAACAGTATCGGATATCTGGTGTTCTTATTACGGTCACATCTCCACAGAGTCAGTGTGTGCGTGACACTTCATAAATACATATACGGACATTTCCATTTCTCCATACACCGTATTGACTGCTGTACGATTATCAAACAGTATCGGATATCTGGTGTTCTTATTACGGTCACATCTCCACAGAGTCAGTGTGTGCGTGTGACACCGTAAATACATATACGGAGATTGACATTTTCACCAACAACGTATACAGCAGTACACTTCTGATACAGGACCATATATCTGCTTGTTTGATTACGGTGAAATACATAATGAGTGAGCGTGTGTGACTCACAAAATATATACGGAGATTTCACTTTTTACATACACCTTACACCGCTGTACGCTCCTCATACAGTACCATTTCTCTGCTGGTACTTTTTGTACATTTTCCCAAACATGAGGAAGTATGGTGGAAGAGACCGCAGACTTGGGCGGGGGGCGCAGCTGGTACTGATGGTGGTGGTGGTGCATCAGCTGTTTCTGGGAAAAGCACAATAGCAGCTAAAGCAGGAGGTGTTGAGCCTGCGTCATCGTCTGGCACAAGAAGGCCTTTAACTTTCCCTTTTCTGGGAGTAGGTAAAACGCTTTTAAAGCTGGAGCATCGGGAACATATTTTGGCTTACATTGCCGAAACAGCCTCCAGCTCTATTGCCTCCTCTTCTGAAGTTACAACAACTGCAAGCACAGAGTCATCAGTGCAGGCTTCTGGTCCAGAACAACACCTTTCCTTGTGTCCTTCACCCACACCAAAAGTGAAGGATGTCACAGCACACACTTCAGATTACTCCATGGAGCTCTTTTCACATACCATGCCTGGGTTATCAAGTCAAATCCTGAATTCCCCAGTCCAAGATGAATCTGACATGGAGTGCACTGATGCACAGCCACTGCTAGATGATTATGCTGGTACATTCACCCACAGCACTACATTGCCCTCGCAGTCTACTGAGCCCGAATCAGACCTTGATGAAACTCAGGTGCCCTTTCCCGCATACTATACCACCGTACACGGTGACACAGAGGAAGGTAAAGAGGAAGGTGCAGATGACATTGAAGACGAGGTCATGGATGACCCAGTTATTGACCCGGATTGGCATCCATTGGGGGAAGAGGGTGCCGGAGAAAAAAGGTCAGAACAGGAAAAGGATTTGCAGCAGTCATCATCATCGCAGCAGCGGTTATCCGGCCGGCCCGTAGCGGCCAAAAAACTTGGTAAACAAACTAAAAGAGTTGAAGGACAGCTTGGCCAGACGGTTAAATTACCACAGTGTGAAAGACCTGAAAATTTGTACCATAGTAGGAACAGTGCAGTGTGGCACTTTTTTGAACAAAATCCAACTGATGATGCAAAGGTTATCTGTAAGAAGTGCCGAAGGACCTTTAGCAGAGGGAAAAATCTAAGAAATTTGAATACCAGTTGCATGCTTAGACATTTAACCAACATGCACTTGCAAGCGTGGACGGACGACAAAAACTCAGGTAGCACATGTGCACCTGCTCCTACTGAAGGTTGCCGCCAACACTCCATTGCTTCCCCCACTGTAAGGCCACCGCTAAGCACACCACCATCAAGTAATGTTGAGGTGTCGTTGCTAGGCCAAAGCAGTCAGGGAATCACAATATTTTTGCAAGGAAACACTGCATCTAGGCCATCAACACCCTCACCATCACCAACCCCTTCTCAGTCCGTCCGGTCCAACGCTAGTTCCCCCATATGCAGCTCTCAAGTCCCGCTCACCCTACCAGACACTCTCAGTAGGACAAGAAAGTACTCATCATCTCATCCGCGTACGCTGGCTTTGAACGCCTACATTGTCAAACTGATCTCATTAGAGATGATGCCCTTCCGTTTGGTTGAAAGCGAAGCTTTCTGAGAGCTCATGGCCTACGCTGTCCCACGCTATGAGCTACCCAGTCGGCACTT
The DNA here is from genome assembly GCF_039654945.1 of Dendrobates tinctorius. Lineage (NCBI taxonomy): Eukaryota > Metazoa > Chordata > Amphibia > Anura > Dendrobatidae > Dendrobates > Dendrobates tinctorius. Next base: position 23,178,154 of record NW_027361784.1, read on the forward strand.
CTTTTCTCGCAAAGCCATCCCCTTCACCGGTATGTGAAAGACCGCATTACCCATGCACTAAAACAATCAGTGAGTGGAAAGGTGCCCCTCACAACAGATGCATGGTCCAGTAGGCATGGCCAGGGCCGTTATGTGTCCATCACTGTTCACTGTGTTAATGTGGTGGATGCAGGGTCCACAGGGGACAGTGGCAGTGGAACAGTGCTGCCTAGCCCATGGTATAGGAAGCAGTTGGCTGTAGGCGTTCGACCCTCCTCCTCCTCCATAAGCAAAAGTTCGTGCACAGAGCGCAGTTGCATGAGCACTCCATCCACATCTGTCAGTGCTTCACACTAGGTGTCCCACTATCGGACAGCTAGTGGTAAGCGGCAGCATGCTGTTTTAAAAATAACGTCTTTGGGCGACAGCAGACACACCACGGAGGTGCTGGCCGACTACTTGCATCGACAAACTGAGTCATGGCTGGGCAGTCTACATCTTGAGCCAGGCAAGGTAGTCAGTGATAGTTGGTGGAATTTTATGACAGCCATAGCCCTTGCAAAACTCACACACATACCTTGCCTGGCTCACACTTTGAACCTGGTGGTGCAGTGCTTCCTAAATAATTATCCTGAGTTAACAGCCCTGCTCCATAAGGTGCGAAAACTGTGCTCGCACATCCGTCGCTCGCCCGTACACTCCAATCGTATGCAGAAGCTGCAGCGATCACTGCACCTCCCCAAGCACCGCCTAATCATAGACGTTGCTACAAGATGGAACTCCACCATGCACATGGTTGAGAGGCTGTGCGAACAGAAGCAGGCTGTAATGCATTTGTGGGAGGATACATGGGCAGACAGTTTGAGGGCAGACATGGAGTTGTCGGGTGTGCAGTGGTCAAAGCTGAAAGACCTCTGTAAAGTCCTTCAGTGTTTTGAGGAATGCACACGGCTGGTAAGCACAGACGACACCATGATAAGCATGAGCATACCACTTATGCATCTGCTCTTGCAAAAATTGACGCACATAAAGGATCAGGCTTCTGCAGCTGAGGAGCAACAGGAGGAGGAGGATGAGGATGGAAGCCTTGATGACAGTCAGCCATTGTCTGGTCAGGGAACTGTCATGGAAGAGGTGGAGGAAGAAGAGGAAGATGAGGAGGATGAGGGGGATGATTATTTTGGGGATAAGGATGCTTCTCAGGGGGCAAGAGAAAATGTGGGCATGCCAAGGTCAGGTACAGGGTTTGTGCATGACTGGAGGGATGTGGATTTGCCAGAAAGTGCTCCTCCACCCACCACTGCCAGTGCAGCATTGACACCTGGGACATTGGCCCACATGTGTGATTTTGCCTTGCGGATCCTAAAAAGGGACCCCCGCATTGCCAAAATGATGATGGATGACGACTACTGGTTGGCCAGCATCCTCGATCCACGCTATAAAGGCAAACTACACAACATCATGCCACAGGAGAACCTAGAGCTAATATTGGCTAACAAACAAGCAACTCTGGTAAACCGTTTGTTTGAGGCATTCCCAGCACACAGCAGCGGAGCTGGTTCTCCCACGAGCCGTAGTGGGCATAATGGAAGAGGTGTTCGTGGTGCACACAGCCGAACTGGCGTTGGAGACAGGGGTTTCCTGACCATGTTGTCTGATTTCTCAAGTTCCGCGCAGACGAATCGAAAGCTAACACAGAATCGATTGCAAGTGACAGGAGACAGCAGTCGTCAACTATGGTTACAAACTACTTCTCCTCTCATATCGAGGTTCTCCCTCACATGTCATTCCCCTTTGATTATTGGGCCTCAAAACTGGACACATGGCCTGAAGTGGCACAATATGCCTTACAGGCGCTCGCTTGCCCTGCTGGTAGTGTGCTATCTGAAAGAGTCTTCAGTGCAGCTGGGTCAATCCTGACAGAAAAAAGGACCCATCTGTCGACCCAAAATGTTGATGATCTAACCTTTATTAAAATGAACCATGCATGGGTTTCCAAGGATCTTGTCCCACCTTTCCCTGATAGCACATAGGTTGGCAGAGAAAAGCCTTGCTTTTGTCCTCCTCTTCCTCGGACTTCTCCAATTCCTCCATTTGCAGCTGCTGAAAGTCCAGCCTACACATCAACATATGCCATTTTTTAAACCTCCCTAACTGTGCTGCCCCCCCAGGATCGGGGTCACCACCTGGCGCACACAGACAAGTGTTGTTGCCCTAAACAGGTGTGTGTGCCCACCCTTGGGCGACGGCACTGGCACAGGGCCTCTCATAGTACAATAAAGTGTCTCTGATGGTGGGGGGCCCACTCGCCGTCAGACACACTGCTGTACTTAGGGGCCCTGTGCCAGTACCGGCGCCCATGAGTGGGACCACCCTGCTTGCTCAGGGACACAGCACTTGCAATAGTTACCTCTCCCTGCTCCACCACTGTGACATCCGCGTTTCCTGACAGTGACATTCAGGTTAGAGAGCGTGTTGACATCACATTTGTATGCTGTCTACCGAAACAGTACAAGTGCGGAGAGCTTGAAGATGGCAATGCTGAGGAGTCCAGAGCACAGCACTGCCCAGCGAGGAGAGGTATTTAATTTTTTTAAATGTTGGGAGCATTTTTTGGGGAGCAATATACACTGGAGAATGAAATATGGGGCCCATCATACACTGGAGCATCATCCATTTGGCCCATCATATACTGGAGCATTCCAAATGGGGGACATCAGACACTGGAGCAGCATTTACAGCCCATTATACACTGGAGCATTAGAAATGGGGCCCATTATATATGGAGCATTATTTGGGCTCATAAGACAGTGGAGCATCATCCATAGGGACCAACATATACTGTAGCATTATGTGGAGCTCATCATATACTGTATGGAACATTATATGTGACCAATTATTCGGTATGAAGAAATATATGGGGCTCATTATTCTGTATGGCGCACAATGTGGTGTCCATAATACTGTATGGAGTAATATACTGTCCGTTTTTTGCGCTATTGTTGAATTTAAAATAGACAATATCAGTCATGTCATGTAAGCAGTGAAGTATTTTTCATTGTACTATACCTATATTTCTGTGACGTATCGGAACATTATGAATTGTGGTATGTGTTAAAAGGGCGCACTGACACTCTTTGGCCCAGGGCACACGAAAACCTGGCGCCAGCCCTACCCCCCCCTCAGCTTTAGCCAATTAACCCTCAGTTTTCAATGCGTAACTATTATTATAAAGTAAATTAAGGTTGACAAGCTTAAGTAATAAGAATTGATGTTGTTGGCATTGAAATGGGCACTGTAGGTGTGTTTCCTGTCCTCCACTCACTGCCGACTTTGCTTCCCCATTGACTTGCATTGGGTTTCGTGTTTCAGTCTGACCCCGACTTTTTCCTATAGTCGGCCGATTTCATTCGACCCGACTTTTGAGAAAGTCGGGTTTCATGAAACCCGACTAGACCCGAAAAAAGGAAAAGTCGCTCATCTCTACCGGGTGGGCCATTAAAACGGATGCACCTACATAAAATAGGAATGGTTGGTGATATCAACTTCCTATTTGTGTCACATTAGTATATGGGAAAGGGGAAACTTTTCAAGATGGGTGGTGACCATGGTGGCCATTTTGAAGTCAGCCATTTTGGATCCAACTTTATTTTTTCCAATGAGAAGAGGGTCATGTGACACATCAAACCTATTGAGAATTTCACAAGAAAAACAATGGTGTGCTTGGTTTTAATGTAAGTTTATGACCACTTATAAAATGTGTTCAAAGTGCTGCCCATTGTGTTGGATTGTCAATGCAACCCTTTTCTCCCACTCTTGACACACTGATAGCATCACCGCAGAAGAAATGCTGGCACAGCCAAACCTGCTAATTTTCATGCTAGGATAACAAATAATGAAAGATGAGCGGATCTAACAAAATTAAAAATCACCAAATCGCGCAGATTTTACCGGGAAATACAATTTGCAGCGAAGTTGAATGTTCCCTAGGCTCGGAGAGGTCTCTCCAGACCCCAGAGCACAATAAAAGTAACCTAAGACATAAAAACAAAACGTAATGCTCACCTCCCTGTTCGCCTGTCCCAGCACCTCCGCTGCAGGGTTGCCAATTTTGACTTTTTAACTTTTATGGACAGATTATCAAAAAAATCACGGACAGACAATTTTTTTTACGGACACTTTGGAAAAGCTATAATAAATCATTCTGATTAGAACTTAGTGTTACATGTCTACAGCCCATAATTCTGGTATGAAGACATCAACTGCGTTCACTGGAAAATGATGAAAATTACAGTCATTTTAATCTATAGAGGTTTTTGCAACCTAAAAAAGGTCCAATTTTTCATGTACATGGCAAAAAAGTGCCTTATTTTTACGGACTGTAATTGAATTTCTGGCTGGTTGATAAATCTGCGCCGCTGCCTTCCGGTGCCGGTTGCCTGCCAGTCCGGTCCACAGGGCCTCTTCTTTCCGCCAGGGTCTTCACTTTAGAACAGGAATTCCGGCAGCGATTAGGCCTCAGAGGTCACGACCTTATGACGTGCTGTTATACCCCAGGCCTGGTCCCGTTCTAGAGTGAAGACACTGGAGCGCGACTGCGGAAAGAAGAGGCCCTGAGGACCAGACGGAGGGTAGTGGGCACTGGAGGCGCCGTGGGTACCATGACAGGTAAGCAGTGAGGTCAGCATTATGTTTTCTCTTTTTGTTTTTTAACCCTTTCCCAGCAGTCTACAGTTCAACAAAATGGGGTCCACAGCTGACTGTCACTTTTGCCGAATTCACGAAGAGTGGATTGAAAAAAAATTCTGTATTCTGGGATTTTTGTAAACTTCGAGAAGAATTCAATTCCACCTATCTCTAATAATGATAATAATAATAATATCTATAAAATTGAATTTACTGTTTTTATGATCCATATTCCATAGTTATTTTGATTTTTTGCAAAAAAAAAAATGGTAAAATTATATCGTGATCGGTTTATTGAAAAAGCTTAAACAAATTCAAACAAGCGTTTAATAACAGGGATAAGGGAAGAATCTTCAGTTATGTCAGCGAAAGCCAAATCCTATATCCCAGATGGGCCGTTCTCAATAATTTCGGAAGACAGAGGCCCCTGTGTGTCTTATTGCTCCATCTGTACAAGCAGATATAATGTGTATACCAACAGCGGAGGTCCCTCCCTGCTAGTATCCTCATAACCCCACTAATAACTGCAGGTTTCAGTGTCAGCCTGATTAACCAATACATGCCAGGAACAACAGACGGCCCTTCTGCGCTGTAACTCGAAGAACATGGGGTTCCCTTGTCCAACACAAACATTTCAGACAAAGCGTGAACAGCCTGGAAAGGTTCTCCTGTGAAAGTGCGCCACTTATATTATTCCACTGTCTAGGAAAACAGGCATACATAGGCGTCCTTTCAAAAGAAAAAAAAAAAGATTTTACCAAAAAAATTATAGCTTGTTTTGTTTTAGAAATTTTCTTTTCTTTTTTTAAGCTATGTTTTTGGAAATTTAAAGTGATCCAGTTACCTGTGAAATGGAGAAATTGCTTTTACAGACCTTTTAGATATTTTAAAGTATTATAACTAAAATAAGAAAAAAAAAGGGCAACGATAACAAACATCTCTGCTCCCAAGGACTGAACTTGACATAAAACAAACAGACAAACAAACATAAAAACTAAAATAAGTCTAAAAATTATCAAAAAAATTAAAGGCATGTGTACAGTCATGGCCGAAAGTGTTGGCACCCTTGAAATTCTCCCAGAAAATGAAGTATTTCTCCCAGAAAATGATTGCAATTACACAATGTTTTGTTATACACATGTTTATTTCCCAAAGCAGAGAAAAAAAAAGCAAATTGGACATAATTTCACACAGAAACCCCCAAAAGGGGTTACATTGTTGGCACCCTCAACTTAATATTTGGTTGCACACCCTTTGGAATAAATAACTGCAATCAGTCGCTTCCTAACCACCAATAAGCTTCTTACGCCTCTCATCTGGAATTTTGGACCGCTCTTCTTTTGCAAACTGCTCCAGGTCTCTCATATTTGAAGGCGTCTCCTCCAAACCGCAATTTTAAGATCTCTACATAGGTGTTCAATGGGACTTAGATCAGGATTCATTGCTGCCTTTTCCGAACTCTCCAGCGCTTTGTTTCCATCTATTTCTGGGAGCTTCTAGAGGTCTGTTTAGGGTCATTGTCCTGATGGAAGATGCTTGACCTAGGATGCAAACCCAGCTTTCTGTGTACATTGCAACACAAAATCATTTGGTAATCTTCAGATTTAATGATGCCTTTCATCAAGTAACCCAGTGCCAGAGGACGAAAAACAACCTCAAAACATCTTTGAACCTCCACAATATTTGACTGAAGGTACTGTGTTCTTTTCTTTGTAGGCCTCATTCTGTTTTCGGTAAATAGTAGAATGAGGTGCTTTACCAACAAAGCTCTATCTTGGTCTCATCTGTCCTCAAGATGCCAAAATCCTTGATTTTGGCTTACTCTCGTGCATTTTGACAAACTGCAGTCTAGCTTTTCTATGTTTCTGTGTCAGAAGCAGGGTCCTCCTGGGTCTCAGCTATAGTGTTTCATTTCATTCAAATGTAGACGAACATTTCTCGCTGACACTGATGCCTTTTGAACCTGCAGGACAGCTTGAATTTCTTTGGAACTTGATTGGGGCTGCTTATCCACCACCCGGCCTATCTCGTGTTGCAAACTTTCCTCATTTTTTCTCTGCCATCAACGTCTAGGGAGTGTAGCTACAGTGCCATGGGTTGAGTATGCTGAGCACCGTGGACAAAGGAACATAAAGATCTCTGGACATGGACTTCAAACTTTGGGATTGTTGGTATTGTTCAATAATTTTGGTTCTCAAGTTCTCAGACAGTTCTTTTCTCCTCTTTCTGCTCTCCATGCTTAGTGTGGCACACACAGACACACAGTGCAAAGTTTGAGCCAACTTCTCCAATTTTTATCTGGTTTTAGGTGTGATTTTCATATTGCCCACACCTGTTACTTGCCACAGGTGAGTTTGAACGAGCATCACATGCTTGAAGCAAAGTTGCTTACCCACAATTTTTGAAAGGTGCCAACAACTTTATTTGGCCCATTTTGAGGGTTTAGTGTAAGATTATGTCCAATTTACTGTTTTTTTTTTATGTTTTTTTGTGTTGTTACAATGCAGATTAAGGAAATAGACATGTGTATAACAAAACCGTTTTTGATGAAAGAAAAAATTGTAAAAGGAATCCCACCAGCATCAAGGTGCACCCAAGTTTGGGATGGTAAAACCTCTAACATTAAAACCTTACCATGAGTCATAGTGATGTCCTGCGTGAATAAAGGCCGAGCAGGATCGGGTCTGAAACATGGACACGTAGCTAGTGGGGAGCTTTGTAAATGTAATATCCAACTCAGAGGAAGGGAGTCCTCACCCTTATTGCTTTTATTTATTTACTTACAGCAGGGTATTTGGTCATTTTGTTTCTGTCTTGGGTTTTTTCAGATGAGGTAGCAAAAAAACAGGTGACAGATTAAGGTACATTAAAAAGTTGATTTATATTAACTGTGGTAGATTGCGTCACTCGACTGTTCATAGAGGTAGACTCAGGAATGTTGTATCTTTAAATATACCACTGGTTTATTTAGGTACAGCATAAACCAGTGCAGCGATAGCAACATAAAAACGACTTTTCTGGCCTAACAGAAAAACAAAACAAAACAGATGGTGCAGTCTGTGTTGCTGTGGGGATCTGCCAGATCAGGACGCAAACACAGGAAAAGCAGGTCCAAATTTCCTTTATCTTCACACACAGTTCACATCTCCAGACACACCCACCACTACTGAGCCAGAAGGTGGTGCACTTATACTCGGGACTCCACCCTGGGGTGGAGATATGTTGAACAGCCCCCCTCCACTCTACAGCCCTTCAATCAACTTAGCACTAAACATGGCCGATTAACCCCTCTCAGCACTTAGTGTGCTGGAGCATTTTGTAGGTTCATATCACTGAAGCTAACAACCTCAGTGATACATATCTCCCCTCCAGTACGAGCATGAGCTGGGCATAATGTACTGGTCACTACAATGTATTGGTCACTACAACAGCAGATTTGCATTTTTCACTCAGTAACATCCACTGCTGCCTGCTGGAAAGCAACCTTGGGGTCAAATCATCACTACACCTGTAGACAAATTCCCAAAGAGGTATGATTTCCAAAATTAGGTCATTTGAGGGGGGATTCTGCTCTTCTAGAACTGAGGGGCTCTGCATATGGATTATATTCTAGGAAAATCTGAGCACCAGAAGGCAAATAGCGCAAATCTCCATGTGTGGCAAAGCAGTACTATACAGCCACATGTGGGGTATTTCCACATTCATAAGAAATTGTGTGACAAATTTTGGTGCTATTTTTACCCATTTCCCTGTGTGAAAATGTAAAATCTGGGACTAAACAAAATGTTTGTGGTAAAAATGTAATCATTTTGTCTTCACTGCCCAGTGGTATAATGTTCTGTGACACACCCATGGTGTCAATTTGATCACTGCACCCTTAGTTGAATTCATTGAAAGGTGTAGTTTGTAAAATTGTGTCACAATGGTGTCAGTCCCTCATGTTCACATTAGCCAGCCCCTCTTGCAATGTCCCCATAGCCAACCTTTTGTGCCCCTATAGTCACTCTTGTGATGTCTTTACAGCCCCTCTTATGTCCCCATAGCCAGCCCCTCAGGTCCCCATGGCCAGCCCCTCAGGTCCCCATGGCCAGCTTCTCTTGTAATGTCCCCACAGCCCAATATGTCTTTATAGCCAACCCCTATTGGAATGTCCCCATAGCCAGCCCCTAATGTCCTCTTAGCCAGCTCCTCTTCTAGATTCCTCATAGCCAAACCCTTATGACCCCTTAGCCAGCCCCTTTTGGAGTGTCCCCATAGGCCCTAAGTATACAGTAATAGCCTCCATTCTATTAAATGTTAAATAACAGAATAAAAATAAAAAAGCTCATACTCACCTAATCCAGGCTCACCGCCTTCAAAAACCAGGGGAAGAGTCCTGAGGAGATAATTTGCATATTCCCAGTGCCTTCTGGGATAAGTGAAGAGTCTCCACGAGCTCAACAATCAGTGGATCTTGGCCGTTGCAGCTGAAAAGAGGAAATCAAATCAGTAAACCGTGCGCCTATAAATTTTGGCAAATTTTTCATCGCTTTGAAATCTCTTTACAATAACAATATGGAAGAGGCTAGGAGCCATTTGGTGAGCTGCATTTCTTGCTACATGTTCACAGACTTACCAGTGGAAAAGCCAAACTTCACATGCCACAAATGCAAGCTTGTGTTCCTGTTGGAGGAAAAGTTGCAAAATCTCGAAGAGAGGTTAGCTACATTGAAAATCATAAAGGAAGGTTAAGAGTTGTTAGACAGAGCAGAATTATCTCTTGATGTTACAGAAAGAGAAGAAATTCGAAGTGCACCTGAAGAAACAGAGGAATGGAAACATGTGACCCAGAGAAGCAGGAGGATCGGGAGGCAGTCAGCGCCCATACTGCTCAGAAACCAGTACCAGGCTCTCACGCAGGAAAACGATGAAGAAATACATCAGGATAAGACTCTGCCCACAAACTGCAACCTTGTACGCCTTCAGAATCCTCCTGGATGGAGAAAGAAAAATGTTGTGAAGAAGAAACGGAGAGTGGTGGTCATGGGGGATTCCCTGTTGAGAAGAACAGAGGCCGCTATCTGCAGACCGGATATAACCTCAAGAGAAATGTGCTGTCTTCCAGGTGCAAAAATAAAAGATGTGTCTGATAGAATATCAGGACTCTTCAGACCTACAGATGACTACCCATTCCTGCTAATACATGTGGGGACAAATGACACAGCAAGAAACGACCTGGAAACCATCTGCAGAGACTTTGAAAACTTAGATAAGAAAGTGAAAGAACTGGGAGCGCAGGTGGTCTTCTCTTCCATCCTCCCAGTGGATGGCCATGGAACAAGGAGGTGGAAATAAGATTCTACAGGTGAACAACTGGCTACATCAATGGTGCCGTCAGCAAGGATTTGGATTTCTGGATCACGGTGGGAATTACCTATACGATGGACTACTTGCTAGAGATGGGGTGCACCTTACTAAGACTGGAAAACAGGTATTTGGAAGCCGCCTTGCTACACCCATCAGGAGAGCTTTAAACTAGAACAATGTGGGAAGGGAAGCAAAAGGCCAGAAAAAGCCATACACCTGACAAATGCTATTGAGAATTCTGCTATTAGAAGTGGAAAGGAAGAACAAAAGAATCTAAATAATAAAAATATTGGAGAAAGAGAAACCAATCACAAACTAAAATGTTTCTATACTAATGCAAAAAGCATGGGCAACCAACAAGGAGAACTGGAACTACTAACGCAGGAAAAGAAATATGATGTCATTGGAATGACTGAAACTTGATGGGACAATACACATGATTGGAATACAAGGCTAGAAGGATACAATTTATTTGCTAGAAACAGACTTGATAAACGAGGAGGAGGTGTCACATTGTATGTTAGAAATGCGTATATCTGCACAGAGATCCAAACTTCAGAGACTGGGAGTTCTGTGGAAACTGTTTGGGTAAGAATACAAGGACAGAACAATGGAAAGGACACCATTGTAGGCATTTACTACAAAGCCAAGGCAATGAGAAAAAACTTTGTCCAGCTCCACGATGTAGTGAAAAATATTCTTTATTCACTCAATGGAAATGAGGTTTAAAAGCCAGCATGAGTTACAAGGCAAGCGATCGATCTACGCGTTTCGAGTGGCTAAGCACTCTTAATCATAATACCATGTATCCTGATTTACTACAAGCCGCCTGTGCAAGCTGAAGATATGGATGAACTCTTTATGCATCAAATGGCCAAGCTCTCCAAAAAATATGACATAGTTGTCATGAGAGATTTCAACTATCCAGACATTTGTTGGGAATCTCTCTCAGGCAAAACTAACAGGTCAAGGAAATTCTTATCCTCTCTTGCTGACAACTTTATCTTGCAAACGGTAGGGGAGAAAACAAGGGTATCTGCTACCTTGGTTCTAATCGTTATCAACAGGGAGGAAATGGTTGAGGAGGTAAAAGTGGCTGGGACCCTAGGAGGTAGCGACCATGCTATTTTAGAATTTTGGATAACTAGAGGAGGAAGACCTGTGAAGACTCAGATGTCAAGGTTAGATTTCAGAAAGGCAGATTTTAAGGGATTCAGAAAGAGAATTGGAGGGATCAAATGGCTGGATATCCTTAAGGGCAAAAATGTCCAGGAAGGATGGGAAATCTTGAAAAATGAAATTCTCAAAGCACAATTGTAATCAATTCCGAAAAGAGGGAAGAATAGGAAGCATTTAAGAAAACCAGGATGGATGAACACAGAACTTAAGCACATGCTAAAAAGGAAGAAAGAAATGTTTATCAAATGGAAAGAGGGAGGCATATCTAAAGAAGAATATAATGATGTCTGCAGAACTTGCAGGGCACAAATCAGATTAGCTAAAGCTGACAATGAATTGAGGCTTGCAAGAAATGTCAAAAGCAATAATAAAGGATTTTGGGGATATGTCAAAAGTAAAAGAAAAGTCAAAGATGCTATAGGATTTTTACAGGATGAAAATGATGAAATGGTAAGACAGGATGCTGAGAAGGCCCAACTTTTAAATTCCTATTTTGCATCTGTTTTCTCTCAGAAAGGAAATGTAACATCAACTGTTCTTCACTGTCCTATTAAGGGAATAGAAGAATCCAGGATATCTATAAACAGAAATATAGTGAGGAAACACTTAGCTAACCTAAATGAATTCAAGTCTCCAGGTCCAGATGAATTACACCCCAGAGTACTGAAGGAGATAGCAGAAGAAATTGTTGAAACCCTCTCCATAATCTTTGAAAATTCTTGGAGAACATGAGAAGTCCCAGAAGACTGGAGAAGAGCAAATGTTGTTCCTATCTTCAAAAAGGGGAAGAAGGTGGACCCAGGCAACTATAGGCCGGTGAAATTTGCTGATGACACAAAGCTAGGAGGGATTTCTAATACTAGAGAAGAGAGAGAGAGGATTCAGAAAGATATAAATAAACTGGAGCAGTGGGCAGCAACTAACAGAGTGGTTTTTAACAGGGAAAAATGCAAAGTACTACATCTGGGCAATAAAAATGAAAAAAACATATACAGAATGGGAGGAATAGGGCTAAGCAACAGCACATGTGAAAAAGACTTGAGTATACTAATATATCACAGACTGAATATGAGTCAACAGTGTGATGCAGCAGCAAAAAAGGCAAATGAAATTCTAGTATGTATTAACAGAAGCATACAGTCTAAATCACGTGAAGTCATTATTGCCCTCTACTCCTCTTTGGTCAGACCTCATCTGGAATATTGTGTCCAGTTTTGGGCACCAGATTTTAAAAAAGACATCAACAAACTGGAACAAGTTCAGAAAAGAGCGACCAGAATGGTGACCGGTCTGCCAACCATGTCTTATGAGGAAAGGTTGCAGGATTTGGGAATGTTTAGCTTGCAGAAGCGAAGACTGAGAGGAGACTTAATAGCTGTCTACAAATATCTGAAGGGCTGTCTCATTGTAGAAGGATCACCTTTATTCTCATTTGCACAAGGAAAGACTAGAAGCAATGGGATGAAACTGAATGGGAGGAGACACCGATTAGATATTAGAAAAAACTTTTTGACAGAGTGATCAATGAGTGGAACAGGCTGCCATGGAAGGTGGTGAGTTCTCCTACAATAGAAGTCTTCAAACAGAGGCTGGACAGACATCTGTCTGGGATGATTTAGCGAATCCTGCTTTGAGCAGGGGGTTGGATCAGATGGCCCAGGAGGTCCCTTCCAATTCTACGATTCTATGATTCTTCCATCTGGTGCAGCAGTTAGTGCTGGACATCCTCTGTGTGCACCGGAGTTCCTGGCAGAGCACTGATCTGTTTACACCACCTCTGTTCTTATCTCAGGTGTCACCAACATCAGTTGTATTCACAACTTACAGACGTGAATACAATTGTGCGCGGGGAAGGAAGAATGGCTGAGGCGCAGGGAGAGAGAGGGGTGAGCGGTGCAGTGACTGACACTGCTCCCCTGTGTGCTTGCGCCCCAGCCATCTTTGCGCTGAATGCCTGCGGCAGGAGGAAGGTGGCAGCCACAGGTATTCAGCAATGTCAGGATTTTTTTTTAATTTCAAAATGCGCTCCTCTCAGGCAGGCAGATGTTAGCTTCCTACCCTGCCTACACCTTGTCCTTTCTCTGGGGTAAAGATATAGCATGGCAGATAGGCAGATGAAAGTCTTCATGGTATTGCTTGTGAAAGCAGGTTGCAGGATGCAGTGACAGACAGAAGGCAGAGCAAGGACTAACAAGTTGGACAGTTTTAATGTAACAGGGGGTTATCTCCTCACAGGGAGATGAAAGGTTAACTGGGAAAATAACAGTCCAATTATAAAGGATATGAAGAGTTAATAAACAACGGGACAGCAGTTCTTTGGTGCACTTATCGTGTCAGGAATCCTTGAAATTGCAGGCACTACTTGGGGGTTGATAGTACCAGCAACGACTGGCACGGTGTTGGTCCAAGGAGATTCTGTGGGCAACGATGGTCCGTCTTCTGGCGGCAGCGGTCGGTCTCTGGCACCTTCCGCTGAGTCCCTGGTCCATGGGCATATGCGGCCGACACAAACAAGGCCGCAGCACTATCCGGGTCCACCATGGGTGGGCAGGGATATGCTGGTAAGGTGGGCCGCAGACATCTATCCCGCACCTGGTTCCCTCTCTGTGATATGTGCGCAGTAGTCACGGTCACGACATTCACGGCACCTCGCTTTCTGCCAGTTACCGGGCACACCGCGCTTCTTCCTCTGTGGTCCACGCTGGTGACGGTGGGAGTACCAAGATACAGGCTGGCACGGTCCTGTTGCTCAAGGGGCGGAGCACACCTTTTTCTCAGCTGCGTGCTGCCTGCTCCCGCCAAGACTGACTGTTTCCGCGCGCGCTGTCCCTGTACTCTCTCAGCCACGCCCCCTGCTTCCCAGTGCAAAGGTCCATCTGGTCTCGTAATCCTTCCCCCGGACAACAGGGGAGACAGCCCTGACAGTTCCGGACATGGCACAGGACAGGTACCAATGGCCCGGTTCTCCTCCTTTACACATGAATACAGTAGTACAGTATGTACTTACTGTCCTCAGTTGTTCTTGGTCTAAAGTGCTTAGTACCAGGGTTGGGTTTTTCGAGATGTGCGAGTTGTTCAGGCCCGGATTGGCAATATAACCAACCGGGCATTTTCCCGCTGGGCCGCTGTCACGTGGGCCGCTTGCCAGCTGCTGCGGCCACTGTTGCTCCTGCCGCCGGCCCTCTGCGGGCACAGCGGTGATAGTTTCAAGTTCCTCCCGCACTGCAGGGAGATAAGCCGCCACGCCCCCCCTCGCACCCCATCCTCGCCTTAGCATGAGACCCCCTCCCCCCCGCAGCCACTCACAGTGTCGCACTCGCTTGCCTGCTCGCAGGACCTGTGATGAGGTCACAGGAGGGGAGGAGTCAGGGGGTCACATGATCAGGAGCCTTTGTCCAGACCCCCGATCATGTCACCCCTGACTCCGCCCCTCCTGTGACCTCATCACAGGTCCTGTGCTCTCAGCCTTGCCTCTACCGTCTGCAAGACTCTGCTTTGCTGTTGTCATGGTGCTGGTTGAGGTAAGTATATGTGGGGTCAGGATTTACAGTGTGGATGTAGCAGAGCTGTGTGTGTATGAGGTGTACGGAGCGGAGCCGTGTGTACGAGGTGTACGGAGCGGAGCCGTGTGTACGAGGTGTACGGAGCGGAGCCGTGTGTGTAAGAGGTGCACGGAGCGGAGCCGTGTGTGTAAGAGGTGCACGGAGCGGAGCCGTGTGTGTAAGAGGTGTACGGAGCGGAGCCGTGTGTGTAAGAGGTGTACGGAGCGGAGCCGTGTGTGTAAGAGGTGTACGGAGCAGAGCCGTGTGTGTAAGAGGTGTACGGAGCGGAGCCGTGTGTGTACGAGGTGTACGGAGCGGAGCCGTGTGTACGAGGTGGACGGGGCGGAGCCGTGTGTACGAGGTGGACGGAGCGGAGCCGTGTGTACGAGGTGGACGGAGCGGAGCCGTGTGTATGAGGTGGACGGAGCGGAGCCGTGTGTGTAAGAGGTGTACGGAGCGGAGCCGTGTGTGTAAGAGGTGTACGGAGCGGAGCCGTGTGTACGAGGTGTACGGAGCGGAGCCGTGTGTGTAAGAGGTGTACGGAGCGGAGCCGTGTGTGTAAGAGGTGTATGGAGCGGAGCCGTGTGTGTAAGAGGTGTACGGAGCGGAGCCGTATGTGTAAGAGGTGTACGGAGCGGAGCCGTGTGTGTAAGAGGTGTACGGAGCGGAGCCGTGTGTACGAGGTGTACAGAGCGGAGCCGTGTGTACGAGGTGTACGGAGCGGAGCCGTGTGTACGAGGTGGACGGAGCGGAGCCGTGTGTACGAGGTGTAAGGAGCGGAGCCGCGTGTACGAGGTGTAAGGAGCGGAGCCGCGTGTACGAGGTGTAAGGAGCGGAGCCGCGTGTACGAGGTGTACGGAGCGGAGCCGCGTGTACGAGGTGTACGGAGAGGAGCTGCGCGTGTACGGAGCGGAGCCGTGTGTACGAGGTGTACGGAGCGGAGCCACGCGTGTACGAGGTGGACGGAGTGGAGCCGTGTGTGTATGGAGTGGAGCCATATGTGTACGGGATGTACGGAGAGGAGCCAAGTGTGTACAAAGCATACAAAGCGGGCTTTTCCCATGGACACAGGAGTACACGGCGGAGCCCCGAGGAGCATTTTAAAACACACACATGACGTTCCACCTGAAGTGATGTGCTGGAAGCTGGCCGGAAATGAGATAATTTCTTGAGGAGATTGTGACGGAACCAGGAATGCTTCACATCCATCACCGTGTCCTCCTCCGACAGCGCAGACAGCAGGATCGCCTTGGAATCGGGGATGTCGGCCATGTGAGCGGATCATGATAGGTCCTGCACCGGGAGGCTCAGGTGGGCACTACAATGGGAGCCGGGCTGCTATAGTATCTTTATAGAATCTTTATTTCTTTCTCTCTTTTTCTTTCTCTCTCTGTTCTTTCTTTCTCTCTCTAATCTTTCTTTCTTTCTCTCTCTGTTCTTTCTTTCTCTCTCTAATCTTTCTTTCTTTCTGTTCTTTCTTTCTTTCTCTCTCTGTTCTTTCATTCTTTCCCCTTTCTTTCTCACTCTCTGTTTTCTTTTTTCTCTCTCTCTCTGTTTTCTCTCTTCCTTAGTGCCAGTCAGTGTGCCCATAATGCCAGCCACTGTGCTCTCAGTACCAGTCAGTGTGATCAGCAGTGCTAAATGGGTGCGATTAGGTGTGGACATGGGTGTGACTAGTTGTGAAATGGGTGTGGCTGGGCGTGGCCAAAAATTTGCAGCGGCGCGCGCCGCAGTCTTTGTCCATCTTTCCCTTCTTCAAAAGTTGGGAGGTATGATAGGGGCAGCTATGACCAGGGGGTCTGGTTGCCCAATAGAAAGCAGTTCTGCCAGGAATTCTGTAATCATGCATACAAAAGGGGACAGAGATTTGGGAGGAGTACTGTACCTAAAAGCAATAAATAGGACTGAGCTGAAATACTGAGCACAGCTATGACTACATGTTATATAGTCGTGTTAATCTCCTCACTTCTTGTAAACTACAAGTGTACAAAGATATTATATAGTCACCATGTGACTAGTGGGCCTGTGTAACTTCAAATGCCAGGGCTGAATTTTAGTCCCAGTCCGGCCCTGGAGTTGTTAATGATATTTCCTTTTGTGTTTTTCAAGTATTTCCTTTATCATGAATTTTGGGCTTTCCTATGTCTTTTTGGGCCGGCAGCTGGGTCTCGCTAATGACTCTGCTTTAGTGCAGTGGAATGAGGTTTGCAATATGACAGAGTCTTGCCGCAATTTCACTACTACCGTCAGGAATGACCGGCCTCCAGATGTTTTGCTGCCACACGTAGGAAGTAATGAGTTGTGGCCCTCGAGGGAGCTTATATGAAACAAAAGGTATGACCTGTAGTGTTTGTGGATATATGCACATGACGACATTATGATGCCATGACGCGATCCTTTAAGTCATAGTGTCACTGACGGGAGTGGAGATTCCAGAGACTAGATGAGTAAAGCTCTATGCTGAAACACGTAGGATTATCTATGCTACATGCGGCTAACTAATGTTAGCTCTGGCCGTCTGCACACTTGACATTTTTAAAATGTGTTCAAAATAAAACAATTTTCTGAAATTTTAAAATAAAGAAACACTTGCTTTTTCGAGCTCTGGATCCACCATTTTTTATTCAATGTTAAAGATAGGGTACGCAGGCCGCATGCAGATGTAGGCGGAGCTAAATGAAGAGGTGCGGCAGTGGGCGGGGCTTAACGGAGGACGGAAGAAGGAAGTAGGCTGCCATCTGCAGCCCTGCCAAATGCTAGTGTGAAACCAGCCTAAGTATTGAAGCATCGGTGTGCTAATAAAACTTGGGGCATATTTATCAAGCTAAATGCTCTCAAATTCTGGGGTAATTTATGCCAAAAAACTGTCTTTCATGAATAAGATTTTTATCATGTTTTTTAGACACTTATATGACTTGTCCAACTATGGAGTGTGATTTTAATTTAAAGAGGGCTAGGGTTATCAGGAAAGGGTTGTGAAAGATATAGCTGTCACAATGCCCCCCGAAATGCACTAATATAACTACTATAATACTGCCCCTATATCCAAGAATATAACTACTATAATACTGCTCCTATGTACAAGAATATAACTACTATAATACTGCTCCCTATGTACAAGAATATAACTAATATAATACTGCTCCTATGTACAAGAATATAACTACTATAATACTGTCCATATGTACAAGAATATAACTACTATAATACTGCCCCTAGGTACAAGAATATACTGTAGCTGCTATAATACTGCTTCTATGTACAAGAATATAAATACGATAATACTGCTCCTATGTACAAGAATATATCTACTATAATACTGCTCCTATGTACAAGAATATAACTACTATAATACTGCCCCTATGTACAAGAATATAACTACTATAATACTGTCCATGTGTACAAGAATATAACTACTATAATACTGCTTCTATGTACAAGAATATAAATACTATAATACTGCTCCTATGTACAAGAATAAAACTACTATAATACTGCTTATATGTATAAGAATATAACTACTATATTACTGCCTCCTATGTACAATATAACTACTATATTACTACCTCCTATGCACAAGACTATAACTACTATAATACTGCCCCTATGTACAAAAATATAACAAGTATAATGCTGCCGTCATTAACAAGAATATAACTATTATAATGCTGTTCCAATGTACAAGAAAATAACAAGTATAATAATGCTCCTATGTACAAGAATACTATTATTATTTATTATTATAGCGCCATTTATTCCATGGCGCTTTACATGTGAGGATGGGTATACACTCGAAGAAACAAGTAGAGTAATCTTAAACGATACAAGTCACGACTGGTACAGGAGGAGAGAGGAACTTGCCTGCGAGGGATCACAATCTACAAAATATAACTACTATAATACTGCCCCTATATACAAGAATATAACTACTATAATACTGCCCCTATGTACAAGAATATAACCACTATAATGCTGCTCCTGTGCACAAGAATATATATTTGTGGCCAAAAGTATTGACATCCCTGCAATTTTGTCAGATAATATTCAGTTTCTTCCTGAAAATGATTGCAATCACAAATTCTTTGGTATTATTATCTTCATTTAATTTGTATTAAATGAAAAAACACAAAAGAGAATGAAGCAAAAAGCAAAACATTGATCATTTCACACAAAACTCCAAAAATGAGCCAGACAAAAGTATTGGCACCCTCAGCCTAATACTTGGTTGCACAACCTTTAGCCAAAATAACTTTGACCAACCGGTAACCATCAATGAGTTTCTTACAATGCTCTGCTGGAATTTTAGACCATTCTTCTTTGGCAAACTGCTCCAGGTCCCTGATATTTGAAGGGTGCCTTCTCCAAACTGCCATTTTTAGATCTCTCCACAGGTGTTCTATGGGATTCAGGTCTGGACTCATTGCTGGCCACTAGAGTTGAGCGATACCGTCCGATACTTCAAAGTATCGTATCGGATGGTATCGGCCGATCTTTAAAAAAAGTATCGGTATCGCCGATTCCGATACCGGAAGTCCCATTCAAGTCTATGGGACTTCCGGTATCGGAATAAGAAAAACCCTTTCCTGCCCTTGTACAGCCTCTCTGGGGTCTGTACGGGCCTTTCGGGGGGCTGTGCCGGCCTGCCAGGGGGTCTGTGCAGGCTCCGGTGGTCTGTGCCGGCCTGCCGGGGGGCTGTGCAGGCTCCGGTGGGCTGTGCCGGCCTGCCGGGGGGCTGTGCCGGCTGCCGGGGGGCTGTGCAGGCTCCGGGGGGCTGTGCCGGCCTGCCGGGGGGCTGTGCCGGCCTGCCGGGGGGCTGTGCAGGCTCCGGGGGGCTGTGCCGGCCTGCCGGGGGGCTGTGCCGGCCTGCCGGTGGTCTGTGCAGGCTTCGGGGGTCTGTGCAGGCATCGTCCGATGGGACTACAAGTCCCATCGGGCGATGCCTGCTACCATGACAGTGATTGACACATTAGCCAATGATGGGACAGTAGTAGTCCCATCATCCGGCTAATGTGTTAAATGTAAAAAAAAAAAAAAAAAATAAAAAATTACATGCTACATACATACAACATGCATACTACATACATGCTACATTCATACTACATACTACATACATGCTACATTCATACTACATACTACATACATGCTACATTCATACTACATAAATACTACATGCAACATACATACTACATACATACTACATATATACTACATGCATGCTACATACATACTGCATGCTACATGCATGCTACATACATACTACATGCATGCTACATACATACTACATGCTACATACATACCACATACATACTACATGCATGCTACATGCTACATACATACTACATATATACTACATGCATGCTACATACATACTGCATGCTACATGCATGCTACATACATACTACATACATACTACATACATACTACATGCTACATACATACCACATATATACTACATACATACAATACATTCATACAATACATACATAGACATACAGTACATATAACATAGAGTAACATACTTACCAATACTTGTCACATTGTTCCCCGAAGCCATTGTCGTCTACGGAATAAATATTAACATAACAAACCACAAAAATACTCACCCACGATCCGAAGCAGTCCACGAGTGTGTCCCACGACGATCTTGGGTAGAGAACGGCAGCATCAGATGATGCTGCCGTTCTCTACGGGCTGCAGGATTCCAATGACGGAAGGTAGGTATCCTTCCGCACTGTATTCCTCCGCCACTTAAAAAAAAAAAGTCCCTAGTCTCACTTTATGCCATTGCTGTGTGGGAATTTCCCACGCAGCAATGGCATAAAGTGAGACTAGGGACTTTTTTTTTTTTAAGTGGCGGAGGAATACAGTGCGGAAGGATACCTACCTTCCGTCATTGGAATCCTGCAGCCCGTAGAGAACGGCAGCATCATCTGATGCTGCCGTTCTCTACCCAAGATCGTCGTGGGACACACTCGTGGACTGCTTCGGATCGTGGGTGAGTATTTTTGTGGTTTGTTATGTTAATATTTATTCCGTAGACGACAATGGCTTCGGGGAACAATGTGACAAGTATTGGTAAGTATGTTACTCTATGTTATATGTACTGTATGTCTATGTATGTATTGTATGAATGTATTGTATGTATGTAGTATATATGTGGTATGTATGTAGCATGTAGTATGTATGTAGTATGTATGTAGTATGTATGTAGTATGTATGTAGCATGCATGTAGCATGCAGTATGTATGTAGCATGCATGTAGTATATATGTAGTATGTATGTAGCATGCATGTAGTATATATGTAGTATGTATGTAGCATGTAGTATGTATGTAGTATGTATGTAGTATATATGTGGTATGTATGTAGCATGTAGTATGTATGTAGTATGTATGTAGCATGCATGTAGCATGCAGTATGTATGTAGCATGCATGTAGTATATATGTAGTATGTATGTAGCATGCATGTAGTATATATGTAGTATATATGTAGCATGTATGTAGTATATATGTGGTATGTATGTAGCATGTAGTATGTATGTAGTATGTATGTAGCATGCATGTAGCATGCAGTATGTATGTAGCATGCATGTAGTATATATGTAGTATGTATGTAGCATGTAGTATGTATGTAGCATGCATGTAGTATGTATGTAGTATTTTTTTTTTTTTTTTTTTTTTTTTTACATTCAACACATTAGCCGGATGATGGGACTACTACTGTCCCATCATTGGCTAATGTGTCAATCACTGTCATGGTAGCAGGCATCGCCCGATGGGACTTGTAGTCCCATCGGACGATGCCTGCACAGACCCCCGAAGCCTGCACAGACCACCGGCAGGCCGGCACAGCCCCCCGGCAGGCCGGCACAGCCCCCCGGCAGGCCGGCACAGACCCCCCGGCAGGCCGGCACAGCCCCCCGGCAGGCCGGCACAGACCCCCGGAGCCTGCACAGACCCCCGGCAGGCCGGCACAGCCCCCCGGCAGGCCGGCACAGCCCCCCGGCAGGCCGGTACAGACCCCGGGCAGTCCACACAGCCCCCCCGGCAGGCCGGCACAGCCCCCCGGCAGGCCGGCAGAGACCCCCGGAAGGCCCGAAATGACGGCGCATCATGATGCGCACACACCGCGCATCATGATGACGTCAGTCTGTCAATCAACTTTGAACTTCCGATTCCGATGCCGAATTCCGATATTGAAAAAATATCGGAAGTCGGTATCGGAATTCCGATACAGCAAGTATCGGCCGATACCCGATACTTGCGGTATCGGAATGCTCAACACTACTGGCCACCTTACAAGTCTCCAGTGCTTTCTCTCAATCCATTTTCTAGTGCTTTTTGAAGTGTGTTTTGGGCCATTGTCCTGCTGGAATACCCATGACCTCTGAGGGAGACCCAGCTTTCTCACCCTGGGCCCTACATTATGCTGCAAAATTTGTTGGTAGTCTTCAGACTTCATAATGCTATGCACACGGTCAAGCAGTCCAGTACCAGAGGCAGCAAAGCAACCCCAAAACATCAGGGAACCTCCGCCATGTTTGACTGTAGGGACCGTGTTCTTTTCTTTGAATGCCTCTTTTTTTCTCCTGTAAACTCTATGTTGATGCCTTTGCCCAAAAAGCTCTACTTTTGTCTCATCTGACCAGAGAACATTCTTCCAAAACGTTTTAGGCTTTTTCAGGTAAGTTTTGGCAAACTCCAGCCTGGCTTTTCTATGTCTCGGGGTAAGAAGTGGTGTCTTCCTGCGTCTCCTACCATACAGTCCCTTTTCATTCAGACACCGACGGATAGTACGGGTTGACACTGTTGTACCCTCGGACTGCAGGGCAGCTTGAACTTGTTTGGATGTTAGTCGAGGTTCTTTATCCAACATCCGCACAATCTTGTGTTGAAATCTCTTGTCAATTTTTATTTTCCGTCCACATCTAGGGAGGTTAGTCACAGTGCCATGGGCTTTAAACTTCTTGATGACACTGCGCACGGTAGACACAGGAACATTCAGGTCTTTGGAGATGGACTTGTAGCCTTGAGATTGCTCATGCTTCCTCACAATTTGGTTTCTCAAGTCCTCAGACAGTTCTTTGGTCTTCTTTCTTTTCTCCATGCTCAATGTGGTACACACAAGGACACAGGACAGAGGTTGAGTCAACTTTAATCCATGTCAAATGGCTGCAAGTGTGATTTAGTTATTGCCAACACCTGTTAGGTGCCACAGGTAAGTTACAGGTGCTGTTAATTACACAAATTAGAGAAGCATCACATGATTTTTCGAACAGTGCTGTAATGTAAAATGTCTGTAAGATCTATATTTTAAAGTAAGGTATGATGTTTCTAGAACCTTCTAGAAATTCCCCATTGCTAAAAAACTTAGAATAACTATATCTAAACGAGAAAAGCCCGTACTAACCCACATAGGGCATCATTGTTTGTGATTCACCGAATAGAATCCGAAGACACCAAGCATGCCATAATTAAGACCCTCCATTTGGGAGCAATCCATATATCAGTTTCTAGAGAGGTTATAACTGTGAAAATTAGGAATTAGTAAGCTGGTTTCATTGCCTACGCAGTGATATGGTTATTAGATCTCTGAGGTGTATGGTTTTTACGATATGACTTGTTTTAATACTTCCCATATACTGGCATACAGCCTCGTGTTTTCAACAAAGAGACCTTTTCCCCCTAGCTGTGCTTCGAGAGGAAATGCCCGGTATCAGGTTTCAGATTACCAGCAAGCACAGAGCTGATAAGGAGGGGGGTTGCAGCTACATGACAGGCTCATCTCCTCAGTGTGTAGCCAAATAAAAGATAGAAAAGAAAAACGAAGAGAAAGAAAGGGAATACTTGCAAGTACACAACAATGTCTCAGAACTAGTAACCACTGAGTCTGTTCTCCAAAACCTACGATGCAGGATTCCCGCAGGAACCGTGCAGGTCTTTAGTGAGAGGAATGATTGCTCAAACCAAATCACTAATGCTCTAGGATTATCCCACCGCTGCCACCAATATGTGACGAACAGCCCACCGCTGCCACCAATATGTGACGAACGGCGGACCGCTATAGCCAAATTGTGACGGGCAGCGGACCCTGTGCCACCACTAGGTCACGATCCCACCACCGACACGGGTTTGGCACCACGTGACAAAAATACAGCAAGCTAATCTTGCTCTAACAATTTACCGCAGGGGGGTATTTTGGATGTGTTCAGTCGGTATCAGGCAGACCATGTGGAGGGAGAAGGCGGAGCCACACGTCTCAACTCATCTGCACGTCTTGTCAGCAGGGACTCTGTAGCTCCAACTGGCTCATTGTCTCCTCGCATCCCTTATGGTCTGTGCTGTGTGACCTCAGCAAAAGGGGCCGGCTGGGGAAGTTCCACTCCCCTTTTTCTAAGTTATGATTTGGCTGCAAAACTTAGAATAACTATATCTAAGCGAGAAAAGCCCGTACCAACACACATAGGGCATCATTGTTTGTGATTTACCAAATAGAATCCAAAGACACCAAGCATGCCATAATTAAGTCCCTCCATTTAGGGGAGCAATCCATAGATCAGTTTCTGGAGAGGTTATAACTGTGAAAATTAGGAATTAGTAAGCTGGTTTCGTTGCCTACGCAGGGATATGGTTATTATATCTCTGAGGTGTATGGTTTTTACAATATGACTTGTTTTAATACTTCCCATATACTGGCATACAGCCTCGTGTTTTCAGAACAAAGAGATCTTTTCCCCCCTAGCTGTGCTTCGAGAGGAAATGGACGGTTTCATGTTACCAGCAAGCACAGAGCTGATATGGAGGGGTGTTGCAGCTACATGACAGGCTCGTCTCCTCAGTGTGTAGCAATGGGGGATTTCTAGAAGGTTCTAGAAACATCATACTTTACTTTAACATACAGATCTTACAGACATTTTACATTACACCCCTATGTATAAGAATATAACTACTATAATACTGCCCCTATGTACAAGAATATAACTACCATAATACTGCTTCTATGTGCAAGAATTTAACTACTACAGTACTGCCCCCTGTGTACAAGAATATAACTGCTATAATACTGCTCCTATGTACAAGAATATAGCTACTATAATACTGCCCACTATGTACAGAAATAAATCTGTTATAATACTGCTCCTATGTACAAGAATATCACAAATGTAATGCTGCTTTTATGTACAAGAATATAGCTACCATAATACTGTTCCAATGTACAAGAATATAACTGCTATAATACGGTTTCAATGTACAAGAATATGACTGCTATAATACTGCCCCTATATACAAGAATACCTCATAACT
This sequence comes from Dendrobates tinctorius, assembly GCF_039654945.1. NCBI lineage: Eukaryota > Metazoa > Chordata > Amphibia > Anura > Dendrobatidae > Dendrobates > Dendrobates tinctorius. The sequence goes on from NW_027361784.1 coordinate 23,203,190, forward strand.
ACTTCAGTACTGACCCCTATGTACAAAAATATCACAACTGTAATACTGCCGTTATGTACAAGAAGATAACTACTATAATACTGCTCCTATGTACAAGAATATAACTACTATAATACTGCCCCTATGTACAAGAATATATCTACTATAATACTGCCACTATGTACAAGAATATAACTACTATAATACTGCTCCTATGTACAAGAATATAACTACTATAATACTGCCCCTATGTATAAGAATATATCTACTATAATACTGCCACTATGTACAAGAATATAACTACTATAACACTGCCCCCTATGTACAAGAATATAACTACTATAATACTGCTCCTATGTACAAGAATATATCTACTATAATACTGCCACTATGTACAAGAATATAACTACTATAATACTGTTTCAATGTACAAGATTATGTCTGCTATAATACTGCCCCCTATGTACAAGAATATAACTATTATAATACTGCCCCTATGTACAAGAATATAACTACTATAATACTGCTCCATGTACAAGAATATACCTACTATAATACTGCTCCTATGAAAAAGAATATAACTACTATAAGGCTGTGTTCCCACGATGCGTTTTGTTAAGCGTTTCCGCAGCGTTTGAGCCGGATCAGACGCTGCAGAAACACTTAAAAGATGCATCAAATTAATTAGCATGCGTTTTTGGCTTTTTGTGCCAATGCATGCGTTTTTAACCGCTCAGGAATCGCTTAGCGGCTAAAAACGCAGCATGCTCATTAATTCCCGCATTGCTCAGCGTTTTTAGCCATCCACAACGATCCCAGAAATTGCGTGTCAAAAAACACGTCAAAAACACGTCAAAATCGCGTAAAAAATCGCGCAAAAAAACACGCGGAAAAAGACGCGCGATTTCTGGGAAGGGGATCCTTTTCCTGAGCGTTTAAAAACGCTAGCGTGGGCACATAGCCTAATACTGCCCCTATGTACAAGAATATAACTACTATAATACTGCTCCTATGTACAAGAATATAACTACTATAATACTGCCCCCTGTGTACAAGAATATAACTACTATAACACTGCCCCTATGTACAAGAATATAACTACTATAATACTGCTCCTATGTACAAGGATATATCTACTATAATACTGCCACTATGTACAAGAATATAACTACTATAACACTGCCCCCTATGTACAAGAATATAACTACTATAATACTGTTTCAATGTACAAGATTATGACTGCTATAATACTGCCCCTATGTACAAGAATATAACTATTATAATACTGCCCCTATGTACAAGAATATAACTACTATAATACTGCTCCTATGAACAAGAATATAACTGCTATAATACTGCTCCTATGAAAAAGAATATAACTACTATAATACTGCCCCTATGTATAAGAATATAACTACTATAATACTGCTCCTATGTACAAGAATATAACTACTATAATACTGCCCCCTGTGTACAAGAATATAACTACTATAACACTGCCCCTATGTACAAGAATATAACTACTACAATGCTGCCCCCTACGTGCAAGAATATAACTACTATAATACTGCCCCTATATAGAAGAATATAACTACTATAATACTGCCCCTATGTACAAGAACATAACTACTATAATACTGCCCCTATGTACAAGAATATATCTACTATAATACTGCCCCTATGTACAAGAATATAACTACTATAATACTGCCCCATGTACAAGAATATAACTACTATAATACTTCCCCTATATAGAAGAATATAACTACTATAATACTGCCCCTATGTACAAGAATATAACTACTATAACACTGCCCCTATGTACAAGAATATAACTACTATAATACTGTTTCAATGTACAAGAATATGACTGCTATAATACTGCCCCATGTTTACAAGAATAAAGGTGCTTCGTATACCTTTCGGATAATAAGTATAGAAATGGTCCATTATCCGGGTCAGTGAAGGACAGTGTTCCTCAGAGGGAATATAGGATTCTTTGGTTACAGCTTTCATTCTCTGCTTATCTTCCTCAGCCATACATCATCATACATTGGGAAATATCTTGCATCTGGTTAGTGTAATGTTAATAACAGTTGTTAAAATTTCTTAGATTTTTACCACTAAGAAAAATATCAATAAGCGACTTGCCTAAGACTCTTCCATACTGCTTGGCATACATTATACACTATATATATATATTGTTAATAAGGTTCTGAAAAACTCTAACTTTTTGTCTTATAGTGATTGGCTTCTACAATTTTGCTAGGCTGCATTCACATCTTTTTTGGGTATCTACATGATGGCCTTATGTACTGTATATTTCTTGCCAAAGCATGATTGGATCTCATCACAGATTGGATATAGTCAATGGTCTTAGGTACAGGCCAAAGGCATTTACAAGGAAGTAGTGTTTCGGAACATAGAATCATAGAATGGTAGAGTTGGAAGGGACCTCCTGGGTCATCTGGTCCAACCCCCTGCTCAAAGCAGGTGTCATGGTATGCCTAGGTTACTTTAGGCAAAAACCCCGGGACCCCATGCGATGTCCCACAGACTAGGGGAACCCTGTCTGTCCCTCTACCCAGGGTTTACACTGAAAGTGTGCCTGCCTGAGCCTCCACCCTGTCCCTGTCTCCTGTCCAGCCCTAAGCTGAACCCACCTCCCTCCACCCAGTGAGGGGACCAGACACCAGACCCCACAAATACGTATGGAAAGGGGTAAAAGAAACACCACACAGTTAATACACAAGGGAATACAATAATGTGCAAGGGCAACCACATATATATATATAACAGATTGGAGAAAGAACCACTGAGGGATATACTGCACCAGATATCAGACGCTCCAACACCACCACTGCTGACCGGTATTGCTAGCACTAGGCTAAAGCTATAGTCGGCGACGCCCATAGTCAGGACGAACTATTTAAAGACCAAGGGCGTGGCCCAGCCCTCAGCCAGCATGACAACCTGGTTAACCCTATCCCGACTGGAACAGAATACCCAACAGGGTATTACCGCTGTCTGCCGGACACCCTGGTGTGAACAGTGTCCGACATGACAGTACCCCGCCTTCTACGAGGGACCTCCGGAACCTCACCATGTCGAGGACCTGGCTTGTCCGGATGGCGACGATGGAACATAGTAACCAGTCGATCAGCATGAATGTCAGAGGCCGGCACCCATGTCCTCTCCTCAGGACCATAGCCACGCCAGTGGACCAGGTACTGTAGAGTGCGACGCACAACCCTAGAGTCCACCACTTTGGACACCTCAAATTCCAACGCGCCATTCACCAAGACGGGAGGTGGTGGCCCGGGGGAACCATCCACCAAACCCACGACCTTCTTTAGCAATGCTTTGTGAAATACATTATGAATCTTATACACAGCTGGCAACTCCAAACAAAATGCCACGGGGTTGATCACTGTGGAGATTCTAAATGGGCCAATGAACCTGGGACCCAACTTAAGTGACGGTATCTTGAGCTTAATGTTCCTAGTAGATAACCACACCCAATCACCCACACACAGGTCCGGACCTGGCACACGTCTGCAGTCAGCCACCCGTTTGTACCTGGAACCCACCTTCAACAAGCGCTGCTTGACTCTCCTCCAAACAGACGACAATTGAGCTCCCAACTGGTCCTCCTCAGGGATGCCAACTGAGCACCCCTGACGCAAGGTGCAAAATTGAGGATGTTGACCATACACACACAAAAAAAAAAAGGAGATTCCCCAGACGATTCCTGGCAATGGTTGTTTATTGCGAATTCTGCCAGAGGAAGAAACGCTGACCACTCTTCCTGATTGTCGGAAATAAAGCAGCGCAAGTATTGCTCCAGGTTTTGGTTCATCCGCTCAGTCTGTCCATTCGACTGAGGGTGGAAAGCCGATGAATGAGATAATTTGATTCCAAGGCGAGAACAAAAAGCTCTCCAAAACTTTGCCACAAACTGCGTACCTCGATCAGACACAATGTCAGACGGGACACCATGAAGTCTGACCACCTCGCGAATAAATATCTGAGCAAGAGTCTTAGCATTGGGCAAAGACGGTAAAGCAACAAAATGTGACATTTTGGAGAACCTATCAACAATTACCAAAATGACCGAGTTCCCTGCCGAGGCGGGCAAGTCAGTAATAAAATCCATGGAAATCTCAGTCCATGGCTTACTGGGCACCCCGAGAGGCTGCAAGCTACCAGCGGGACGGGAACGAGGAGTCTTGGCCCGTGCGCACGTGGTACAGGCAGCCACATATGAGGCCACATCCTGCCGGATTTTAGGCCACCAAAAACGACGCGATACCAGTTCCAGAGTGCTCTTAACCCCTGGATGACCTGCCAGTACCGTGTCGTGATGTTCGCCCAACACTCTAGAGCGTAGATGTAGCGGCACAAAAGATTTATTAGCAGGCAACCCCGGCGGTACCACCTCCTGAGCCTCCGCAATCTCTGCCTCAATCTCTGTCGTGATGGCAGATACCACCACACCCTTTTGGAGAATAGGCACCGGCTCTTCACATAACTCTCCACCAGGAAAACACCTGGATAAAGCGTCTGCCTTAACATTCTTCGACCCAGGTCGATAGGTAACAATGAAGTTGAACCGGGTGAAGAATAATGCCCAGCGAGCCTGTCTGGAAGACAGGCGCTTAGCAGATTCTAAATAAAGCAAATTCTTATGGTCGGTTATCACAGTAATCTGATGAACAGCCCCCTCCAAGAAGTGTCGCCACTCCTCAAATGCTAATTTGATGGCCAATAGTTCCCTGTTGCCAATATCATAATTACGCTCCGCAGGCGACAGCTTCTTGGAGAAGAAGGCACATGGATGCAACTTGGCCCAAGAAGGGCCCTGAGACAGTACAGCCCCCACTCCAACCTCCGACGCATCCACCTCCACGACAAACGGTAAGGAGACATCGGGCTGCACCAGAATGGGTGCTGAGGCAAAACTATTCTTGAGGAATTCAAACGCCTGTCTCGCAGGCTCAGACCAGTCAGAAAAGTCAGTACCCTTCTTAGTCATGTCAGTCAGTGGTTTGGCAATCATAGAGAAGTTCTTAATAAATTTCCTATAGTAATTGGAGAAGCCATGAAATCGCTGAAGCGCCTTAAGATTATCAGGCCGATCCCAATGTAGTACCGCCTGCACCTTTGCGGTGTCCATCTTAAAACCTGAGGCGGAGATTATATAACCCAAGAACGGTAGCTCCTGTACGAAAAACACACATTTTTCAAGCTTGACATAGAGCCTGTTCTCTCTGAGCAACTGCAGAACCTGTCTAACATGCTCTATATGTGTATCATGGTCGCGAGAGAAAATGAGGATGTCGTCAAGATAAATTATAACGAACCTCCCCAACAACTGAGAGAAGACATCATTAATGAAGTGTTGAAAGACCGCCGGTGCCATAGTCAACCCAAACGGCATTACCAAACTCTCAAAGTGACCCTCAGGGGTATTGAACGCTGTCTTCCACTCATCCCCCTGACGGACTCTTATAAGATTGTACGCCCCCCTGAGGTCCAGTTTGGAGAACCACCTGGCACCAACCACTTGGTTGAATAAATCGGGTATAAGTGGCATAGGGTAAGGATCACGGACCGTAATCTGGTTGAGTTCTCTGAAATCCAGACACGGGCGTAAACCGCCATCCTTCTTTTTAACAAAGAAGAAGCCAGCAGCCAGAGGAGAAGAGGAAGGTCTAATATGACCCTTGCTCAGGCTATCCGCAATGTATTCCTTGAGAGTTAGCCTCTCGGGACCTGAGATATTAAACATTCTAGCTTTGGGTAACTTGGCCCCTGGTTTCAACCTAATAGCACAGTCATAGGGGCGATGCGGTGGTAGTTCCGAACAACCCTTCTCAGAAAATACATCAGCATAATCCAGCAACGGCTCCGGGATACTGGGGGTCAAAGCGGAAATACATGTAGCCAGGCACCTCTCCTGACACTCCCTGCTCCACTGAATTATGTCCTGGGTCTTCCAATCAATAACAGGATTATGCATTGACAACCATCGAAAGCCCAGAACCATCTGAGCCGGTAAGTTACTAAGCACCTTACAAGTTACCCGCTCTGAGTGTAATACTCCGATGTGGAGTTGTATATCCAACACACACTCTGTGATCTCCCCTTGAGACAACGGGGAAGCATTGATGGTAACCACCCGGATGGGGTTCGGCAATTTCTCCACCGGAAATCCCGCTGTATGCGCGAACCTCTCATCAATGAGATTGGCAGCTGAGCCACTATCAATAAATACTGTAATAGAGAGCATTTGCCCCCCAAGTACCACCCTAGCAGGGAGCATACACTGGGAAACCATGACGGAGGATACACAAAGGCTCAGACTAGACTCCTCCAAACCCTCTGAGCCTATCAGTTTTCCGCCGGCGCGCCCTTCTTAGGTACCAGGGGGCAAGCGTTAATAAAATGTCCTCCTTTGCCACAAAAAAAACAGCCCCTGCCTTCTGTGCCAAGGACGTTTAGGCTTGTTACTCGGTGACTGTGCTATACCAGCGATCTGCATGGGTTCCACGGATTCACCCGCGGCAACCTCACCGACCACTCCCCCACCTCCCGGAGGCAACAAATCCAGCGCCCCCTGACGGAGACGTCGGTCTATGCGTACTACAAGTGCCATCGCAGCCTCCAGAGAGGCGGGAGTCTCGTACATTAGGAGAGTCTGTTTAACCCTTCCAGAAACCCCATGCAAAAATTGACTTCTAAGCGCAGGGTCATTCCACTGCGTGTCCACCGCCCAGCGCCGGAATTCCGTGCAGTAATCCTCAGCTGGTCGATCACCCTGTAGCAGTGAGCGTATCTTAGACTCTGCTAAGTTTAATCTATCCGGATCGTCATAGATCAAACCCAGAGCAGAGAAAAAAAAATCTACAGATTCAAATGCCGGTGAGTCTGAAGGGAGTGAAAAGGCCCAGGCCTGTGGGTCACCACTCAGCAAAGAAATCACCAAGCCCACGCGTTGAGCCTCATTACCTGAGGAATGTGGACGCATACGGAAATACAATTTGCATGATTCACGAAACACCGTGAACTTACCACGATCACCAGCAAATCGTTCAGGAAGGGGAAACTTGGGCTCAGCTGCCCTGGCTGCAGCCTCAGCAGGTACTGCAGGAGCTGACAGGCCTTGTTGCTGGACCGCCCCCCTAAGTTCAGTGACCTGTATGGATAGAGCCTCCAGCTGCTTGGTTAGGGAAAGTATAGGATCCATAGTAAGTAACCCCTATATTCCCTATCTATACCTCTTTTTTTTTTTCTCTCACTTTATTATTTGGGCCGACTATAATGTCATGGTATGCCTAGGTTACTTTAGGCAAAAACCCCGGGACCCCTGCGATGTCCCTCAGACTAGGGGAACCCTGTCTGTCCCTCTACCCAGGGTTTACACTGAAGGTGTGCCTGCCTGAGCCTCCACCCTGTCCCTGTCTCCTGTCCAGCCCTAAGCTGAACCCACCTCCCTCCACCCAGTGAGGGGACCAGACACCAGACCCCACAAATAAGTATGGAAAGGGGTAAAAGAAACACCACACAGTTAATACACAAGGGAATACAATAATGTGCAAGGGCAACCAAATATATATATAACAGATTGCAGAAAGAACCACTGAGGGATATACTGCACCAGATATCAGACGCTCCAACACCACCACTGCTGACCGGTATTGCTAGCACTAGGCTAAAGCTATAGTCGGCGACGCCCATAGTCAGGACGAACTATTTAAAGACCAAGGGCGTGGCCCAGCCCTCAGCCAGCATGACAACCTGGTTAACCCTATCCCGACTGGAACAGAATACCCAACAGGGTATTACCGCTGTCTGCCGGACACCCTGGTGTGAACAGTGTCCGACATGACAGCAGGATTCACTAAATCATCCCAGACGGATGTCTGTCTAGCCTCTGTTTGAAGACTTCCATTGAAGGAGAACTCACCACCTCTCGTGGCAGCCTGTTCCCCTCATTGATCACCCTCACTATCAAAAAGTTTTTTCTAATATCTAATCTGTGTCTCCTCCCATTCAGTTTCATCCTATTGCTTCTAGTCTTTCCTTGTGCAAATGAGAATAGAGATGATCCTTCTACAATGTGACAGCCCTTGAGATATTTGTAGACAGCTATTAAGTCTCCTCTCAGTTTTCTTTTTTGTAAGATAAACATTCCCAGATCCTGTAACCTTTCCTCATAAGATAGGGTTTGCAGACCGGTCACCATTCTGGTCGCTCTTCTCTGAACTTGCTACAGTTGGTTGATGTCTTTTTTAAAATGTGGTGCCCAAAACTGGACACAGTATTCCAGATGAGGTCTGACCAAAAAGGAGTAGAGGGAAATAATGACTTCACGTGATCTAGACTGTAGCCTAGAAAATAATATGGGGTGAGATAAGAAATTTCTTAATGGTGTTAAGGGCCTGTCACACTAAGCGATATCGCTATAACGTTGTTAGCACTGCTCCCCGTTTCGCCGCCCCCGCTGCCATACTCACCGCTCCTGCTTCTGCCCCGACTCTCTCCTCTGACGCGTCCTGCACGCGCGCCTCCGCTCCCCTCGCTTTCCGGCGTCCGGCGTCCCGACGCTCTCCTCCACTTCCCTCGGCCGCGCGCACTGTGCCTCTGCGCACGCGCCGGAGGGATAAGCCGCACGCCTCTGCCGGCAGCCACCTGTCTGGCGTGACCTGACCCGGACCGGCCTCCCGACCTATCAGAGGCCACCACCAGGTATTTCAGGCCGCCCTCCCTTAGTGGAGGCGCCTGATTATTGAGTTGCCTCTCGGTTGTCTAGGCCGCGCTCCCTGCTGCTAGTCCCTTGCAAGCTGCGCACTAGTTTACTCCTTGTGTCTTGTGCCTCCTGCTAGTCCCTGTGTCTTCCGCCTGTGTCCCCAGTGTTCCTCTGACTCTCCGGTCCGTGCCTCCTGCTAACCCCTGTGTCTCCTTCCCTTTTCAGTTCGCCTCTTCCTGGACCCCCGCCATCCTCCGTCCTTCTCCTTCTTCCTCAGCCTCTGGACCCTGGTCATCCTGGTTCCTCTCCGAAACCTTCCTCTGTTCCTCATCATCTGTTCACCCTCCTGAGCCGACCCCTGGTCCTGGCTGCCGTGGCACTAGAACTTCCCGAGTCTGTTCCCTAACGGTCCCTGTATAGGGGTCGGTCCACTTGGTGCGCTCGCTCGGGGAGGGCTCGGCGCCACGGCCCAGTGGGTCCACTCTAGTCACCTGCGTCCACAGCGTAACAGTATAGTCAGGCCATGGACCCCGCCGGGGCCGCTGCCCAAAAGGAGTTGGTTTTCCTTAGGGAGAACCAGACCCGTATTATGTCTTTTATGAAGACCATGGATTCCCGCTTGTCGGCCTTGCAGGCCGCTGACCCTGGTAACGCCTCCCAACTGCCCAGCCTCCAGCAGGAGCTGGTTCAACAACGGGACACCCAATCCCATATTCTTTCGTACATGGCTTCGGTCGACGATCGGCTGCTTTCCCTTCAATCGGCCGCCGGACGCGATTCGTCCCGCAGTTCTGATCCCGGACCCTCTCCGCCTCCCAGGCTTGGTAGACCGCCTCGGTATGGCGGCGACCCCAAGTTGTGCAGAGGCTTCTTGAATCAGTGCAGGTTGCACTTCGAACTCCTGCCCCAACAGTACCCCACCGATCGGGCCAAGGTTGCCTTCATTGTCTCCCATTTGGAGGGAGAGGCACTCTCCTGGGTAAATCCCCTGTTGGAGCGGGACGATCCCGTGGTCTCCAGTCTCCAGATCTTCACTGACACTTTCCGTAGGGTCTTTGACGAGCCCGGACGGTTGGCTTCCGCCACGGAGTCTCTTTTTTGCCTCACCCAGGGCACTCTTACGGTCGGACAATACGCCATCCGGTTCCGTACCTTGGCCTCTGAGGTGGGATGGAATAACGAGGTTTTGGTTGGGGCCTTCTGGCGTGGTCTCTCTGGCAAAATTAAAGATGAGCTGGCAGGGCGAGACACCCCAACCTCCTTGGAGGATTTAATTTCGTTGGCCACACGCATCGACCTTCGGTTCCAGGAACGCGCTAGGGAGACTGCTAGGGATAGGAGACCGCTTAGACCATCTGCTTCTTTTCACAGGCCGTCCAGCCCACGTCCGCCTGGGGCATCCTCCAGTCCGGCGCCTGAGCCAATGCAGGTGGATCGGGTCAAGTTGGCAGAACAGCGCCGTAAGGAGAGACTGATGGAGGGTCTGTGCCTGTATTGCGGCAGCGCGTCTCACTTCCTACGCTCCTGTCCTGAGAGACCGGGAAACTCCTCCACCTAGGGCAGGTAAGAGAGGCCGATCTAGGTGTGTCTCACTCCTCTCACCCCCTTACCCTTTCAGTTCAGTTGGTTTTGGGTCAGAGACGTGGTTCGGAGGTGGCCTATGTGGACTCGGGCGCGGCAGGGAACTTCATTAGGTTGAAGGAGGTGAAGAAGTATCAGATTCCCGTGATCTCCCTGAAGACTCCACATGTCATCGCCTCAGTAGATGGTAGACCCCTACGAGAATCTGTGTTCCTGGTAACAGAGGAGGTGTGTCTGCAAATTGGGGCCTTGCACCAGGAGCGGATCGCTTTCTACGTCCTTCCCAACCTTTCCCATGCTGTGCTGCTAGGTCTTCCGTGGCTTAGGACACATGAACCTGTCTTGGATTGGCGTTCCGGTGAGGTCCTCCGCTGGGGGCATCCCTGCCAAGAGAAGTGTCTGGGGTCTGTCCGCCCGGCCAACCCCCCACCAGCCTCCTCGGGTCCCGAGGCTCTACCAGCCGCATACTGGGCATTCTCTGACGTATTTGATAAGAAGGAGGCAGAGGTTCTTCCCCCGCATCGCCCGTATGACTGCCCTATTGATCTGCGACCCGGGACCACTCCGCCCCGAGGGCGAATTTATCCCTTGTCCCCTGCAGAGACTACGGCCATGTCTGAGTATATTCGTGAGAATTTAGCTCGAGGGTTCATACGGAAATCTTCCTCCCCGGCCGGAGCCGGGTTTTTCTTTGTAAAGAAGAAAGACGGTTCTCTCCGTCCTTGTATTGATTTCCGGGGCCTGAACGACATTACTGTGAAGAACAAATATCCGTTGCCTCTCATTCCTGAACTCTTTGACTGGTTGCGGGGAGCCCGCATCTTCTCGAAGTTGGATCTACGCGGGGCTTACAACCTCATCCGCATTCGCCCTGGTGACGAATGGAAGACTGCCTTTAACACCCGGGACGGGCATTATGAATACCTGGTTATGCCCTTCGGTCTCTGCAACGCTCCCGCGGTCTTTCAGGAGTTTGTCAATGATATCTTCTGAGACTTGTTATACTCCTGCGTGGTGGTGTATCTGGACGACATCCTTATTTTTTCCCCGGATCTGGCGTCCCATAGGAGGAGTGTTCGTCTGGTCTTACAACGTCTGCGGGAGAATCGCCTCTACGCGAAGCTTGAGAAGTGTCTCTTTGAGCAGTCTTCCTTGCCTTTCTTGGGCTACATCGTTTCAGATTCTGGGCTGGAGATGGATCCTGAGAAACTGTCGGCTATTCTTCGATGGCCTCGCCCTGTGGGGGTCAAGGCGATTCAAAGGTTCCTCGGCTTCGCCAACTATTACCGTCAATTTGTGCCACATTTTTCGTCCATCATCAAACCCATCTCCAGTCTCACTCGCAAGAGCGTCAACTCCTCGTCTTGGCCTCCGGAGGCTGAAGAGGCCTTTTCCTGCCTGAAGCAAGCCTTCGCGACTGCACCTGTTCTACACCGACCCGAGGCTAATAAGCCATTCATCCTGGAGGTAGACGCCTCTTCCACCGGAGCAGGTGCAGTGCTCTCACAGAGGTCCCCGTCCGGCCGACTGATTACCTGCGGGTTCTTTTCAAAGGCCTTCTCGCCGGCTGAGTGTAACTACCCCATCGGGGATCGCGAGCTGTTGGCCATAAAGTTGGCGCTGGAGGAGTGGCATTACCTTCTTGAAGGGTCGGTCCATCCGTTTACCATCTTTACCGACCACAAGAACCTTGCATATCTCCAGTCAGCCCAGAGACTTAACCCTCGGCAGGCCAGATGGTCCCTCTTCTTTGGTCGGTTCGATTTTGAATTGCGTTTCCGTCCCGGGCCAAAGAAAATCAAGGCGGACGCATTGTCCCGGTCTCTGCAGTCCCCTGATCTGATGGAGGAACCAACTCACATTATCGATCCCGCTAAGATCATCACTGTGGCCCCGGTGAGACTGATTACTCCTCCCCCCGGCAAGACCTACGTCCCTGACTCTGAAAGAAAAAAGGTACTGCATTGGGGACATTCCTCTAAAATTTCCGGACATGTCGGAGTCAAGAAGACATTTGAGCTCATCGCTCGTTTTTACTGGTGGCCCTCACTCCGCCAGGATGTGACAGACTTCACGGCCTCCTGTCCCTCTTGCGCCAAGGTCAAGATTCCTAGGCGACCACCCGCCGGCCTTCTGCTTCCTCTCCCGATTCCTTCGGTTCCATGGCAACATATAGGTTTGGATTTCATCACGGATCTGCCTAAATCTTCCGGATCTACGACTATCCTGGTAGCGGTCGACCGCTTCTCCAAGATGGCCCATTTTGTTCCTCTACCTGCGCTGCCCTCCGCTCCAGAGTTGGCGAAGATTTTTATCCAGCACATCTTCCGCCTCCACGGCTTTCCACAGCATATTGTTTCCGATCGAGGTGTACAGTTCACCTCTCGGTTTTGGAGGGCCTTGTGTAAACTTCTAGAGATAAGACTGGACTTTTCATCCGCGTACCATCCCCAGTCCAATGGTCAGGTTGAACACGTTAATCAGGTACTAGCGTCCTACTTACGGCAGTTCTCTAACGCTCATCAGGATAACTGGGTCCATCTACTTCCCTGGGCAGAATTCTCCTACAATAACCATCCCAGCGAGTCATCAGCCAAGTCTCCATTTTTCGTGGTCTTTGGCATGCACCCTGGTATCCCTCTACCTTTGTCTGGTTCCTCCGGTGTGCCTGCAGCCGATTCCCTGACCCAAGAGTTCTCTAGGATCTGGTCCGAAACTAAGGAGGCCCTCCGGAGGTCTGGGGAGCGCATGAAGAGGCACGCTGACAAAAGACGCTTGGATGCTCCAACCTACCTCCCAGGTCAACAAGTTTGGTTGTCGGCCAAGTACATTAGGCTAAAGCTCCCTTCCTACAAGCTGGGACCGCGCTACATTGGGCCTTTCAAGATTCTCAAACGTCTTAACAACGTATCTTATAAACTGGAGTTGCCTGCGTCGCTTCGGGTTCCAAACTCCTTCCACGTCTCTCTCCTTAAACCGGTTGTCCTGAATCGGTTTCACCCGGCCCCGAACCTTTCTCCTCTTCCTGTCACGTCTGATGACGTCTTCGAGGTAAAAGACATTCTGGCCTCGAAAAAAGTTAGAGGTAAAACCTTTTTTTTGGTCGACTGGAAAGGTTTTGGTCCCGAGGAGAGATCTTGGGAGCCGCAGGAGAATATCAATGCCCCACGCATTCTTAAGAGGTTTTTAGCCAGACGCAGTGGAGGGGAGTGTAAGAGAGGGGGTACTGTTAGCACCGCTCCCCGTTTCGCCGCCCCCGCTGCCATACTCACCGCTCCTGCTTCTGCCCCGACTCTCTCCTCTGATGCGTCCTGCACGCGCGCCTCCGCTCCCCTCGCTTTCCGGCGTCCGGCGTCCCGACACTCTCCTCCACTTCCCTCGGCCGCGCGCACTGTGCCTCTGCGCACGCGCCGGAGGGATAAGCCGCACGCCTCTGCCGGCAGCCACCTGTCTGGCGTGACCTGACCCGGACCAGCCTCCCGACCTATCAGAGGCCACCACCAGGTATTTCAGGCCGCCCTCCCTTAGTGGAGGCGCCTGATTATTGAGTTGCCTCTCGGTTGTCTAGGCCGCGCTCCCTGCTGCTAGTCCCTTGCAAGCTGCGCACTAGTTTACTCCTTGTGTCTTGTGCCTCCTGCTAGTCCCTGTGTCTTCCGCCTGTGTCCCCAGTGTTCCTCTGACTCTCCGGTCCGTGCCTCCTGCTAACCCCTGTGTCTCCTTCCCTTTTCAGTTCGCCTCTTCCTGGACCCCCGCCATCCTCCGTCCTTCTCCTTCTTCCTCAGCCTCTGGACCCTGGTCATCCTGGTTCCTCTCCGGACCTTCCTCTGTTCCTCATCATCTGTTCACCCTCCTGAGCCGACCCCTGGTCCTGGCTGCCGTGGCGCTAGAACTTCCCGAGTCTATTCCCTAACGGTCCCTGTATAGGGGTCGGTCCACTTGGTGCGCTCGCTCGGGGAGGGCTCGGCGCCACGGCCCAGTGGGTCCACTCTCGTCACCTGCGTCCACAGCGTAACAAACGTCACTGGTTTTGTGATGTAGCAGCGATATCGCTGTGTGTGATACTTACCTCCAACCGGCTCCCCGCTGGTTATCGCTGATCAAGCGAGAACGTCCTGGACTGTTTCTCGTCATCAGCTTCCTGCTGGGCTTCCTGCTGTGGAGACGAGCGATGTGTGGACGCGGGCGGGAGGACGTCAGGATTGCCTCGTCTGACAGGTAAGTAGCGACCCCGACCCCTGCGATGTCGCTAGTGAGATCTGCCTGTGTGGCAGCTCACTAGTGACCACTTAGCGATGCACCAGCGATCCTGACCGCCTCATATCGCTGGTGCATCGCTAAGTGTGACAGTACCTTAAGAGTTGCCCTCACTTCAACTTGGAAACCAAGGAATCCGGTTACCACTGGTGAAAACAGAAGAAATACATCGGCATGTGATTTCCCATAATCTCCAAGGACTTCCGGAGTGTTCTTGTATTTATACCCTTCATGAATATAGACGTTCTGTAGGTAAATGTAGACATATTGGTACATGACAACAAAAATCAAAAGTCAAAGCTTCATATTAAGTAAAACAAAAAAACACTATCCGAGTCTACCCAGCTTAGGGTAGGTTCACACGATCGTATAAAAAGTCATTCAGAGTTTTATCCAGAAAAATTTGATGATTTTTTTCTCACATTTTTTTTTTTTTACAGCAGCAGCTATTAACGACTTACAGGACCTTTTAAAATTTCCTGTTACAGAATTGCAATGTATTCGTAAGAAACAGATGCCGTACTGTGGCATCCAGTCTTTTTTTTTGCGCACCCATAGACTTGAGTGGGTGAGTCTCATCTGATTTAAGGAAGAAACTAGTGCAGGCTGCAAATTTTTTCCATGCAGGTTGGGTCAGTGAGAACAATCGCTCATCTGCACTTCCCCATCGAATAAAACTAGACTGAGTGCCGCCATTTTTTTACAGACAGAACTTGGACCAAAAATACGGTCTTGTGCATGAGCCCTAACTGAGATTTTGCGGGCCTGAATACATTAACCCCCTTTTTTTCTAAAACATAGGCATAGAAAAGTTTAGGAGGAAAGGTTCGTCATGAGTACTTTTATAAAAAAGAGATGGAGCTGCAGATTCACACTTATGGATCCCCGGACCAGCAAGCAGCCTGCCTGATGCGATTTCCTGAAATAGATATGTTGGTTGGTGATGTGAGGGCTTGGGATTTTTTTTATTACCAATCACATGAGCTGGCATCAAGGAGATCATGGATGGCTATTATTAAGGTAGTATGGACCCTTCAGAGATATGGTCACTGTGGTGGGGTTTAGATGATGATATTGTGGCAAGAAGGAGTTGATGTGTATAGTGTTGTTACATGAATGTCGTATGCTTACTAAAGAGTTTTGAATTTTATCCTTATGGATAGTTTGTGTCTTGGTTCTGCTGGAGGCTCTGCCTCAAGTCCGATCTGGGGGATTTGGGAGGTCTGTCCACTAGGTGAACTATTACAAAACATGGGATATTGTTTGCATCGCACACGGTAGTGTACAGTTAACAGCTTCGGATTATCCCACTAGCTGGAAAGGGTAGATCAGTTATTAAGCATCCTGCTTTAGTCAGTGGAGTTTAGGAGAGAGTCAAGTTCAGAGTCAAGTGTGTGAGTGGAGTTCAAAGGAAGTGCTAGATAGTGACAGCGTTCTGCAGGTTCCAAGAAAGCAGATGCAGCAGAAGTGAAAGTCCCGTCAGTGCTGGTCTCCAAGCAGTATGAGGACACATCTTATGCTTCGTGAGGACTCCAGGGCAGTTTTTGGCCTAGGGCCCGGAAGGGGTATTGAGTGCCACATCTCTGTTTCCTCTGTCAGGAAGATGTTGGCCGGGTCTCAGTGAAAGGGAAGGATGGTGGGCCTCGGGGAAGCTGCTATGTCAGATAGAAGGTTCCTGATCCCATTAGAAGCTGTTGAGGCTGGGGCAGGCTGGGCAGAATGGAGTAAGGCTGGTTTCACATTTGCGTTTTTTAGCGCTGGAAAAAAACGCTAACCTGCGCATGCGTTTTTTCCCCTATATTTAACATGGGTGCGCATACCTGCGCGCTTGTAAGCGCATGTATGCGATTTTCATGCGCTGCGTTTTTTTGGGGTGTGCGATTGGATTTTCCAGACGCATCATGTTGCATTTTTTGGCCCTGCAAAAAAGCGCATGCGCACATATGCGCACGTTTTGCGCTAAAAATGGCCATTATAGCCTATGGATGCGCATATGTGCGCACTGGCATGCTCATGTAAGCGTTTTTTTGCATATGCGTTTTTTTTTTTTAACCATGGAATTTAGGGGTTTGAGTTAGAGTTAGGGTTAGTTAAGGGGGTTTAGGGTTAGGGTTAGGGTCAGGGTCAGGGTTAGGGTTGGGTTTTGGGTCAGGGTTAGGGTTTAGTATGGTTTGGTTAAGGGTTAGGGTCAGGGTTAGGGTCAGGATTAGGGTTAAGTATGGTTTTGTTAAGGGTTAGGGTCAGGGTTAGGGTTAGGGTTAGGGTCAGGGTTAGGGTTAGGGTCAGGGTTAGGGTTAGGGTCAGGGTTAGGGTTAAGTATGGTTTTGTTAAGGATTAGGGTCAGGGTTAGGGTCAGGATTAGGGTTAAGTATGGTTTGGTTAAGGGTTAGGGTCAGGGTTAGGGTTAGGGTTAGGGTCAGGGTTAGGGTTAGGGTTAGGGTCAGGGTTAGGGTTAGGGTCAGGGTTAGGGTTAAGTATGGTTTTGTTAAGGATTAGGGTCAGGGTTAGGGTCAGGATTAGGGTTAAGTATGGTTTGGTTAAGGGTTAGGGTCAGGGTTAGGGTTAGGGTTAGGGTCAGGGTTAGGGTTAGGGTCAGGGTTAGGGTTAGGGTCAGGGTTAGGGTTAAGTATGGTTTTGTTAAGGATTAGGGTCAGGGTTAGGGTCAGGATTAGGGTTAAGTATGGTTTGGTTAAGGGTTAGGGTCAGGGTTAGGGTTAGGGTTAGGGTCAGGGTTAGGGTCAGGATTAGGGTTAGGGTTAGGGTTAGGGTCAGGGTTAGGGTTAAGTATGGTTTTGTTAAGGGTTAGGGTCAGGGTTAGGGTTAGGGTCAGGGTTAGGGTTAGGGTTAGGGTCAGGGTTAGGGTCAGGGTTAGGGTTAGGGTTAGGGTCAGGGTTAGGGTTAGGGTTAGTTAGGGTTTAGGGTTTGGGTTAGGGTTAAGTATGATTTGGTTAAGGGTTAGGGTCAGGGTTAGGGTTAGGGTTAGGGTCAGGGTTAGGGTTAGTAAAGTCATGGTTTGGGTAGTGTGAGGGGCCACCTAAAAATGTTGGAAAAAAACGCAAACGCGGTAAAAACGCGCTAAAAACGCATACAAACGCATAAAAACGCTGCGTTTTTTTCATGCATGCTCATAAAAATGCTTGAAAAAAACGCAGCAGTTGTATGCTTATGTATGCGTTTTTTCAATGCGTTTTTTTGCGGGAAAAACGCGCTGCAAAAAAAAGCAAGTGTGAAACTAGCCTAAAGGACATTTTTTTCAGCAGCAGCTATTAACGACTTACAGGACCTTTTACAATTTACTGTGTTACAGAATTGCAATGTATTCGTAAGGAACAGATGCTATACTGTGGCATCCAATCTTTTTTTCCACACCCATAGACTTGAGTGTGTGAGTTTCATCCAATTTAAGGAAGAAACTAGTGCAAGCTGCAAATTTTTCCTTGACGGACACTGGACAAAGGAAACATCATCCAGAGGGGATTCTGTCTCGCTCTGTGTGCCACTACCACATATATTCGAATAGCACAGTAAAGCTATATATTTTTAACTGGACCTAAGGTCTCCTGTATTGTCTGTAGCTGTAACCGGTCCCATGAACGGGAGAAATAACAAGGACTCCTGAACATTTGAGTAAATAAAGCCTCCCACAGCACATCACACTCAACTCTGATTCCTGTTTAGAGCAGGGGTTTCAGGTCAAAGAGAACTCACATCCGTTCCACAGCAACCGGCCCTGTAGCCCCCTTCAACTGTAGGTGTCCTTGGTGGTTTTTGGGAAACTATCAGATAGTACCTTGGTCAAATTTGTCACCCGACCAAGTCAGTGTCTTGCAACTGGAGATTTAGTTATTTTTTGGTCTTGTGAGTAGCAGATCCATCCAAGAACTCCTAAATTTGTCAGTGCTTCTCAAAGTTTCATGTTATTTATTTTAAATATGCAAATACTATGAAAATAAGAATATATATTTTTATTTAATATATAGGATGCTGAGGACATAATTTTACAATGTCACACATTTGGTGTAGTATTTACAGAGAAGAATCGATTAAGTGGTGGTAGTAATATACAAAGCCGGGAACTTGTACAATATCCTAGACATGTACGCTCTGTAAACCAGGTAGGTTCTTCCTATCTCTGATCCATTCTCCCTGAAGACGTGTCTTTGTCATCCTTATGAACTCACCATATCTGACACCAGATTATGGAATCGACCACCTTGGATTCTCTATAACATTACCAAGAGCCCGATTCATCATTCGCAAAGTTTTTAAGTCCCTTTTCTTTTATCTTGAGGTATTCATTCTTAAGATTTAAGCGTCAAGTTCATCAGAATGGCGCTCGTGGTTCATGAATTTTGTACAAAATGTAAAATATTCTGTTTTGTATTGTACGTTTTTTTGTGCCTTTTTAGAGCAATAGTCCCACATTCCATTCCAATAGTCGCAAAATGTGCACAAAAATTTCAGACACACATGCAATAACTTCAGTTCCTCTAGACTACATATTCATAAAAATGTTAAGGGTTTTTAAAAATTTGCAGTTGACGTACTGCCTGCAACCATCTGAAAACCAAAAAACATGTCCACATTGGCAGATATAAAAAACAAGCAGATTAGGCAAAATTTAAATTCATGTTTGCATGGAATTTCCCAGTAAATTTATTATGTTCTGCACTCTCTCCATAATAAACATAATATGTAAAAAGGAAAATTAGACTCACCCTCTGCTCACCTTTCTGGCCCCTCCACTTCTCACCGCCACCGAGCAGGTATTTGCCGCGTCTCCTGATCCCCCGACACTCAAGTTGGAATTGTCAGGCCTTTTACATTGGACTTACACAGGACTTCCAGCTGTTGTGGCACCTGGAAGGGTTCTGCACTAGTTCGCGAGATGTCAGCGACGACACAACGTGCACCATGATCTTCCTGTTCACATGCGCAGGCGCATGACCAAAGGAAGTCCGGTGCAGTGTGAGAAGCCTGAGATCTTCATTGTGAGTGGTGGAGAATCAGAAGGTGCGGAGCGGATTGAGTGGGGGGCAGTGACCTACATAGGAAAGTGCAGGGGTGAATATAAGGATTTTTTTTAACCTCTTGATGGCTCACTATGGTTCAGATAAATGGTGGCCAGAGGCCACCATTTTGCTGTATCCACACCAATATGAATTACAAAGGAAACATATATAAAATAGTTATAAAGGGAGCAAATTAAAAGGAAAATTTGGCACAAATAAAATACAGGCTAAAGACACCAAAAACTAGACAAAGAAATGAACAAATACAATAACATTTCAGACGTTAAGTCTAGAGCACCATAGATTTTTATGAGTGCTGTGTTACAATGCATACAACTCGGAGGTTGTGCATACGTAGTTGTAATATGGTATTGTGCATAGGGCGTACAATTTTATAACTTAAGCTGCATTTTCTTTTATGTGGTACCGTTATGTACCTCTATTCCAATGTACCATTATACAATGTACAAGAAATCATTCCATATGGTGTTTAAATATCACATTTTCAGGTGCCCTACATGGTCCAAATAACAATCTCATATATTTGTGTCCTGGGTATCTGGGTCGCCCTCCCAGGGCTGTGGGGTACTCGGTACCGGGCCGGTATCAGTGGGACGTGTCACAGCAGCAGTGACCCGGACCGTGGCCCTGGGCGCCCAAGCAATGGCGGGGGATGTGAAATGGTGAATGGTGGAATGTAATTAGATGAATAGTTCGTGACGCCACCTGTGGTGTTCGGCAAGGGAGGTGTTAAGCCGACTCTGCAGACAGATCCTCTGGGACAGATAGTGGGGTGCAGCAATGGTGTTATAGCCCTCCACAGGCAGGGCTGATGTCCCAGGGCAGTGTAGATGTGGAGACACTTAGATGGTAAAGTGTCCGGCGCAGGGGATGTAGCCGTGCCAGGCGGACGGATGCAGGAAGGAATGGAGGACACCAGGGCATGTAGTTCCAAAGCTTTACTCACAGTCTGTAGTGCCCACTTTTGTGCTGTGTCCTCCAGGTCAGGGACTCAGTCAACCTCCAGGCAAGATGGAAACTCCCTTCCACGCTCCGCCAACTTATATGCCTTTTCTGAACGTCTCCTCTATAGCGCCTTTAAGTGTGAAGATCTCCTAGTACTGCGTTACACTGGAGTTCCTCCTGACAGATGTTCCAAAGAACTCTACTTGTACGGCAGACAGCTGTAGCCTGCTTCAGGGACTCTCTACTCCTGAGTCCCGGCTCTCTATCCAAATTGCTGTTGTGCCCCCAAGCCTTAGATGGGAGTAGTGCATTTACAGCCCACTACTCCACCGGTGTCTGCTGCAGAACCATTAGTGTCCATACAACCTCGGGGACCGGGCCCCGGCCTTGCGCTTAGAACTTCTAGGCAGGGTTCTTCCTCTAACCCACATCCTCTGTGTTCCCTTTTACTCCTACGTTCTGTACTTGTCTTTCCCTTCTATGGAAGCTCAGGCTTCGGTTCAATGTTCTTCTCCTTCTTTCCTTTCCCGTGCCAGCTGGCTCAGATCACTGAGGCAGCTGCAGCACTCCTTCCTCCATCCCTTCTTCCAGGGATCCCCACTCCTCTCCGAGTGGCTCTCTCACTGACCTTCCTCAGACTGACTGACTTCAATTCTGAAACCATCCCGCTCTTTTACATGTATTCTAAACTCCACCCACCTCCCAGCACGTTTAGTGTTCCAAGCAGGGAACCACCAAAGGTGCTCTGCTACTCTTTAAGCAAGGAGCCGCAATGTGGTTATGCTGAACTACTCTATTGTGTGGGGTGCGATTGTTGGAGCGTGGTAAGGAGCCCCCAACTTACCTGGATGGTGGGGCACCGCACCTTAGGAGAAGGTGCAGTACCTCTGTGGCGACTGAGCCTCGGGGCGCCACATATCCCCGGGCTCCGCTTCCTTCTCCCTGGTTGGCTGCCATTAGTTGTGCTCCACATTGGGTTTTGCAAGTTGCCTGGAGTAAATCAATGACATTATCTCCCTTGGCCCTTTAAGACACACACCCCTGTGACTTGGGAGTGAGACTGTAGACTTCCCTGTCTGGTGTGCGTCATCTTCTGTGCATATTGTTTTTTAACTTGCTTGTATCCCTGCTGGGTTCCTCTTCATTCATCCTGCTGCTCCTGAGATTCGCTTTCCGCGTGCCTCCCTGCTTCACTGTATTAACGACTAGGGTCCATGTGCCCACTCAGACGTGTAGCTTAGAGCACTGGCGGACACAGACAGAAAACGGCCCCTGTGTAAGATCAAAATATGGGCCATTTGCAGCCCAAGAGCTCCTAAAAATACAGAATTGCACCTGCTTTGAAGGTAGAAATGGGCCTCCTTACCTCTTGGGTCCAATGATATGTCCGCCCCTGGCCTAGAGAATCCAGCTCACCAGGTGAGCCTAACAATTTGCCTATATCAACTTGTGCCATCATTGCTATACACTGCAAAAATAATATTAATAATAATTACTTTTATACTTTAAATTTTCCTACCACAGCTAGTGTGTATTCTAGATCCACTGTTTATAGCAACGTATTAAAAACAATTTATCATCCACCATCTCTGACAACATCCTAACAAAAAAAATGATTAATAGTCTATTTTTGTGCAGACACCCAACAAAATTGGCTTCACCGGTGGTCAGACAACCATGTTTTCATAATTTTTGCAATGTTCATATCCTCTGCTTTTCATTTTCGTCTTCATTATGATACATGTGATGTTATCAATAATAGACAGCAGATTTTACAAAGCAATTGCTTCGTTTTTGTATAAAGGTCACCGTTCTGCGTGGAGATTATTACATAACAGAAATTAAGTCGATGGGTGTAAAACCTTATAAGTAATAGGAAAATGAGGTCTCAAGTTTCACATAAATCTACTCATAAAATATTAATTACTTGAAAAAAAAAAAGCTAAAGATTTTTTTTTAACAATATTCCCCCACCACAGATATTTTGGGACACCACCCATCCCCAATAGATTACTTGTCGAATCACTGGGCGTATGAGCCAGAAGTTAAGACATGAATGAGTAAGAGATCTAAGTGGATAGAAATCTTACATAAACAAGAATATTCTCAAATGGAAAATCATTGCCACCAGCTATAGCCTGAACAATACATATGTGACTCGGCTAAAAAATATGAATTAATCAAGTTTTTAATGGATAAGAATATTCATAATGACTCCCAAATGAGAACTAATCAGCTACTGTCCAAAAACAGACAAAAGCTGCAGAGAATGGTATTACAAACTGAGAAAACATACTAAACACAATTCTAGAAATAATACAACAAAAACAACAAAAATAAATTGAAGATAATACTTGAATCACTGTGTATGACTATACTTGTGGAGGACTCCTACAGTTCAAAGCTGTATATGTCTACTGTAATTATCACAAAGAATGAAAAGTTGGGCTTTACACTGCATGGTAAAGTAAAGTGCATCCTCGGGGGCGGTCTTTAGCTCTTGGGGCAGGGCTTAAGTTTATTATAAGGAGGAGGAGTCACATTATGTGTATGTTTCTTGCTGGTGGCTCAATATACTTAGCAGTGGTTTTCAAATATACAAAAAATTGTGGCACAGCTTTTTTTTTTTTTTTCAATTTCATTTCACAAAAATGTTCTTTAACTTTTCCAATGCCGAAAGAGATCACAGCAACCTACATCACATTTCCATTAACTCGGTAAATTATTTTTCCTGCAATATGGACAATAGTTGTGGCAACTCTCGATAGTGAATGTCATCCTCTAGACTGTAGGAGGAAGGAGGGATCTGGGTGGAAGTAGAGGTAGCAATAAAATATATTTAAAGAGACCCTACACCCCCAATAGTAAATGTTACTATATACTTTCAATGTATGGTCACCAAACCTAATGCACTCCATTCTTTTGTCGCTGTCTCCATCTGTCATCGGTGCCCCATTTTCTATGTCATGGGAAGCACTGTGAAAGTCTGAACCACTCCTCCGCTACCCGTTCTCTGTTCCACCCAAGATCTGCCAGAAAAAGGCATCCCAAAAAATGACCATGGTGCGCAGCAATGTCAAAACAATTTTGCTGTGCACGTGTTCTGTCCTATGTCACTTCTTTTAACTGATTCAAGGTTCGGAAACCCTAAAGCGGTTGTACTTGACAATATCGAGTGAAAGACACCAGTGGCAGGAACGCCGCGAGAATGATGACAAAACCAGCAAAATGACCACCAGCTTTCCCTGAAATGCCTTCTAATGGGAAAACTTGGGAAAATGTGCCCATAGCCATAGACAGTTTTGAAAAAAAATCTGCTCCATTGTTTTTGGCCGATTAAATAGAATGTCAAAATGTAGCACAATTTAATGGGAGAGCCTGGCAAAGTTGGCAACCATCTTTTATAATCTTATCTTGCTTTTTAAAATGATTAATAAAATCATGTTTCTATTACAAAAAGTCTAACACGAATCGTGATATTTGGTATTTTTTGTTATGTGTTGGTGCTAGAGAAGACATAATATAGTGGGCAGTTCGTGTGATTAAGTTTGCAACAAGTGCTGATAAAACTTAAATTAAAATTATATTTAGGTATGCACACTTAAAAATTAATACTTAGAAATTATTAAAAAAAAAATAATTGGACAGAGTACTGTTTTCTGTGATACCAGTGCCAGAATATCCCAAGTAAAGTTGACAAGATCTGCTTTTCACAAGCTAGTGTTATTGAATCCCAGTCAATGGTACTAAGGCTGGCCATATATAATATCTTGTCCACAGTAATTTATTTCCCAAATATATTGTGATAAATTAGGGCAAAAGAACTGCTCCTGCAGAAGAGAGTATAGCTGTTTATTTGTGGCTGTGAAAGGTTATCTGTCAAAAAGGGGCCATAAGTAGCCAAACCAGAGGAACCTGTAAGCTAAGTTTGAAGAGGAGTACCACAACAGAGACAGCTAGGTTACTGGTGCCTTTGCATAGGGAGCTGTGATGTAGTAACTGTGAAGGGTAGAAAAGTGTGCATAGTTTGCATTGTCATTGCTGCCAAGAAAGGTGACCATGACTGATGTAGTGACCAGACATGTGAATTGTGTGCCGATTTGCTGTGGGAGTGACACAGACATTGTTGCAGTATGAAGGAAGTGTTGCTGAAAGAGATTGCCAGCATATGACTGCAAGTGTCAACATATTATTGAATGTGTAAGCAAAGGTAATGAATGTAAACCCACCTTTATTGATTTCACAAAACTTGTTGTTTCATGTAAGACCATGTAGCCATTAATGTTGCTGCTACCCTGTAGGTAAAGATATTGAACCATCATCTTCATCTGCTTACGCCCTCAATCTCTCCATCATCAATAAGTGGGAAACGTTCTACTATCTCGTAAAGCCACTACATCATATTCTATTTAAAAGTACATATCATCCTTCAACTCTTTTTAAAGGTGCTTGACCCCATAGTACATATCAACCAAAACCAGACCTTTACCAATCTTACCTGAAAAGTAACGTGACCCTAAATACTGCCTAGAATGTGTCTAGGTTTGTTTGGTTAGTGATATTTTTCACTTCTCCAAAATGATATTTCACTTTTTTTCTTACAAAGACTTTAACTCAAGAAAATACATTAGATGATTCCTTCAAGACTGAAGCTTAATATCCATTGCGGGAAACATGCTTGAGCGGGTTGGAGGGATTTATATATAGGAGTATGTGATAGAGAATAACATTATCATTGATAGCCGGCTTGGTTTTATGACACACACCATGAAAGATGATTACAAGCTGACTTGCATAACCTGAGTGTTTCATCATTCACTTGGAAGATCATGTTCAAGGTCTTCAAACGCAAAGTTATTCCACTGGTTAGTAATACTGGGCGGCATATGTTCTAGTGGGAGTAAAACTAGGAGAGTCACTTGTAGAGAAGGATCTGAATGTACCTGCAGAACATGAAGTCAGTACGGCCTCATATAAAATATCCAGTTCAGTTCTGAATTGTAAAAGTGATCTGGATTATGTTGGCGCTATAGAAATAAAAATTTTAATATATTTATTACTATAGTTCTGGATATCGGTTCACGAAAATTTGGAACTAGAAAACGTACAAAGAATGGCTACAAAACTGATAAATGGCATGGAAGATCTTAGATATGAAAGAAGATGAAACAAACTAAATTTTTGTAGTCTGGAGAAGAGATGTCTAAGGGGAGACATGATTAACTTGTTCAAGTATATAAATGGTCCATACAAAAATGGTCAAAATCTGTTTCATGTGAAACCCCTTCAAAAGACATAGGGGCACTCCCTCTGCCTGGAGAAAAAAAAGTTTTATCTCCAAAGTAGACAAGGCTTCTTAACCATAAAAAATATTAATCTGTGGAACCAGCCCCTCAGCGGGAATCAACAGTAGGTTGAAAAAGGGTTTAGATGGTTTTCTATAAAAAAAAAATAACATAAATACATAATGTGTGAAATTCTTGTCCTGTATGTTAGTTCAGTTGGACAACACCAAGGATCAGGAAGGGAAATGTTCTCTTTTAGGCCATACTGGAGCTTGCATTCTAGATGTTCCTCTTCTCCATTCTCTTTATACTTTGTTATTCCCCTTTTGAACTTGATGGAGATGCGTCTTTTTTCAACAGTACTATGTCACTATGTAACTATGTATGATGTTCTCTAATCCATCTACCATACAACATTCAGATTATTTGCATTTTTCCATTGCAAAATTCTTGAAAAGTCTTAGTCTGCCAAGCTCATCACAGGATGATGGTCTCACAGGGTTTGAGGCGGAGACCCTTCAGAATAAATTATTGACCAACCTTTGAGCCTTCTGAGAAAGTGGTAACTAATGTGAATACGCTAAGTTTAGATTACACGCCCACACTTTACCTTTAATTGCCCCAGATCTATGACATATTTTAAAAAAACAAAACAAAAGTCATCAAATGACTATATAATTACCAGCTGTGATCCCTGCCTGGCATGAATCTTGAGAGTTCCTTGAACTCGATAGGGGCAGTCTTTATAAATGGAGGAAAATGAGATTTTAAAAAGGAGATTATTAGTCTGTGGTGTGGAACTGAGGTGAAGACTTCTGGCAGACATCACTGAAGAATACGAGGTCTTCACAGAAGTATAACAAAAGCCACCACATTAGTGCCACATCAATTCCCTTCCTATTGAAACAACATGAAAGATTTTTCAGTTCCGTGGAGATTAGACAAACATTTTTTTTTGGTTTCCAGCCACCACAATAGCTGTTATTTTCGGACAAATTATTTTATTTCAAGAGATGAATGCTGGTAAAGGGAGGACACTGATTTGAAGAGATTGGGTCTCTTTGAGGAAAATGAGTGATATGCCCATGGTGGTTTGCGTTCAGCGATTTTGCTTTTAGGCGTATTTGTTTTTCCATTCCCAATCTAAACGTCTATTTTTTGTCAGGAGAACACTAAAATCAGTGTGAGATCAACTTCTGCGGCCACATGGGCTGACAGTAAGTTTTCGCAAACAAAGGTGATGATGAAGTAATAGTAATGTGATAGATTGTGCAAAGTCATGAAAACATGTCTTAGGTATAAGGTAACAAGTGTACACTGGCGCTTCCTGGTCTGTACGCTATGGATAATAGGGGATTACCTGCTGCTGGTATATACTGGGTCTGTGCTCACCCAGAAATGCAAAGAAAATAAATAAATAAATGGAAGAAATACATGCGCAAGTGGAGTTGTCCAAAATATGAATCGGACCACAGTCCTGCCTTACTGGTAGAGATGTAGCGAGCACATCGGGATAAACTGTGTGCGGTGGTGGATGTGCCACAGCGGTTTGATTTGGAGATGTAACGCTGAAGAAAAGTCGCCCCAATAGGCGATGTGGTCGGGTAATCTCCAACGCTAACAACCGCTGGAAATGGAGATGAATGGCGGCGCGCTCCGGCCGAGAGGCGCCGCCAATATGCAGCAGCTGTGGCGTGGAGGGGAGGGGGGGAGGCGGGGAGGCGAGGCTGGGTGACATCACCGGGGAAGGAAGGGAGCGTGTGCAGGCCAAACTAGAAGCCAACGCGTTTCCAAGGTCTACGGACCTTCTTCGTCAGCGGTTGTTAGCGTTGGAGATTACCCGACCACATTGCCTTTTGGGGCGACTTTTCTTCAGCGTTACATCTCCAAATCACACCGCTGTGGCACATCCACCACCGCACACAGTTTATCCCGATGTGCTCGCTACATCGCTACCAGTAAGGCAGGACTGTGGTCGATTCATATTTTGGACAACTCCACTTGCGCAGGTATTTCTTCCATTTATTTATTTAATGTCTTAGGTATACTTCTAATGTGTATAAAAAATAGAAAAAAGTAAAGCTAATTAAGAAAAAATATCTACTGTCCTTGATTGTTGGACTGGTTCCAAGAACTGTGGATCCAAGTTTTCATACTTGTACCATCTTTCAAATTATTTGCATTTGTATTTCATTACCTGGTCCGGGCATTCCAGGTTAGGTCTTGGGTGCTCCTGGGTGGATTTAGGGGAAAGCTTAGGGTTTGGGCATTCTAGGTTGGGTCATGTGTGCTCCTGGGTGGGTCTAGGGTAAAACTTAGGGTCTGAGCATTCCAGGTTGGGATGTGGATGCTCCTGGGTAGGATTATGGTGGGTCTTAGGGTCTAGGCATTCCAGGTTGGGTCGTGGGTGCTCCTGAGTGGTACAAGGGTGAGGTTTAGGGTCTGGTCATTTCAGGTTGGGTTGTGGATGCTCCTGGGTGGGACTAGGGTAAGGTTTAGGGTCTGGGTATTCAAGGCTGGGTCGTGGGTGATCCTGGGTGGGAGTAGGGTGAGGCTTAGGGTTTGGGCATTCCTGGTTGGGTCATTGGTGCACCTGGGTGGGAAAAGGGTGAGGCCTAGGGTCTAGGCATTTCAAGATGGGTCATGGGTGCACCTGGGTGGAACTAGGATGAGACTTAGGGTTTTGGAATTCCAGGTTGGGTTGTAGGTGCTCCTGGGTGGGACTAGGCTGGGGCGTAGGGTCTGGGCATTCCAGGTTGGATCGTGGGTGCTCCTGGGTGGGAGTAGGACTGGGCTCAAACATCACAATGTTATCAACAGTATAGTGGTTAAGTATGCCACTGGCAGGATCTAACAGGACAGCAGAACCCCAAGCACTAAGGACATATATTATAAGAAGGGACAAAAATGGGAAACAACAATCAAAGCAATAGCATAATTTAAGGGAGAGCACCCACAAATGCTATAAAGGGAGGAATGGGAGGGTTTATTTCAAGAGTTAGCCATTTTCTATGTTTCTACCTCACTTTAGTGGTTCGAGAAAGTAAAGATTTTAGACAAACAGAAGATTTACCCAGATTGAGGTTTATTGTGCTGATCCAGGACAATAAACAATGCATTTAGGGATTATATTTAGTTGCTCCTAATAATATATTTATGGATGATGATTGTATTCATAAAGAGAAGCTCCATTTTGCATTTTTGGAGCAGAGCAGCAGACTTTAATGTATGGAGATACTGTCTTGTTGATTGCATGAATGGCCATAGACAGCTGCACTTCTGTAAATATTACGATTTGTGAACTCGTTTTGTGTCATGTCTTCTTGCCAATAAGTTTTGGTTTTCAGAAAAGGAGACCAGATGTAACATGCAGCTGCATGGAGGAGAATGGGAGTTAAAAAAATATAGTCTTGCTTCTGTTCTCCGAAATGTCAACTAATGTGACTCAAATGTTAGGAAGGGATTTCAGCTCTTACACCTGCATCCTACACCCCTCCATTGGACATGAGTGACCCAAAACACAGAAAATACATTCATTATAGGTCTCGTAAAAAGGCACAAAGTCATTGTACATAAAAGCAATTGAGAGTATTTCCCAATGGATACTTCGGACGTATGCCACTCTGTTGGCGTACAGTTGTTTATGATGGCCATAAGCTTCCATATTAAAAAAAAAAAATCTAGTCTTTGTTAAATGCTTTCTTATTGAAGAGTGCTGTCGCCCGTACTATACTGTACACTATACTATACAGTAATTAAAAAATATACTGGTTGAACATTGGCCAGAGGGACACACTTTGTCCTCTGTCGAATGAATGGTGGCCATGTTCTACAGGTGTGTAGCCAGAGGGAGGGTCAACCAGGTTATGTGCCACAGATGCTGAGTTCCAAGGAGGCGGTACCAAGCTACCTAGCCTTGTTGGTCATGATATTTAGATAGAGGACTATGGCAGCAAACCAATCTTTTGACCAGGGTCAAAGAAAACCTAGCTACCGGTTTATATTTTTGTGCACACGGCTAATTATACCTAGATGAATCAGAGTTTGCTGTAAATCAGCAAATTATCTAAAAAGACTGGTTTGGAGGTTCATCAACAAAAATTAGGATTTTGGAAGAACATTAGAGACAATGCCTATTAGCAGGATGTAATTAATCTATCCGTCACAAGCTATAGATTATAATTTGATAGTCCATAGTCTAGATCAGTGTTCCCCAACTCCAGTCCTCAAGATCCACCATTGGCTCATGTTTTCAGGATTTCCTTAGTATGACCGAGGTGATAATTGCAGTGCCTGCACAGGCCATAATTCCATCACCTGGGCAATACTAATGAAATCCTGAAAACATGATCTATTGGTGGCTCTTGAGGGCTGGAGTTGGGGAACACTGGTCTAGATGGTAAAGGGCTCTGGAAGGACTATGACATCTCTTCATCTGACCTCCTCTATTTTGAACCTCTAAATCTCTTATGCTCCCATGCGGTGCCACTTAACTACCATATATTTTTTATGTGGCCTTTTGGTTTCTGCAGCTCCCCGTCGATATTATGAGCAAGGCATCAAACATGATCAAACATAGTCATTAAACTTAGTTTCTGCTCCATTTGCAACTTATTGGCGGTCGTTCATAAAATAACATGTTCTTGATTTACTTGTTCGTCGCCATATGTCGTGTGCGTTACCTTCGCTCTGGAATTGGGATGTGAATATGAAAAAAGTTTCACCTTTTAATGATTGCTTTGTGTGTTGGTGAATGAGATGTGTTACTTATTGATTTTTTTTTCTTTACTGACAGATGGAAGAACGATGGCCAATGGAATAAGGTATTCATTAGAGCCTGGGGCGATTCCAGCACATTTATAATGGACGGCTCCATAACTGGAAACAGATGGCTAACAGACTTTTTTTGTTGTTGTTTAAAGAGCAAGTAAATCCATTATTAGGATATTACAATATAACTATAAATGGGTCTATATCAGAAGAAGGTTTTTAACCAAGTACACCCTAAAGAGCATTCCCCCCAAAAAAAGTCACCAAAAGACATATTGTAAATCCATCCAGTAGACATGCTGCAAAACATTACATTTCTTAGACACTTCTGGTTCTGGGAAAGTACTCTTCCTCCTGGAGGAGAGCTGATTTGCATGGTAAAGCTGAGTAACAGCCAATATAACCCATTATGAATGGTCTTCCAACTTTCCTATTTCACAGATACAGTATATCTACTTACAGATGACTATTGCTTTGTAGTGATGAGCGAGTATACTCGTTGCTCGGGTATGCTCGAAGATTTAGTTTTTGTCGACGCAGCTGAATGATTTGTGGCTGCTGAATACATGTGGGGGTTGCCTGTTTGTTAGGAAATCCCCACATGTACTCAGGCTGTCTAACAGCCTCAAATAATTCAGCTGCGTCGACAAAAACTAAATCTCTGAGCACGGCAAAATAGTCGGAGGACACCCGAGCATGCTCGGGAAAACCCAAGCAGCAAGTACACTCGCTCATCACTATTGCTTTGTTATTTTTCGATGGGTCCTTCTATAATTTTTCATTTATACAATAATATTATGGCTCAGGACATATTATTTTGGAAGAGTTGCTGGAGAGCAGGTTCCAAAATAGGATTCCACTCCGTGCATCAACAGATACGTAACTCGGCACTCCTTTTTTTGAAATGATGCATGTTTTTGTTGTGCAAACCAATAACTTATATCTCTGTAATGCTTGGGTCCACAATACTGAACCTTCTTCAGGCTAAAAACGGATTGCGTGTGATGTCTGGGCAAGAATGATGCATAGTATACTAGGGTGCCTGCAGCTTTTGACTTGTTATCTCACTAGCGATTGAGTTGCAAACTGCTGTCACCCTTGTTAACCGCACATCTACAGTATCTTGTCCAGATATCACATGCAATCCATTGTTGGCTAAGGAAAGTTCTTTATTGTGGACCAAAACGTTACAGAGCTATACTTTTTTTGGATTGCATAATGAAACTATGCATCATTTTAAAATGGAGTGCTGAGATACTTACCTATTTGGACATAATATATCTTCCATAGAAGTTGATTTTGAGGAAAAAATGAATTGAGAAAAAAATTTGACTTTACTTTGAATGTTGTATTATGGATAGAGTTGAGCGATACCGTCCGATACTTCAAAGTATCGTATCGGATGGTATCGGCCGATCTTTAAAAAAAGTATCGGTATCGCCGATTCCGATACCGGAAGTCCCATTCAAGTCTATGGGACTTCCGGTATCGGAATAAGAAAAACCCTTTCCTGCCCTTGTACAGCCTCTCTGGGGTCTGTACGGGCCTTTCGGGGGGCTGTGCCGGCCTGCCAGGGGGTCTGTGCAGGCTCCGGTGGTCTGTGCCGGCCTGCCGGGGGGCTGTGCCGGCCTGCCGGTGGTCTGTGCAGGCTCCGGTGGGCTGTGCCGGCCTGCCGGGGGGCTGTGCAGGCTCCGGGGGGCTGTGCCGGCCTGCCGGGGGGCTGTGCAGGCTCCGGGGGGCTGTGCCGGCCTGCCGGGGGGCTGTGCCGGCTTCGGGGGTCTGTGCAGGCATCGTCCGATGGGACTACAAGTCCCATCGGGTGATGCCTGCTACCATGACAGTGATTGACACATTAGCCAATGATGGGACAGTAATAGTCCTATCATCCGGCTAATGTGTTGAATGTAAAAAAAAAAAAAAAATTACATGCTACATACATACAACATGCATACTACATACATGCTACATTCATACTACATACTACATACATGCTACATACATGCTACATTCATACTACATAAATACTACATGCAACATACATACTACATATATACTACATACATACTACATATATACTACATGCATGCTACATACATACTGCATGCTACATACATACTACATGCTACATACATACTACATGCTACATACATACCACATATATACTACATATATACTACATACATACTACATACATACTACATGCATGCTACATGCATGCTACATGCTACATACATAACACATATATACTACATGCATGCTACATACATAGTACATGCTACATACATACTACATGCTACATACTACATATATACTACATGCATGCTACATACTACATGCTACATACTACATATATACTACATGCATGCTACATACATACTACATGCTACATACATACTACATATATACTACATGCATGCTACATACATACTACATGCTACATACATACTACATATATACTACATGCATGCTACATACATACTACATGCTACATACATACTACGTATATACTACATGCATGCTACATACATACTACATGCTACATACATACCACATACATACTACATACATGCTACATGCTACATATATACTACATATATACTACATGCATGCTACATACATACTACATGCTACATACATACTACATATATACTACATACATACTACATACATACTACATGCATGCTACATACATACTACATACATACTACATGCTACATACATACCACATACATACTACATACATACTACATGCTACATACATTCATACATATATACTACATGCATGCTACATACATACTACATATATACTACATGCATGCTACATACATACTGCATGCTACATGCATGCTACATACATACTACATACATACTACATGCTACATACATACCACATATATACTACATACATACAATACATTCATACAATACATACATAGACATACAGTACATATAACATAGAGTAACATACTTACCAATACTTGTCACATTGTTCCCCGAAGCCATTGTCTTTTCCGGAATAAATATTAACATAACAAACCACAAAAATACTCACCCACGATCCGAAGCAGTCCACGAGTGTGTCCCACGACGATCTTGGGTAGAGAACTGCAGCATCAGCTGATGCTGCCGTTCTCTACGGGCTGCAGGAATCCAATGACGGAAGGTAGGTATCCTTCCGCACTGTATTCCTCCACCACTTAAAAAAAAAAAAAAGTCCCTAGTCTCACTTTATGCCATTGCTGTGTGGGAAATTCCCACACAGCAATGGCATAAAGTGAGACTAGGGACTTTTTTTTTTTTAAGTGGCGGAGGAATACAGTGCGGAAGGATACCTACCTTCCGTCATTGGATTCCTGCAGCCCGTAGAGAACGGCAGCATCATCTGATGCTGCAGTTCTCTACCCAAGATCGTCGTGGGACACACTCGTGGACTGCTTCGGATCGTGGGTGAGTATTTTTGTGGTTTGTTATGTTAATATTTATTCCGGAAAAGACAATGGCTTCGGGGAACAATGTGACAAGTATTGGTAAGTATGTTACTCTATGTTATATGTACTGTATGTCTATGTATGTATTGTATGAATGTATTGTATGTATGTAGTATATATGTGGTATGTATGTAGCATGTAGTATGTATGTAGTATGTATGTAGCATGCATGTAGCATGCAGTATGTATGTAGCATGCATGTAGTATATATGTAGTATGTATGTAGCATGCATGTAGTATATATGTAGTATGTATGTAGCATGTATGTAGTATGTATGTAGTATGTATGTGGTATGTATGTAGCATGTAGTATGTATGTAGTATGTATGTGGTATGTATGTAGCATGTAGTATGTATGTAGTATGTATGTGGTATGTATGTAGCATGTAGTATGTATGTAGCATGCATGTAGTATGTATGTAGTATGCATGTAGTATGCATGTAGTATGTATGTAGCATGTATGTGGTATGTATGTGGTATGTATGTAGCATGTAGTATGTATGTAGCATGCATGTAGTATATATGTAGTATGTATGTAGCATGTAGTATGTATGTAGTATGTATGTGGTATGTATGTAGCATGTAGTATGTATGTAGCATGTAGTATGTATGTAGCATGCATGTAGTATATATGTAGTATGTAGTATGTATGTAGTATGTATGTAGTATGTATGTGGTATGTATGTAGCATGTAGTATGTATGTAGCATGCATGTAGTATGTATGTAGCATGCATGTAGTATGTATGTAGTATGCATGTAGTATGTATGTAGTATGTATGTAGTATGTATGTAGTATGTATGTGGTATGTATGTAGCATGTAGTATGTATGTAGCATGCATGTAATATATATGTAGTATGTAGTATGTATGTAGTATGTATGTGGTATGTATGTAGCATGTAGTATGTATGTAGCATGTAGTATGTATGTAGCATGCATGTAGTATGTATGTAGCATGCATGTAGTATGTATGTAGCATGCATGTATGTATGTAGCATGTATGTAGTATGTATGTAGCATGCAGCATGTATGTAGTATGTATGTAGTATATATGTAGTATGTATGTAGCATGTAGTATGTATGTAGCATGTAGTATGTATGTAGTATTTTTTTTTTTAACATTTAACACATTAGCCGGATGATGGGACTACTACTGTCCCATCATTGGCTAATGTGTCAATCACTGTCATGGTAGCAGGCATCGCCAGATGGGACTTGTAGTCCCATCGGACGATGCTTGCACAGACCCCCGGACATCAGCACAGCCCCCCGGCAGGCCGGCACAGCCCCCCGGCAGGCCGGTACAGACCCCCACAGGGTGCACAGACCACCGGCAGGCCGGCACAGCCCCCCGGCAGGCCGGTACAGACCCCGGGCAGTCCATACAGCCCCCCGGCAGGCCGGCACAGCCCCCCGGCAGGCCGGTACAGACCCCCACAGGGTGCACAGACCACCGGCAGGCCGGCACAGCCCCCCGGCAGGCCGGTACAGACCCCCACAGGGTGCACAGCCCCCCGGCAGGCCGGTACAGACCCCGGGCAGTCCACACAGCCCCCCGGCAGGCCGGCACAGCCCCCCGGCAGGCCGGCAGAGACCCCCGGAAGGCCCGAAATGACGGCGCATCATGATGCGCACACACCGCGCATCATGATGACGTCAGGCCGTCAATCAACTGAACTTCCGATTCCGATGCCGAATTCCGATATTGAAAAAATATCGGAAGTCGGTATCGGAATTCCGATACAGCAAGTATCGGCCGATACCCGATACTTGCGGTATCGGAATGCTCAACACTAATTATGGATCTATTGTCCTCAATATATAATGGGAGGATTCGGTTTCAAACTGAAGGGTCCAACATTGGCCAACATCTTAAAAGATGGATGGTGAGCAAAGCAGCCTCCAGTTACCATGGCTGTTTTCACTTACAGTTAGCAGACAGAAGTGATGAGGGGACATGTAGGTTACTTGCCTACTGGTGGCTCTTCTAAGGTCCAGTCAAGAATCTCTGCATTGATCTCACCTGACCCCTGTAGGTGAGCATGCTTGCCAGCCCCACCTATCTATGATCTCTTCCAGTCCTGACTGATCTGCTGACTGTTGGAGCAGATGAGTTTTGTTGGCCTTCCTATTACCTAAGTAGGCAGGAACTTTTTCTTGTGGCCAACCAAGATGGCTCGTACACTTAATGCTTGACCACCACAGCTTTATGCCACTACTTTTTCCTGGCTTTGCCACCAGCATGATGATTTCTTCTTGGAGGCAGTGGTGCCATTTTAAATTCACTTGGAAGGGGTTCCTCTTCTGGCTATGGCCATTGAATACATTGAATCATTACAACATATCATTGGATATTGTAAACTCATCTATTGACCAATCATAATATTAAAACAGAAGTTACAATGGTACCTTCAGTGGTACGGGATATATGGGATATATTAGGCAGCAAGTGATCAGTCGATACTAAAAGTTAATGGGATGGAAGCAAAAACAATGAGCAACTGTTATAAGGACCAAATTATGATGGATAGACAACTGGGTCAGAGCATCACCAGATCTTATGTAGTGGTGGTAAGGACCTATTAAGGGAAAACTGATGAACCGATATCAGGGTCATGTGTGCCCAAGGCTACTGGATGTATGTAGAGTGATGGCTAGCCCATCTGGTCTGATCCCACAGAAAAGGTACCACAAAGTGCTGAAAAGGTTTTGGTGGCCTACACAATATTAGGTCTAAATGATATACCCCACTAGGTTATTGAACACATTTATAAGAGGGGCTGTGTGAATGATCGCTAAAATAATCTTTCTCCCCTTCCTGCATTAGCACGCAGATGTACATGATGGTGGTTGCGCAGGGAACGCAAACAACGTTAATGTGAGATCACCTGCTAGAAGACAGTTGTTATTGATGACTGCCCTCCAGCACTACCAACTAGAATAGAGGTAACTTGGATGTCTTCCATTCCATTTAACCCCACCGACCCAGCTATGAGATAGTCCACACTTCCCATCATGTTCTGCTTGATTGCAAATTCTGCACTACTCCAGAACTGATCCTGCCATTTAGAAGGCAATATGGATGTGATCCAGGACCTCCCATTCTGTGGTCTATTTACTGTTTTGGAAGATTTTTGCCAGAATGTGATATCGTTAACTTAAAAATAAAAGTCATGTAAATCTCCGTCTGCTTCCCGCGCTCGCAGTACCCTTCAGGGTATATAAATTGTTGGTGTAATTTTCCGCTTATTAAGAATCCTAAAATCCATTAAAATGCTATTTAATCTCCGATATATGGTTATGATAGGAAGCAGAAAATCAAATGAGCGTAGTTAAACATTTAAGAGATTCGACATGAAATCTGCTAATAGAGGAGGTGAAAAGTTATATAAGGCCAACTTGTTCAAACGGGAATAGTAAAGGTGGAAGTAAAGTCAAAAGCTTTTAAAAGATTTAGGATATTGTGTATATACGCATATTCACATGTCGAGACTCGTAAGGTTACTCTTATTATACAGTTTTTTGGAAATATAATATTCCTTCTTACCCTATGCCATAAATGTACAGTCCTGGGAGCTTCTGATGTACTGTCAGAAACATATATTGATGCTGTGATCAAATGGGAACACTGGTTGTAGCCACCCTACCAGGATTGTAGAAAACTCACATATTGGATATTTAATTCTTGTGAACCCTCAATCAATAACGGCAATGACAAAGGAAGAGGTTTCCCTGATAATGAGCTGCACCCGTTATGATCGATGTGGCTCATGGTTTTTAGGGACAGCAATGGGCCTGGCAGTGACCCCCTGTGAGGATCCTTGTTAGGGCATACTTGAGCATTGCGCTGAGAGTTGCTTTTCATGTTTATGTAATATTCCAAAAAAGTATAATAAAGTAACTTCAAAAGAAAATTTCAGCCTCATTACCATATACGGTATGTTCAAAATTGGATTTCTCAGAAGTTTGGAGTCAAACAGTTAACATACATTATGTTGTATTTTCAAGACCTACCCAACCATGTGTTTGGTTTTGGAAGGTAAAAGTGGTGCCATGGATAAATTAACCACTTGAGTCAGGTTCCGCACAAATTATCAACCTCAGCAACACTACCCCCTGAGATAAATTTAGGATCATACAGGGACTCTCAATTACCTAGTGTCCTTTTATTAGGCCCTCTAGGACCTTTGAGACACCAGCTTGTCTCTTAACTTCTGTATAGGTGATTGCCCCTCCAACCAAAAAATGTCACCTCTTTTGTAGAAATCCAAATTTCCAGTCATGATAAATCTAGTGAAGTCAAATGTAAATGAGATTGGGTGGATACGCCCCCTGCGCACTTTCAGCCTGATTTGCTTGTGACTTCTAAGCTACATTTCTCAAGACTGGCACATCAGATCTCTGCAAAAAAGGGGGCATTTTTTTTTTATTAGGGGACAAGTGATTATAGAGCTGGCACGCCCCCTGTGGAAGCAACACCAGCGAAACGTGCCTTGGGGTTAGCGGTTCAAGGCAAACATTGCTGTCAGCCATGGGTAACTACTAAAACTTGATTTTCATGTTATCTGTAACTCTTGACCTTCATAACTGACTAATGGGCACACGCATATAGTTTTTGGACAGTTATCCCACTGTCCATAAACTTTCCCTCCTTTACTTTGGTTTGGTTTTTGACAAACAGGTTTAGAGCCCTGCAATACTGAGACCACAGTGCAGGGACTCTTCATGTGCTGATTATACAGTTGAACCCATTACCTCCCTATGTTAAAAAAAATGTGAACAGCTTCCCTTTAAGTTTCTAATAACTGCTATTACATCCATAAGGCATCCAATAGGGCAAGCAATATTTTTTTTTGCTTCAGCAACACCATAGAATAAAATATAAGTGCAGAAATCTCCATTACATAAGATTAGCACCTAATGAAGGGCCTATACTGTATAACCTTCAGATGATGGAGGTTGAAGGGACGAGCAAGGCGATGGCATGGAAAAGTGGGACTGGTCATGCACAATTTGACCCATACACCATCGATAAGGTATTTTTAGCCAAACAGTATTGCTAGAAATTTAAAAAAAGTCTAGATATCAAGATGTTAACTAGTGATAAGTGAACGTGCTGGGATAAGGTGTTATCTGAGCATGCTCATGTGCTAACTGAGTGTCTTCGACAAGCTCGAAGAATATGCTTGAGACCCCGCGACTGTATGTCTCGCAGCTGTGGCAGCCATAACAATTGCAGGGATGGATGCCTGTTTGTTAGGCAATCCCTGCATGTGTTGCGCCTGTTGAGACATGCAGCCACGGGGACTCGAACATATTATTCGAGCACGTCGAAGACACTTGGTTAGCACCTGTTACGTGTTACAGAACCACTCAGCACCCAGAATATGTTGTGCAGTATATGTATGTATAATAGGTTCTATGTGAGATGCATGTCCCTAATGTCATCAGCCCACAGGCGGCGCCCCTGGGCAGAGGGGACACGATATTCTCCTTTTGTCCGCCCTCCCCCCACCTTTGTAATTCCCACAGTAAACCTCGGCAGGCTCCGGCCACCTGTGGCTTTTGTAATGCATGTCTGGCCTGCCGCTTTTCTATTGGCCTGCCCTCTGTATCTGTGTGATATATTCTGTGTCCTGTGAGTAAAGTGTTGTCAGACTGGAAATACGTGGAGAAGCAGTGATCTTTTATATGCGCCCATGTAATGAAGGAATTCCAGCCAGCGTCATTCATTCAGACTCCAGCCAATGCAGAGTGGACCTCCGAAAACACGGGGTGGTACTATCAAGAGGTACCCCAGCTTGGTTAGACCCCGTTACAGCACCCAAGCATGATCAGATAACACCTTGTCCCAGCAAGCCCGCTCATCACTAATGTTAACGTCATGCTCGAATTTCATCAATATCTGTGCCCAGATGGAATATTCTAAGAATAATTCTACGCTCTGTTTGAAGCAATAACAGGAATATTTATTAGGGCTATCAAGTAACAACAATCAGACCGTAAAGTGACTGATAATGCATAAAAGGGCAATCGAGGTAAAGCGCGACTGCCGGGTTCCCAGTAGTAATACGCCAGATCTGTGCAGTAAATGGTCTCATTAATAGGTTTGCACACATGTTCTGCTGCATGTTTAGTCTACAGAATCCTAAAAATTCTGCAAAGCCCTAAGCCTGCAATAAATTAGTGGGCAAATAAGGAACTTTTGGTGGAAAATATGGAATATATTGGGTGAGAAAACTGTTTACAATTAAGCGACTTCTTGATATCACCGCTCTATACAACAGAATAATAGATTTTCACGAACTGATATAATGGAGAAGGTGGAGAATTTGTTTTTTTTTCTCTCCACCTCTGAGAAGATCGGATCCCACTGTGATCAGTGTGTGATTAGCATAATCTGATCGATTTCCTCGGATGGAGACAAAACAGTTGCCGTCTGGCACATAACCTCCCGATTATAGTGACACCTAATCTATATATTTTTTTATGTTTTCCACTTTAACTCAATAAAACACTTTTTTTTCACCAATTTGTTTTGTTTCACTGCCTTCAAAGACATATAACATTTTTCCACCAGTCGAAGAGGTTTGGATATTTTTTCGGTCCAAATATGAAGTCCAGATGACTTTTCAACTTTTCAAACATGCAATCCTTTGATCACTTCTATAATATATTTCAATATTTCTATATAACAGTTTGCTACTGTATGCCTGACAGTGTGACGGTGATGATGGTGGTTGTAGAGCAGGGCAAGCGACGCGGCAATAAATTGGAGGACACAGCAATGTGCTGTCTTCACAGGTTTTACTCACAGTTCGATGTTACAATCCCCAGCCGGGGTGCTGTGTCCTCACTTTATCTCCTTCCTCTCTCAGCAGGGGCGGACACAGACTGTAGTGGGCCCCTGTGCAAAAAATTTTTCGGGCCCCCCCCCCGCCCTTCATAGGGCAACAAAGTTATGTAAAAATACATTGTAATATTTATTTAGAACGCAACTATCAAATCTAAATAGTAAAGCTGTTTAATTTTTTATTAAATATGCAACATGTAAGTTAGGGTGCCTTGACATAGGCGAGTTTTTTGTATCCGATGAGATCAGGCGAAAACTGCATCTGACTTGATATGGTTTTTCTTTTTGCCCTTAAGGATGCTTTCACACTGGCGTTTTTCGACACTAGCAGCAGATCCGGCAGAATTCTGCACCTCTGCCGCCTAACGGGCGACTTGTGGCACCGATCCGGCAAGCCACATTCATTCTCTATCAGGCTTGCGGCCGGCTGCGGCAAGTGCAGTTGTGCTAGATCCATGTTACATGGTGCCACTAAAATTTACAGCGGATATGCTGCGTTTTTTCGAGCAGGAAAATCTACACCATGTCAATTTTTGCTGCAGATTTTCCCACCGTAAATGTACTGTATATCTAATATTGAGGCTATGCAGGGCTGGATATAATATCTGTAGGGTGCTGCTGGGCTGTATTTATTATTTGCCAGTTGCAGCCTCCAAATTATATATACAGGCCAGCACAGCCTCCAAATAACATATATAGCCCACTAGCCCAGCATTGCCTCTAGTTGTTAATATATACAGCCCAGCACAGCCTCCAGTTAATATATACAGCACAGCACAGCCTCCAGTTAATATATACAGCCCAGCACAGCCTCCAGGTGATATATACAGCCCAGCACAGCCTCCAGTTAATATATACAGCCCAGCACAGCCTCCAGTTAATATATACAGCCTAGCACAGCCTCCAGGTGATATATACAGCCCAGCACAGCCTTCAGGTAATATATGCAGCCCAGCACAGCCTCCAGTTAATATATACAGCCCAGCACAGCCTCCAGTTAATATATACAGCCCAGCACAGCCTCCAGTTAATATATACAGCCCAGCACAGCCTCCAGGTGATATATACAGCCCAGCACAGCCTCCAGTTAATATATACAGCCTAGCACAGCCTCCAGGTGATATATACAGCCCAGCACAGCCTTCAGGTAACATATACAGCCCAGCACAGCCTCCAGTTAATATATACAGCCTAGCACAGCCTCCAGGTGATATATACAGCCCAGCACAGCCTCCAGTTAATATATACAGCCCAGCACAGCCTCCAGGTAACATATACAGCCCAGCACAGCCTCCAGTTAATATATACAGCCCAGCACAGCCTCCAGGTGATATATACAGCCCAGCACAGCCTCCAGTTAATATATACAGCCCAGCACAGCCTCCAGTTAATATATACAGCACAGCACAGCCTCCAGTTAATATATACAGCACAGCACAGCCTCCAGGTGATATATACAGCCCAGCACAGCCTCCAGTTAATATATACAGCCTAGCACAGCCTCCAGGTGATATATACAGCCCAGCACAGCCTTCAGGTAACATATACAGCCCAGCACAGCCTCCAGTTAATATATACAGCCTAGCACAGCCTCCAGGTGATATATACAGCCCAGCACAGCCTTCAGGTAACATATACAGCCCAGCACAGCCTCCAGTTAATATATACAGCCCAGCAGACTCCAGGTAATATATAAAGTACAGCAACAGCCTTCAGGTAATATATACAGCGCCCAGCACAGACTCCAGGTAATATATAATAAAGCCCAGCAAAGCCTCCACTTAATATATACAGCCCAGCACAGCCTTCAGGTAACATATACAGCCCAGCAAAGCCTCCACTTTATACAGTTCAGCATAGCTTTAAAGGGAACCTGTCACCCCCCGCAGGCCTTTTTAAGTAAAAGAGCCACCTTGTGCAGCACTAATGCTGCATTCTGTCAAGGTGTCTCTGGTACTTATCTTCCGTTCCACCGCTGAAATAATTGTTTATATAATTGTCCAAAAATACCTGAAATTTGACAGTGGGGCAGGTCTTTCCTCCTCTGACAGATGCCTTGCATCCATCACTCATTTCGTATTTGGTGCCGCCTCCTCCATTTTCTTTTGAAATGCTGGCGCCTGCGCTGTACTGTAGTTTAGTGGGCTTGCGCAGTTGGCGCTGCCCGACGTGCCCGTGGTGTCAGATAACATCCCGGCCTTTCATATCGCGTGGGCCTGAGATCCCGCCCCACAGTCGTTTATGATTTATTCACACTGCGGGTCTGGGATTCTCAGGCATGCACAGTGGTTATCTGCGACTCTCCGCCTCCCGGAAATACCTCCGCCTCATTCCTACATTGCATCGTCAGCGTTGGAATCGTCAGCTCCTCCATTATTGACGTGGCATCGCATCCTCCCCTCTGAAAGCTCCTAAAGCTGAATGCTGGTGTGTGGGTCTGCCTGTGTTGGTTCTTTGTGGCTATGGCAATGCTGGGGGTGATGATTGCATGGCACTGTAGTGCCAGGTGGCAATGCTGGGGTGATGACTGCACGGCACTATATTGCCAGGCGGCAATGCTTGGGGTGATGATAATACGGCACTATAGTGCCAGGCAGCAATGCTGGGGGTGATGATTATACGGCACTAGAGTGCCAGGCACCAATGCTGGGGGTAATGATAATACGGCACTATAGTGCCAGGCGGCAATGCTGGGGGTAATGATAATATGGCACTATAGTGCCAGG
Source organism: Dendrobates tinctorius (assembly GCF_039654945.1). Taxonomy (NCBI): domain Eukaryota; kingdom Metazoa; phylum Chordata; class Amphibia; order Anura; family Dendrobatidae; genus Dendrobates; species Dendrobates tinctorius. The sequence goes on from NW_027361784.1 coordinate 23,246,857, forward strand.
TGGCAAAGCTGGGGGTGATGATTATACGGCACTATAGTGCCAGGTGGCAATGCTGGTGGTGATTATTATATGGCACTATAGTGCCAGGTGGCAATGCTGGGGGTAATGATAATACGGCACTATAGTGCCAGGCGGCAATGCTGGGGGTGATGATTGCATGGCACTGTAGTGCCAGGTGGCAATGCTGGGGGTGATGATTATACGGCACTGTAGTGCCAGGCAGAAATGATTGGGGTGATGATTACACCGCACTATTGTGCAAAGCAGCAATGATGGGGGTGATGATTATACTGCACTATTGTGCAAAGCAGCAATGATGGGGGTGATGATTGTACCGCACTATTGTGCAAAGCAGCAATGATTGGGGTGATGATTACACCGCACTATTGTGCAAAGCAGCAATGATGGGTATGATGATTATACCACACTATTGTGCCATGTAGCAATGATGGGGGTCATGATTATACCGCACTATTGTGCAAACCAGCAATGATGGGGGTCATGATTATATTGCACTATTGTGCAAAGCAGCAATGATGGGGGTGATAATAATACCACACTATTGGGCCCCCCATTCATGAGCAGCCATGCTTCTCCCCAGGGGCCCCGCCATTCATGAGCAGCCAAAGCCATGCTTGTCCCCAGGCCAGGGGCCCCCCCATTCATGAGCAGCCAGGCCATGCTTCTCCCCAGGCCAGGCCCCCCATTCATGAGCAGCCAGGCCATCATGCTTCAGTTCTCCCCCAGGACGGAGCCCCCCAAAATCATGCCTGCCATGCTTCAGTTCTCCCCCACCCTAGGAGCCCCCCAAATTCATGCCTGCCTCCTCGGTCCCAGTCCCTCAGTCCTGCTCAGCTCTTGTACTCTTACCTGGGGCAGGCAGGGCAGGCCAAAGTCCCAGACCAAGAGGATCCACACTGTCCACTCCACTCTCCAGTCACAGTGTCCGCACCCCGCACATTCCTCCTGAGCTGCTGCTATGTGCAGGGGCATGGCACACAGTAGTGACTCACACAGACTCAGACAGACACAAGACATCATACACTGACTTGTGGCTGAACTGCAGCCACCTTCTGTTTGGCACCACAGGGCAGGCAGTGTGAGTGAGTCTGTCTCCTCCTTCTCTCCTCCCCCACACGGCAGCAAAGCACTGACGCTGCTGGCTGATGATCTCACCTTAGCCCTCAGGGCTGCTCTCCTCCTTGCCGGCTCTGCGGCGCTCATGCTCCACATGGCTAAATGGCATTGAATAATTAGCCATGTGGTGCTGTAGGAGGCTGGAGGGGCCCCCTCTCCCCCCCGGGGCCCCTGTACAATGATCGGGCTGCACGGGCGGTAGTTCCGCCCCTGTCTCTCAGACTACTCACTTTCCCTCCTAATTTGCTCCTCCCATCTTGTTTCCATGACATCTCTACTCTCTCCACCCACACCCTCTACCTAGTAACCCTCTTCAGACTGGGATGAGGCCATCCTTCCATAGGGTACACCCAGGTGCCCTGACTGGAGTGGTGAGGTGCTGGATGCTGGTGTTAGAGTCCTGGGTAGTGCCCCCTCCTTACCTGAGAGTGGGATACCACACATCTGGATGAGGTGCAGTACCTCTGTGGTGACTGAACCCTCACAGGCACCACACATCCTAGTGCACTCTGCTCTCCTATTTTCAGCGTGCTTCCCAGTGTGCGCTCTGCCCTCTCCTGTATCCAGTGTGCTTCCCAGTGTGCGCTCTGCCCTCTCCTGTATCCAGTGTGCTTCCCAGTGTGCGCTCTGCACTCCCCTGCATCCAGCGTGCTTCCCAGTGCATGCTCCACGTTCTCCCGTACATACTCTGCATGCACTTGTACTCCGCGTGCTTCCTCCAGAACTCATTGTGCTTCTCCATACTCGCCCTGCTAACTTTGGTTTCTCGCATGCCTCCTTCTTTAGCCTCCTTTGAGCCGGCCTCCTGGTACCAGCAGTCGTGGTTCTTTACCCCCCTGGGTCTGCCCCTGATGCTCCCTGTATAAGGGGTGGTCCTCATTAGGTTAGATCGCCCATGGTGGGTCGGTATCACGGCCCAGAGGGTCCACTCCAGGAGATGTAACAGTATTATACAATACATTTGGGTTTTCTGCTTCAGCACACCCTTCTCTCGTGAACATAAGAGTCTGAACCTTTCTTTCTACAGTTCCTCCATGTTGTTAACTTTTTCAGACCCACTGATACCAACATACCAACAGGGGGTAAGTACACTTGGATAGTCTCACATTTCCTTTCCTTCTCTTTTTCCTTTTCTTTTTCTGCTTTTCTTTTTCAAAAGAAAACTCGTTTTATGAAAATGTTTTAATTATTTTTTTTCCATTCATTTTTTTCCATTTACTTTTTTTCTCTTTCCTTTTATTTTTCATAGAATCATAGAATGGTAGAGTTGGAAGGGACCTCCTGGGTCATCTGGTCCAACCCCCTGCTCAATGCAGGATTCACTAAATCATACCAGACAGATGTCTGTCCAGCCTCTGTTTGAACACTTCTATTGAAGGAGAACTTACCACCTCTCATGGCAGCCGGTTTTATCCCCCCCCTTTTTTCATTTTTTCCTCTTTTTCCTCTTTTTTTTCATTTTTTCCTGTTTTCCCCCTTTTTACCCTTTTTATCTTTTCCTCACTCATTATTTTCATTTTCCATTATTTTTATTATTTTTTATTTTTATATTGTTATTTTATTATTGATTTAATTTTTATTATTTTCATATTTATTACCAATTTGTTAGTCACAGTATTTCTTTGTTTACTTTTCCCAAAGGAATTATTATACATAGACCATTTGCCCACAGGCCCCTTTCTTTGACACTACTACTTATCCTCCAATTTTCTGGATTTTCCCCTTTTTTATTTAGATTTTGGTATTTGTATCTTTTGATTTCTTTATTTTTTCTTACATCATCAGCATAAGCATCTTGTTTCTTTCATTATTATTATTATTACTATTATTATTATTTTATTTCATATTTTTTAAATTAATTTTTATTTTCATTTTTTACTCTTTCGTTTATCAATTTTTTTTACATACCTCTTATCCCCCCCCCCCCCGTTATGGGCATCAATTAATCCCTGTTTACATTAGAATAAACTAATGAACTGTTTCTTATATTAACTCATTAAAGATGTAGCCAGGCCCTGTGCCTTTGATTGTCTAACATCCCCTGGTGTGCTAGGCAATTGGTAATTTATCCCAAATCAGTTCCCACAATCCCTCTCACCTGATCCTCTACTCAGTCCTATATATTCAGATGCCTTCTAGGGGGGAACGTGTGCGGGTCAGGCACGTGTGTCTCCCTGCAGCATAAGTATCATGGCAGCAAAAGTATCTCGAAAATGCAGTTATTACTACGGCAGTTAGTCTCGGCAGGAGTCAGGACCCCACACTATCTACCTGTCTCTTTTGGGTGTGTCTGCTGAGTAAGCCCTTCTTATTGCTTGGACCTAGCTTCTCTCAACCTATCTTATTTCTTCACCATGTTTACATATGCCCTCACAGTGTTTGCTCCTTTAGTCCTCACTCTCCTTCGCTATCCCCAAACCCCAGCACCCTCTAACCAAATAATCATCTCCCCTTCCCTCTTTCCTCCCCACCTGACCTCCTCTGCTGAACTGCTCCTCAACCTCAAATCTGTCCAAATGAAACATAAAACAAGCTGCCCACTCTCCTTCTCCCATCTGCTCTCCCTTTCTCTGCTTCTCCTCACTGCTGGCGACATATCTCCCAATCCTGGACCCCCACAGCTCTCACCCCCCACTACTTCCCCTTCCTACCGCTCCCTTTTTAATAAGAACTACCACAACCTTTCCAACTTAAAACCTGTGCCATTGACACCCAACTCCCTGCTCTCTCTCGGGAGTACTTTGGAATGCCCGCTCCATATGCAATAAGCTCCATGTGATTCATGACCTCTTTCTCTCCCACAATCTTGCCTTCCTCGGCCTCACAGAAACCCTCTGACACCACCTCCCCTGCTGCGCTGTGTTACGGCGGCCTCCACTTTACCCACACTCCTCGCCCTGGCAACAGACATGGTGGAGGTGTGGGTCTTCTCCTTTCTTCCAACTGCACCTTCAACCCAATCCCACCTCTTCCCTTCCTAATCCTCCCCTCTTTTGAAGTCCACTCTGTCCGCATCTACTCCCCCTCCAACCTCCAAGTGGCCGTCATATACCGATCTCCAGGCCCGACCACTGCCTTCATTGACCAATTCTCTACCTCGCTTCATTTTCTTTCAACTGACACCCCCACTATCATCATGGGTGACTTCAACATCCCCACTGATACCCTTCAGTCAGCAGCCTCCAAACTCCTGTCCCTTACTTCATCCTTTGGACTTACTCAGTGGTCCTCCTCAGCCAACCACACAGATGTACACACATTAGACCTGGTCTTCACCCGTCTCTGCTCTCTTTCTAACTTCACCAACTCCCCTCTCCCTCTGTCTGACCATCATCTACTCACTTTCTCATCCCTGTCCTCCTCACCTGGCATCCATGTACAGCAACATGCACACCCCTGCAGAAACCTTGCACACCTAGACACCCACGCGCTCTCTGACTCTATTCTACCACTGGCATCCATATCCTCACTCCATGACACAGACAGTGCCACTGCTTTCTACAATGCCACTCTCGCATCAGCTATTGACACGGTTGCCCCTCTCGTTCATGGCAGAATGCGACGTATCAACAGACAACCCTGGCACAATAACACCACTAAAAAGCTCCGGCAAGTGTCCAGGATTGCAGAATGGCGCTGGAAGAAAACAAATTCGCAAGATGACTTCACTACATTCAAACAGGCAACACTCGATTTCAAATCTGCCCTCACCTCTGCTAAACAGGCCTACTTCACAACCCTCATATCTTCCCTATCTTACAACCCAAAACAGTTATTCAAAACTTTTAACTCCCTCCTCCGCCCACCACTGCCTCCTCCAACCTCCCTCATCTCTGCCGAGGACTTTGCCACACACTTCAAAAACAAGATTGACCAAACAAGGCAAGTATTCATCACTCAACCACCACAACCCCTTTGTATACCAGACCAATGCCCAAACCCCATAACCTCCCTCTCCAACATCACTGAAGGGGAACTTAATCGCCTCTTCTCCAAATCGCACCTCACAACCTGTGCACTTGATCCCATCCCATCCCACCTCCTCCCCAACCTCACCACCACACTTATCCCATCCCTAACCCACCTCTTCAACCTATCACTAACGTCTGGTACCTTCCCTTCTGCTTTCAAGCATGCCACAATCACGCCTATCCTTAAAAAGCCAACCCTCGACCCAACCGCTATGTCCAGCTATCGCCCAATATCGTTGCTCCCATTTGCTTCCAAACTCCTGGAACAGCATGTCCACGATGAACTTTCCTCCCACCTATCATCTAACTCGCTCTTTGACAATCTACAATCTGATTTCCGCCCCCATCACTCCACTGAGACAGCCCTGACCAAAATTACTAACGACCTACTTACAGCCAAATCAAATGGACAATACTCTATACTCCTGTTCTAGACCTGTCCGCTGCATTTGACACAGTTGACCACTGCCTCCTACTACAGATCCTCTCCTCCTTCAGCATCAAAGGCCTTGCCCTATCCTGGATCTCCTCATACCTTTCCAACCGCATAATCAGCGTCTCCCACTCCCACACCACCTCCTCATCCTACCCTCTCTCTGTTGGAGTCCCCCAAGGCTCTGTTTTAGGACCCCTACTCTTCTCAATCTATACACTTGGTCTGGGGCAACTCATAAAGTCCCACGGATTCCACTACCACCTTTATGCTGATGACACTCAGATCTACCTCTCTGGCCCAGACGTTACCTCTCTGCTGTCCAGAATCCCAGAGTGTCTATCAGCCATATCCTCCTTCTTCTCCTCTCGCTTCCTCAAACTCAATGTAGACAAATCTGAACTCATCATCTTTCCTCCATCTCACAGATCTTCTTTACCCGACCTAGTTATAACAATTAATGACATCACGCTTTCCCCAGTACCGGAAGTCCGCTGCCTCGGAGTAACCTTTGACTCTGCCCTGTCCTTCAAACCGCACATCCAAGCTCTTTCTACCTCCTGTCGCCTCCAGCTCAAAAATATTTCCAGAATCCGTCCTTTCCTCAACCCGCAATCTACTAAAATGCTTGTGCATGCCCTCATCATCTCCCGCCTCGACTACTGCAACATCCTTTTCTGTGGTCTCCCTGCTAACACCCTCGCACCTCTCCAGTCCATCCTTAACTGTGCTGCCTGACTAATTCATCTCTCTCCTCGCTACTCCTCCGCTTCTCCCCTCTGCAAATCTCTTCACTGGCTCCCATTCCCTCAGCGTATCCAGTTCAAATTACTAATTCTGACCTACAAGGCCATCTATAACCTGTCTCCCCATATGTCTCTGAACTAATCTCCCGATACCTTCCCTCACGTAATCTCCGGTCCTCCCAAGACCTCCTTCTCTCCTCCACACTTATTCGCTCCTCACCCAACCGCCTCCAAGACTTCTCCCGAATAGCCCCTATTCTCTGGGATTCTGTGCCCCAACAAGTCCGACTATCAACCACACTTGGATCCTTCAGACGGAACCTGAAAACCCACCTCTTCAAGAAAGCCTACAGCCTGCAATGACCCCGCTACCTCCTTCCCTCTCACCACTACCGGTGATATCACCTCAACCAACATCGGAACTGCTGCAACCCACCAACCTACTGTCTCCTTCCCCACCATCCTGTAGTATGTAAGCCCGAAAGGGCAGGGTCCTCTCTCCCCTCTGTATCAGTCTGTGATTGTTAGTTTGCTTGCTGTAAGTGATATCTGTAATCTGTATGTAACCCCTTCTCATGTACAGCACCATGGAATCAATGGTGCTATATAAATAAATAATAATAATAATAATAACTCATCACACAAGTCTGTCCCCCTTAACTAAGAACAGTTCCACCTTTTTATATCCACATTAGATTCCCCTTCCTCTTCGTAGCACCTCTTACTTTCCCTAGCAACCTTAGCAGCATCATACGATGCCTTGCAATATTTTCTCCCACCGCGGTGCCGTGACTACATTGCGGATGAGCACTACGCCATGCTTTCCAGACCTCATTCTGACATCCCCCTCAGCAGCCGCTTCCTGCATGCCGCAACTGGAAGTGCGGCTCCTGGCACTTATTTAAACTGACCCACTGCCACCAATTCCTCTGCACTACCACCGCTGTAGCGCACAACCGCGCTTCCACACAGGGCTCCATGGACATTACATCCCAAGATCAGTACCTCCACCTAGGTTGTTATAAACTTCTATTCCTTAGTATCCCCCAGCACTCCAAACAAAGAAACACGACTGTACAGACCAGGCAGTTAACCAAGTCAAATAATGGTCAGTTACTCCATTCATACCTTTTATTATATGGTTAACCTTTTTCATGTCATGAGTGTATAAGACTGATGAGTGCATAGCCTTCATTAATGACCTTATACTTGCAAGCTCATGTCTTCTGTTTATTGTCTTTTATTTGTATATATTTTTTTCACTGCTGCTATGGAAATTTATTATGTTGAAGTACTCTTTATTTATTTGATTAACAATTTTTTCCTAACGCTTGCTAGCAGCTTTGTCTCATTTACCAGTGTATTTTCCTTGTGTGTACATATCATTTATTTTTGTAAATTCTGTTTATTATGTGTTTCATATGTATAACATAAAAATCTTTCGTATATATCTTCACTTGTCTTTTAGCGATGTTTGAAGAAAACTCGAATGGGGTCGAAACGTCACTTGCTACTTGATTTTCTTGTGACTTCTAGGCTACTGGAACTACAGGACGTTGCAGCGCTTTTGCACACCATGAAGGTTAGTCACTAGTCCACGTGCTTTCCCATGACGTTGCAAGTGTGGTAGGGTCCGGGCATGGGGGGTGGACCACTGCTTACCCTGTCCGGAAGACACAGACACCAGGCGATGCAAGTTCCGGATTTATTCGTCGTCCTCCTGACGACCACAACCACGCACCACAGCCTCCTTACAGTTCTCTGTCTCCAGACCCGGGTACCTGCACCTTTGCTCAAGTCAAAGTAACGTCCCTCGTGGATCTTGTACTGGGGCTGTCCTAGACCAATCTACCGCCAGCGCTTCACCTGCCCAAGGTCGTCGTCAAATCGGTACCCCCGGGGCCTCGTCTGTCCTGCGGTCCATCGGGTCAGGGCCACCCCCATGACTGTCTCTTTGCTGTCCGTACCCTGGTCAAGCTCTTCTCTCTTCACCGTCTTCTACCGAGCTCCTCCCGGGACTAGCCTGCCTGGAACCCTATCCTGTTCTATTTATCCCCTCTTTCACAGGGAAATCCCCTCCTGGGTTCCTATCTCCCCGCCAACCATGACTCAGCGTTTCTCAAGCCATAAGCTGATGTTGAGTCCTAAGCTACTCCCCCCTGCCATCTTGTGGTCATTTCTAGGTACTGCACTCTCCTATCCACCTTTCCCAGCTGTCACCCTTCTATCCTGTCAATCTCCATCTCTAGTGCACAAACCGTCCCCTCCTACTACCAGTCACGTCTGTCCGTCAAGTCACCTTCCCCACACTCCTCCTCCCTTTGTCCATTGTCGTCCCGACAATCGTACTCTCTACCTACATCGTCCTGAAGCTTGTCCACAGTCTGTTGTCGGATCGGTCATTGTGCCAAACCCGCTGCCCCACGGGGGGCCGAACTAAACCGGGAGCACCATGCTCCGAGCAGTCTACTGCTACTCGCCAGCGCGCACGCCACGTGACAACTTCGTTCAGGTTGGCGAGGTCCACCTGGACTACTCTACGGCGTATACCTCCCACTACTCTCCCCTTCTATTACCTTCAGCTGTCCGGGACGCCATGACCGAGGCCTTTCGCCTACCAGGTCATCATTGGCGCCCGCCCATCCTTTTGGGGGTGTCTGTGGTGTCGGGGACCTGACTGACGGACCACTGTCTGGTTCAATGTTCTTCGTCTCTTCTTTGTCCTTCACCTAAAAAGAGTCATGGTCGGCGTCTTCGTCACATCTACCTAGTACCAGGAACCTGTTACACACATTTTTTTTTTTTTAAACACACTACTCATTAAATAACTTTAACATACTGTTATCTCTACCTTAATAACAATATGAGTTACCCAACAGGGGTAACCCCTTTTCCCTTATTTGTTTTTTTCGTTTTTTTTGTTTTCTTTCAACATTACATTTTAAAACAGAACATAATTACTCCCCCTCCCTTTAACATGAGTACTTCCTCTCCCACATCCCCGCTATGCCAGGAGCAAGCAATCAACAATAAAACATATCCCTTATCTTGGACGTCGAACTGTCCTCTTGGGGCCTGCACAACGGTGCAGTGAAATCCCGACAGTCCGGGCCATTTCCTGATGGCTGATGTTGCGCCAGTCCAGCAGGGGAACCTAACAGCCGTGAGGTTCCCGGGATGTCTCGACTGTTCCTGAGCCCCGAGTGTTCTTTTTGCCCAGGGCTCAGGGGTCACCTCCCTCCTGAGAGATGAGTCAAAAGGGGTAGAAGGGGCCAAAATTGTTTCTACGGCGCGTGTTCCGCGCCATTTCTCTGCTTGGGAACCAGCAGTCCACCACCGGTGGTGGCGTGGACGCGCTCATCTCTGTCGACGTGGTGGCTTTGCTCCATCAGGCCCCCAGCTCCTGCAGTTTCAACCGCAGGGGAGGGACCGGGGTCGTTGACTGGTGAGAAGCGGAGCGGTGAAGCTGGGGCCTGCTAGTGTGGATGGCAGACAGCTCCGCAGAGGCGGCAGAGCCCGACGACCCAGCTGAAGCCCCAATCCGGAGCAGGGCCGGAGCAGCCACGGACTTTGATGGGCAGGCCGCAGCCGCGGTATGGAGTGCGGCAGAGGTGGCCCCGGACATCGGTGAGCAGGCCACAGCTGGAACCATGAGCGAGGCAGAGGCCACGGGTGCCACCGGTGTTGTGAGTTCATTTTTCCCTTCACCGTTGAGGTCTGGTGAACTCCCTCCTCTGGTGAATGAAGGTAGTGAGACTGATTACCAAACACCTGGGTAGCTAGATGATAACTGGGTGGCTGGAATTGAGGACTGGATATAAGGCTGCCGACGCCCTTCTTCCTGGCTGGTGATTTTCCTGCTGGATTCTTGGAGACCAGTCTGATTCCTGCGTCTCAAAGCTAAGTTTTCTGCTCTGCTTTGTACTCTTCAGTTTTGTTTTTGTTTTGCCTTTTTTTTTGGGAGTTCAGCCATCCCCGGCCGGGGGTGAGCTGAATTCCATTTTTGTCTCTGATCTGTTGATCTTTTGCTCTGTCTTCAGAATATACCTGAGTGCTGATATAGTCTTTTGAAGCCTAGCGACTTCAGGGCCTGTTTTTCCTATCAGTCGGTTGGCTCATTTTGATAGGGTTTTTGCGGATGGCAGACAGCAGCTTTCCTATCCTGTCCTATGTAGTTAGCTTGGGCCCCATCATTTGCTCAACCTATCTTTCTATCTGTGTTAGTGTTTTCATCTTGCTTCACCGTCATTATATGTTGGGGGCTGCCTATTGCTTTGGGGTCTGCTCTGGGGCAGTTTAGTTTTTCCCCCTTTCTGTCTTTAGGTTATGTAGCTTTCCGGCTGTGATTGAGGGGTCTAGGGCACCGTAGGAACCCCCCACGGCTACTGCTAGTTGTTGTGGATAGGTTCAGGGGTCTGCAATCCGATAGCTGCCAACCTCTCTGGTTTTTCTGGACTTAGCTGGTATTTTGTTTTTTCCTCCTTCAGTGACTCATCATAACACACTGGGTAGGCAGCGGCCAGCGCCGCAATCGAACCAGAGGCGGCCACGGAGCAGGCCGCAACCGGAGTCGCAGACGGGGCCGGAGTGGGAGGCCGCAGGGGAGGCTGGAGTGGTGGCAGGCTTCGGGTGGTAAACCGCTGCTGCCAGGTGGAACACAGCAGCGTCGGCCACTTGCTGGTTTTGCACCGGCGATGCGGCCCGATGCGCCGCCGGGCGGGGTGGCTCAGGGTGGTGGGTGAGAGCGTCGGTTGGCCCAGCGGAGGCCGCAGAGCCCTCCGCAACCAGGGCCGCTGGAAAACGGGAGGCCCGCGTGGGAGGCCGAGTGGTGAGGGCCGCTTGCAGAGCCGCCGGCAGAGCCGGGGGAACTCTCACCTTCCTCGGCGCCGCGGCTTTCTGAAGGTTGTTCCTCTGCTCTCCCAGGAGTCCGTCCGGGAAGCAGCTGGCCTCCGTTGCTCCTCCGCAGCTCCCGCTCCCGTCATCTGGCGCCTGCCATTACTCTTCATCCCACCCTTCGGCAGGACCAGCCTCCAGACCGGATAGTTCCGCAGGGACGGCCGGCGACAGTTCCTCCAGTGGCCGCCCTGGGTAATCCACTTCAGCGCCACCCCGCTCCTGCTCGCAGATCACCACTGTTGCAGTGGCACAGAGTCTCATTTGGGTTTTCTTTGGATGGGTCAGGGCCACTCCCCCAACTGTCTCTTTGCTGTCCGTCCCCTGGTCAAGCTCTTCTCTCTTCACCGTCTTCTACCGATCTCCTCCCGGGACTAGCCTGTCTGGAACCCTATCCTGTTCTATTTATCCCCTCTCTCACCGGGAATTGCCCTCCTGGGTTCCTATCTCCCCGCCCCCCATGACTAAGCATTTCTCAAGCCATAAGTAGTGTTGAGCATTCCGATACCGCAAGTATCGGGTATCAGCCGATACTTGCTGTATCGGAATTCCGATACCGACTTCCGATATTTTTTCAATATCGGAAGTCGGCATCGGAATCGGAAGTTCAAAGTTGATTGACAGCCTGACGTCATCATGATGCGCGGTGTGTGCGCATCATGATGCGCCGTCATTTCGGGCCTTCCGGGGGTCTCTGCCGGCCTGCCGGGGGGCTGTGTGGACTGCCCGGGGTCTGTACCGGCCTGCCGGGTGGCTGTGCCGGCCTGCCGGTGGTCTGTGCACCCTGTGGGGGTCTGTACCGGCCTGCCGGGGGGCTGTGCCGGCCTGCCGGTGGTCTGTGCACCCTGTGGGGGTCTGTACCGGCCTGCCGGGGGGCTGTGCCGGCCTGCCGGTGGTCTGTGCACCCTGTGGGGGTCTGTACCGGCCTGCCGGGGGGCTGTGCCGGCCTGCCGGGGGGCTGTGCTGATGTCCGGGGGTCTGTGCAAGCATCGTCCGATGGGACTACAAGTCCCATCTGGCGATGCCTGCTACCATGACAGTGATTGACACATTAGCCAATGATGGGACAGTAGTAGTCCCATCATCCGGCTAATGTGTTAAATGTAAAAAAAAAAAAAAAAATACTACATACATACTACATGCATGCTACATACATACTACATGCTACATACATACTACATACATACCACATACATACTACATACATACTACATACATACTACATACATACCACATATATACTACATGCATGCTACATACATACTACATGCTACATATATACTACATACATACTACATACATACATACTACATATATACTACATGCATGCTACATACATACTACATGCTACATACATACTACATATATACTACATGCATACTACATACATACTACATGCATGCTACATACATACTACATGCTACATACATACCACATACATACTACAAACATACTACATACATACTACATGCATGCTACATACATACTACATGCTACATACATACTACATACTGTATATACTACATGCATGCTACATACATACTACATGCTACATACATACTACATATATACTACATGCATGCTACATACATACTACATGCTACATACATACTACATATATACTACATGCATGCTACATACATACTACATGCTACATACATACTACATACATACTACATATATACTACATGCATGCTACATACATACTACATGCTACATACATACTACATATATACTACATACATACTACATGCATGCTACATACATACTACATGCTACATACATACCACATACATACTACATACATACTACATGCTACATACATACTACATATATACTACATGCATGCTACATACATACTGCATGCTACATGCATGCTACATACATACTACATACATACTACATGCTACATACATACCACATATATACTACATACATACTACATACAATACATTCATACAATACATACATAGACATACAGTACATATAACATAGAGTAACATACTTACCAATACTTGTCACATTGTTCCCCGAAGCCATTGTCTTTTACGGAATAAATATTAACATAACAAACCACAAAAATACTCACCCACGATCCGAAGCAGTCCACGAGTGTGTCCCACGACGATCTTGGGTAGAGAACTGCAGCATCAGCTGTTGCTGCCGTTCTCTACGGGCTGCAGGAATCCAATGACGGAAGGTAGGTATCCTTCCGCACTGTATTCCTCCGCCACTTAAAAAAAAAAAAGTCCCTAGTCTCACTTTATGCCATTGCTGTGTGGGAATTTCCCACGCAGCAATGGCATAAAGTGAGACTAGGGACTTTTTTTTTTTTAAGTGGCGGAGGAATACAGTGCGGAAGGATACCTACCTTCCGTCATTGGATTCCTGCAGCCCGTAGAGAACGGCAGCATCAGCTGATGCTGCAGTTCTCTACCCAAGATCGTCGTGGGACACACTCGTGGACTGCTTCGGATCGTGGGTGAGTATTTTTGTGGTTTGTTATGTTAATATTTATTCCGTAAAAGACAATGGCTTCGGGGAACAATGTGACAAGTATTGGTAAGTATGTTACTCTATGTTATATGTACTGTATGTCTATGTATGTATTGTATGAATGTATTGTATGTAGTATGTATGTAGTATATATGTGGTATGTGTGTAGCATGTAGTATGTATGTAGTATGTATGTAGCATGCATGTAGCATGCAGTATATATGTAGCATGCATGTAGTATATATGTAGTATGTATGTAGCATGTAGTATGTATGTAGTATGTATGTGGTATGTATGTAGCATGTAGTATGTATGTAGCATGCATGTAGTATGTATGTAGTATGTATGTAGTATATATGTAGTATGTATGTAGTATGTATGTAGCATATATGTAGTATGCATGTTGCATGCGTGTAGTATATATGTAGTATATATGTAGCATGTAGTATGTATGTAGTATGTATGTGGTATGTATGTAGCATGTAGTATGTATGTAGCATGCAGTATGTATGTAGTATATATGTAGTATGTATGTAGCATGTAGTATATATGTAGTATGCATGTTGCATGCATGTAGTATATATGTAGTATGTATGTTGCATGTAGTATATATGTAGTATGTATGTTGCATGTAGTATATATGTAGTATGCATGTTGCATGCATGTAGTATATATGTAGTATGTATGTTGCATGTAGTATATATGTAGTATGAATGTAGCATGTATGTAGTATGCATGTTGTATGTATGTAGCATGTATGTAGCATGTAATTTTTTTTTTTTTTTTTTACATTCAACACATTAGCCGGATGATGGGACTACTACTGTCCCATCATTGGCTAATGTGTCAATCACTGTCATGGTAGCAGGCATCGCCCGATGGGACTTGTAGTCCCATCGGACGATGCCTGCACAGACCCCCGAAGCCTGCACAGTCCCCCGGCAGGCCGGCACAGCCCCCCGGCAGGCCGGCACAGCCCCCCGGAGCCTGCACAGCCCCCCGGCAGGCCGGCACAGCCCCCCGGCAGGCCGGCACAGCCCCCCGGAGCCTGCACAGCCCCCCGGCAGGCCGGCACAGACCACCGGAGCCTGCACAGACCCCCTGGCAGGCCGGCACAGCCCCCCGAAAGGCCCGTACAGACCCCAGAGAGGCTGTACAAGGGAAAAACAGGATTTTTCTTATTCCGATACCGGAAGTCCCATAGACTTGAATGGGACTTCCGGTATCGGAATCGGCGATACCGATACTTTTTTTTAAGATCGGCCGATCCATTCCGATCCGATACTTTGAAGTATCGGACGGTATCGCTCAACTCTAGCCATAAGCTGATGTTGAGTCCTAAGCTACTCCCCCCTGCCATCTTGTGGTCATTTCTAGGTAATGCACTCTCCTATCCACCTTTCCCAGCTGTCACCCTTCTATCCTGTCAATCTCCATCTCTAGTGCACAAACCGTCCCCTCCTACTTCCAGTCACGTCTGTCCCTCAAGTCACCTTCCCCACACAAGGACCTAATATTCAAAAAAGGTGCCCGCTATGTCAACATTCGAGAACCAGACTAGAAAGTTTGCGCTGCCCTGGTTTGACTGCCACAGAGTACCAATTTGGACACATGACCAGGGTTCTATAAACCTTTTTGTACAACTTGATTAATATAAAAAGCAATATAAAGAGAATGGCTGCTTTTTTCCCCGCATTTTTTTCCACCATTTTGTTGCATTTCTTGAGATAGTGGTGTTATTTTTTAAACATGACAGATGCTCTAAGTTTGTTATTTTTTTTCTTGTGCATTCAAAAAGGTTTATGTATAAGATGAATAAAAAAATGTATTTGTAAATTAAAAAAAAACACATTCCAAAAAGCAGTGTTAAAAAAATGCATAAAAACCAAGCAGCTAAAAGGAGGCCAAAAGTTCAATTTGATCCATATTAGAAGTGTGGCGCCCCTGAGGGTTCAGTTGCCACAGAGGTACTGCACCTCCTCCTGAGGTGTAGTACCCCACTATCCAGGTAAGGTGGAGACACTTGACCACACTCCAACACTCACATCCCACACGCACACCAGTGTTTTTTATATATATATTTTTTTTTTATTGTTTTTTACGCACACCAGTAGTGTAGCAGAGCAACCTTGGTCGATCCCTGCTTGGAACACGAAGAGTGCTGGGAGGTGGGTGGAGCTTAGACTGCACAAGAGAGCGGGAGAATATTAGGAAAAGGTCAGTTGGTAAGAGGAGATCCCCTGAGAGGGATGGAGTGAAGGAAGTGCTGCAGCAGACTCCTGTGACCTGGAGCTGCTGGCACAGGAAAGAGCCATAGAAAGCCTGATTCTTCTGAAGGAAGAAAGATTAGTGTGGAACATAAGGAGAAGAGAACTAAGGACTGGGGTCAAAGCAGAGCCCTTCCTCAAGTTTGAACCGCATGGCCGGAGTCCGGTCTCCGAGGTTGTATGGATACTGATGTTCCTGCAGCATAAACCAGAGGAATAGATGTCGTCACCACTTTATTCCCATCTAAGACTTGGGGGCACAACAGCAACGTGGGTGAGCCAGGAAATGATAGCAAGGAGTCCCCGAAGCAGGCTACAGCTGTCTGCCGTACAAGTAGAGTTCTAAATAACATCAAGAAGGAGGAACTTGAGGTTAATACGCAACTACAAGTACTTCAGATTAGGTGCTAGTGTGGAGACGTTCAGAGAAGGCACATGTTGGAGGAGTGCCGGAAAGGTGTACTTTACCTTGCCTGGGAGCTGGCTGAGCCCCTGACCTGGAGGACACGGCACTGAAGCGGGCACCTGTGCGCACCAGACTGTGAGTAAAGCCTTTGGAACTACATGCCCTTGTGTCCTCCACTTATTCTTATGCCTTGCACCCGGCTCTGCTACATCTACGTCTTTACACCATCTCCCCATTTACCACCTTCATCTACTCTGCCCTAGGACCCCAGCTCCACCTGTGGGGAGCTTCAACATCATTGCTGCACCACAACATCTGTCCCAGAGAAGCAACCCTGCAGCGCTGGTCAAACTGACCAGAGACCACAGGTGGCATCACGAATCATCCACTTATAAACTTTAATCAGCCACGCTTAACTCCCTTTTACATGGATGCCCAGGGCCACGGACCGGCTCACCGCTACTGTGACACTTCCCTCTGAGATACCGGCCCGGTACCGAGTACCCCTCTGCCCTGGCAGGCGATTCAATTATGGCATCACGAACAGGATGACGAAGCCCGGTACCACCGAGTCCTGTGTGCTGAAGATTTATTGGACTTAAAATAGCTGAGAATGTGCAAAAGAACCAAAATGATAGACTGTAAAATGGACTCTCAAAATGGCCGCCAGCGCGGTGAAGAAGGGCGTGACAACATGGGTGGCCCTAAGGAAAGAGCGCGAACTGTCCTGGGCCTCCCCTGCTTGAACTTCTATGCAACCGCAACATGGCCTACCCCCAGAGGGGTTCATATACTGGCTTGGTATGGAGGAAGAGGAAGGAGGCGCCAACCCAGGAAGGAGGAGCAAAGCCCTGTGGCGGGAAAGGAGCCCAGAGAGAAGCTAGAATGCCAGGACGCCATGATGGAAGAAGGACGGAGGCCTGAAGATCGCGAGGAAGAGGAGCTTGCCTTCCC
Source organism: Dendrobates tinctorius (assembly GCF_039654945.1). Lineage (NCBI taxonomy): Eukaryota > Metazoa > Chordata > Amphibia > Anura > Dendrobatidae > Dendrobates > Dendrobates tinctorius. The sequence goes on from NW_027361784.1 coordinate 23,264,160, forward strand.
CGGCGCAATAGTTGAAAGGCTCCGGCCCTGCTTCTGTGATGGACCGCCAGCAGCTGGAGGAAGAAATCGCCATGCTGAACTGCAGTCTGCGGCTGAAGCAGGAGGCTCTGCAGGCCTTGGATCAGCAGTGCACCCAGGAGGGGCCTGCAGAAATGGTACCTCCACAGCCGCTGAACCAGTTCCACCCCAGGCAGCACCTGTGAAACCTGCGGCCGCTGCTATGCCATCGGCAGCGCCTGTCTCCACTTCCCCGCTGCTGTCGCTGGGCGCTGCCTGCCAGAAGGAGTTACCCGAGGACCCAGGATCTGAATGTGAGGCAGAGACTGTGTTTTTGTCTGGACCTGGCGCGGCCGCGCAGGTCCCACCTGAGGCCTCAGCAGATCTTGAACCAGCACCTGCTCCACTCCGGTCGCTGCCCGCTGACCAGGCAGCTCCAGCAACCACCGCTGCCACCGGCTGCCGTCCAGTGCCTGCACCAGAGCCGAGACACCACCGGGAAGCGTCAGGTATGGCCGCCGCCCCTGCAACCGGGTTGACCCCTGAGTTCCCAGCTACTGCGTGCAACAGGCCAGTACTTCGCATGGAACAAATGGAGGAGTTGTGTTCTCAATTCCAAGACGTTAAGCTGATCGCAATGGAGAACTGAAAGAAGTCTCTGCTGAAAAGAGCAAAGCTGGAGCAGACGCGTCCCATTCGGCGGCTTCTGATCTTGGCGGAGGAGCCTGAGCAGCTGATGGGTGTTACCATGCATCATGGATTTTCCCTTCCAGAGATTCGTTATCCTCGCACTTCATCATGCAAGAGACGAAACCCCTGAGTACATTTCTAACTGAACTGTTACCCAGGAGGGTATGGGCACCATTGTGCCCTCATTTTCTGTGTTTCCCCAGTTCGCCCAGTTGGCACCAATTTTATTGAACTGAGCGATCATGAATTTGGAGTGATCCAAAAACTTTGCTGTAAATAGTTTACGCCTCTTAAGGTGCTCTCTCTTGGTTTTACATGAACAGTCTTCAACAAGGACTACTTCAGACCCGAGTTCTACTTCAGCTATAGAGACACTGCAAGAAATCCCGGCTGGGAGCGGTGTCCAGCGCTTGCAAGAATTACTGTTTCTTTTTACTGTGAAGTCTTTTATATTGTGCCTCATAAAAAAAAAAACGTTGGTAGCAATGTTTAACTATCAGATCAGGAGTGAATATTTTGCAGAATTTAGCTTCGTAGTAATGCTTAATAAAAAAATGTGAAGTTTTGAATAAAAATTTGAATTCAGGTGACGAACTAGGAGTCAGTGGTTGTCACCAAGGTAGCACTTCAGATCATAGTAGTAAATCCAAAGTTATCATAGGTAACGTTAAAAGTAAAAGGTCCCTGTCCTGTGAGAAGATGTTTTATAGTAATATAAGTAATGTTTACTGCAGGCAGTATTGTTAAAATAAAAATTTTGTATGTTCCTTATGTAACATCCTTTGTTTCACTTGCAGCCCGCGGACGTGCTGTGTTTAATGGGGGGGTATGTGGCGCCCCATGAGGATGACACTTCCCTCTGAGATACCGGCCCGGTACCGAGTACCCCACTGCCCTGGCGGGCTATCCAGAAGGACAATACCTTTATAGATAGTTAGGGGCCCTGTGGAAGTTTTGGGGCCCGTGAGCTTCAACCTATGGCACAAATAGACATGTACATTACAAATTTAAGGGTCTTGTTTAGTACAAAAAAAAACTCCAGTAGCAACCCAATGGTATCTAGAAATCTTGTGGGCACTGTTATAGTGGTAGAAGGGGCCCCCTTCCTGTGTTCAGATGCATAAGGTCTTAAATTCCTGGGATCAAAAAAAAGGTGACCAAACTTTCTTGGGTCTTGCTGCCCGTTGGATCACGCCCCTTTGTCAATTTACTCTTTAATACTTGTATCTGGAAATGAAAATATTGTCTATATAAGACAGGCCCTTCTGCCACGACCGGGATGATTATCAATTGTAAAATCCACCATTTATTCCCGTCCATCAGTGGTGACTTATGTTTCCAGTTCATTTTACTAAAGTTAGAAAATTGACTTTGGACGAGGGCTCAGACCTGTTTGACAGTAGTTGTTCTGGCAGATACAGGTGGAAAATTGTCGGCTTATCCTTGGCAAAGGATTTTCTTCACTTTATCAGGAGTAGTTTCAGTCATCTCGCACCCACAAAATCCAACCACATCCAGTGGGTGAGAGTAGAAAATGTACCTACTTCTTATTCTGAGACAGAAGTTGTAATTTAAGTTCTAAAATTCTGTAATGATTAATTTGACTTTCTGGTCCAAATCTCAGCTTTGCTGCACACAAATCAATAAAGGGATTGTTCAGGACTGTGGGAAAAAAAATAAAAGTAGGAAATGTGCTAAAATTACCATAATTCACCTGGTATATCTCTCATCTGTGCTCCATCGCTGACGTGCTGGTGGTCCACATCTGTTTTCATTTACTTTGCTGGAGAATTAACTTGTCATACATTCATATGACTGCTGCAGCCAATCACTATCACTGACCTCAATGATTTGATGCCATAAATGCTTGTATTACCATTGATACCAATGATAAGCTACAATGGTTGGGTGAATGTATGACAGGGAAGTCTAAAGAGATGCACGGATCGATTCACGGGACACAGGTCCAGCTTCCAGGTCAGTGGTACCAGGGTTGCCAACCGTCCAGAAATTCCAGGAAAGACCATAAAAATAGGGCAATTTTTTACACTGTCTGTAAAAAAATACAAGGCTTCCATGATTTTTTTTGATGCTGTAGAAACTTATACAGATTATTTTGACTGTAATTATCATCATTTTACAGTTCCCTGTGACTGCAGCTGATGTCTCCATATTAGAATTATGGGCTGTAGGCAAATATCATTTATAATCAGAATGATTTATTATTTTTATTATGGTTTTGTAATCTATCGCACAATATTGTCTGTTCCTAATTTTCTGATAAGCTGTCCAGAAAAAGTAAAAAGTTAAGTTGGCAACCCTGAGTGGTAAATGGCAGTAAGATAAGAGTCCAGCAAATCTCTCACCTTCTGATATCCCAGAGGCAGCTTCTGATTAGCCAAAGCTGGCATCACGTCATCTGTGCGTCATGTCACATACATAGAAGACATTGCGCCAGCCCTAACAGATCAAATGCCGCTGATGCCAGAAGGTAAGAGATTGAGACTACTGTCTAGCCGCCAGGTACCACTAACTTAGAAGCCCTACAAAATCGATCTGCCCATCACTAGAAGACAACAAAGACAACTATGTAGTAGGGGCCCAGATTGGGGGGTGGTCCACTGCTTACCATGACCGGACGCGGCAAAGACGAGTTGGAGGCAGAATTTAGTTGTAACAGATCCGGGTTTATTTGCCGTCCTCCTGATGACCTTAGCCATGCACCGCAGTTCCTTTACAGCTCTCCGTATACAGGCACGGGTACCTTCCCCTCTCTTTTAGTCATGATGACGTCCCTCACGGATCTTTCGCTGGGGCTGTCCTAGACCAATCTACTGCCAGCACTTCACCTGCCCAGAGTCGTCGTCCAGTCGGTACTCCCGGGGCCTCGTCTGTCCTGCGGTAGGTCGCGTCAGGGCCACCCCCCTGACTGTCTTCTCTTGTCAGTCCCCTGGTCGAGCTCTTCACCGTTCTCTGTCTTCTGTCCTGAGTCCTCCTCTGTTGAGCTCCTCCCGGGACTAGCCTAGCCTCTGGAACCCCAATCAGTCCTATTTATCCCCTCTCTCTCTGGGAATTTCCCTCCTGGGTTCCTATCTCCCCGCCCCCTATGACTAAGCAGTTTCTATAGCCCTAAACTGATGTCAAGTCCTGAACTACACTCCCCCCTGCCATCTTGTGGTCAAATCCCGGTACTGCACTCCCTTTTCTGTCTTTCCCTGCTGTTACCTTTCTGTCATTGCCAATCTCCGTCTGTAGTGCACAAATCGTCCCCTCCTACTTCCACTCAAGTCTGTCCGTCAAGTCACCTTCCCCACACTCCCCCTTCTTTTGCCCATTGTCGTCCCGACAATCGTACTCTCTACCTACGTCGTCCTAAAGCTTGTCCAACGTCTGTTGTCGGACCGGTCGTTGGGCCAAACCCGCCACCCACGGGGGCCGAACCAAACCGGGAGCACCATACTCCAAGCAGTCTACTGCTACTCGTCGGCGCGCAAGCCACTTGACAACTTCTTTCAGGTTGGCGAGGTCCACCCGGACTACACTACGGTGTGTACCTCCCACTACTCTCCCCTTCTACTACCTTCAGTTGTCCGGTACACCATGACAGAGGCCTTTTGCCTACCAGGTCATCATTGGCGCCCGCACGTCCTTTTTGGGTGTCCGTGGTGTCGGGGACCTGACTGACGGACCACTGTCTGGTTCAATGTTCTTCGTCTCTTCGTCCTTCACTTAAAAGAGTCATGGTCGGCGTCTTCGTCACATCTACCTCGTACCCGGGACCTGTTACACACACATTTTTCTTTTTGTTACACACACATTTTTTTCTATACATACTACACATTAATTCAACTTTTAGTCTACCATTACCTCTACTTTAATAACAATAGGAGTTACTCAACCGGAATAACCCCTTTTTCTTTCTTTTTTTTTGTTTTTTCCCTTTTTTCTTTAAGTCCTTTTTTAAACACATTACTTCAAACGTAAAATGGAAGTACTCCCCCTTCCTTTAACATTGACACTTCCTTCCACATCCCTGCTATATCAGGAGAAAACAATAAACAATAAAAACATTTTCCTTAACTTTGGACGCGTAACTGTCCTTTTGGCCTGCACAACGGTGCAGCGAAATCCCGGAAGTCCGGGCCATCTCCTGATAGCCGATGTCTCATCAGTAGTAAGGGGGCTCCACAGCCGTGGAGCTCCCAGGATGCTGGGAGTGTCTCTAGGGGTCCTTTTACAAGGGCTCGTGGCTTTCGGGTTCAGCAGTCACGGCTACCGCGTAGTAGCCGCGGGGACAGTACTCCTTGTAGTATGACACCAAGTCCCCCTCCCGCAAAGCCCGGCCCTGACGGATGGAAGTCACGTTGATGTATACCTTTTGGCCGGTTGCGAGGTCCCGAATGAACCCGTATCCTTTCTCCAGATTGGTATACACGAGCCGCCCCATGGATCGGGAAGCCGCCATGCCAGCCTCCCCTCTCTCGTGGAGCAGGTTCCAGACCTCCTGCTCTCTGGTCTTTTTCTTCTGTATGACCTTCGCGACCCAGATGGAGGGTCCGGTGTAGGCCTCGGAGTCCGGTGGGCGGGACGCGGCCAGGGTTGAGAGCGGGGCAGAGGTGGCCGCAGATTCCGGCGGCCCAGCAGCCGCTGGGTCCGAGCGACGGGCAAGGGCAGCAGTGGTTCCCGGCGGGTAGGCCGCAGAGCCCGACGAGCCGGCCGCAGCCGACTCCGAGGGTGAAGCAGATGTGGCCGCGGGGCAGGCCGCAATCGGAGTCGCAGCTGGGACCGAAGTGGCGGCAGGTTTTGGTGGATAGGCCGCTGCCACCAGATGGAACGTAGCAGGGACGGCCACAGGTGAGTTCCGCACCGGCGACACCGGACGTGGCGCCGCCAGGCGAGGTGGTTCGGGGACGTGTGCAGAGGCAACGCTCAGCCCGGCGGAGGCCGCAGAGCCCTCCGCAGCCGGACCCACAGGAATGCAGGAGGCCGCGCGGGGAGGCCGGGTGATGGGGACTGGTTGCGGAGCTGCCGGCCGAGCCGGGGAGCCTCTCACCTTCCCCGCCGCCGCGGCCTCCGACAGGCCACCCCGCGGCTCCTCCCGCAGCCTCCGATCTTCACCCCGCCATCCGGCAGGGCTAGCCTCCAGGCTCGTGGGTCCCGCAGGGAGGCTCCCAGGCGATGTCTTCGGCGGCTGCTCCCGCAGGGCCCGCAGTCGCTTCTCCTGTCCGCCCGGTGTCTGAGGGGCTGTCAGTGGCTCCAGAAAGCAGGTCTCCCAGCGAGATTCGACCTCTTGACGCCACTGCCATTCCAGGCGTCCGAGGCCATGGCAGCTGCAGCGTCGCATCCTGTCCGGTGTACAGCACTCAAATGGCGCCAAACAGTCGCAGCCGGTCTTCCCACCCGGGCCACTCCCGCCCTTGGGTGGGGCGATGGTCGGCTTCTCCACTCATCTTCCCGGGTCCAATATGAGGGAGTGGCGATCTCCAGACATACACCGCTCCCCCCAGGGGTAATTTGGAGACGGTCCCAGTGCGTCCAGAGCAGCTACAAACGCCCGGGCCTCTTCCCGGCGTTGAAGTACCATGACCATGTTGTCCGGCTTCTGGTACCACCTCAGATCCGGAACCAAGTCTCAAATTTGTAATCCACAGGCGAATAAATTTGTAATCCACAAGTGAGCAAATTTGTAATCCACAGGTGAACAGCTCAAGTCCTTTTGGATTCTCCTAGCGCAGGCCTGCCGCAGAAGCTGTAGTATTGGCGGCGGCGATCCTGCCGACTACGCCAAATGTAGTAGGGGCCCAGATTGGGGGGTGGTTCACTGCTTACCACGAGCGGACGTGGCAAAGATGAGTGGGAGGCAGAATTCAGTAGTAACAGATCCGGGTTTATTTGCCGTCCTCCTGACGACCTTAGCCATGCACCGCAGTTCCTTTACAGCTCTCTGTATCCAGGCCCGGGTACCTTTACCTCTCCTTTAGTCATGATGACATCCCTCATGGATCTTTTGCTGGGGCTGTCCTAGACCAATCTACCGCCAGCGCTTCACCTGCCCGAGGTCGTCATCCAGTTGGTACTCCCGGGGCCTCGTCTGTCCTGCAGTACGTCGTGTCAGGGCCACCCCCCTGACTGTCTTCTCTTGTCAGTCCCCTGGTCAAGCTCTTCACTGTTCTCCGTCTTCTGTCCTGAGTCCTCCTCTGTTGAGCTCCTCCCGGGACTAGCCTAGCCTCTGGAACCCCAACCAGTCCTATTTATCCCCTCTCTCACTGGGAATTTCCTTCCTGGGTTCCTATCTCCCCGCCCCCTATGACTAAGCAGTTTCTATAGCACTAAGCTGATGTCAAGTCCTGAACTACACTCCCCCCTGCCATCTTGTGGTCAAATCCTGGTACTGCACTCCCTTTTCTGTCTTTCCCTGCTGTTACCTTTCTGTCATTGCCAATCTCTGTTTGTAGTGCACAAATCGTCCCCTCCTACTTCCAGTCAAGTCTGTCCGTCAAGTCACCTTCCCCACAACTACACCGATGCCTCCATCCTGTGCCAATCATTGCACTGGTTGTCCATCCTCTAGAGAGTACAATATAAACTGATCTCCCTCACCCACAAAGATCTCCAAAGTTCTGCACTACCCTATATCTCCTCCAACATCTCTGTCTATCACCCTACACGCTCCCTCCATTCTGCAACTGATCTAAGAATAGCATCCTCCATAATCTGAACCTCACACCTCCGTCTCCAAGACTTCTGCACCAGTTTTCTAGAATGCACTACCCTAGACTATCTGATTAATACCTAGTTCCCACATTTCTAAGCGTGCCCTAAAAACATACCTTTAACTGGCCAATCACTTCGCTTCACTAATCTAACTTCTCCCTGTTCCCCTTTCAGGAACTGGTCCATCCTATTCATCTGTCTCCACATCATACATGCACCCAATAGCACTTGGTACCGGCATACACAGGTTGATGATCGGATTATGCAGATTTTTTTTTATGTCCTATTTATTATAATTATGGCTGGACCAGATATAATGGTATGTTCTACCTATTGCATCTCCCCTATTTCCTTGTAGATTGTAAGCTTGTGAGTGTAAGGAGGAAGACCAATCTGCAGGTGCCTACATCATACTGAGTCCGGAACTGCTGAGGCTGCATCCCATGTTGCCTAGGGGAAAGAATAGGGGACAGGACAGGCCCCATGAACCAGGAAGAGAGGGTGTGGCTAAGCCAGTCAGTGAGGAGAAAGCGAACGAAGAAAGGCTCAGTTGCCTGCCGGCAGTGAGAGTGGGGGCAGGTGTGCGGCGCGCTCCGCAGCGAGACAGACAGCGCGGAGCTGTGCTCCAGCAGAACTTCAGCGGGCACTCTGGTGAGACAGTGTGTGTGCAGAGCGCCATGTGCAGTGCTCGCACGGAGGAGCGGGGGTCGGGTGCAGGATCCTGAGGTGTGTTCCTGAAGGGCTGATAGACACGCAGCAGCACCCATGTTGGTCAGAGTACTCCGATCGGGAGTTGGTTGGGAAAAGCTCCCAGCTGCAGAGCACAGATCTGGGACAGCTGTGTGAGAGACTTACTGCGTGAGAGATTTACTGGTATCGGTGGACGCGCAGAGCAGCGCAAACCGAGCAGAGCCGTGCAGAGCAGCCATTCAGGTGATGGCAGCTGCTCAGAGAGAGACCTGTGCGCTCCATGACTGTGAGTACAGCGCACGTGCCACATAGAGAAAGCCAAGTACTGGACAGATATTTGCGGCCTACCTGTCCAGTTGACACTTGCCAATCCACGTTGGACTCTGTCAGTGTTGCGACCCTGTTTGCTTTGGCCGCATCAACTTATGGACTAGGGGCTCAGCGGAAGGTGCCGGAGACCAACCGCTGCCGCCAGAAGACAGACCGTTGTTTGTAGGACCCCACTGGAACAGCACCATGTCAGCCATTGTTGGCGCCACTGCCTTGAAAGCTTCAGTTGTGGACTGGGAAGCCTCTGACATGATAAGTGATTTAAAGAACTGCTGTTATCTTGTTTCTTGCTTATTAACTTTCCTATTGCTTGCCATTGACCTTTTTAACTCTCTTTTAACCATTTATCTACCTGCGAGGAGTTAACCCCCTGCTAAATTAAAACTGTTAAATTTGTTAACCCTTGCTCTGCCCTCTGTCTGTCACTGCAACCCGCCTTACACGAGCAGCGGGACCCTCACTCCTCCTGTAACTGTTGACCTATGTGTTACTTTGTTCTTCTTTTCTGTACGTGTCTTCACTTACTAGTAAAGTGCGGCAGAATTTCCTTTACACTTCACAAATACTTGCTACTTTGTATTGGTATATCACATAAATTTAAGGGGCTGCGTCTCTGCTGCGACTGGACCTGGGGAATGAAAATAACAGATGATTTTATTTTAACATAATGATTTAGTTAAAAATAGTTTAAACTGTAAAATGCATTAAGATAGCGCCGATAAAAAAACATAAATAAAATCTAGCGCCAATTGGTTAAAAGAAAATTGTAAAATTTTAGCCACCACTAGGGGCAGCCTAAGAGCTTATTAACCAACATTAACTACTTATATAAACGTCCTGAGAGCTGTGAAATTTCAGATAAGTAGCTACTCCATCCCTATTCAACTTCCTTTCTAAGTAGTCTTAGATTTTAACATTTTTACATAATAACTTTCAATTCATTTCCTTTTTTTTTCCAGGAGACCAATATAAATATGACCTGAATAACTTTTGGGGATCCGTACTGCAGAAGACAAATCCTGAATAGCAACCACATCCTTCCAAAAATACAACCAAAAACCAGACTGTGGCAAATTCACCTGAAACAACAATTGCAGCATTTGTTTAAGTATGAAATGTTTCCAAAAACAGATAAAAATGAAAAAAATTAAAGTAAAAAAAAAAAATTCATTTTCAATTAATGTAAAATTGTAAACTCTAACTTTATGTAGTTTCAGGAAATCCAAAATGTAAATTTGCAGCAATAGAGTGACTCAGATGCTATATAATTATATTGCAGCATCCAATGAGCATGTGCAAAGGTTATTGTACAGGAGGGAGAGGAGGTCAGCTGTGATATCATCTATTATGAATGGTGGTGTGACCCTGGGTCACTTCTCACTGAGAAGTCGTGAGGAGGGGAAGCCAAGAGGGTACATCATAGGCAAAAGGATAATACAAACAGATAGTCAATAGCAAAGTCCGGGATCAGCAAACCAACGTTAGAGAGCATCAAGGCAAAAGGGATAATACAAATGCATAGTCAAAAAGACAAATCCAAGGTCTGGCAACAAAGATCAGAATACAGAGCCCAGAGAAAACACATCACTGACCTACAAACTACACCAGGCAAGGTCTGATAATAGCCAGCCAGCTAAAAAAATATAAAAAATATATATAAAGGTAACATGAATGTATAACAGCAGTAAAATCAGATGGTTTTGAATCTGCCATCCTTAGGACTGCGTCTACATTAAAAGGCACAACTTCTAGATATTTTGATTACGGGAACAAAGGGTGCTTTCCAAGGAATACAGAGGTGTCAACTATGACACCTCAGCCCGGACTCTGAGCTTCAAAGAGTTAGCAGATGGTCTGTTACCAAGCAGAATATTTTCCATTCATTTTATGGAGAGGGAATAGGGAGACACAAGTTCTAATATGCAAGGTACCTGCCTCTAATTAGCCCACAGTCCAATTACAATAGAGCAATTTTAATATTGCAATCTAGGCCATCCTGGAATCAAGAGCCCAAGGTCAGGTAAAGAAAGGTGTTCACATGCGGGGGTCAGCATATGCTGATAGTGATCTCATCGCTTTGTGTGTTTGATGAGTGTTGTGCTTTCCAGGGTCTGTTGTCTGTGTCGGGGTGTGATTTATACTCACTATATGGCCTGAAACAGAGGATGCGTGCTGGATTGAGTGAGAGGTGATAAATTAACCCTTTCAGACTCACCCAGGTCATGTGCTAAATGTGTGCCTGACCCCTGATAATCAGCAAGGTGACACTTGGAACACACTTCAGGCAGGCCAGATTGGGCTGTTAATCACTATAGCTACAGCTCAGCCCATCCCTATCCTTTAGAGAAGCTGATCTATCACTCACAGCATGGTGAAATCGTGACAGGTGGATCATGTGTTATCCACTGTATATAGAGGTGTTATCAGTCATTGTACAGGAGGAGGTGAGTTGTGACATCACCTATTGTAAATGGCGGATCCTGTGTTATCTGCTTTATATAGAGGTGTTATCAGTCACTGTACAGGAGGAGAAGGTGAGCTGTGACATCACGTATTGTGAATGGTGGATCCTGTGTTATCTACTGTATATAGAGGTGTTATCAGTTATTGTACAGGAGGAGGAGGAGGTGAGCTGTGACATCACCTATTGTGAATGGTGGATCCTGTGTTATCTACTGTATATAGAGGTGTTATCAATCATTGTACAGGAGGAGAAGGAGGTGAGCTGTGACATCACATATTGTAAATGGTGGATCCTGTGCTATCTGCTGTATATAGAGGTGTTATCGGTCATTGTACAGGAGGAGGAGGAGGTGAGCTGTGACATCACCTATTGTGAATGGTGGATCCTGTGTTATCTACTCTATATAGAGGTGTCATCGGTCATTGTACAGGAGGAGGAGGTGAGCTGTGACATCACCTATTGTGAGTGGTGGATCCTGTGTTATCTACTGTATATAGAGGTGTTATCAGTCATTGTACAGAAGGAGGAGGTGAGCTGTGACATCACCTATTGTGAATGGTGGATCCTGTGTTATCTACTTTATATAGAGGTGTTATCGGTCATTGTACAGGAGGAGGAGGTGAGCTGTGACATCACATATTGTAAATGGTGGATCCTGTGCTATCTGCTGTATATAGAGGTGTTATCAGTCATTGTACAGAAGGAGGAGGTGAGCTGTGACATCACCTATTGTGAGTGGTGGATCCTGTGTTATCTACTGTATATAGAGGTGTTATCGGTCATTGTACAGGAGGAGGTGAGCTGTGACATCACCTATTGTGAATGGTGGATCCTGTGTTATCTACTGTAAATAGAGGTGTTATCAGTCATTGTACAAGAGGAGGAGGTGAGCTGTGACATCACATATTGTAAATGGTGGATCCTGTGCTATCTGCTGTATATAGAGGTGTTATCAGTCATTGTACAGGAGGAGGAGGTGAGTTGTGACATCACCTATTGTGAGTGGTGGATCCTGTGTTATCTACTGTATATAGAGATGTTATCGGTCATTGTACAGGAGGAGGTGAGCTGTGACATCACCTATTGTGAATGGTGGATCCTGTGTTATCTACTGTATATAGAGGTGTTATCAGTCATTGTACAGGAGGAGGAGGTGAGCTGTGACATCACCTATTGTGAGTGGTGGATCCTGTGTTATCTACTGTATATAGAGGTGTTATCGGTCATTGTACAGGAGGAGGAGGTGAGCTGTGACATCACCTATTGTGAATGGTGGATCCTGTGTTATCTACTGTATATAGAGGTGTCATCAGTCATTGTACAGGAGGAGGAGGTGAGTTGTGACATCACCTATTGTGAATGGTGGATCCTGTTTCATCTGCTGTATATAGGGGTGTTATCAGTCATTGTAATGGTGTCTGGGAAAATAATCAGACAGCTGAAAAGTGTAAAACAAAGGATTACAAGTCTAAAATAAGCCCTGTAGTTAGTAGGAAAATTACAAGATCATATATATATATATATATATATATATATATATATATATATTTTTTTTTTTAATACAAATAATTATGTTTTTTTATTTTTTAAATATTTTTCAAATACAGTACATTTAAAACAAAAACCTGATTTAAAAAATAAGTAATGTTCTATTGATATCTTCTCTTTAACATGTGAGATGCCACACACCTGTCAGAGTCCTTTATTTTAAATTGCTCAGCTTAGGAGACTGGGATATGTGTGATCATACACCGCGTGGACCCTTTATGGGCTGACTGCCAATACCAATGAGCACCAAGAGCAAATTTAAATGTTTAGATTTAATGTTTCTTCCCCAACTGACGGACACAGTAGAGAAGATTTTGGATATTTGCAGGTACTCATAATGCCCCTTTTTATTTATTTCTTAAAATTCTAAGTATTGGTCCCTCCTTGTGCAATTGGCGGGTGAATGTCTCACCTTCTATTTTTGTTGGCAAGGAATGTTTGGCCATAGGATCTGCAATAAACTTCTTTCTTCGGACAGATGACGGAAGGAATTTTATGGGATTCCCATTTCAAATGGGATTTGACATCCGATTTTTTCGATAGGGTCTTCATCACAAATATTCGACTAAATCTCTCAGGATGGAAATAACGCTCCATTGTTTTATGACATTGGGTTCCTAAAGGCAGAAGTAAGGGCTTGTAAAGCTTTTGTACTGTCAGGATACCGCCGTGTTTAAAAATATGATGTGGTTTGGCCGGTGAGTGAACCGCTAGCTGTGGTAACCATTTTAAGGAAAGAGATACCCTTCATACAAGAGAAGGTGAGTCTGCTCAATATCTGCGTTTGGTTGGAATCCAACAGTGACTTTTCCTTTTCGCCGTAATCATTCATTTCTGATATTTAAAAGTTCTCATCCAGACAGAAAGGCTGCATGAAAACATTTCTTAGTGCACATGCTTTCAGTGATTTGGAAGCGAGCGCCGGTAATCCCAGCCCTCTCCGATTCCATGTGAACTAAATTTGTGGTTTACAGTTTCCTCTTCAATACCCCTTTTAGTGTTTCTCCTATAGGGCACAAGCCTAGCCAGATAAGACAGCTGAAAGTATTAACTTATTTTTCCAGTCTGTAAAGTGACTTATCCCTGAACTCGGTGAGATTAAATCCCGAAATTGAGGTTCTGATGGCAAATGTAGACATATAAGGCTGGGAATCACGGGATCGTTTCTCGTGCAACATTATATATTTTGAGATGGACTTTATGTACTGTAGATGACCCATTGGGAAGAGCAATGAAAGGTTGACCCATGGATAGTTTCCAGTGAAAGCTGCCATGGCTGAAAAAGTGGGATAAGATATTAGGTTTTTTGAGAATTTCATTCATATACAATGGAGGGAGGTCTCATAAGTTTAGTGATTTCCGATCTAGCATAAGAAAGCCAACAGCTCTCCACATCTGCAATGGCTTCATCAAGGGCTCTCCGCAGCTTGATCAATGTGTGTCACTATATTCCTTTAATAGAGGAGCCGGAGCTCCGTCCTTCTTCTGAAATGTCATGTTTCATAAACCTTTACGCGCTGAAAACACTAAACAGAGTTGATTAAACTTCTGAGACGCTTCTGAAGTCTTTAACAGCCGCGGGTGGATCGGAGCGGGTAACTAGTGAAATCCCACTGTCAATCACTGACAGCAAGATTTAACACGCGCCGGCCAAAAGCGCATCATTCCACGCTCCCATCGGCATGTTTGTGACATGATCAAGGGGCACCGATGGATTGTAATGATAGCCGGGGGTCTGCTGATGACCCAAATGCTTGTCATTACGATACTCCTGTGACAGCTTGCTGCAGCACTGATATGGATATCACAGGCGATCGGACGATCATGGCTTCCAGTTTCGTAAGGAGACTTAAACTCAATGAAAATTGAGGAAAAAAAAGTTTAAAAGTATAAAAAAATTAAAAAACTGCAAAACTTCAAAATACCCCCCTTTCCCCACAATTCAAAATGAAAATATGATAAAAAAAATACATATTTGGCATCTCTGTGTTCGTTAATGTCCAATCGATCAAAATATGAAATAAATAAATCTGATCTCTAAACAGCGTAAAGGAAAAAAAATCAAAGCACCAGAATTACTTTTTTTTGGCCACTACAACATTGCAATAAAATGCAATAAGAAAAGATCAAAACATCATATCTACCTTTAAATGGTATGAATAAAAACTTCAGCTCTAGGCGCCAAAAATAAGTCCTCAAACAGCCCCATATCCTGAAAATAGAAAATGTTCTGGGTCTTGAAAATTTTTTTCACCACCCTAAAGGGAATCTGTCACCACCACATTTTTGGCATATCATGTAAAAATATCATTCAATTTAGTGTCAGCTCTGCATTATACAAGTACTTTTTATAACCCTTGATTCCCCACTAATGATACATAAATACCGTTTTTATTCCTCCCGCGGTGTATGTAAATATGCTCGATCCAGTCCAATGGGTGGAGCTTATTGTCCGTCTCCACCCCCCCTCCTCGTCTTGCTGTACGTACTCGTTTCCGTGAATATCACAGATAGCGTACAGTTACCGCATGTGCATTCAAATGGTCCCTTGCACTTGCGCAGTATTGCGCATGAGCCAGCATATGCCACGGCTTTCTATGGCCTGGAAGTATACAAGTTTACTTCCGGGCCATAGAACGCAATTGCGTACTACTGTTTTTCATCTTTGCCCACAGTTGGGCAAAGCAGACTGCCATGCGAGAGGGATCATTTGAATGCGCACGCGCGGTAACTCTACGCTAACGCAGGAATTACCCGAAAGGAATGCATAGAGCAAGCCAGGAGGGGGGGAGAGACGGGCAATAAGCCCCGCCCATCGGACCGGACCGCGCATATTTACATACACCGCGGGAGGAATAAAAAAGGTATTTATGTATCATTGGTGGGGAGTCAAGGGGTATAAAAAGTACTTGTATAATGCAGAGCTGACACTAAATTCAATTATATTTTTACATGATATGCCAAAAAAGTGGTCACAGATTCCCTTTAATAAGAAAAAACTATACATGTTTGGTATGTGCATATTCGTACTGACCTAGAGAATTCTATTGTAAGGTCAGTTTTACCATATAGTGAACATGGTAAATAAAAAGACTCTAAAATCTAAAAAATTGTGGAATGGCACTTTTTTTCAATTTTAATGCACTTGGAATTTTTTTTCTTGGTTTTCAAGTGTATCAGATAATAAAATGCATGGTGTCATTCAAAGCTACAACTTATCACAAAAAACAAGCCCTCATTCCGCTATGTGGATGGAAAAATAAAAAGGTTATGCATCTTGCAAAAACGTGGAGGAAAAAAACGTAATTGTCCTCTCCTTGAAGGGGTTAACAGGGTTTCCCCCCTTCCTATACTAACTGCTATAAGGCTGTGTGCACACGCTGCGGATTTTGCTGCGGTTCCGCAGCGGTTTCTGCTGCGGTGTACAGTACAATGATTCCCTAT
The DNA here is from genome assembly GCF_039654945.1 of Dendrobates tinctorius. Classification (NCBI taxonomy): domain Eukaryota; kingdom Metazoa; phylum Chordata; class Amphibia; order Anura; family Dendrobatidae; genus Dendrobates; species Dendrobates tinctorius. The sequence continues at coordinate 23,280,037 of NW_027361784.1, forward strand.
GGGAATCAAAAACCGCAATGCAGACGGTGCGGAATTTTCCGCGCGGATTATCTGCGGTTTTCAATCCGCAGAAAGAATTGACATGTCAATTCTTTCTGCGGATTCTCCTGCGGTTTGCCATCTCCTCCATTGAGGAGATGAAAAACCGCAGGGCAAAACCGCAGAGCAATCCGCAGGTAAAACCGCAGGTCTTTTGACCTGCGGTTTCACCTGCGGATTGTACAAAATCCGGGCGGATGAATCCGCACCTTTTCCGCAGCGTGTGCACACAGCCTCACTCTATTCTGACCCAGTCTAGTACTGACCACCAGTTTTTGTTACACTTTAGACTTCAGACTGTTCCTATGTAAATGATCTTGACCTTGCTACTTGACTATGAGTCTCCCACCTACATCATGGCCAAAAGTGTTGGCACCCTTGAAACTGTTCCAGATAATTAAGTATTTATTGCAGAAAAATATTAGTTACACATGCTTCGTTATACACACATTTATTTCCTTTGTGTGCATTGGAACAACACAAAAAAAACAGAGAAAAACATACAAATAGGACATAATTTCGCACAAAACGCAAAAAATTGAACAGACAAAATTGTTGGTATCCTCAACTTAAGATTTGGTTGCACACCCTTTGAAATACATAACTGCAATCAATCGCTTCCTATAACCATCAACAAGCTTCTTACACCTCTTAACTGGAATTTTGGACCACTCGTCTTTTGCAAACTGCTCCAGATCTCTCACATTTAAAGAGTGCAGTGATGAACCTGCAAGGTCAGCTTGGTACAGTTTTACACAGACACACCCTGTCCACATGGACCTAAGAAGGCACAGGGAGTGTTAGGATGTGCCCACGCAGTCCCTGACGTGGCACCACACTCGCTCACAACCCTGACAGGCTGACAGGCCCCTTTCACCAGTGATACAGCACCTGGTCAGCCCGATAGGACTTCCACATGTTCCTTGTTAGAGATCACCCTGGTCCGGTCCGATAATGATATTATATTGGGCCAGAAACCAGCCCTGGTAGTGTAGAAATCACAGGAATGTGGGATGTCATCACGGACAGGGGGCAGATCAAAAGTTAACAGGTTTATTAACAACAAGTAAACTCCACACAGGAAGTGGCAGGACACGGGGGTGTGTTAGGGAGAAGGGCAGAACTGGTAGTTTGGACGGGGAAGGGCAGGAACGAGCGAAAGTTTGATAGGAAGAAAAAGGCCAAAACTTATCATTCTGTAGTCTTCTTGATTGCAACGTCTTGGTTCTCCTACGGTGGCACCTACAACAGCTGCTCGGAGGTGTCTGTCGAGCATGGGGTTCCAATCCATGTAGCGGGTGAAGAGTCTTTGAAGGGTGCGGGGAGTTCCCGCACTCACAAACGCCAAACACTGTGCTCAGTGCAGTACAAGGGACCGCCGGAACAAGGCTTCGCTCCGCGGTGCATAGAGGTACCTGGCCAAGGGGCTCTGGCCTATTCGCTTGCTTCTCACTGTGACGAGCGCGCACGTTACAGTAGTAATAATAATAATAATAATCTTTATATAGCACCAACATATTCCGCAGCGCTTTACAGTTTGACAGTTTCAAAACACAAGTCATAAGTAACAACATTAACAATAGAATAATTAAAGCAAAATAAGACGTCCCTGCTCGTGAGAGCTTACAATCTACAATGAGGTGGGGGAGATACAAAGTACAGGTGTGTATTTACAAAGGTGTATTTATAATGATGGTGCAGCCATCTTGAGGGATTGAGGGATGGAAGGAGATAGTGAATGGGCTACACACGCACACATAGAATGCCTTTGATTAGTGAACGTGATAGGCCTCTTTGAACAAATGTGTTTTGAGGGAGCACCTGAAACTATGAAAATTGTGGATAGTCCTAATTTCTTGGGGTAGAGCATTCCAGAGGATTGGCCCAGCGTGGGAGAAGTCTTGGAGTCGGGAGTGGGAGGTACGGATTAGTGCAGAGGTTAGTCGAAAGTAATTTGCAGAGCGCAGCGGTCGGTTAGGCCGATAGACAGAAATGAGGGAGGAGATGTAGGGGAATGCTGCACTGTGGAGAGCTTTGTGGGTGAGAGCAAGTACTTTGAATTGGATCCTATAATGAATGGGCAGCCAATGTAAAGACTGGCAAAGAGCGGACGTGTCCGATTACCGATTAGCCAGATGGATGACCCTGGCAGCTGCATTACGTATGGACTGGAGAGGGGATAGACGGATAGACTAGTAACGGGGAGGCCAATTAATAGAGCGTTGCAGTAGTCCTGGCGGGAGTGTATCAATGCGACAGTGATGGGTTTTGTTGTTTCCATGGTGAGAAATGGGCAGATTCTAGAGATTTTTTTAGGTGTAAGCGGCAAGAGTGGGCAAGAGATTGTATATGGGTTGTGAAGGAGAGATTGGTGTCAAACATAACACCTAGACAGTGCGCCTGCTGCTGGGGTGTTATTATGGTGCCACCCACGGGGAGGGAAATGTCAGATTTAGGGAGGTTAGTAGACGGCGGGAGCAGAAGAAGTTCAGTTTGGAGAGGTTGAGTTTCAGATAGAGAGCGGACATGATGTTGGAGACTGCGGACAGACAGTCACTGGCATTCTGTAGTACAGCGGGGGTAAGGTCGGGGGATGACGTATATAGTTGTGTGTCATCAGCATAAAGATGGTACTGAAAGCCAAATTTGCTGATGGTTTGTCCAATTGGGGCCGTGTAGAGAGAGAAGAGAAGGGGGCCAAGGACTGAGCCCTGAGGTACCCCGACAGCGAGAGGAAGAGAAAGTGACGTGGAGCCAGAGAACATAACACTGAAGGAGTGGTCAGAAAGATAGGAAGAAAACCAGGAGAGAGCAGTGTCTTTAATGCCTAGTGACTGGAGTCTAGAGAGTAGGAGATGGTGGTCAACAGTGACGAAAGCTGCAGATAGGTCGAGATGAATGAGCAGAGAGTGGTCATCTTTACATTTTGCTGTCAGAAGATCAGTGGTCACTTAGCTGAGTGCATTTTCAGTCGAATGTAGGGGGCGGAAGCCGGACTGTGAAGGGTCTAGAAGGGAGTGAGTGGAGACGTAACGGGTAAGGCGGGAGTAAACTAGGCGCTCAAAAAGTTTAGAGATGAAGGGGAGATTGGAGACTGGTCTGTAGTTGTTTGCACAGGATGGGTCGAGAGCGGATTTCTTTAGTAATGGAGTAACAATGGCATTTTTGAAGGAGGATGGGAAAATGCCCGAGGAGAGGGAGAGACTAAAGATTGCACTTAGGTGAGTTGTGACAACTGGAGAGAGGGACTTGAGGAGATATGAGGGAAAGGGGTTGGTAGTGCATGTAGTCGGACGAGAGGAAAAGAGGAGTCTGGAGACTTCTTCTTCTTTGATGGGATCAAATGTGGAAAGTGAGCCAGGGGAGATGCAGGAAAGGATGAGAGTCACAGCACTGGGTGGTTGGGAGCAGATTTCCTGATGGATATGGGTCGCCCCGTCCCAGGGCTGTGGGGTACTCGGTACCGGGCCGGTGTCAGGGGAATGTGTCACAGCAGCGGTGACCCGGTCCGTGGCCCTGGGCGCCCAAATCAATGGTGGTTTATGAGGTAGTTTATATGGATAGCTCGTGACGCCACCTGTGGTGTTCGGCAAATATGATGTTAGGCCGACGCTGCATGCAGATCCTCTGGGACTGATGGTGTGTGCAGCAGAGATGGTAAAGCTCCCCACAGGTGGAGCTGTAGTCCCAGGGCAGTGTAGACGCTGGTACACAGATGTAGCAGAGCTCAAAATGTCGGCGCAGAATAAATGGAGGACACCTGCGGTTGTAGTTCCAAGGCTTTACTCTCAGTTCATAGTGCATACCGGTGCCCGCTTCAGTACCATGTCCTCCGGGGCAGAGACTCAGCCAACCTCCAGGCCAGATAGGGCTCTCCCTGCCAATACTCCGCCAATGTGTGCCTTCCTGAACGACTCCGCCAATGCACCTTAAGGATGAAGCACTCCAGTACTTAGTTACCCTGGAATACCTCCGTCTAGATGTTCCTAGAGCTCTTACTTGTATGACAGACAGCTGTAGCCTGCTCGGGGACCTCCTGGATCCTGGCTCTCTATCAGTGTGCTGTTGTGTCCCAAGTCTTGGATGGGAGTAGTGTATTTACAGCCAACTACTCCACCGGTGTCTGCTGCAGAACCATAAGTGTCGGTACAACCTCGGGGACCGGGCCCCAGCCTTGCGCTGAGAACCTATAGGCAGGGTACTCTCTCAACCCACTCCTCCTCTCTATTCTCTTCTCCTTCGTTCCGCACTTGTCCTTCTCTTTCTATGGAAACTTAGGTTACAGTTCTACGTCTTTCTCCTTCTCTTCCCTTTCCCGGGCCAGCTGGCTCAGGTCACTGAGGCAGCTGCAGCACTCCTTCCTCCATCCCTTCTTCCAGGGATCCTCACTCCTGTCTGAGTGACTTCCTTCCCGACTGACCTCCTGTCAGACTGACTTCAGACTGCTCTGTAAATCCTATCTTCCCCTCTCTTTTATACTAACTCCACCCACCTCCCAGTACATCTCGTGTTACGAAGCAGGGTTCCGCGAAAGGTGCTCTGCTACACCTTGAGCCTGAAGGTGCAATGTGGCCCTACTGAACTATCCTGTGTGTGGGATGCAGGTGTTGGAGCGTGGCAAGGAGTTCCCACCTTACCTGGATGGTGGGGCACTACACCTTAGGAGAAGGTGCAGTACCTCTGTCGCGACTGAGCCTCAGAGGCGCCACAGATATTATCTATTTCTTTCTATAAAGTGGGAGGCCCGGTCATCAGCACAAATGCCTGTGATAGGGGCTTGTGCTTTTGGCCTGAGGAGGGAGTAAAAAGTGTCAAAAAGTTTCTTGGGGTTGTTGGCTAGTGAGGAGATCAGGGTGGTGAAGAAGGTCTGTTTGGCGAGGTGAAGGGCAGCGTTATAGGTTCTTAACATAAATTTGAATTGGATGAAGTCTTCTGGTGTGCTGGTTTTCCTCCATAAGCATTCAGCGCTCCTAGAGCATCGCTGAAGAAGTTGAGTTTGCGATGTGAGCCAGGGCTGTTTTATTCTGTGCTTGGAGGTTCTGAGGGTGAGGGGAGCTACTTGGTAAAGGATGCTTCTAAGAGTGTCGTTGTAGTGATTAACAGCCAGATCAGGACAGGAAAAAGAGGAGATTGGGGACAGTGATGAGTGTAGGGAGTCTGAAAGTGTCTGAGGGTTAATGGCTTGTAGATTTCTGAATGTGTGGTAGGTAGGAGTGAGCTGGGGTGGGCGAGAATTTGTGAGCGTGAAAGAGAGAATGTTACAGTCTCTGGTTTCAACTGTGAGTCACCTCCCGACATGGAGGATAGCGGGGAACTGGCAGTCTATCGTCCACCTACAGTGGACCTGTACACAGGGGAACTGTCAAGTCGGCCTGCGCTCAAGGGATGCTCTGCTTTCACAGCCGACACTGCACCCGACAGCTCGCTTAGCTTTCCTGCCTGGACTCTGACCCTTTCCCGTGCACAGCGCTTTTCAACACGGACCCACTTACCACAGTCACATGCAAGGGTCGGTCCTTGTCTGAAAATTTTCCCCCCTGCCACATTAGTGACAGTCTCAGTTGTTCCGTAACCGGTGCGAGAAAGGTATACCGGATCTTGTTCTTCCTTTTACAGTAACATGGAAAGTTAAAAAGAGAATATGGACGTGTGGATTCGTGGATTGAGATAAAAGAACAGCCCAAAGTTAAATTATATATTTAATCACCTTAAGGGCACACTAGACAATACACTATATGCACGATGGTTATACATATACAATGGTCAGATATGCAAATACAGGTGAAGTACAAAAGATATGAGCAGATGGATCATGTCAATTATCGGTTTGATGTTCGACCATATGTATGATGGGCAACAGGGGTCATGGGCTGTCAGCTGGTTCCTAGTTCCTTCACAGCACATTACTTGACGTGGCCCCCATTTTCCAAGTGAACAGCAAACATAACAGAGTGCGACCACATGGCCTTACAGAAGCCTTTATTGCCTTGGTTGGTCACACCCCTTTCTGCTCCTGGGAGGCTCCTTTTCCTCCTCCCCTGGAGGTTTGTAGCTTCATTTCCCAAAACCTATGAAAGATCTTAACTTTCCAATGGAAGGTCATAAGACAGTGGTTCTGGCACCATCGGGTCCGGCCAGTCACCTTTTACACTTGGAGACCAAAGACGGCGTTGCTATCTGGCTTCTACTACCCATTCTATATACTTCCCACCCTGGGGTGCGAGAATGGATCGAGCCCTTGAAGTTGTTTGATCCGTTCCAGAGATTACAAAAATGTAACTGGTGTGTGGCTATCATGTACAGTAAGTCCATATTCTTCTTATGAAATCATAGCTGACTCAACAAAGCAATTAGACCACATGGTATCCACAGGGGGTCTTCCTGTAGGAGTTTGATACTAGCTAGCTGGTGGGGGTGTGAATTTCTTCTCTGAAGCTGAGAAGGCTGCCCCCCTGTTTAGCCAGGTGTCCTGTTACGGCTACACATATTTCACAAGGACAGTGCCTTCACCCAAGAGCAACTTTAAGATCTCTCCACAGGTGTTCAATTGGATTTAGATCTGGACTCATTGCTAGCCACTTTAGAACTCTCCAGCTCTTTGTTTTCATCCATTTCTGGGTGCTTCTTGAAGTACATTTGGGGTCATTGCCCTGCCGGAAGACCCATGACATCGAATGCAAACTCAGCTTTCTGACACTGGGCAAATCCTTTGTTAATCTTCAGATTTCATGATGCATTGCACACAGTCAAGGCAGCCAATTCCAGAGGTAGCAAAACAAACCCAAAATAATTTTGAACCACCACCATATTTGACTATAGTTGCTATGTTCTTTTCTTTGAAGGCCTCATTCTGATTTTGGTAAACAGTATAATGATATGCTTTATCAAAAAGCTCTACCTTTGTCTCATTTGTACCGGAAGGATTTTGGCAGACTTGCATAAATTTTGGCAAACTATAGTCTAGCTTTTTTATGCCTTTGTGTCAGCAGTGGGGTCCTCCTGGGTCTCCTGCCATAGAGTTTCATTTAATTCAAATGTCGACAAATAGTTCATGCTGACACTGTTGCACGCTGAGTCTGCAGGACAGCTTGAATTTCTTTTGAATTTGACTGGAGCTGCTTATCCACCATCCAGACTATCCTGCTTTGCAACTTCTTGATTATGTTGCGCACCGTCGACAAAAGAACATGAAAATCTCTGGAGATGGACTTGTCACCTTGAGATTGTTGATATTTTCATCAATTTTGGTTCTCAAGTCCTCACACAGTTCACTTCTCTTTCTGTTCTCCATGCTTAGTGTGGCACACACAGACTCGCAATCCAAATTTTGAGCGAACGTCTCCCCTTTTCATTTGGTCTCAGGTGTGATTTTCATATTGCCCACGCCTGTTACATGCCACAGGTGAGTGTGAACAAGCATAACATGCTTGAAACAAAGTTGTTTACCCCAATTTTGGAAAGGTGGCAACAATTTTGTCCGACCCATCTTTGCCTGAAATTATGTCCGTTTTGCCTTTTTTTTGTCTGTATTTTTGTGTTGTTCCAATACGCACAAAGGAAATAACCATCTGCTTAACTAAACATGAGTAAGGTCAATAATTCTCTGAGATAAATTCTTCATTTTCTGAAACAATTTCAAGGCTACCAACATTTTCTGCCGTAACTGTAGGTTTTTCTCGTTATGGCAACAATTCTTTTCACATACCAAGATAGGGAAATTTTCATATGAGGACCTTCATCTATTAACCAGTGCAGAGAACTGCTACAAAGAATGTTTCTCTCTCTGGAGGACCTAACATGCAGACGTATTACAGCTCATTGATTTAATTGAAAGCTGTATAATTCTTCATTTGCCCCTGAGGTGGTGTTCTTAAAAAAATTGAGCACTTGTGACCCGGTTACCACACTGATCAAAAATGATCACAGAAACTGGACATCATGTGAGCAACTGATCATCATGGTACTGTAAAGCTGAGCAGGTCTTTAGATAACAAATGAGCAGTCGATTTTTATTGTTTTTGGAGAGCGCCAGTTTTGATGCAACATTAACACTCAATCCAAGATTTTTTTTTTTAAAGAACACCCCCAAATCATATTTTTCTTTGAACGTCCACACTGAGGGATATCTTCCAAAACATCAATAACTTTGTTTTGATTGTTCATCGACAGAAGGCAAAACCAACACTGTCCAGACAGACGGCTCCCACTGGGGAACATTGTTGATGATTTTACTCTTCTGAAGTCAGTGGGGAGTTTCATTAAGAGCCATTATGACTTAACACAAATGTTGTAGCCATAACTCCCATTGACATGAAAGGGAAAGTACTCTAAAAAGTCACATGAAGGCAGTTCGTAATAGATCATTCACTATATACCCCGGGGCTCTGCTCTCTTCTCACTCTTTATTGACCAATTTGGTTTCTCTATTAAAGCAATGACCTTTCTTTTTCCAATACTTTATTACTTTATTGTCTTATACTGATGGATTTGTCCATAAAAACTCATCACTACTTTGCAAAATGACTTTCCTATTAAGGGCCAATAAAATTCATTTTTTTAAATGAAGGGTCACTCTATAAATCAAAGGATTACACGATAATCTATTTTGCAACACATCTAAATATTTATATACTAGCTATGAACCTGTTCTATGCCCGGGTGGCTAGCATTTTTATTGGTATATGGTCTCCCATCCTGGTATGTGCTGCCCTCATCCCTATCCTGGTATGCATGGTACCCTCACCCCCCCAATCCTGGTAAGCATGGCACCCTATTCCTTATCCTGGTATGCATGGTCCCCTCACCCCCCTATCCTGGTATGCATGGCCCCCCTCACCCCCCAATCCTGGTATGCATGGACCTCTCACCCCCCAAATCTGGTATGCATGGTCCCCTCACCCCCCTATCCTGGTATGCATGGTCCTCTCACCCCCCTATCCAGGTATGCATGCTACCCCTCACCCCCCAATCCTGGTATGCATGGTCCTCTCACCCCCTCCAATCCTGGTATGCATCGTCCCCTCACCCCGCAATCCTGGTATACATGGTTCCCTCACCCCCCTTTTCGTGGTATGCATGGTCCCCTCACCCCCCTTTCGTGGTATGCATGGTCCCCTCACCCCCCTTTCATGGTATGCATGGTCCCCTCATCCCCCTTTCGTGGTATGCATGGTCCCCTCACTCCCCTTTCGTGGTATGCATGGTCCCCTCACTCCCCTTTCGTGGTATGCATGGTCCCCTCACTCCCCTTTCGTGGTACGCATGGACCCCTCACCCCCCTTTCATGGTATGCATGGTCCCCTCACCCCCCTTTCGTGGTATGCATGGTCCCCTCATTCCCCTTTCGTGGTATGCATGGTCCCCTCACTCCCCTTTCGTGGTATGCATGGTCCCCTCGCTCCCCTTTCGTGGTATGCATGTTCCCTCACCCTCCTTTCGTGGTATATGATAGGAACTGAAGGAGTTAAACTGAGTTCTGTCTATGTTGTATTTTCTTGTTTAGACTCATCTTACCTGTTCCCTTGAGAACTAAAACCAGATAACAGATGAATTCCTGTTTTTCAGCCTACGTGGCTTCCTCTGTCTTGTTGAAACCAGTTGTGAAATTGTTTTATACTACGCATGTCTGTAAATGTTTAACTTCTTTGCTATAAAGAATGGAAACCTAACTGATAAGCCAGAGGCGTCTCAGCAGGCTTCCCGAGTTGTACAATACAGCGTAAGTCTGTGTTATTCTTCTCAACGGAGCAATCAATTAGAGACATATGGTGTCTCACACCCAAGAACATCGGTCCTTCAGGTGAAAGAGGTACTCTGAGGGATCCCGACAGTTTCCTGGCGCCCGAACAGGGACCTGATATAGGCACCTCTCCAAGACTACCCGATCTACAGACCATTCCAGTTACTGATGAAATTGTGAACAGCTGACCTAAACACCTGGCCAGGTAAGAGATCAATTCTTCTCTTCTCTGCTCTTCATAATCTATCATTGTAACTAAGGTCCGTATAAAGGGGAATCTAGTAGAGGAGGGGGCCGTAGGATCAGGTCTATATAAGAACTCTGAGGAAATCGGGTGTGATACGCATATGTAATTTTTGCTCGAATGAGAGGTCATTGCAGATTCTGTCTGTGTACTGCTATCTTCAGGAGAAGAACTGATGCAAATCATAACGGGTATGGTGATTGGACATTTGCAGGAACAACCCCAGACACCAATATAAGAAAGTTTCATTATGCCAAAAAGGGAGATCAGTGGTGGATACTGTTAGCATTGAATACACATATCCCATTGAGTAATACGTTGAGAAGTCAGACATTACGGAATATAAGGCTAGGTGAACAGTTCATATTACAAAGCCCAGACGGACAAGTTTTCCACAATAGAAGATTCCGTGTTAGGAATCAGGGAGGTTGTTGAGTGGCTGCTCTGAGTTGAAGGATTGTGGAAAGTAGAAAATAAGCTGCACAGCAGGTATTCGTTCAAAGAGTGGTGATATTGCCTAACTGGGTCATGTGACAGCGTCCTTTCGGGGAGGTCACCGCCTAAGCTTAAATCAACACCCTTTACGAATAAACCTTGTGACAGATAAGAGTGTGATTGAATGAGCACAGGATAACAATATAAGCCTGTGACAAGATATGACTGAAGAAACCCAGTGAATGGATGTCCTGTTCACATCCCTGTGTATCGTGGGAGTGCTTCTGTTTGCAGTGTATATAGCGTATAAGTATACGAAACATATAATACAAAGAGGAACAGAAACTCCATTCAGTCTGTTAGCACCTTAGGAAGAAGGTAACGAGGTATAGTAGAGCTGAGTCTTGAGCTTACCCAATACACCACCTAAGGCAGGGGACTAACAGAAGGGATAAGTGATACGGGACAAGAAAATGGGAAACAGTCAGGGGAAAACAGTGGTAGAAGGAAAATTGTTAAGTGAGATAATAAAGGACAGATGTGGAAGTAGTGCAGCAAAGTACCTAAAAGCAGTATTAAGAGAGTTTAAGTTAAAAGGTAAAGAAGCTCTAGATGAAGAAAAGTGGAAGGAGATAAAAGACATAAAATCAGGAAGAATTGCAGACAATGAGTGGGGGGAACAAGTGGAGGCATGCATTAAAGTATCACAGGTTGCTAAGCGAGAGAGCTGGGCATATAATGAGAAAACAAAACGATGGATTCGTCCCAAAGAATTTAGCCCTGTGTCAGAGAAGCAGGAACCACCACCATATCCTGCCCCAGCCCATATAACAACCCCACCTGCAGCACCGGTTATATCACTGCCCACCGGACTGTGCCCTGATGTACAATCACCATTACCTAGCAATGGCAATCTAGGATGGACTTGTAATAATTGTGGTCAACAAAATCCAGACTGGAGAGAGACGTGTCTAGCCTGTGGAGCACCCCGTTACCATCACCCTAGCAGATTAGCCCCCGTTAGGACCCAAACACGCCCTTTCAGGGAAACAGATGAACAGGGTGTTACCCGCACCAGACAGATTCAGACTACCCATTATACTCCATGGTCCGCTCCAGAATGTATGGCATTATTGTCTAATGCTCCAGATCCCACTACCTTTCCTATGGGGTTTGCCCGGTACATAAGACAAGTACTGACTGTACACAGAGGGACCTGGTTGGATGGGGAAGACTTATGCAGATTAAAACTACCAATAACTACCCAAGGGGAGTTTTCACAGATTGTTGGACCAAATAGACCCGCTGATAATGATCAAGAAGGTAATCCTCAAACTCAGGCTTCGAGAGAGCCCTTTTTAACTGCCCTTGACAATTTTATGCAGACGAAGCAGAGACAGAGAGGTAACATGACAGCCATACCGCAGAAACCGGGACAGTCAGTGACCGATTTCTTTCGGATATTGGAAACGGCGTTCCAAGATGAGGGTCTTGATACAAATAATGAGGGGGTATCACGACTATTGGCAAAAGCCTTTATGGAAGGGTTGCTCAAAGAAATACGAGATCCCCTGAAAATAAGCACCCCTGATTGGAGATCAGTACCTGATGTCCATGGATTAAGACAAAAAGCTATGGGCATTGAATTAGATTTGCAGGAAAGGAAGAATGCACCACCGGCCAAAACAAGAGTAGCGGTGACCCAATTTGACAACCAAGGACATCCAATCAATGAGGTTAGGAGGAGAACTTTTACATGTCATTACTATAAAAAGCCAGGTCATTTCCAGAGAGATTGCCGTAAACGAAAAGCGGATAGAGAATCTCAGCCTAGGAGGGAGGAACCTACTAACTGACTAGGTGCAGTTAGAATGCAACTTGATTCTAGGGAACCAGTAGCTAAAATCAAAGTAAATGGAAAAAAGGTACCCTTTCTAGTAGATACCGGAGCAACCTCTTCAGTGGTTAATGACAAAGTAATAACTCCAGATCTCCTTTCAGAAAACTCGACCTTTGTTTCAGGATTTAGTGGACAATCTAGCTTAATCCCTTTTAGCAAACCTCTGCCAGTTAAAGTAGGACCTAAAATGTTTCTGAATAAATTTTTGTTTGTCAAAAAAGCACCAATTTGCCTATTGGGAGTAGATGTACTAAAGAAACTGCAGGCAGACATCAAATTTACTGAAGATGGTACAGTACACCTTACCATTCCAGATGAGGATGAGGATGCTCTTGAGGCTTGCATGATAATTCAAGCTCTCAAGTCACAAAATCATGATGACACCACATCACAACCATGGGACTCAGCCCTAGACAAATTACCTGATACCTTATGGGCAAAAGGGAATGCGGATATTGGCTTACTTCCCATATCCCCAGTTGTGGTGGAGGTGCCCGCAGACACAAGGTTGCCACAGCTGCGGCAGTACCCTATCAGTGCCCAACAAGAGGCTGCTATTGAGGCACAAGTCACTGATCTTGTAAACAATGGAGCATTGGTGTCAATTAAATCACAAGCTAATACGCCATTGTTTCCTGTCAAAAAGAAAGGAGGACCAGGTGATGCCCCGAAATATCGCATGGTACATGATCTGAGAGAGATAAATAAGGTCCTTGTTCCTTTGACACCAGTAGTACCTAACCCACACACGCTATTGGCAAAAATCCCTAGTCAATCGAAATGTTTTTCAGTGATTGATTTGTCGAACGCATTTTTCTCAGTTCCCCTCCACAAAAGCTGTTGGCATCTGTTCGCTTTTACATTTAAGGGCAAACAATATGCCTGGACCAGACTACCGCAGGGCATGCAGCATTCACCCACACTGTACACGCAGGCATTGCAATCTGTGTTGGCCGGCTGGCCACACCCACCTGATGTTGTGCTCTTACAATATGTGGATGACCTGTTGCTTTGTGCACCTGATGAGGCTAACTGTAGAATCCATACACTTTCACTACTGATGTTTTTATCAGACAATGGATGTAAGGTCAACAGAGAAAAGTTACAGTTTTGCCAACCAAAAGTCATATTCTTAGGACATTGTCTATCACACGGTACCCGACACTTAACCAATGACAGAATCACAATTGTACAACAAATGAAGGAACCGACAACCCATAAGCAGTTGAGAGCATTTTTGGGTTTAGTTTCGTCTTGCCGCCAATGGGTCATACATGCTAGTGAACACATGCAGCCACTGTATGATTGCATCAACACAATACCTTTCCAACTGACTGACATTGCACGAGACTCATTCCAGTATCTGAAGAAGGCCATAGTGTCAGCCCCAGCATTAGGTATACCTAACTATGATATACCCTTTCAACTGATGGCCGCTGAAATTAGAGGGCATGCTACTGGCATTTTGACACAGAAACATGACAAAAAGAATAGACCCCTTGCATACTATTCTGCCAAACTAGACTCTGTAGCACAGGGAACACCATCCTGTGTTAGAGCAGTCTCTGCAATCGCATTGCTACTTGACAAAGTTTCTGATATTGTACTGGATAACCCACTGTCTGTACCACACATGATATATACGGTATCCTGAATCAGGTTTCTGCTAAACATATTTCTATGGCAAGACAACTCAGATTGCAATGTGCCTTGCTTATGCCTCCTAATGTTACGTTTACTAAAACTCAGAATCTGAATCTGGCTACATTGTTGCCAATTGCAGATTCTGAAGGGGGGGATATAGATGAGAACACATTATCGCTTTCTTTTGAGCCCCCACACGGGGTTGAACATGATTGCATAGAACTGATGCAGCAAGAAGTTGTTGGCTTGCCCAATGTCACTGACACACCATTGTCAAATCCAGACTTTATATTTTTTGTGGATGGCAGCAGATATGCCGATGAAAGTGGAAAATTCCACACAGGATATGCGGTAGTGTCACCACATGAGACTATTGTAGCAAAGGCACTTCCACCCCACATGTCCGCACAAGAGGCTGAGCTGACAGCTCTGAATGAGGCATTAAAACTTTCCAAAGGACAAACAGCAAATATCTACACTGACTCAAGATATACCTTTGGGATAGTACATGATTTTGGGGTTTTGTGGCGCACAAGGGGTTTCATGACAGCAGCAGGAACACCCATAAAACATGCCACACTGATCAGAGACATCCTCGAGAATGTGGCCCAGACACAGGGGGTGGCCGTTATGAGGGTGTCAGCACACACCAGAAAAGACAACATGGAAGCAAAAGGCAACGAGAAAGCAGACCAGGTGGCGAAGCATGCTGCCTTGGGGACTCCAGAAAAAGTAAACATAGTGCACAAGGATGCATCAGAATTGTTTACAGACTTACAAAGGTTCCAAGAAGACTCCGCTCAGACGGACAAGGAAACTTGGGAAAAGATGGGAGCTGAGAAGACGAACGGAATGTGGAAGAAAGATCAGAAGTACTGCTTGCCTAGGGTTTTGTACCCAAGGATGGCAGAAGCAGTTCACCTTCCAACTCACATGTCCGCCAATGGAATGACACGCCTAGTCACGAAGGTTTGGATTGCTCCTGGGTTTGGGAAGGTGGCGCAGCTACACTGTATCTCCTGTCCCATATGCCTAGCACACAATCCCGGACAGGTAGTGAAAACTCCACGGAAACACAGTCCTAGGCCGTTATATCCCTTCCAGAGACTACAGATCGACTACATTCAACTCCCCAGAAGTGGACCATATGAATATGTTCTGGTGTGTGTTGACATGTTCTCTGGATGGCCAGAGGCCTACCCGGTGAAAACGGCTACAGCTCGAGCCACTGCAAAGAAACTAGTGATGGAACTAGTACCACGATTCGGTGTTCCTGAAACAATTGAATCAGACAGTGGCACACATTTCACTGCTGAGGTAATGCAAAATGTAATGCAAATGATAGGTGTAGAACAAACATTTCATACACCCTATCACCCACAGAGTTCAGGGAAGGTAGAAAGAATGAAGATGTCAAAGGGGGGACTGATAGGAACTGAAGGAGTTAAACTGAGTTCTGTCTATGTTGTATTTTCTTGTTTAGACTCATCTTACCTGTTCCCTTGAGAACTAAAACCAGATAACAGATGAATTCCTGTTTTTCAGCCTACGTGGCTTCCTCTGTCTTGTTGAAACCAGTTGTGAAATTGTTTTATACTACGCATGTCTGTAAATGTTTAACTTCTTTGCTATAAAGAATGGAAACCTAACTGATAAGCCAGAGGCGTCTCAGCAGGCTTCCCGAGTTGTACAATACAGCGTAAGTCTGTGTTATTCTTCTCAACGGAGCAATCAATTAGAGACATATGGTGTCTCACACCCAAGAACATCGGTCCTTCAGGTGAAAGAGGTACTCTGAGGGATCCCGACATATACATGGTCCCATCACCCCCCTTTCATGGTATGCATGGTCCCCTCAGTCCCCTTTCGTGGTATACATGGTCCTCTCACCCTCCTTTCGTGGTATGCATGGTCCCCTCACTCCCCTTTTGTGGTATGCATGGTCCCCTCACCCTCCTTTCATGGTATGCATGGTCCCCTCACCCTCCTTTCGTGGTATGCATGGTCCCCTCACCCCCATTTCGTGGTATCCATGGTACCTCACCCTCCTTTTGTGGTATGCATGGTCCCCTCACCCCCATTTCGTGGTATGCATGGTCCCCTCACCCTCCTTTTGTGGTATGCATGGTCCCCTCACTCTCCTTTCGTGGTATGCATGGTCCCCTCACCCCTCAATGCTGGTATGCATGCTACCCCTACCCCGCAATCCTGGTATGCATGGTCCCCTCACCCCCCAATACTGGTATGCATGGTCCCCTCACCCCTATTAAACTACACACATAAAAAAACACATTTATACTCACCCTTCTTTCCTGTGCTCCAGTGCTGTCACCACATTCTGCTGGAGGCCGGGGGAGGAGTCTGGCGCAGGAGTACGCGCATGCCCATAGCGGTGTCCGGTGCCATATTGCTGAAGACACACTGCAAATGTGTCTTCAGTAAAATGGCGCTGGATCTCGCTATGCGCATGCACGATTCCGGCCACACTCCTGCCCGGGTCTTCGGCCGAAGAGAAGCGCCGTGACACGCTCCTTTCGGTCAGGTAAGTATGTAAGTATGGCGCCGGACATAGTGGTATGCAGTGTGTACGTGTGGCGTCCCCAGGAGTATGGCCGCCACAGTGGCTTTGCCTTCCTCCAGGGAGGGTAATGCCAGGCTTGGAAGCAGTGAAGGTTCTCTCTCGCAATTAACCTATACATGCAACACAGTTCCACTCCAGGCCAGCAGGGTGGACTCTGAACCAGAATTGAAGGGAGGAGTGCTCTCTGAGGGCCAAGGAGAAGGAGTGGTCAGTTAGAGTGAGGAGGGTGAAGTGTGCAGACATGAGGAGGAAGCGCGGAGATCGAGCGGAGAGGAAAGGCTCATCTCCAGTGAGAGCGCATGAACTGGAGCCTGGTCTCCACGGTTGTATGGATACTAATGGTCCTGCAACAGACTCCAGAGGAGTAGGGGGCTGTAAATGCCCTACCCCCATCTAAGACTCGGAGGCACAGCAGCACGGAGTGAGCCAAGAGAGGAATAGCGGCTACAGCTGTCTGCCATACGAGGAGTGCTAGTAGAAGAGAATTAGGGGGAACTTCAGTGTAACTCAGTACTAGGAGTACTTCACTCAAATAGGCGCTAAGAAGGAGACTGCACAGCCCATCTGCGGAGAGAGAATCCCTGAGCTGCTTC
Source organism: Dendrobates tinctorius (assembly GCF_039654945.1). Lineage (NCBI taxonomy): Eukaryota > Metazoa > Chordata > Amphibia > Anura > Dendrobatidae > Dendrobates > Dendrobates tinctorius. The sequence continues at coordinate 23,297,212 of NW_027361784.1, forward strand.
CAGGCTAGCCTGCTCCGGTACCATCTGTAATCAGGACCCTGAACTGCATTTATCAAATAAAGGTACAGAAATTGCATCCTGCTGTGTCTTTGTCTACTTCCTACCCTTCCGGCACTGCTACATCCCCGTGCCGACCACATCTACACTGCCCTGGGACTACAGCTCCACCTGTGAGGAGCTTTTACATATTTGCTGCACCATACCATCAGTCCCAGTGGATCTGCATGCAGCGTCGGCTTAACATCTCACTTGCCGAACACCACAGGTGGCGTCACAAACTATTCCATTAACCACATTCCACCATTCAATCTCCCCTAATACTTGGGCGCCCAGAGCCACGGACCGGGTCACTGCTGCTGTGACACATCCCGCTGACACCGGCCCAGTACCGAGTACCCCACAGCCCTGGGAGGGTGACCCAACTTGGCGTCACGAACAGGATTACGGAGCCCGGTACCCCCCCAGGTGCTGTGTGCCATAGACTGTGTTTGTGCAAAAGACTGTGTTGGCGCCAATTGCTGCCATTGCCGCACTGCTTGGCGCGTGCTGGAACCAAAAGAGGCGGGCCCTTGTGGGGGGAGCCTGCCGCAGACCGCGAAGAAGTGAAGTGTCGCGCGGGAAGAGAGGACAGCGTGTGAGAAGTGGGAGGAGCTGAGGCCTACAGCCCAGAGCATCGGGCCTGCGAAGCGGCCACCGATAAGCTCACTCAACCCCCGGCCCTGGCTAACGTTAACTAGGGGTGGAAGGGAATGTCTGTGCCATGCAGCAATGCAGCGGCGGACGCCTCCGCCAACCCCTCAGCGCCGCAAGGAGTAGTGCCCGCCGCAGCGGTCCCCATATTGCCGCTGTCTATGCCCTACCTTCCGCAGTACTCGGGTGAGTCACATACCCTGAGTGAATTTAAAGAGAGACTGTGCAGTTTGTTTAAAGTATACCCACTGTCTGAAAGCCAGAAAGTGAACATCCTTATTGGACAGCTAACGGGTGCAGCACAGAGAGAGGTGAAAGCCTGGCAGGACACTGACAAAGAGACTGTTAAAAATATTCTAGCCAAGCTGAGAAGCAGTTTTTGACACCCGCAATGCAGCTGAAATCAAGATGCGATTCTTTGGATGTAAGCAGAGAACACAGGACATAATAAGGGACTATGCTCTTAACCTGCAGGAGGCGCTGCGAGCAGGTAAGCAAGTTGATCCTGACAGTGTGAAGGAGGAAGATAAGCTGTTAAAGGAGCAGTTCATTGAAGGACTCCTATCCAGTACCCACAGAGGACAGTTGCACATCATAACCCTGCAAAACCCTGATCTGGACTTTGCTGATTTTAAGGACAGGGCTATTCGAGTCCTGCAGGAATCAACTGACAGCCGTCCAGCGCCCCCTAGGCGCCCAGCGATCACCTACCATCAGGAAGCAACATCTTTTCCTTCCATCCCTGTGGAGGCTGATGCACAGACTCTGGATAAAGATCCAACTGAGGAGCTGCATCTTCAGGTCCAGGAGTTGACCAGGGGTATGGCTGCACTTACTAAAACCGTGCAGTCCCTGCAGGTGTCCTCCAAAGAGAAGATCCAGCTTGCTTCCAGTCCAGAGAATGTCCCGTGGCTCCGGAAGAGGAGGACCTCGCCACTCCGAGGAAGGAACAGCGACCGCTATGACCAGGATGGACGTCCCATCTGTCGTCGCTGCTACAAGGCAGGTCATCTTGCAAGATTTTGTTCTTTAAACGAGCAACCCCTGGGACAGAGGGCCAACCCCCAGGAGTAGGACCACAAGGCCCAAGGAAATGGCGAGCCAAGTATGTTGGAGGGAGACCGGTCCTTCCTGTGGTGATTGACGGCATCCCCATGAACGCTTTGCTGGACACTGGCTCCCAGGTGACCACTATGCCCTATATCCTCTACAAGCGGTATTCGGCTGACTCTGAACTCACCCGTGGCCCAACTGATGAACTAACAGTAGTTGCCAGTAATGGTCAGTCTTTACCACAAGTGGGATGTAAAGAAATTACTGTTAAAGTGGGGAGGGTGGAGTTGAAATCTCAAGGTCTGATAGTTGTGGATATTGATCGACGAGAATGTAATCCCATGATGACTCTTGGTACAAATGTAATTGAAAATTGTCTTTCCGAGGTTATTGTCTTGTTGCAACAGGTGGATGAGACTGCTGGTTCCAGTGAACAACGAGTCCTGCAGAAGGAGATCAAGGCCCTGATGCAAAGACCACAGGTAGAACTCTCTGGCGGGGAAATTGGAAGTGTCAGAGTGAGTGATGCTTTCCCCTTTGCAATACCCCCCAGATGTGAAATGTTGATTTGGTGTCGGGCAGCCATAGGCCTCAGAGGGAAGGATTACCCGGCATTGGTATAACCAGTATATTCTGATAGCAGGTCCACTGTCATGACAGCCATAGGGGTGGTTGATGTACGTAAAAGGAGAGTACCTGTACGCCTTTTGAATTGTGGGGAGGAGGAGGCCACAATACCTCGGTACGCCACAGTTGCTAAGCTGCTCACTGTTAATAACAACTCTTTGCAGGCAGAAGAGCCCTTGGTCTCATCCGATCAGGTGGAGGACAATGGCTCTGTGAAGCAGATGGAGGAGTGGTGCCAGCAACTGCAGGTGGGGACTGACTCTACACCTTCAATCCAGAAAAATGGGGTTTACAGAGTGACACAAGAATATGAGTGGGTATTCAGCAAACACCCACTAGATTTTGGGCAAGCAAAAGGGGTTCATCATCATATCCCCACTGGAAATCATCTACCCATTAAAAAAAGGTACCGGCCTATACCCCCAACACAATACCAATGTGCCAAAGGTATGTTGAAAGAGATGAAGGAAGCAGGGGTTATCAGAGACAGTTGTAGCCACTGGGCAGCTCCAATAGTTTTTGTAAAGAAAAAGGATGATACCATGAGAATGTGTGTTGATTACAGGAAAATTAACAGCATTACACATAAAGATGCCTACCCATTACCCAGAATTGAAGAGTCATTAGCTGCACTTAAAACTGCTAACTACTTTTCCACATTGGATCTCACTAGTGGGTATTGGCAGGTTCCCGTGGCAGAGGCAGACAAGGAGAAAACAGCATTTACCACCCCAATGGGTCTCTGTGAGTTCAATTATATGCCATTTGGGCTCTGCACCACCCCAGGAACATTTCAACGGCTGATGGAGTGCTGCCTGGGACACATGAACTTTGAGACAGTCCTGTTGTACCTTGATGCTGTCATTGTTTTCTCCACGACTTATGAAGACCATCTGGAGCACCTGGCTGAGGTGTTTGAAGCCTTGTCCAACTTTGGCCTGAAGGTGAAGCCTTCCAAATGCCACCTCCTGAAGCCCAAGGTACAGTACCTCGGTCATGTAGTGAGTGCAGAAAGTGTGGCACCAGATCCTGACAAAGTCACGGTCATCCGGGACTGGCCGAAGCCCAGCAACCTCCATGAAGTATGCCAATTCCTCGGGTTGTAGGCTACTACCGAAGGTTCATCAAAGGCTTCACTGAAATAGCCACTCCTATGCAAAATCTTTTGGTGGGACAGTCCAAGAAAGCCAAACAGATAAGTTCCACATTTGAATGGACTGAGGAGTTGGAGAGGTCCTTCACCAGACTAAAGATGGCTCTCACAGGAGATGAAGTTCTGGCCTACCCAGATTATGACAAACCCTTTGTGTTGTACACTGATGCCAGCAACTTGGGACTGGGAGCAGTACTGTCACAGGTACAGAATGGCAAAGAAAGAGTGATCTCCCACACCAGCAGGAAGCTTCGTCCTACTGAAAGAAACCCAGACAACTATAGTTCCTTCAAGCTGGAGTTCCTCGCCATAGTCTGGGCTGTGACTGAAAGATTCAAGCATTACCTAGCTTCAGCCAAGTTTACCATTTTCACGGACAACAACCCGTTGACTCACTTGGACACTGCAAAACTAGGCGCCCTGGAGCAGCGATGGATGGCTCGGCCGTCTAACTATGAGTTTGCCATCAAGTACCGAGCCGGGCACAAGAATACCAATGCTGATGCGCTGTCAAGAATGCCTAATCTGCCAGATGCAGGAGAAGACCCTGAGGCTCTTGAAGAAATAGAGTTACCTCCCTTCCACCGGCCACTTGCGGCCCAGCGTGCTCAAGGAGTGAGAAATAGACGGTCTGGCTTGAAAGAGGTCACCCTAAATCCATTGCCCCATCATGACTGGGCAGAAACTCAGGATAGTGACCCCGCAGTCTGCCTGGTGAAGGAGCTAATGTCACAAGCTGACTCACGCCCAGAGTCGAATGCTCCTGAAGAAACTCAGCAGTTGTGGAAGGAAAGAGGTCGGCTGTTCATTTATGAAGGAAAGCTGTGTCGGAGGAGTATCAATGCCCGCACTCATGAGTTGGTCTGGCAGGTGGTAGTCCCAAAGAGAGAGGCATCAATGGTCCTGGAAGCATACCACAATGGAGCTGGCCAATTCGGATGGAAGAAGTTGGAAGCATTGCTCCGGGAGAGGTTCTACTGGGCTGGTATGAGGAAAGCCATTGAAAGGTGGTGCCGGGAGTGTGGACAATGTAATCTGCGCAGAAAAGATCGAAACAGCCAGAGAGCTCCTCTGCAGCCAATAGTAACCAAACAGCCACTCGAGTTGGTAGCCCTAAACCATGTGAAGCTGGTCCCAAGCCGGTCGGGCTACATCTATGCTCTTACCATCGTGGACCACTACTCAGGATTCCTGGTGGTTGTGCCTGTCAAAGATCAAACAGCCAGGACAGCAGCCAGAGCCTTTCAACAGCACTTCTGTAGACCACATGGGTATCCTGAGCGAGTGCTTACAGATCAAGGTCCCGCTTTTGAGGCCGAAGTGTTCCAGGAATTCTGTAACTTGTATGGTTGCAAGAAGATCAGGACAACCCCTTATCATCCACAGACCAATGGCATGTGTGAGAAGATGAACCAGGTGGTGATTCACCTGCTAAAGACCTTGCCTTTGGAGGAGAGGAATCTGTGGCCTGAAAAGTTGCCAGATCTGGTAGACCTCTACAACCACATTCCTATGAATTCCACCAACTGTACTCCAGCCTACCTAATGAGAGCGAGGCCTGGTAAGCTGCCTATTGACTTGGATATGGGAGTCCTGACACCTGAAGTGACGTCACCAGATGCTGACTGGGACACAGAGAGGCAGCAACAGTACAGAAGAGTACAAGAATGTGTGGAAAAGAGTTTAGCCCAGGCAAGACAAAAGCAAGAAAAGCACTACAATCAGCCTGCACCTGCAGTTCCCTTGTCACCAGGAGAACAAGTCCTCAAGAGGAAAAGAAGACTGCATAAGCTGGATGATCAATGGGAAGCTGAACCCTACACCATTCTACCCTCAAACTTTGACAATTCCAAGGTGTGCCTTATTAGTAAAGATGGAGGAGAAATCTCAGCAGCAGTATCCAGGGATCATTTGAAATTATGCCCCAACCAGTTAAGAGAAAGAATGGAAGAACAAGATAACGTCCAACCTATAGAAGAAGAAAAGGTCAGCACCATACTTGGAGAATTCCCTGCAAATTGGACTAAAGTAAATGATGCAATAGTGGTGCCAGTGTTGATCTTTCCCCAGCTGGTAGCACAGGAAGAAGTGATTCAAGAAAATCCTGAAGATCAGGAAAATCAGGCAGCAGATGCCACACCAGCAGTGGAGCCAGAGAACCCTCGCCCTGCCAGTGGTGAATCTGTCATACCCATGGTGGGACTAAGAGTCAGTAGGCGAATACTACCTAGTTTAACTATACCAGTAGTTAGCACTAGACAACCAGTAAGTTCCCCAGTCACACCGGTGTTACGCAGGTTTACCCGTACTACACAAGGTATACCGCCCCTCAGATATCGTATATAGCAAAGTAAATGTAAATGTTGAAATTGTGTATATATGTAACTGTTCTCAAGTTTTGTGCCTACAGGTAATCTGTAAGAGTTTCCTTTGAAGTTTCCAGTTTTGTTTTATGGACATTTTACCACAGGACTGTATGTGGTCAAAAACTTTCTTTGTAATTAGTTCACCATTTGCCCAGGAATGGACCATGGACATTGATGCTTGGACTTGTCATCATAGGACTGTTTTTGGAGCTTTTGGTTTTTGTACATTTTCATTTTTCAAAATCTTGTAACCTTCATACTGTTTACATGTTTCTATGTTATTCATGTTTTTTTTTATCAGCCCAGGAGTGCTGACTTGCACTAGGGGGGAATGTGGTGCCCCAAGGAGTATGGCTGCCACGGTGGCTTTGCCTTCCTCCAGGGAGGGTAATGGCAGGCTTGGAAGCAGTGAAGGTTCTCTCTCGCAGTTATCCTATACATGCAACACAGTTCCACTCCAGGCCAGCAGGGGGGACTCTGAACCGGTATTGAAGGGAGGAGTGCTCTTCTGTCCCTTGTTCAAAGAGGGGTTTTCTATAAGTGTGTGAGATGCCCATCCCACCCTTGGACGTGGACCCTACTTTATTCCCTGTCGAAGCAACACAAAGGCAATGTGAAAGCACAGCCACATGGTCAGTTTACAGAATATTTTTGGTGTTGTAGAGACATCTAAGCCACATGGACCTCTCAAACTATTTTTGATTAGACAGGGTAACTAAAAAGCCAACAGGGATAGGAAGCAATGGAGGCCTACCAGTTTGTCAAGGTGGTGAAGACAAAAAGGCATAGTCCTCTTTATGTAAAACAATAAAAAAGTAATAAATTAGTTTAAAAAAGCTTTAGTCTAAACAGTTGGACGAGCCAAACATCTATGTGAATTCAGGGAAACTGTTTATTTTAATATCTGGTCAAAGTCGTCTTGGCTGATGACCAGATGGTCAACTTTTACCAATATCCTGACTGAAAAAAAACAGGCATGTTTTTGCAATTTTTCTTGTTTATGATCAAAGACATTTAATACGAGTAAAGTGTTTATTGTATTTCATTTTAGGATACATTACATAAAAAACCCGTCTTTAATGATTCCTCTGGGAAGGCATGAAGAGAAAATGAATGAACATCAGTAGCTTTCGAAGAAAACTCAATGGAACCCAGTGATTTTCAAGGAGGACTAAAAAGAAATTCTTCACCACATGGGGTAATTGCCGATTGTGTTGTATTTTTGCTTTCCTGCCGATTGATATAACAACCCAGCAATCACAAAGCAGTGTAACCTTCAGCGGGGGTCTGAACTTACTGTCTACTTTTGTTTGAGCGAAAACTACAACATAACTAAGAAGGAGGTTCATGGAGCGAACAGGATACATCGAAGGCCAGAAATAACAACTGTACTGGCGGGGACTTTCGCCACCACATGTTCAAAGTGTTTGCAAGACGGATAAAAGATCAATCAAACTTTCAATTATTCTTTGCGGTAAATCGTGCAAACTGATTTCAGTATCAGCTCATTTGTGAGCAAGACCCAAAAATGACCATTAAATATAGACCCTTGATTTGTCAATGAACCCCACTGGACAATTGGACACACTGGTCCCTACCTGGACAACTCCATTTTAGATGAAGTAGCCACTCATGTAAAATAGAAAAGATATATACTCCCCTCAAACACTGGCGACTTTTCCATGATTTCGGTGCTGGGTCTCCCAGGACTTGCATGACATTGGCTGCATGCAGGGCTCACATAGCATAACAATCAGTTGCTGCTATTTAGCTGCTGTGCTCTTACTTGTCTGATTGTTTGCAGGACTCACGTGATATAAGAATGTCATGTGAACCCTGGGAGATCCAGCACCGACAGAGCTAGATCAGTGCCAGTGTCGGTGGTAAGTCTATGGGCTTTTTATTTTACAAGGGAGACTACTACTTGTTCAGACTCATTAAGTATCATATACTGTATGTAAGGGTTCATTTCTTCATATAACTGCCACTCTACTGTGTGGGAGAGAAAGTCCATGAGAACTGGGCCCAAGCACCAATGATAAAATGTTAAAACATAATGAATACATGGATAAGCTGGTTTATCAGGACCCACTGATTATTAGTTTAGTGACTCTCCGCTCTAATTTATAGAGAGGTGGAGTAAAAGCTAACACCATGATTGAAGAAGCACTCCTCCCATCAAACTTTTTATCCTCTTAATATAGGGCAATCACCATATTATATAGCACTGTGTACTTACAATTGCTCATTTTGCCTTTCTACCCAGCAAAAATTATTCCCTTCATAAAAGGGGTTGTCCAGTCCAAATCGATAAGTCTGCAGTCACTTTGAGTGACTGCAGGCATATAAATCCCCCCAGAGAACACACTGTGTGCTGAAAGGATTCCCTGGTTTCAGACCTGGTACCGGAGGGTATGTATGAGTTATACATACTCCCAGGCAGTGGGTGCAGCCTCGCTTGCATAAACTTGTATGTAGCAAGGCAGCGCCCCGTCTAGACCGAGCACTCCACCCATCAGCCTCTGGCGGTTTTAATCACAGCAGGATCCTACCAACCCATATAATTGTAGGCTTCAGCCTAGGAGAGGATTCACATTGGGATAGGTTCCCAGAAAAGATAATCACCTTATTGCGGCTGTTGGGCACACATGAATTGGCCAATTTATGCGCTAAGTATTCTCGTTTTCTGCCATTTTTTAGAGTAGTAAAGCAATTCAAATTTCATATATTTCATGTTTTCATGCTATAGCACCACAGAGAACAACTTTGTTAGTTATATATGGAGATGACGACTGTTAGTTTGCTCATGTATACAGCTGTTTTCTGTTTGGAAGTGATGGTCAGTCTTTTTTTACTAACCCCTAGGCTTAACGCTGCAAAAAAAACCAAAAACAAAAGAAAATGTGGCAAACTATGGTTTTTCATTATACTGCTGGAAAAAAAGTGGAATAAAACAAATCAAATCAAAAACATGAATAAAAATAGTATAGCTGAAAACATCATCTTGTCTGGCAAAAAAATGCCGCCCCACAGCTCAATCAATGGAAAAATAAAAAAGTTATTTCTCTAAGAATATAGTGATGCAAAAACAATATTTTTTCAGTAAAATAGTTTTTATTTTGTAAAAGCACAAAACATAAAAAATTATAAAAATATGGTATCGCTGTAATCGCACTGACCCAAAGAATAAAGCTGCATTATCACTTTTACCACACTGTAAACGGCATAAACCCCCCCATAAAAAAACAATCTCTGAGTTGCTGTTTTTTGTTTAATCTGCCTCCCAAAAATCAAGCTAGAAGGTGATCAAAAATTGTGCTTGAAAATGGTACCAATAAAAACATCAACTTGTCCCACAGAATAAAACAAGTCTTCACATGACTTTGTGGGCAGAAATGTAGAAATTTATAGCTCTTAGAATATGGTGATGAAAAAACTTGTTTTTGTAAAAAAAATGCGTTTGTGGGTCTCAGCAGACAAACATAAAAAAATATAAATCTGGTATCGCTGTAATCACACCGACCCGAAGAATAAAGTCGTCTAATAACTTATACCACAAGAGGAGCGATTTAAAAATATATAAAACCAATTCTTCACCTGCTGTTGATTTGTTCATTCTGTCTCCCAAAGATCGCAGTATGGCTCAGCCCTCGTTTATCCTGCGCTCTGCACTGAGCACGTACATCGAGGTTTCTGTATAAATCTATGAAATAGGTGATTCAGAGGGAACCTCCGGTGGAAGATTCCCTACAATGAGGCAGATGGAGGCACTGTGGAGACCGTCTGGCCTATGATCTGACAGTGTCCCTCTCTTTAAGCATGCATAAAATTGTTGTCCACCACAGTTTTTGTGCATTTCTGAAAAGGACACCATGGAAGAGAGGCCAGATGGAGTCCAGAGTAACTCTGTTGCCTCATTAGGGAATGGATCCCTTTGGGGTTTCATCTGAATCACATTATTCAGATATTTAGATGGAAACCCCGATATAAGTGCTCTGCATAGAGCGCAGGAAAATGTGATGCAAAATGACACCAATAAAAGCTTCAACGCACCAAACAAAAAACAATTTCCACTCTGGTTTGTCATCTGTTAACAGAAATATAGGGGGCTTCCACATTACTGGTAGCACAAAAACTCTGAAATTGTGATATGGCTCCTACCAAAAGAAATCCAAATTCTGTACTTCCAAATCCAAATGACCCCCTCCTCCTGAGTCACACAGTGTGCCTAATCCACAGTTAGGGTCCACATATTTGTTATTACTGTAGCGATGAGAGCTCGCCTAATTTACAGGGGGCATGTCTCCTGAAGCATTTGGCTGAACACAATGTACAACATGCTGGGCACTACAATAGCATAAATGCATTGTCACTTAGTAACATTCATTGCTAGCAAAATCATCACTACACCAGTAGATGAATCCAGGAGGTTAATTTCCAAATTGGGGTTTCTATTTATGGAGTCGGCAAACTATTCCACGAAAATTTTTTCTCCAAGAGTCAAATAACGCTCTTTCCCTTTTGAGTTTCACTGTGTGTTTAAGGCCTGTTTCACACTTCACTTTTTTGACGTCAGTCAAAATCCGCCAATTCTTGAAAAAAACGGATCCGCCAAAAAAGGGGCATATCCGTTTTTTTCACCCATAGACTTACATTAGCGGTGGATCTTGACTGATGGTCGTGCGTCCCACCCGTTTTTTGATGGATACGTCAAAATGTTAGCGTCTCCCAGGCGGATGGGACGGACTCTGCAACGTTTTTTCCGAGCGACGGTCCGCTAATTTATATTGCGCATGTCCGGCAGATTCGCTGGAGCAGGGCTTTTAACCCCTGAGTAACGTTCCGGAACAGCCGTGCAAAGAAAAAAAAATTCTCTCTCTCGACCGCGGTTCCTTTAAATTTCCCCTCCAGCGGATCCATTACACAACACGGATCCTGTATCATCCGTTTAGCCCATGACAGAGGCGGATCCATTTTTAACCGCTCTGGCGGATTTGCCTCCCGTCAAAATAACGGAAATGTGAAACAGGCCTCACTAAACCCCCAGAGAAATTCTTCAAAAGATGTAGTTTCAAAAAAATGTGGTCACTTGTGGGGGGGTTTCCACTGTTTAGGCACATCCGGAGTTCTCAAAATGTGACATGGAATCAGCTATCGATTCCAGACATTTTTTAGTTCAAAAAGTCAAACGGTGCTCCTAGCCTTCCTAGCCCTGCCATGCGTCCAAACAGTAGCTTTCCCTCACAAATGGGGTATCAGCGTACTCAAGCAAAACTGCACAAAAAAAGTTTGGGGTCCTTTTTCTCCTGTTACTCTTGTGAAAATAAAAAAATTGGGGCTAAAAGAACATTTATTTGTGGGGAAAAAAATATGATTTTTTTATTTTCACGGCTCTATGTTATAAACTTCTAGATACATTCCTTAATGGGTCTAGTTTCCCAAATAGGGTCACGTGTTTGTTTTTTTCACTCTTTACGCACATCAGAGGTTTTCCAAACGTGACATGGCGTTCGCTCTTGATTCCAGCTATTTTTGCGTTCAAAAAGTCAAACAGTGCTCCTTCCCTTTCGAGGCCTGCTATGGGCCCCAAACAGCAGCTTTCCCCCACATATAGGGTATCGGCATACTCAGGAGAAAATGAAAAAAAACAAAAACCTTTTGTGGCCTATTTTCTCCTGTTACCTTTGTGAAAATATAAAAATTTGTGGCTAAAGTAAAATTCTTGTGAAAAAAAGGAAAATGTTCATTTTTTCCTTCCGTGTTGCATTAACTCCTGTGAAGCACCTGAAGGGTTAATAAACTTCTTGAGTGTGGTTTTGAGCACTTTGAGGAGTGCTGTTTTTACAATGGTGTGACTTTTGGGTGTTTTTTTGTCTTATAGGCCCCTCAACATCACTTTAAATGTGATGTGGTCCATAAAAAAATGGTTTTGTCAATTTTGTTGGAAAAATGAGAAATTGCTGATCAACTTTTAACCCTTATAACTTCCTGACCAACAAAAAAACCTTATATTTCAAAAATTATTCTGATGTAAAGTAGACATGTCGGAAATGTTATTTATGAACTTACTCTCTGGTGTAAGGGCATAAGAATTAAAAAATTTAAAATAGCAAAATTTTCCAAATTTTCACCAAATTTCAAAGAATTTTACAAATAAATGCAAGTCATATCAAACACATTTTACCACTATCATGAAGTACAATAAGTCACTTGAAAACAAGCTAAGACTCACTGGGATCTGTTGAAGCACTCCAGAGTTATCACCACATAAAGTGACACTGGTTAGATTTAAAAATTGAGGCTTGGTCATTAACGTACAAATTAGCCCAGTCTTTAAGGGGTTAATGGAGTGACATCCCAGAGGAACTAGGAAGAGTAAAGGGCCCGTCACACACAGCGAGATTGCTAGCGAGATCGCTGATTTTGTGAAGCCACAGCGATCTCACCAGTGATCTTGCTGTGTGTGACCGTGTGTGACGCTGATCGTGCTTGATCGTCCTGGGCCATTTTTTGATCATTGGTCTCCCGCTGGCCAGCACGCATCGCGTGTGGCAGCTGGAGACCAACGATCAGCAAGCTCCCAGCGCTGTAAGCAGATGCTGGGAGCTGGTATCTAAGGTAAATATTGGGTTACTAAGTGCGCGCCGTCACTTAGTTACCCGCTGTGTACCTTGGTTACCAGCTCCCTGCGCGAGCACACAGGTTTCTAAGGTACACAGCAGGTAACTAAGTAACGTGCTGGCTTAGTTACCCGATATTTACCTTAGATACGAGTGTCCTCGCTGGTCCTGATCGCTGGTGAGATCTGCCTGTTTGACAGCTCACCAGCGATCATGTAGTGAGGCACCAGCGATCCTGACAAGGTCATATCGTTGTTGGAATCGCTGGTGCATCGTTTAGTGTAACGGGACCCTAAAGAACAGCAATTTAGCCCCTCAAATGAGAGGATCAAGTCACCTTATATTTATCCTATTAATGGCTCATTCAAATGTTCGTTTTTTCTGTTTATGTTCTGCGTGTTTTTCATATGTGGCGCCCCTGAGGCTCAGTCGCCACAGAGGTACTGCACCATCTCCTAAGGTGTAGTGCCTCACCGCCTAGGTAAGTTGGGAACTCCTTTCCTCAATCCAACACCTGCATCCCACACACAGGATAGTTCAGCACTGATCACATTGCGGCTCATGCTTAGAAGGTAGCAGAGCACCTCTGGTGATTCCTTGCTTCGTAACACGAGATGTGCTGGGAGGTGGGTGGAGTTAGATATAAAAGAGTGGGAAGGTTTAGAATTGGAGTTCAGTTGAGTCTGGAGGTCAGCCTGAGGGGAGCTCAAGGCGGAGGAAGACAGTCAGGCAGGAGAGGCTGAGGACTGGTCTTAGTGGAACGAGCTCCTTGGAAAGGAACAGAAGGAGAAAGACGTAGAACTGCAACCTAAGCTTCCATAAGAGAGAGAGAAGGAACAGCGCGGAACGAAGGAGTAGGAGAACAGAGAGGAGTTGTGGGTTGGAAGAGGAACCCTGCCTATAGGTTCTCAGCGCAAGGCCGGGGCCCGGTCCCCGAGGTTGTATGGACACTTATGGTTCTGCAGCAGACATCGGTGGAGTAGTTGGCTGTAATGCACTACTTCCATCTAAGACTTGGGACACAACAGCAACACGGATAGAGAGCTGGGATCCAGGAGGTCCCTGATCAGGCTACAGCTGTCTGTCATACAAGTAGAGTTGTTAGAAACATCTGACAGGAGGAACTTCAGAGTAACCACGGTACTGGAGCTCTTCACACTAAAAGGCGCAATAGAGGAGTCATTCAGGAAAGGTACATGTTGGCGGAGTGTTGGGGAGGAGAAGCCTAACTTGCCCGGGAGGTTGATTGAGTCTCTGCCCCGGAGGACACGGCATGGAAGCAGGCACCAGTGGTTACCAAGAACTGTGAGTAAAGCGTTGAAACTGCAAGCCCTGGTGTCTTCCAGTCATTGTGCGCCAACACCATCAGCGCCGCTACATCGGGGTATCATCCTTTACACTACCTGCGCCTACACACTGCCCTGGGGCTACAGCTTCACCTGTGGAGAGCTATACCATCTATGCTGCAACACACCATCAGCCCCAGAGGATCTGCACGCAGCATTGGCTTAACATCTTGCTTGCCAAACACCACAGGTGGCGTCACAAACTATTCTATTTCATTAACTACAAACCACCACTGACAGTGGGCGCCCAGGGCCACGGACCGGGTCACCACTGCTGTGACACATTCCCCCTGACGCTGGCCCGGTACCGAGTACCCCACAGCCCTGGGTGTGAGGGCGACCCAATTTTGGCGTCACGAACAGGATGACGAGACCCGATGCCATCGGGTTCTGTGCGCCTGAAATTTGTGAGACTTTGAACTTTTGAAAATGTGCAGAAGACCTGATTTAATAGACTGTAAAATGGACATTAGAAATGGCCGCTGGCGCGGAGAAGAAGGGTGTGAAGAGATGGGAGGTCCTAGGAAAAGACCGCGAAGAGTATTGGGCCTTCCCTGCCTGAATTACTATGTGACAGCGACATGGCCCACCCCCCAAGGGGTTCGTATACTGGCTTGGCATGGAGGCGCTGGAAGAAGACGCCGCCCCGGAAGGAGGGGCAGAAGAAGCCAGTGGCGGGAAAGGGGCCGAGGCAGGAAGAAGAACGCCAGAATGCCATTTTGGAGAGGGAGGGAAGGAGGCCTGCGGAGCGCGGGGAAACGGATCTCCCTGGTGCCATGGCTGACGGCTCCGACCCGAACTCCGGAATGAACCGCCAGCAACTAGAAGCCGAAATTGCTGAATTGACAGCCAGTCTGCAGCTGAGGAAGGAAGCCTTAGAGAACCTTAGATGGCAGCGCGCCCCGGCGGGGCCTACACCAGCGGTACCCTCTCCATCGGTACCCGCCGCTGCCGCACCATACTGCCCCCGGCCAGCGCTGATCTACACCTCTACCCTGACCGTGCGGCTGAGTGCCGCTTGCCCGAAGAAGTCATCGGAGGACCCGGGAGTGGAAGCGGAGCTCCCGCCTGGACCTGACGCGGCTGCGCAGGTCCCTGCAGAGACCCCTGCGGACCTGGAGCCATCATCCGCTCCATCACCACCTGCACCGGAGAAGAGGCCGCACCGCCAGAAGGCCCCAGGTATGTCGGACGTTCCTCCACCTGGGAAGGCCCTGGGGTGTACCGCAGTTGCAGCGGCTGGCCAGGTCGTCCTGGATCTGGTCTGGGACCGGGATGCTGGTGCCGTGGGTGAGAGCAGTTCCCGGGAAGAGCGGGAGGATGAAGAGAACTGGGCAGGATGCCGGACCACCATCCGACAGCAGGCAGCGGAATACCGGGAAAGAGGGCAGTTCCAGTTCAGCTTCCAGAACCCCAGGAGGGGATCAGCACTAAAAATTTAACTCTCGTTACCCAGGAGGGTTTGTTTGCACCAGTTGTGCCTTTTTTTATTTTTGCTATCATGTTTTTGTTTTTCTGGTAGCACTTTTGTTGCCCTGTTTGATTGGCTGCGTTCTTCAAATTTGAACTAGCGATCATGAACTTGGAGTGATCCAAAAACTTTAATTGTAAATAGTTGCACCTCTTTAGGTGCCCTTTCTTGGCTTTACATATAGAGACACTTTGCGAAGATAATGTTTTTGCATGGACATTTTTTGAAGATGATGTCTACCTCAAAGGACACTGCAAGAGATCCCGGCAAGGAGTGGTGTCCAGCACCTTACAAGAATAACTGTTGAATGTTTTACTGTGAAGTATTTGATAATGTGTTTTATAAGAGTATTAGTAACTGAGAAATGGCTTTTATAGAACAATTAGGAATGTCTGATATAGAGATGAGTGATGTGAATAAAGAATTGAAAGTAGACAGGTGACGGACCAGGTACTTGCGGTCAGCGTCTTGCGTCTAGAAGAGACAGTGAAAGTAGAGAAATAAATGTGTACTAAAGAAGGAAAGAGAAAAATGTGTTACAGAGAATAGCATTTGAATTGAGAATTGCACTTTGAATTAAAAATTTTAGATAGAATCTTAGATAGAATTGTTTGTAACGTTCAAGATGAGTACCTCCTATACTAGGAAGATTAGTATAAGAAATGTTTATGCATTACAAAATTTTTGCATGTTTCTTTGCTGTCTACTTTGTTATCTTGCAGCCCGCAGACGTGCTGTGTTTAACGGGGGGTTTGTGGCGCCCCTGAGGCTCAGTCACCACAGAGGTACTGCACCTTCTCCTAAGGTGTAGTGCCCCACCGCCTAGGTAAGTTGGGAACTCCTTTCCTCACTCCAACACCTGCATCCCACACACACGATAGTTCAGCACTGATCACATTGCGGCTCATGCTTAGAGGGTAGCAGAGCACCTCTAGTGATTCCTTGCTTCGTAACACGAGATGGGCTGGGAGGTGGGTGGAGTTAGATATAAAAGAGTGGGAAGGTTTAGAATTGGAGTTCAGTTGAGTCTGGAGGTCAGCCTGAGGGGAGCTCAAGGCGGAGGAAGACAGTCAATCAGGAGAGGCTGAGGACTGGTCTTAGTGGAACGAGCTCCCTAGGAATGGAACAGAAGGAGAAAGATGTAGAACTGCAACCTATGCTTCCATAAGAGAGAGAAGGAACAGCGCAGCATGAAGGAGTAGGAGAACAGAGAGGAGTTGTGGGTTGGAAAAGGAACCCTGCCTATAGGTTCTCAGCGCAAGGCCGGGGCCCGGTCCCCAAGGTTGTATGGACACTTATGGTTCTGCAGCAGACACCGGTGGAGTAGTTGGCTGTAAATGCACTACTCCCTTCTAAGACTTGGGACACAACAGCAACATGGATAGAGAGCCTGGATCCAGGAGGTCCCTGATCAGGCTACAGCTGTCTGTCATACAAGTAGACTTGTTAGGAACATCTGACAGGAGGAACTTCAGAGTAACCACGGTATTGGAGCTCTTCACACTAAAAGGCACAATAGAGGAGTCGTTCAGGAAAGGTACATGTTGGCGGAGTGTTGGAGAGGAGAAGCCTAACTTGATTGAGTCTCTGCCCCGGAGTACACGGCATGGAAGCGGGCACCAGTGGTTACCAAGAACTGTGAGTAAAGCGTTGAAACTGCAAGCCCTGGTGTCTTCCAGTCATTGTGCGCCAACACTGTCAGCACCGCTTACATCGGGGTATCATCCTTTACACTACCTGCGCCTACACACTGCCCTGGGGCTACAGCTGTGGGGAGCTATACCATCTATGCTGCAACACACCATCAGCCCCAGAGGATCTGCACGCAGCGTTGGCTTAACATCTTGCTTGCTAAACACCACAGGTGGCGTCACAAACTATTCTATTTCATTAATTACAAACCACCATTGACATTGGGCGCCCAGGGCCACAGACCGGGTCACCGCTGCTGTGACACATTCCCCCTGACGCCGGCCCGGTACCGAGTACCCCACAGCCCTGGGTGTGACGGCGACCCACATAGATAGAACTCGTATCTGTGGTAGTCTAGGAGGCTGTTCCCTTTTTTTTTTGCGGATCGAGTGGTCTGAGTAAAATTGCAGAGACATATCCGATATTGTTCATAATGCCGGATCACAATCAATGATGCAAGTCTATGGGTTTGTGAAAAAATGCCAAAGATGCCATCCAAGTGCTGCCCATTTTTCACGGAACGCTAGGCAGAAAAAAGTAGAGAAACTTTTTTTTTCTCATCGTAGAAAAACGTATGAAACTCTGACCAACCTTGGATGAAACTTGGATGTAACTAAGTTGAGTCAAAAAGACTCATGGAACTCGTTTTTTTTCTTGTGTGAAAAAAACAGATGTCTGAAAGAGGCCTAAAGGTAATCGATTAATCAGATTAAGGCCACATTCAGTATTTGGTCAGTTTTTTACCTCAGTATTTGTTACACAAAATCAGGAGTTGAACAGTCAGAAGAAAAGTATAATAGAAACACGTTACCACTTCTGCATTTTTCACCCACCCTAGTTTTGGCTGACAAATACTGATGATGGACCCATTATGTTGATGATCTGCCCTGTGTGCGCCAAGACAACCAGCAAGATTATGGTACAATTAAAACTGGACATGTTCTATATGACTTGGAGGTAAAACCTCAACTTTATCTTCCTTGGTCTGGTGTTGGTGGACCCAAAGAACCCAAAATCCGACTATTTGTTAGATGACACTAAATTGTCTACATCAAGAGTTTTACGGTAATTCAAAAATATATAAAGCCAATAATCACAAGTTTCAAATGTTTTTAGATTTTTTTTCTGAACTTTTAAGTCTTTTATCTTTTAAGTCTAAATTTATCACAATCACAAAGCATTTCTAATGTATTGCTCACTAAAGAATCGTTTCTGGAAAAGGTCCATCATCTCCACCCTATAATGGCGAGGTGATTATCAATTGACCTTAACAATCATTCCATATGTAACCACATATTTCTATAATGTGTATCTACGGAATTTCTCTGACAGCTGGTATCGATATCTCCCCTTTGTCTTCATATGTCAGAACACATGTGGTGGCTGTATGTTCTCAGGACATCTGGTCAGAAATATGCTTCAGGGGCTTCCACATAGTTTATGGATCAGTATCCTCATATGGCCAGATATATTTTACGTTTATATGATCTTTAATTAAAATCCTTCTGTAGTCTCGTATGCCTCGTGCTATGTGATTCGGATGGTTACACCCATTCCTGTATCATTTTATAATCAGGTTTATCATCAGCTGCAATCACTTCATACACAATAAGGAGGATCACTAAGTTAATTAAAATATGATTTCCATGACCCCGTTCCAGAAGCCACGTTGAAACTTCATACCTGCCAATATCAACGTGAGAACACATCGATGAGTATGGAGATGACCAAAGTGGGAACACGACAATGAGTATGGAGGAGATCAAAGTGGGAACACAACGATGAGTATGGAGGAGACCAAAGTGGGAACACAACGTTGAGTATGGAGGAGACCAAAGTGGGAACACAACGATGAGTATGGAGGGGACCAAAGTGGGAACACAACGATGAGTATGGAGGAGACTAAAGTGGGAACACAATGATGAGTATGGAGGAGACCAAAGTGAGAACACAATGATGATTATGGAGGAGACCAAAGTGGGAACACAATGATGAGTATGGAGGAGACCAAAGTGGGACCACAATGATGAGTATGGAGGAGACCAAAGTGGGAACAAAACGATGAGTATGGAGAAGACCAAAGTGAGAGAATAATGATGAATATAGGGGAGTGGCACTAGTCTAGGAGCTGAGAATGATTTCTTTTCACGTTTCTAGGTTCAATAATTAGAGTTTGTCCATTAGTGGACAATTTATTTGATTTGCACACTACTTGACTATCTCCTGAAGTTGAGAAAAATGATTTGCAGGACCCTGGTCCTTTGACCACATCTGTACACAATGGCAGCCAGACCAAAGCACACTTCCTACTACCTGACAAAATTCTAGGCACCTCTTCAGATTAGTAGGCCCCTGTAACGTCATGACTACATAATGATTGCACCACGCTGTGACCTCACAATGTCACGGGTCCTACTTATCAGAAAAGATGTCCCAGATTCCAGCAGGTATTAAGAAGTACGCAAAGCTTTGGTCTGGCTCCCACTGAGTACAGAACTGGCATCTGGACCAGGTCCTTGCTCAATTCTAAGAGATAATCAAGACTCGTGCAGATTGTTTGCTACAGCATAAACCTTAATTAATTAACCCAGAAAAGTGAGTTTAAAAAAAAAATTACACCCACCTCCTTGACCTTACTTCTCCCAGACTCATCGCAGCATTCCCGGGAAGAACATACAAACTCCTTGCAGATGTAGTCCTTGTCAGGGTTTTAACCTAAGACCCCAGTGCTGCAAAGCTATGGTGCCGACCACTGAGCCACCATGCTACCCATCCTTGATCCAAACTATGAATATTGCAAAACCTCCTGCCTTTAAAACACAAATGATACTAAATCTAATAAAAGTTGCTATCTATGGCATTGTATATTGATTGTTGCAAGCGACCGGCAAATGTTTGATGAAGCTTTTCCCACCTATATATTGGTGTCGTTGGTCGGCAACCAGATTTGTGTCATCTGCCAGACTCTTGTATAAGTTTTCTAAAATGTCTGGGAAGAAAGAGTCTGGACTATACACTTGATGCAGCTAACGATGCTCTGTGCATTAATCTGCAAATGAGATGTAATAAGCAGCACATGTACAAGCCGCGCTCCATGGAATGAGGCCATGTGATGGATGAAAGATACTAAAACGACGCCACCTTCTAAACTAGGGAAAGAAACGGCGTGCGTCAGTGACCGACTATGGAAATGTCATTAAGTGGTGCAAAGGATGATGAAAGAAGGTCAATGCTGTACTCTAGTCTACGACTATAACGCAATTGTATGTCTGGGAAAGGCTCATTGAGATGTCGTCCATCACAATAAACTTGTCTACAACCCTTTGATGACTGCTTTCATTGGTTCTTACACTGTAACATTTTCTATAGCGTAATCAACCGATTTGAGATTTATTATAATAGATTACATCAAAGCAGAATGTGTGGTGAAAAAAAAGAGCCTGTAAAAGCCAAACAGTGCAAAAATTTCAATGAAACCCAATTGCAAAAATGATTTTTAGCCCCAAATACATGCAAAATATTAAAAAACAAACAAACAAAAAAACTGTGTCCGAAAGGTGAAGAACTTCTTTGGGGTTTTGAATAGAGGATCAACTCCAATCTATTAGCCAGAGAATATAGTGAGTGTAAAAAAGTGTCCATATTTCTAGAGGACTAAGTATGTTCATGTATGACAGACCATTGATTGTAATACATGCCGTGCAATACCTTTTCTGCCCTGTTGGGGCGCTGTAGGGGAACTAAACACTTGCCGCTAGCTTCCTGTGCAGGTTACAGGTGATACATTGGGTTAAACATTCTATCAGTTATATTTGAGTTCTATTCACTAGAGATAAACGAATCTGCCAAAATTTGAATTTGGCCGATTTGCTTGAATTTGGCCGGAAAACTCTATTTTTGTCTAATTTATTGTGTGTGAATCGAATTTTCTTTTGAAATATGTTTAATATTATTGCTCTGAGGTTGCGCCAGAGCCCTGAGCATAATAAATTTAGGCTTAAAAAGGGGCTTCTTGGCCTTATGATCTCATGAAGTTGTGGGGTGGGAAACATCATGACGTCTCATGTGATCAAATCACTGTCATGAAAGTCCCGGACGGAGCCAAGTGGCAGGATAGTTGAGGGTTCCGCAGAGGAAAGTCACTCATAATCCATCCTCCATTCTGGCCAAGTAATGAGGATCCTAAACAGGGCCCTGTCCCCCCCCCCCTGTATGAATTCAGAATTTCCAAAAAGGGTACATGAAAGTGGGTTTTCTATAGTGGATCGCATGCTGCGATTTGACTCTTAAATGGGATGGGTGCGAGAAAAAAATTGCATGCCATATGGACCATCGATACGGCATCCAATTTTTACAGATACATTCAATTCTCTAGCATAGAAAACTGTAAATGGTCCTGTAAAAGATTAATATCTGCTGAGTTAGACAATTTTCACACATTCAGTATTTGGTCAGTATTTTACATCAGTATTTGTAAGCCAATACCAGGAGAGGAACAATCAGAGAAAAAGTATAATAAAAACACATCACCACTTCTGTATTTATCACCCACTCCTGGTTTTGGCTTATATACACTGATGTTAGATACGCACCTTCTGACATTGCTGCGCAGTGGATCTATTTTTTTAGGTGATTTTGTGGAGATTTTTTAGTTGGAATCTGCCTGAAAAAGATGTTGCGTGCACAAAGCCTTAAACTCCTTCAAAAACTCCCCAAAGTGAAATGATTTCTGCTTGAAAAACTCAAGATTTTCAAATTCCTCAAAAATCTCAGTGGGAACTTAAACAAATACTCCTCCAAAAAAAGAAAATTTCTTGAAGCAGTTTGAAAAAATTGTTATTTTAGAAAGCCTTAAAAAACTTGTATGAACATAAGTTAATATGTTTAAGGCTTGGAGACTCTGAAACCTCCGAGTAACCGCTGCTCATAGACCTCTCAGCCATATCATGCAGCGATCACTGGGGGTGTACGGGCCTAGTGACGCCGCTGGTTCCCAGCATGGCACAGCATTAGCACTAATTCCTAGCAAAACAGAAGCTTATATTTATATGTCATCCATTTTATGTGAGTGATAAAAAGAGCTGAATTACATTAGATGAAATGTCCATTACCATAAAGTGCATTAAGCTGTCTGTAAGCCATAGGAGGCCGAAAAATAAATACCCCTCATGTGTCGTCCGCTTCATGCTCAGATTTATCACCTTGTAAGTTCAAAAGATTACAAGAAATAAAACCGTTTGGAGGATCTGAAAACCTTTCTCCAAAAGATTCCTGGCAGACACTGGGGCTATGAGATGTCTCTGCAGATAAGGAAGACCACTAGTGATTTAGATGGAGCAGTTTCATAATGAGTTTGTAGAAAATGACGATCTTTCTTGCCAACTGATAGATGGCTAAATGAGATAGCCCTATCTTTGAGGAGACAATATATCTCCAAGATGCCACGGAAAAAGAAATCGTTAGGAAATGCCAGAGTTTGGGTAGTTTTGGGCTTTTCCAGTGGAATCAAGAAAATTTACCACCTCCTTCAAGAATCCAGGAGATGATCGATTTCTCCAGGAGCCTGCTGGATGTGTTGAGAAGTAACAGACCACTGTACACCCCAACATGACCAAACTACTAAACATGAATGTTATTCCATTGAATGTAGAACAATACTACAGCTAGACAAGACATCAAGCAGGAAGTGAGACATTATAGGGCCCCACTGGGCATCGAACAGGAACACTGCACCTGGGTTGCTACCTCTGTGGGATTATAAGGGTGGACCCTACAATTGAGAACAAAATTAGATGGTATTATGACTGCGATTGCGTTCTAAGGCCCGGAAGTATACTTGTATACTTCCGGGCCATGGAAAGCCATGGCGTACGCCGGCGCATGCGCAATACTATTTTTCGGCTTTGCCCACAGTTGGGCAAAGCATACTGCGCGCGTACGCGCGGTAACTGTACGCTATTTGTGATATTCACAGAAATGAATACGTACAGCACGATGAGGAGGGGTGGAGACGGAGACGGACAATAAGCCCGGCCCATCGGACCGGACCGAGCATATTTACATACAGCGCAGGAGGAATAAAAACGGTATTTATGTATCATTGGTGCGGAGTCAAGGGGTATAAAAAGTACTTGTATAATGCAGAGCTGACACTAAATTGAATGATATTTTTACATGATATGCCAAAAAAGTAGTGACAGATTCCCTTTAATCTGGGCAGGGGTTAATTTTGCCTGTTATACTGGGCCTTTCTTCCCTCACCGTGGCCCACTAAACTCAGTTTTGCTCCATGTCGGGCTTTGCCGATGGTCCATCGTGGACCCATGTGGTTGCCTGCCTGGGCCTATATAAGGCTCACCAAGACACACACCTGTGTGTTGGTGTTAAAACTTTAAGTTTGTCTGCACAGTTTCGTGTCTGCAGTCTCCAGGATGTCTTCTGCTCACCTGCAGCTTCCAATACCTCAGTTATCTGTCTGCCTGCAACTTCCAGAACCTCAGCTACCTGTCTGCAGCTTTCAGTCCTCAGCTACCTGTCTTCATGTGGCTTCTAGCACCTCAGCTCAATGTCTGCCTGTGGCTTCCAGTACCTCAGCTACCTGTCTGCCTGCAGCTTCCAGTACCTCAGCTACATGTCTGTTTGCAGCTTTCAGTTCTCAGCTACCTGCCTGCCTGCAGCTTCCAGTACCTCAGCTCAATGTCTGCCTGCGGCGTCTACTTTCTCAGCTTCATGTCTGCCTGTGGCTTCCAGTACCTCAGCTACCTGTCTGCCTGCCACTTCCAGAACCTCCACTACCTGTCTGTAGCTTTATGTTCCTTTGCTATGCTACAGTGTGCCTCACCTTACTGCTAAACTGACGCCTGTGGCCCGTGTGCCCACTTTGACCTTGAGATTGGAGGATGAACCTCACCAGGTGAATCTAACAATTGTGACTGATAAGGTCACTGCGACTCGCATTGAGAGCATTGCGGCTATCACAGAGGTCTTTTTTGACATGGGTACATTGATGCTGTCTTGGAGAACATTATGGCTGACACTAAGGTCACTGTGGCTATCACACAGGTCTTTGTGATCATCTTGGTGGCCATCGGAGCTGGTATAGAGAATTTTATGGTTGTCTTGATGATATTGTGAATGATAAAGGGGGCTTTTAAGGAATTGAGGCAGGTATGAAGAACATGGAGAGTAATGATGGGGCATTGAAGATTTATTTGCTTAGGGAAAAATAGAGACCGTTATGTTCTTTCATTTTCCTCATTGCTATGAGTATTAATGTCATTGATTAATAATCCAGTATATCATCTGGAATTCTGGCAACGGTCAAGTTCCACTGGTATCAGACAAAAGGAATTCTACTAGACTTTTCTAGAATATTGTAAAATCTGATGTGATGGTGGACCACCATAATGTGTGTGTGTATGAATTGTACTGTATATACTGTATATTTGTTGCTGGTTGGCTCGGATTGTAAAGAGATTTGATGACTTAACTTTCTTTGAAAAGGGTCACAGTTTCCTCTTTTGCGGGTAACGTGAAGTTTTGGATGTGCAGACCATGATTGCAGGTGCAGATGTGTCTCTGCTATTGCCATAAATATCGCTTTCCGTGGATACAAAGGATAACTGCGGTGATAATTTGTGCGGGTTAATACAATTACAACCCTGAGAGCAACTTGCATCAATTTATCTTAATAATCCTAAAGGGCAGCGCCCAGGGAGCAACATGTCATAGCCAGTAAGCCATAGAAGTCGACAGTTTTCTTCCTTTATTTCATGGTTCACATTCAGAATGGAATACAGTAAAAGTAATTACGAGGTCAGTATGACGAAGATCTAAATGCCAACAGTCAACTTTACTATATACCTCAGGGTGTACAAAACCTACAAAAGACAAAATGGGAAAAACCCTGCCGTAATTAAATAATTAAAAAGCAAAAGTGCATCTAAGTAATACAGAGTTCTTAGTAATATTGCATTTGATCAAATATAGCATAAAAGCCGTCCCACCGTCGACAAGGTGACTCTGATCGGGTCGGTTCTATAAAGTCTAACATTAAAAACCTTGTGTCAAAGTTGATGTCAGTGTGTGAATAAGGTCAGACAAAAGGACGGGTCCCAACCAGTGGACATCAGTCAGGGGAAGCCTTTAAATACAATTTCCAGCTCAGGAATGGGAGGCTACACCCCGGCTTGCACAGAATGCAAAAATACAAAGAAAAAACACAAAAATTGAGCTTGGTTTGAGTTGGTACACATGTAGCATCTGGAGAATCATGTTCCCAGGTCACTTTTACTGCAAGATGAACACTGTATAAACAAAGAATTTGCCTTTTTTCACCATTTCATCAATTTTTTTTCCCCATTTTTCAGTACATTATTTGGTAAAATGAATGATGTCATTGACAACTTCAACTCGTCTTCCAGAAAATCAGGTCCTCATACAGCTCTGTCAATGGGAAAAATAAAGTTAAGGCTCTTGGAAAAAGAGGAAAAAAAATAGAAAACTGTCTCCATCATTTAGGATTTAAAGGGGAAGTCACAACGGTAACCCCGATGCTTTGCTACTCAGCCCACTGTGCCGCCATATGGGACAATACTTATTATATCAACGCACATGCGATCAGAAGTCACATAACTGTACGGAGCAAGGATATAGTACAGAGGAGACCTGTATAAGGACACTTGTCAGAAATACACTGTGCACTGGAAGTATCACTCTCATCGTAACCTCCACCCTCAGCGCTATAAATTTTGCACCCAGGCCTGAGATAATGGAGCAACACAGCTCAGCGGATTTCTGAATTCTTGCTTTGCTATGTAAGATGGGAGCACAATGGCGCCTGTATTCTTCCTCCCCGGCATAAAGAGCTTCACATAGTGGAGTATTACAGTATTTATAAGATAATGTCCCTCCCCCCGACTGTAAATTATAAGGCTATTAGGGGACACTCAAGAGCCATGGGACTAGGAGACAGGAAAGGACGTTTATACTGTAAGGTGACATCTAGTCTCACATACTGTATAATAAATGCGACTTTTCCCATACGATCCGCACCACAGTTGCTGAAGAATTTTTTTTGATGAGTAAAAGGAGATTGCTGTTTATCATGGATTGATGAAGTGTGTATGATGATGTTCTGCGTGATGAGCTGCTGGTGCTTCGATTGACCTATCTGAGACTGGAAGGTGCAGAGATTTCCACAGATTCTCCATGTTCTTGGTAACTGCCCTGCTATTAAGGCGAGCTTTCTGGCCCAGGTCACTGCCGGTCAAAAGCTTGTTCTACGCCTGTGCTCTCTGGTGTGTTCACCTGATCCCTGTGCAGTAAGTTCTGATCTTCTGCTGCTGACCTTTGGAACATGTTCAGACTACCTGTTTGTTATAGTCCCTTTGCTTATCCGCTATTTCTCTGGTATTCTGACCCTGGCATCTGACCTGACTTACAAATTCATATTTTCCCTTAGTTTACTACGTGCTCTTTTGGTATTGACCCGGAACATCTGACTTCACTAACTCAAGGACTGTCCATGGGTTGTGACTAGCGTCCAATTTCTGACTAGCATCAGACTATAATACTGCCCCTATGTAGAAGAATATAACTACTATAATGCTGACCACTATGTAAAAGAATATAACTACTATAATACTGCCCCTATATATAAGAATACAACTACTATAATACTGCCCCTATGTGCAAGAATATAACTACTATAATACTGCCCCTATGTACAAGAATATAACTACTATAATACTGCTCCTATGTACAAGAATATAACTACTATAATACTGTCCACTATGTGCAAGAATATAACTACTATAATACTGCCCCTAGGTACAAGAATATAACTACTATAATACTGTCCCTAGGTACAAGAATATAAATACTATAATACTGCCCCCTATGTACAAGAATATATCTACTATAATACTGCTCCTATGTACAAGAATATAACTACTATAATACTGCCTCCTATGTACAAGAACATAACTACTATAATACTGCCTCCTATGTACAAGAATATAACTACTATAATACTGCTCCTATGTACAAGAATATAACTACTATAATGCTGCCACTATGTACAAGAATAAAACTACTATAATACTGCTCCTATGTACAAGAATATAACTACTATAATACTGCTCCTATGTACAAGAATATAACTACTATAATACTGCTCCTATGTACAAGAATATAACTACTATAATACTGCCCCTATGTACAAGAATATAACTACTATAATACTGCCCCCTATGTACAAGAATATAACTACTATAATACTGCCCCCTATGTACAAGAATATAACTACTATAATACTGCCCCTATGTACAAGAATATAACTACTATAATACTGCTCCTATGTACAAGAATATAACTACTATAATACTGCTCCTATGTACAAGAGTATAACTACTATAATACTGCTCCCTATGTACAAGAATATAACTACTATAATACTGCTCCTATGTACAAGAGTATAACTACTATAATACTGCTCCCTATGTACAAGAATATAACTACTATAATACTGCCCCTATGTACAAGAAAATAAATACTATAATACTGCCCCTATGTACAAGAGTATAACTACTATAATACTGCCCCTATGTACAAGAATATAACTACACTGTGTGCAGAATTATTAGGCAAGTTGTATTTGAGAGGATTCTTTTTATTATTGAACAACAACTATGCTCTCAATCAACCCAAAAGACTCATAAATATCAAAGCTTAATATTTTTGGAAGTTGGAGAGGGTTTTTTTTATATTTGGCTATCTTAAGAGGATATCTGTTTTTCAGGTAACTATTACTATGCAGATTTATTAGGCAACTTAATAAAAACCAAATATATACCCATCTCACTTGTTTATTTTCACCAGGTAAACCAATATAACACAAAATTTAGAAATAAACATTTCTGACATTCAAAAACAAAAAAACAAAAAATCAGTGACCAATATAGCCACCTTTCTTTACAATGACACTCACCTTCCTTCCATCCATAGATTCTGTCAGTTGCTTGATCTGTTTACGATCAACATTGCGTGTCCCAGACACTATTCCGAGAGGTGTACTGTTTTCCCTCCCTGTAGATCTCACATTTTATGTGTCACCACAGGTTCTCTGTGGGGTTCAAATCAGGTGAACAAGGGGGCCATGTCAGTATTTTTTCTTCTTTTAGACCTTTACTGGCCAGCCACGCTGTGGAGTATTTGGATGCATGTGATGGAGCATTGTCCTGCATGAAAATCATGTTTTTCTTGAACGATACCGACTTCTTCCTGTACCACTGCTAGAAGGTGGTGTCTTCCAGAAACTGGCAGTAGGTCTGGGAGTTGAGCTTCACTCCATCCTCAACCCGAAAAGGTCCCACAAGTTCATCTTTGATGATACCAGCCCATACCAGTACCCCACCTCCACCTTGCTGGCGTCTGAGTCGGAGTGGAGCTCTCTGCCCTTTACTGATCCAGCCTCGGGCCCATCCATCTGGCCCATCAAGAGTCACTCTCATTTCATCAGTCCATAAAACCTTAGAAAAATCAGTCTTAAGATATTTCTTAGCCCAGTCTTGACGTTTTATCTTATGTTTCTTGTTCAAAGGTGGTCGTTTTCCAGCCTTCCTTACCTTGGCCATGTCCCTGAGTATGGCACACCTTGTGCTTTTTGATACTCCAGTAACGTTGCAGCTTTGAAATATGGCAAAACTGGTGGCAAATGGCATCTTGGCAACTTCACGCTTGATTTTCCTCAATTCATGGGCAGATATTTTGTGCCTTTCTTTATCAATACGCTTCTTGCGACCCTGTTAGATATTTGCCATGAAACGCTTGATTGTTCGGTTATCACGCTTCAAAAGTTTGGCAATTTCAAAATTGCTGCATCCCTCTGCAAGACATCTCACAATTTTTGACTTTTCAGAGTCCGTCAAATCTCTCTTCTGACCCATTTTGCCAAAGGAAAGGAAGTTGCCTAATATAAGCACACCTTATATAGGGTGTTGATGTCATTAGACCACACCCCTCCTCATTACAGAGATGCAAATCACCTGACTTACATAATTGGTAGTTGACTTTCAAGCCTATACTGCTTGTAGTAGGATAACATGTATAAAAAGGCTGATGTGAGCAAAATACTCATTTGCCTAATAATTCTGCACACAGTGTACTATAATACTGCCCCTACATACTAGAATATAACTACTATAATACTGCTCCTATGTACAAGAATATAACTACTATAATACTGCTCCCTATGTACAGGAATATAACTACTATAATACTGCCCCTATGTGCTAGAATATAACAGGGGTGCAGGGGTGGCATTTATGCACATGTAATCGAAGTACATGTATCAAAGTACTATTGGCAGTTATAACATGGATGAATGTGACACGCATCTCTATTTTCTTCATACAGGTAACCAGTTTTTCCAATCTCTGCTCTGAATCCACTCCTGTGTCTCCATTCAATGTCAGCAAGCAGTTTATCCTGAATGCTATCTGTGTTTTCAACTCTGCAAGCTTATATCTGGTATATAGTTTTTTTTCAACTTACCGGTACTCTGCTTGTCCCCTTATGTTGTGAGGTCAAGAAACTTTTCAAAGTGCTTTATGATCCATGTAGTGCTGGACATGTGTTTATTTGACCACAATATTTTATTGGGTCCTGGTGTCTCAATTTAGTGTGATTGATTGACGAGAAGAGAGAGCCAACAAAAAAGATAAAAAAAAAAAAAACCTAGCCTTAACCTCCTATATATTCAGACCTAGCTAGGGGGAGCATTTATGCAGGGGTGGCATTTATTTACATGTATCAAAGTACTATTGGCAGTTATAACATGGCAGTTAGACAGGGCAGGAGACAGGTAAGACATTTATATACATCTACTCCCTGTACATTTGGAGTACAACAAATATATACCATAAGCATTTGTGTAATTTTAATCCTGGCCGCTGCATTCACACACATCCACTGCCCTGGCATTAACTCTCTACACTCCATCCATATTGGCCCCTCGCTTCTTTCCTCTCCTATGTATAGCACTCACACTCTTTTCACGTTGTTAAATTGCACAGATCCAGTCAGTCCCACCATTCAACATCAGAGACGCTCTCACAAATCACTTAACCATCTGCTCACTCTTTCTATCCTCCTTCTCCTAGTCGCAGGAGACATTGCTCCCAACCCTGGTCCCCCATGTTATAGAAAGTCAAATCCCCCAACTGATACACTTAGAAACCCCTCTAATCTGATTAATATTCCCTGCCTGCCATCTGTCTCTCTTAATTGTGCACTTTGGAATTCTCGCTCAGTGTGTAACAAACTCTCCTTCATCCATGACTTCTTCCTTTCTAATTCTCTTAACCTCCTGGCACTTACTGAAACCTGGATCCAGCAGTCAGACACTACCGCTGCTGCTGCTGCTCTTTCATACGGGGGGCTACACTTCTCTCATACCCCAAGATCAGACAATAGAGCAGGTGGAGGCGTTGGTCTGCTCCTATCATCAAAATGTACCTTTCAGGTTATCCCTCAAGTACCCTCACTTGTCTTCCCTTCTTTTGAGGTCCATGCCGTCAGACTCTACACCCCCTTCTCCATGCGAGTGGCGGTGGTGTATCGTCCTCCCGGCCCCTCCCATCAATTCCTGGATCATTTTGCCACTTGGCTTCCACATTTTCTCTCCTGTGACATCCCTACCCTCATCATGGGAGATTTCAACATCCCCATTGCTCTTCCCCTCTCACCATCTGCTACTCACCTTTTATCTCTAACCTCCTCATTTGGCCTTTCGCAGCTTACTAATTCTCCAACGCATGAAGACGGAAACTCCCTCGACTTGGTCTTCTCTCGGCTTTGTGCAGTGGATGATTTTGCAAACTCCCCTCTCCCGCTCTCTGACCACAATCTTCTTTCATTCTCTATAAAGAACTGCCAGGCTGCTCAGGTCACCCCCACTGTCCAGACTTATAGAAACATACAGGCCATTAACACCCAGAAACTTATGAAGAACTTGCAGTCTTCATTGGCCCCTATCTCCTCCCTCTCATGTCCTGATTCTGCATTGAAGCATTACAATGAAACACTTCAAAGTGCCCTAGATGAATTTGCACCCCCTATAAATAGAACACCACAACGCAGACAGCGACAACCCTGGCACATGGTGCAAACACGTTTCCTGCAGCGGTGCTCCAGGTGCGCCGAACGTCTGTGGAGAAAATCCAATCTACACGAAGATTTCATCCATTTTAAGTTTATGCTTAGAACATACAACACTGCCCTTCACCTCTCCAAACAGGCCTATTTCAACACCCTCATCACCTCACTGTCAAATAACCCGAAACGTCTCTTTGACACTTTTCATTCTCTACTCAATCCAAGAGTACAGGCCCCAACCACAGAGCTCAGAGCTGACGATCTGGCCAATTACTTCAAAGAAAAAATTGACCAGATTCGACAGGAAATTATCTCCCAATCACCTCATACCACACACTGTCCTCCCTCCCCCACCGCATCTAGCTCACTCTCTGATTTTGAACCAGTCACAGAAGAAGAAGTAAGCAGGCTCCTTGCATCTTCTCGCCCAACTACTTGCACCAGTGACCCATTTCCATCACATCTCCTCCAGTCCCTTTCCCCTGCTGTCACCCCTCACCTAACTAAAATATTTAACCTCTCTCTCTCTTCTGGTATTTTTCCCTCCTCATTTAAGCATGCCATCATACATCCACTACTTAAAAAACCATCCCTCGACCAAAACTGTGCCGCTAACTATAGACCTGTCTCTAATCTTCCCTTCATCTCTAAACTCCTGGAACGCCTGGTCCACTCCCGTCTTATTCGCTATCTCTCAGAAAACTCTGTTCTCGACCCTCTCCAATCCGGTTTACGCTCTTTACACTCCACTGAAACTGCCCTCATTAAAGTCTCTAATGATCTGCTAACAGCTAAATCAAATGGTCATTACTCCATGCTAATTCTCTTGGTTCTCTCTGCAGCATTCGACACTGTGGATCATCAGCTCCTCCTCACTATGCTCCGTTCCATTGGCCTCAAGGACATCGTTCTCTCCTGGTTCTCCTCCTATCTCTCTGACCGCTCCTTTACTGTATCTTTTGCCAGTTCCTCCTCCTCTCACCTTCCCCTTACCGTTGGGTTCCCCCAAGGATCGGTTCTAGGCCCCCTCCTCTTCTTCTTGTACACTGCCCCTATTGGTCAAACAATCAGTAGATTTGGTTTCCAGTACCATCTCTATGCTGATGACACCCAATTATACGCTTCTTCTCCTGACATCACGCCAGCCTTTCTAGAAAACACCAGTGATTGTCTAAACGCTGTGTCTAATATCATGTCCTCACTATATCTGAAACTGAACCTGTCAAAAACTGAACTCCTGGTGTTTCCTCCCGCTACTAATGTACCTATACCCGACAATGCTATTTCTGTGTGTGGTTCCACTATTACTCCCCAGCAACAGGCCCGCTGTCTTGGGGTCATACTTGATTCCGAGCTTTCCTTTGCCCCCCACATTCGATCACTGGCTCGCTCTTGTCATCTGCAGCTCAAAAACATTTCTAGAATTCGACCTTTTCTTACTTTTGACTCTGCAAAAACTCTTACTGTTTCTCTTATTCATTCTCGTCTCGACTATTGTAACTCTCTTCTAATCGGTCTCCCTCTTACCAAACTCTCCCCTCTCCAATCTGTCTTGAATGCTGCAGCCAGGATCATATTCCTCACCAATCGTTACACCGATGCCTCTACCTTGTGCCAGTCATTACACTGGCTACCCATCCACTCCAGAATTCAGTATAAACTTATTACCCTCACCCACAAAGCCCTCCATGGCTCAGCACCACCCTACATCTCCTCCCTTGTTTCAGTATACCACCCTACCCGCACCCTCCGTTCTGCTGATGACCTGAGGTTAGTATCCTCAATAGTCAGAACCTCCCACTCCCGTCTCCAAGACTTTACACGTGCCGCGCCAATTCTTTGGAATGCACTTCCCAGGTCAATACGATTAGTCCCCAATCCCCACAATTTTAAGCGTGCCCTGAAAACACATTTATTCAGACTGGCCTATCGCCTCAACACATTAACCTAATCTATCCCTGTGTGGCACAGCCAAAAGTTTTACCATAACCAGATTTCCCGCATCATGTTCCCACATGCTTTATGCATCCATTAGCCCTCTGTGTCTGTACTGTCACACACTTAACATTATGGCTGGTCCATACAATCAGGGCAACTGTTACCACCCACCTTTCGTGTCTACCTCTTTCCTCATAGACTGTAAGCTTGCAAGCAGGGCCCTCATTCCTCTTGGTATTTGTTATAATCTACTGTATATGATTATTGTTATGCTGTAATGTCTATTGTCTGTACAAATCCCCTCTGAAATGTAAAGTGCTGCGGAATTTGTCGGCGCTATAAAAATAAAATTTATTATTATTATTATTATTATATAACCACTCTAATACTGCTCCCGATGTACAAGAATATAACTACTATATTACTGCCCGCTATGTACAAGAATATATCTACTGTAATACTGTCCGCTATGTACAAGAATATAACTACTATAATACTGTCCGCTATGTACATGAATATAACTACTATAATACTGCTCCCTATGTACAATAATATAACTACTATAATACTGCCCCTATGTAGTAGAATATACGTACTATAATACTGCTCCCTATGTACAAGAATATAACTACTATAATACTACTCCTATGTACAAGAATATAACTACTATAATACTGCCCCTATGTACAAGAATATAACTACTATAATACTGCCCCTATGTACAAGAATATAACTACTATAATACTGCTTCTGTGTACAAGAATATAACTACTATAATACTGCCCCTATGTACAAGAATATAACTACGATAATACTGCCCCTTATATACAAGAATATAAGTTCTATAATACTGCCCCTATGTACAAGAATATAACTACTATAATACTGTCCCTATGTACAAGAATATAACTACTATAATACTGCTCCTATGTACAAGAATATAACTACTATAATCCTTCTCCTATGTACAAGAATATAACTACTATAATACTGCCCCTATGTACTAGAATATAACTACTATAATACTGCTCCCTATGTACAAGAATAGAACTACTATAATACTGCTTCTGTGTACAGGAATATAACTACTATAATACTGCCCCTATGTACAAGAATATAACTACTATAATACTGCCCCTATGTACAAGAATATAACTACTATAATACTGCCCCTATGTACAAGAATATAACTACTATAATACTGCTTCTGTGTACAAGAATATAACTACTATAATACTGCCCCTATGTACAAGAATATAACTACTATAATACTGCCCCTACATACAAGAATATAACTACTATAATACTGCTCCTATGTACAAGAATATATATACTATAATACTACTCCTATGTACAAGAATATAGCTACTATAATACTGCCCCTATGTACAAGAATATAACTACTATAATACTGCCCCTATGCACAAGAATATAACTACTATAATACTGCTTCTGTGTACAAGAATATAACTACTATAATACTGCCCCTATGTACAAGACTATAACTACTATAATACTGCCCCTTATATACAAGAATATAAGTTCTATAATACTGCCCCTATGTACAAGAATATAACTACTATAATACTGCCCCTATGTACAAGAATATAACTACTATAATACTGTCCCTATGTGCAAGAATATAACTACTATAATACTGCCCTTATGTACAAGAATATAACTACTATAATCCTTCTCCTATGTACAAGAATATAACTACTATAATACTGCCCCTATGTACTAGAATATAACTACTATAATACTGCTCCCTATGTACAAGAATAGAACTACTGTAATACTGCCCACTATGTACAAGAATATAACTACTATAATACTGGCCCTATGTACAAGAATATAACTGCTATAATACTGCCCCCTATGTCCGAGAATATAACTACAATAATACTGCCACTATGTCCAAGAATATAACTACTATAATACTGCCCCTACATACAAGAATATAACTACTATAATACTGCTCCTATGTACAAGATTATAACTACTATAATACTGCTCTCTATGTACAAGAATATAACTACAATAATACTGCTCCTATGTGCAAGAATACAACTACTATAATACTGCCCCTATGTACAAGAATATAACTACTATAACCCCTGGCAAAAATTATGGAATCACCGGCCTTGGAGGATGTTCATTCAGTTGTAATTTTGTAGAAAAAAAGCAGATCACAGACATGGCACAAAACTAAAGTCATTTCAAATGGCAACTTTCTGGCTTTAAGAAACACTAAAAGAAAGCAAGAACAAAAAATGTGGTAGTCAGTAATGGTTACTTTTTTAAACTAAGCATAGGGGAAAAATTATGGAATCACTCAATTCTGAGGAAAAAATCATGGAATCATGAAAATCGAAAACAAAAAAACACTCCAACACATCACTAGTATTTTGTTGCACCACCTCTGGCTTTTATAACAGCTTGCAGTCTCTGAGGCCTGGACTTAATGAGTGTCACACAGCACTCTTCATCAATCTGGCTCCAACTTTCTCTGATTGCTGTTGCCAGATCAGCTTTGCAGGTTGGAGCCTTGTCATGGACCATTTTCTTCAACTTCCACCAAAGATTTTCAATTGGATTAAGATCTGGACTATTTGCAGGCCATGACATTGACCTTATGTGTCTTTTTTCAAGGAATGTTTTCGCTGTTTTTGCTCTATCGCAGGATGCATTATCATCTTGAAAAATGATTGCATCATCCCCAAACATCCTTTCAATTGATGGGATAAGAAAAGTGTCCAAAATATCAACGTAAACTTGTGCATTTATTGAAGATGTAATGACAGCCATCTCCTGAGTGCCTTTACCTGAGATGCATATATTGAATGTTCTCTTCAGGCAGTCATCTTTATAAATCTCATTGGAACGGCACCAAACAAAAGTTCCAGCATCATCACCTTACACAAAGCAGATTCGCGATTCATCACTGAATATGACTTTCATCCAGTCATCCACAGTCCACGATTGCTTTTCCTTAGCCCATTGTAACCTTGTTTTTTCTGTTTAGGTGTTAATGATGGCTTTCATTTTGCTTTTCTGTATGTAAATCCCATTTCCTTTAGGCGGTTTCTTACAGATTGGTCACAGACATTGACTCCAGTTTCCTCCCATTTGCTCCTCATTTGTTTTGTTGTGCATTTCCTGTTTTGGAGACATATTGCTTTAAGTTTCCGGTCTTGATGCTTTAATGTCTTCCTTGGTCTGCCAGTATGTTTGGCTTTAACAACCTTCCCATGTTGTTTGTATTTGGTCCAGATTTTAGACACCGCTGACTGTGAACAACCAACATTTTTTACAACATTGCGTGATAATTTACCCTCTTTTAAGAGTATGATAATCCTCTCCTTTGTTTCAATTGACATCTCTTGTGTTGGAGCCGTGATTCATGTCAGTCCACTTGGTGCAACAGCTCTCCAAAGTGTGCTCACTCCTTTTTAGATGCAGACTAACGAGCAGATCTAATTTGATGCAGGTGTTAGTTTTGGGAAAGAAAATTTTACAGGGTGATTCCATAATTTTTTCCTCACAATTGAGTGATTCCATAATTTTTCCCCTATGCTTGGTTTAAAAAAGTAACCATTACTGACTGCTACATTTTTTGTTCTTGATTTCGTTTAGTGTTTCTTCATTTGAAATGACTTTAGTTTTGTGCCATGTCTGTGATCTGCTTTTTTTCTACAAAATTAAACCACTGAATGAACATCCTCCAAGGCCAGTGATTCCATAATTTTTGCCAGGGGTTGTATAATACTGCCTCCTATATACAACAAAAGCCAGTAAAACATCTGCTGGGTTCTGTAAAACCACTGCAGGAGCCAACAGGATGGAAGAGATGGATTACATACAGTAAATACAAATAAGATATATTGATGTCAGTAACAAATACAATTAGTACAGTGTGTGTGCAAATTACTGAACATGTATTTAAATAATAAAAGATTTTTTTTTCCGAAAAAAATGGCGTGGGCTCCCGCGCAATTTTCATAATCAGCAGAGGGTAAGCCGACAGCTGTGGGCCAATGTTTATAGCCTGTGAAGGGGGTATACCCAATGAGCTTCCCAGGCTATTAATATCAGCTCACAGCTGTATATTTAGCATTTACTGGCTATTAAAATGGGGGACACTAAAAAAAGACTGCTGAATTACTGGCCTTTCTTCGATCTATCTATGTAATATAAATACATATATATGTGTGTGTGTCACTGACATCTATATATCTACGTATTCTATGTGTATATATCTATTCTATCTATTCTATTCTAACCTGTCAGTGTGATTTTACTGTACGTGCACAGGAATTGCCGGCTTTTCTTGTATCTTTCTATCTAATATATATACGGTATACAGAAGTTTTCACTCTTTGTTTCATTGCAGCCATTTGGTAAATCAAAAAAGTTCATTTTTTTCTCATCAATGTACACTCACTCTGCAACCCATCTTGACTAAAAAAACCATAAATGTACAAATTTTTGCAAATTTATTAAAAAAGATAAACTGAAATATCACATGGTCATAAATATTCAGACCCTTTGCTCAGACACTCATATTTAAGTCACATGCTGTCCATTTCCTTGTGAAAGTCCTTGAGATGGCTCTACTCCTTCATTGGAGTCCAGCTGTGTTTAATTAAACTGATAGGACTTGATTTGTAAAGGCGCACACCTGTCTATATAAGACCTCACAGCTCACAGTGCATGTCAGACCAAATGAGAATCATGAGGTCGAAGGAACTGGCCAAGGAGCTCAGAGACAAAACTGTGGCAAGGCATAGATCTGGCCAAGGTTACAAAAGAATTTCTGCAGTACTCAAGGTTCCGAAGCGCACAGTGGCCTCAATAATCCTTAAATGGAAGAAGTTTGGGACTACCAGAAATGGCCGTCCAGCCAAACTGAGCAATCGTGGGAGAAGAACCTTGGTGAGAGAGGTGAAGAAGAACCCCAAGATCACTGTGGCTGAGCTCCACAGATGCAGTAGGGAGATGGGAGAAATTTCCACAAAGTCAACTATCACTTGCAGCCCTCCACCAGTCGGGTCTTTATGGCAGAGTGGCGTGATGGAAGCTTCTCCTCAGTGCCAGACATATGAAAGCCCACATAGAGTTTGCTCAGACTATGAGAAATAAGATTCTCCGGTCCAATGAGATGAAGATAGAACTTTCTGGTGATAATTCTAAGCAGTATGTGTGGAGAAAACCAGGCACTGCTCATCACCTGCCCAATACAATCCCAACAGTGAAACATGGTGGTGGCAGTGTAGGATATTAGCAGGAACGCGGGATGCAGCAAGGCGCAGGAGGAACAGCAAGGGTTAGCAGGTTTATGTACAGGGGAAATTACTCCATGCATGGGGATAAAAAAAAGTTAAACGGTATTAAAGGCACAGCACAATAGTAACAGTACAAATACACGACAATTTGTGTTACCGGTATATTAGGAAGTCCTGTTTCTGCAGCTTCTGCTGCATACTCAATAGCACTGACAACAGCAGGTGCTGCATCTTCTCCTGGAGGTCGCTGTAGATGTTGGCCCATCTTCTGGTGACAGTGGTTGGTCTCCGGCACCTTCCACTGCACCTTGTCCATATATTAACGTAACTAATTAAAGGCATGGGCCAAAGAATTGTGTGATCCAAATGTGGCCCTCGAAAGTCTGTCCTAACTGACGCGGTCAGTTCACAAAGGGTCAGAACAACTATTGAGCGTCCATGTCAGGGATGTGGGTGTCAGGCATATGAGTGGTCCCTCCTGGGCAGCACGTGTATGGTACTCAAGGACACGTCGTGCACAGCACCGGTACTCTCTGGCGGTCACTAGGCACACACTGTAGGCCCCACTCCCCCGGGTCCCCGCTCTTGGCGGCAGGCAGCGCTGGACTGTCTGGCGTTGTTAATCCCGGCCGAAGCACTGCACACTATGTCCACTGCGACACCCGGGTTGGCTCCGTTATGAGTATACGGCTCAGCAAGGCTCTGCTCTGTGCGGTTAGACTCCGCAAGACTCTGCTCTGCTCGACTTGGCTCCCCAAGACTATCTCTGCTGGCAACCGTAGCTCCCTTTTTCTTGCCCGTCGCCACACGGGAACTCTCTTGAGGGAAATGCAGGGCTCGCCTCTCACCGTTCTCCCGGCTGCTCTGCAGCTACGCGCGCCTTTTTCCTTTATCCTCCCGATGCTGCGCGCTCTATTCAGCTTCCCCCCACCCTTCTGTCACTGCTGGAAGCTCCGTCTCTCTCAAGCTTCCCCCAGACTTCAGGGGTAGCTCCGCCTCCCTAATCCTTCCTCCCGGGGACAGAGGATGCAGCCTCTCAAGTTCCAGACCCAGCATACAGGTACCCGTGGTCTGGTCCACCTTCCTACAGCAGCATCATGCTATGGGGGTGTTTTTCAGCTGGAGGGACAGGACGACTGGTTGTGGAGCGCCCCACCAGGGCCTAGCGGGGTATTCGGTACCGGGCCCGTTGATCTCAATGGGAGTTGTCACGGAAGCTGTGACCCGGTCCGTGGCCCTGGGGCTCCATGGCAAAAAGGGGATGAATGAACAATGAAATAAAGTTTATGAATAATTTGTGATGCCACCTGTGGTGTTCGGCAAGTGAGGTGTTAGGCCGATGCTGCATGCAGATCCTCTGGGACTGGTGGTGGGTTGCAGCCAAGATGGTGAAGCTCCCACAGGTGGAGCTGTAGTCCCAGAGCAGTGTAGATGTAGCAATGGAGGATAGGCACAGGCAGTGTAGAGGCCAGTGCCCAGATGTAGTAGTGCGGGGTGTGATGATGCGGGAATAAGTGGAGGACACCAGGGCATATAGTACCAAAGCTTTACTCACAGTCTGCAGTTCACACAGATGCCTGCCTCCGTGCCGTGTCCTCCGGGTCCTGGGCTCAGTCAACCTCCAGGCAAGATAGGATGCTCCCTTCCAACACTCCACCAGCATGTACCTTTCTGAACGTCTCCTCTATAGTGCCTTTAAGTGAAGTACTCCTAGTACTGAGTTACACAGGAGTGCCTCCTGACAGATGTTCCGAAGAACGCTACTTGTACGGCAGACAGCTGTAGCCTGCTTCGAGGACTCCTTACTCCTGAGTCCCGGCTCACTATCCAAGCTGCTGTTGTGCCCCCAAGTCTTAGATGGGAGTAGTGCATTTACAGCCCACTACTCCACCGGTGTCTGCTGCAGGACCTTCAGTATCCATACAACCTCGGGGACCGGGCCCCAGCCTTGCGCTTAGAACTTCTAGGCAGGGTTCTTCCTCTAACCCACGTCCTCTGTGTTCCCTTTTACTCCTTCATTCCGTACTAATCCTTCTCTCTCATAGAAGGTCAAGTTTCAGTCCAATGTCTTTCTCCGTCTTCCCTTTCCTGTGCCAGCTGGCTCAGACCACTGAGGCAGCTGCAACACTCCTTCCTCCATCCCTCTTCCAGGGATCCTCACTCCTCTCCCACTCACTGACTGACTGACTCTTACCGCTCTTTATGTATTCTAAACTCCCAGCACGTTTCATGTTCCAAGCAGGGAACCACCAAAGGTGCTCTGCTACTCTCTAAGCAAGGAGCCGCAATGTGGCTTTGCTACACTACTTTGTGGTGTGGGGTGCAGGTGTTGGAGCGTGGTTAGGAGTTCCCACCTTACCTGGATGGTGGGGCACCACACCTCAGGAGGAGGTGCAGTACCATTATGGCGACTGAAGCCTCAGGGGCGCCACATTTGCAATTGAAGGAAACATGAATGCGGCCAAGTACAGAGATATCCTGGATGAAAACCTCCTCCAGAGTGCTCTGGACCTCAGACTTGGCCGAAGGTCCACCTTCCAACAAGACAATGACCCTAAGCACACAGCTAAAATAACAAAGGAGTGGCTTCAGAACAACTCTGTGACCATTCTTGACTGACCCAGCCAGAGCCCTGACTCAAACCTAACTGAGCATCTCTGGAGAGATCTGAAAATGGCTGTCCACCAACGTTCACCATCCACCTGACGGAACTGGAGAGGATCTGCAAGGAAGAATGGCAGAGGATCCCCAAACCCAGAGGTGAAAAACTTGTTGCATCATTCCCAAGATGACTCATGGCTGTACTAGCTCAAAAGGTGCGTCTACTCAATACTGAGCAAAGGGTCTGAATACTTATGACCATGTGATATTTCAGTTCTTCTTTTTTAATAAATTTGCAAATATTTCTACATTTCTGTTTTTTTCAGTCAAGATGGAGTGCAGAGTGTACAGTAATGAGGAAAAAATAACTTTTATGAATTTACCAAATGGCTGCAATGAAACCAAGAGTGAAAAATGTAAAGGGGTCTGAATACTTTACATATATATAGTGTGTATATGTTTTGACGAATATTTCCTTTGAAAGCGATGTGTAAATGACATAAAGAATTGCTGTATGTAAAAGCTCATGTCAAAATCGCACTGCACTCGGATGTAAATCGGATGCTATGTGTGAAAATCGCATGGCACTCGTCCGTTTTTTAATCTGAGAGATGAATTAATAGAGAGGCTTGTCACATAACTATATAGTTTTTTATCTGTGATGACGAAAAGCATGAGAGTGAGACGTGATTACTGCAGGTGTCCACTAGGGGGTGTTAGCATGACTCTAACCTGCCTGCTTTCATGCCATCATATACTGGACTTGTGGCTATGATTGTTCTCTTATTGCTATGGAGATGAACCAAAATACAGAATAAATACATAATTTCTGAAAAAAGACAATCTTTATTTGCATTTGTCCATAAATGTCCCTTCTCTGATGTAAATCTTATTAACAGAATACCATGTGCTGCAATGTCTGTCTGCACAAGTAGCTCATTAATGCTGAGAAGGAGCAGAGCGCCTGCAGCCACTCAGACACTGGGGTGTATTGTAATGTTTCAGATGAAGTAATGGCGTAAAAAAAAAACGAACTTTCCTTTCAATCGACATTATCAGATTGACATTCTCTATAAGTGCGGCTTATACTGTATTTATATTATAGTTGTGAAATCGCAGTTATAATTGTACAAACGTAATTGTCATTTTAGGGGACGGCGCAGAATATGCTGTCCTGTGCATGTACATGTGGGACAACACTATTTCTGGCCATAATATGACATTTTTCATAAATTTACCCCTCTGCAGTTTCTATCTATAAATTGTTGATCTCACTGAGCTGGTGAGTGGATGCCAGCTGTTATGCAGGGGTGGACTGGACGGAGGGCAGAGGGGCAAATGCCCACCGGGCCACTCCCCCAGCAGCTGTGCAGGGCCGCCTGCTACTTCTTCAGTGCTGCTTAATGGCAGTCTTAGCCGATTTTTCCACGCAGATTTGTCTAAATCCGCAGGTCAAAAGACATGCGGTTTATTTGCGGATTTAGTGCGGATTAGCCTGGGGTTTTCCCCTGTGGTTTGACACCTGATCATGGATCTGGTGCCAAACTGCTGCGGAATCCGCACAGAGAATTGACATGCTGCGGATTTAAAACCACAGCAAATCCGCGCGGAAAAATCTGCAACGTGTGCACTGCGTTTTTCATTTTGCATAGACTTAAATGGTACTTTACAACACAGCAAAAACTGTGCCTGTGGCACCCCGAGGAGTATGGTTGCCACACTGGCATTGCCTTCCTCCAGGGAGGGTGATGTCAGGCTTGGGAGCAATGAAGGGTCTCTCTAACAGTTAACCATAACATGCAACACAGTTCCCACTCCAGGCCAGCAGAGGGAGCTCTGAACCAGAACTGGGGGAGGAGTCCTCTCTGAGGGCCAGGAGGGGAAAAGGAGTTAGTGTGAGGAGGGCAACGTGTGTAGACGTGTGAAGAGAAGCTGGAGGTTGAGCTGAGGATAGAGAGCTCCCTCCCAGTGAGAGTGCATGATCTGGAGCCTGGTCTCCACCATTGTATGGATACTGAAGATCCTGCAACAGAAACCAGAGGAATATGAAACTGTAAATGCTCTAATCCCAACTAAGACTCGGAGGCACAACAGCGACGGGTGAGCCAAGAGAGATAGAGGACTACAGCTGTCTGCCATATGAGGTAGTTCTAAGAGAAGATAAGAAGGAGGAACTTCAGTTTAACAAAGTACTGGATGTACCTCAAGCCAGCGCTAGGAAGGAGACTACACAACCCATCTGATAGAGAGATCCCTGAGTTGCTTCCAGGCTAGCCTGCTCCTGTGCCATCTTTAACCAGGACTCTGGACTGCGTTTGCCGAGTAAAGGTAAAGAAACTGCAACCTGTTGTGTCCTTGCCTCCTTCCTGCAACATCTTTAGCACTGCTACATCTCTGTGCCAAACACTGCACCCTCTTCCTAAACCTTTATCTACACTGCCCTGGGACCTACAGCCCTGCCTGTGGAGGGCTACACCATCATTGCTGCACCCCACCATCTGTCCCAGAGGATCTGTCTGCAGCGTCGGCTTAACACCTTCATTGCCGAACACCACAGGAGGCGTCACGAATCACTTATAAACTTTATTCCCAACTCAACCCCTTTTACATGGGCGCCCAGGGCCATGGACCGGGTCACCGCTGCTGTGACATTCCCATCTGAGAGACCGGCCCGGTACCGAGTACCCCACAGCCCTGGGAGGGCGACCCACGCACACACCCTAAGACAGTTTTCAGCAGTCATTTTTTTTTGCTGCCCTCATGGATCGAATCACATTCGTGGGGACCGGAGAATTTCAGGGAATTGGACTCTATGTTGACTCACAGCAGATCATGTCCAATTATTGTGCGTGCATAGAAAAAAATCTTGCTTTTCTACTGCTTCCCTGGTGAGATGGTTGTCAGGTATGAGAGTTCTAGGAAGGAACACTGAGTAATAAAAAGTGTAGAAAT
The DNA here is from genome assembly GCF_039654945.1 of Dendrobates tinctorius. NCBI lineage: Eukaryota > Metazoa > Chordata > Amphibia > Anura > Dendrobatidae > Dendrobates > Dendrobates tinctorius. Next base: position 23,341,163 of record NW_027361784.1, read on the forward strand.
GTCCAATATAACAGCTATAGGAGTAGTTTTATATCTCACTGCTGCCCACCATACCCTATCCTAGCTGTCTCTACCCCACAGCCAGTAAAGCGATACTTCTTATGTCACCCTTTAGTATGCCGGGCACTGCGGCCCACTATGCTCTGCTTCAGAAGCTGATATACCTGCTCTCTATACCTCTCTATTTCATGAGTGTCACTCTAAAGTGCTAGCCACTGCTGCCCATCATACCCTGCTCTAGTCACTGACCAGGCTCATTACTTGCACGGTCTCCTGGTGTTTCTACTACTAGAGAGACTGTGTGAGCAGAAGAGAGTCACACCTTTGCCAATGTTCCCTAAAGCTTTGTACCACCCTATATACTGTGGGGCAAAAAAGTATTTAGTCAGTCAGCAATAGTGCAAGTTCCACCACTTAAAAAGATGAGAGGCGTCTGTAATTTACATCATAGGTAGACCTCAACTATGGGAGACAAACTGAGAAAAAAAAATCCAGAAAATCACATTGTCTGTTTTTTTTCATTTTATTTGCATATTATGGTGGAAAATAAGTATTTGGTCAGAAACAAAATTTCATCTCAATACTTTGTGATATATCCTTTGTTGTCAATGACAGAGGTCAAACGTTTTCTGTAAGTCTTCACAAGGTTGCCACACACTGTTGTTGGTATGTTGGCCCATTCCTCCATGCAGATCTCCTCTAGAGCAGTGATGTTTTTGGCTTTTCGCTTGGCAACACGGACTTTCAACTCCCTCCAAAGGTTTTCTATAGGGTTGAGATCTGGAGACTGGCTAGGCCACTCCAGGACCTTGAAATGCTTCTTACGAAGCCACTCCTTCATTGCCCTGGCGGTGTGCTTTGGATCATTGTCATGTTGAAAGACCCAGCCACGTTTCATCTTCAATGCCCTTGCTGATGGAAGGAGGTTTTCACTCAAAATCTCACGATACATGGCCCCATTCATTCTTTCATGTACCCGGATCAGTCGTCCTGGCCCCTTTGCAGAGAAACAGCCCCAAAGCATGATGTTTCCACCACCATGCTTTACAGTAGGTATGGTGTTTGATGGATGCAACTCAGTATTCTTTTTCCTCCAAACACGACAAGTTGTGTTTCTACCAAACAGTTCCAGTTTGGTTTCATCAGACCATAGGACATTCTCCCAAAACTCCTCTGGATCATCCAAATGCTCTCTAGCAAAGTTCAGACGGGCCCGGACATGTACAGGCTTAAGCAGTGGGACACGTCTGGCACTGCAGGATCTGAGTCCATGGTGGCGTAGTGTGTTACTTATGGTAGGCCTTGTTACATTGGTCCCAGCTCTCTGCAGTTCATTCACTAGGTCCCCCCGCATGGTTCTGGGATTTTTGCTCACCGTTCTTGTGATCATTCTGACCCCACGGGGTGGGATTTTGCGTGGAGCACCAGATCGAGGGAGATTATCAGTGGTTTTGTATGTCTTCCATTTTCTAATTATTGCTCCCACAGTTGATTTCTTCACTCCAAGCTGGTTGGCTATTGCAGATTCAGTCTTCCCAGCCTGGTGCAGGGCTACAATTTTGTTTCTGGTGTCCTTTGACAGCTCTTTGGTCTTCACCATAGTGGAGTTTGGAGTCAGACTGTTTGAGGGTGTGCACAGGTGTCTTTTTATACTGATAACAAGTTTAAACAGGTGCCATTACTACAGGTAATGAGTGGAGGAAAGAGGAGACTCTTAAAGAAGAAGTTACAGGTCTGTGAGAGCCAGAAATCTTGATTGCTTGTTTCTGACCAAATACTTATTTTCCACCATAATATGCAAATAAAATGAAAAAAAAACAGACAATGTGATTTTCTGGATTTTTTTTTCTCAGTTTGTCTCCCATAGTTGAGGTCTACCTATGATGTAAATTACAGACGCCTCTCATCTTTTTAAGTGGTGGAACTTGCACTATTGCTGACTGACTAAATACTTTTTTGCCCCACTGTATGTGCCTCAATGAGTCCAATGTTGAGTTGAAGTTGTTTTTTGGTGATGATATAAAGATCTTTAGAGATGTTTGAAAGGGGTACACTGGGTGGTTTATGGCAACCCTTTAACAGAAATGAAAGATGACCTTAGCGGAAGACTCCTCTCTAGGGTTGGCTTGGAAGTACGGTATGCATGACACAGTCTTTAAAGATGTTGTCTGGCCTTAGGCTGCAAGTCACACTTGACCTTGCATACATGGCAACTCACGCTAACCACTGGCCTTCTCTTGTGGTCGCACTTCACTCGTAGACTGCTTCACAGGTTCAATCCAATTGGATGTAATCATGGCACACCTGGGCTATCAGCTTATCAGTACTACAGGTGACAACTTTATGCTACATCCTTTCGTGACACACCCCACTCATTCATAACCCCACTCATTCATAACTGTCACCATTCACCGCAGTCGATCAACAGTTCCCTCTCCACCGAGACACCCAGCACTGAACTGCTGCTCCTCACACAAAGGTGGACTTTTCCTCCTTTTCATCTAGGCAGGCTCTGATTTCATTGCCCAGTACAGTCACTGAGGCAAAATCCATCATGCCCATGCTCCACGCAGAAAAAATTGTGCACTATCTCTAGTAATGTAGCTCCTTCCTACACCACATGACCTCTGTAAATAACCCTAATTGGTGGAAAACTTGTATCTAAAAAAACCTGGAAATGTGGAAGGCTGCCCACACTGTCCGCTGTTGTGAGCTCATTTTCGGGTTTGCCTCTGGCTTCTGGTGAGGGTTATGGAGCTGGCTGTGCTGTCAGAGGAGTAGTGAGTTCTCTATCTGAACTCCCTCTGTTGGTGAAGGGAGGTAATGAAGCTGATCTAAATGGCAGAGACCGGCCACCTGAGGAAGAGGACTGTGATTGGACATCAGGAATTTCTGATTGGATTTAAGGCAGCCGACTCCCTAGTTTCTTGCTGGTGATTTCTCCTGACTGTGACTTCTGGTTTCCAGTTTGGTTCTTGCCTTCTTAAAGCTAAGTTTTCTCTGCTATTGTTCATATGAGTTTTCGACTGGTTTACTTAGTTTTTGTGTTCAGCCAGCCCTGGCTGGGACTGGGCTGAATCCCCATTTTTGTCTCTGATCAGTTGATCTCTTTTGCTCTGTCTTCAGAATATACCTGAGTGCTGATATAGGGTATTGAAGTCTAGCGACTTCAGGGCCTTTTTCTATCAGACGTGTTGGACATTTTTTGGCAGGGTTTTTTGCGTGATTGCAGACAGCAGCTTTTCTTTCCTGTCCTTTCTAGTTAGTGAGGGCCCCATCGTTTGCTCAGCCTATCTTTCTATCTGTGTTCGGTTTTTCATCTTGTTTCACCGACAATACATGTTGGGGGCTGTCAATTGCTTTGGGGTCTGCTCTGGGGCAGTTTAGATTTTCCCTTTCTTTCTTTAGGCTTATTTAGTTCTCCGGCCGCGATGAGGCGTCTAGGACCACCGTAGGCACGCTCCACGGCTACTGCTAGTCGTGTGTATAGGATCAGGGGTCTGCAATCCGCTAGTTACCAACCTCTCCGGTTTTCTGGGCTTAGCTTGCTTTTTGTTTTTTCCTCCTCGGTGACTCATTCATAACAGTCTGCCTAGTCAAACTCAAATTTATTTAATACTTCCTAGACAAGTCTTTTTTTGGTGATTACAGCATCAAGACACTTCCTGTATAGAGAAACTAGTCGCATGCATTGCTCAGGTGTGATTTTGGCCCATTCTGCAACACAAACACTCTTCAAATTCTGAAGCTTCCAAGGAAGGGCTCCTTCTATGAACTCTGATCTTTAGTTCCTTCCATAAATGTTCTATTGGATTCAGGTCAGGTGACTAGCTGAACCATTCTAGCAGCTTTATTTTCTTTCTTTGAAATCAACTGGGAGTCTCATTGGTCGTGTGTTTGAAGTCATTGTCTTACTGAAATGTCTGAGCTTGTTTCATGCTCATCATCCTGGTAGATGGCAGGAGATTTTTTATCAAGAATGTGTTAGTACTTTTATCCATTCTTCCTTCCTTTAATGATATGAAATTTGCTGGTGCCATATACTGAAAAACAGCCCCACATCATGATGTTCCCACCTCCAAACTTCACTGTTGGTTTGTTGTTTTGCAGGTGATATTCAGTGTCTTGCCATTCAAACATGGTGTGTATTATGGCATCAAACAATTACATTTTGGTCTCATCTGACCAGACAATATTCTCCCAGTATTTCACAAGCTTGCCTAAATGTTGTTGAGCAAACTTTAAACACATGGAAGTTGAGCTCATTACTTATAGTTTTCTTAGAAACAATTGTAAACGCTTATTTTAGGTTTTTCTCTCGCTCTCCACAGGTGATTCTTAGCTCTTGGATAACTCTTCTTTTCACTATTGTGTCTGAAACCTTGCAGGTCACACCTGGTCGCGGGCAGTTTATGGTGAAATGATGGTATTTCCACATCTGGATTATGGCCCCAACAGTGCTCACTGGATCCTCCAGTAGTTTAGAAAATCTTCTGTAACCAATGCCATCAGTATGCTTTTCAACAATAAGGTTGTGAAGGTCTTGTAACAGCTCACTGGTTATACTCATCATTTTGCACCTCTATTTCCTCATGTGTTCAATATTTTTCCCTGTGTCATTTCTCATTATTACACATAACTTAATTTATGGACGTCTATGGTTTGATTTGTATGCCTGTGTGGATTGGATGGGTTGTTACCGACATCTGGTGAGAATTTCATGTCAATAGCAACTTTAGAGATAGATTTACTTAGAAAATGTGTGATGTGTTCAAAACTTATTTTGCCTGCTGTAAATAATTAGGTAAGCTAACCACCCCGCAAAATATGGAAAAGCAAAAAAATTTTTTTGCAAAGTCTAGGTGAGGGGCTATAAATGAATAATTTAACATGCCCAGTATTTTGTAAGCGGGAAAACACCACCAATCCATTTTTAACCCTCTTACATATTTCATTGGGTCATAGTCATGGTCATAGTTAGTTGGAACACAGAGGTTTGGGGTTTGGGTTTTACAGGACCCTTGAACCTGAAGGGACCCCACAAGATATCTCGACTCCCTACATCTAGTTGGACTGAGTAAGCCTGTATGCCAGGACAGATGCCCTGCTAACTACAATTCTGATGTTTGCCTATCCATCTCCTTTTGCAGTCTCATCAGCTTCCAATGTATGTTAGTCATAATATATATTTTTGGGAAAATGTAAATGTAAAGCAAATACCATATGTTTCTAAATGGTCAGTTCCCAAAAATGAAGACCAATAAAGCTGCATAATATTCAGCCGCAGGTACTTTCGCCAATTATAACATTCTCTAGAGTTTCCATCATAATGGAAAAAAAACAAATGAAACATTATTATAAATCTATGACTTTGACCATTTCACTTAGTTAAGTTCCTCCTCGGGGCCATTGTACTGTTTATTCCAAATACCCTTTCTCATAAAGTTCTCATTTATGATCTCTTTCCAATCGGTAATGATAATGTTTGGTAATGTAAACAGTGATATCCTGCCCCATCAAAAGCCATCAAAAGTAAATACTCCCATGAAGAAATCAAAGAGACCACCATTATAGTCTTATTGAAAAGCCAACTAATCATCCTTATCTGATCATGAATTAATTACTTTCTGTTATAAACATTTTTTGACACTTGCATTTATTACAAATATTAAAATATTGCTTTTTTTATTTGCTTTTTACAGGCTTTGCTGTTTAGCCTGAGACAGAGTCAGCAGAGTCATCTCAGTTTTCTTATTTTTTTTTAACAGAAGGTGCTCTGGTTATGGACAGCTCTAATGTATTTCTGGAGGTCTAATCATCCTGCACAGTAACAATATAAACTATGCACACAGATTATAGTGCTTAGTATTAGGATCTCCTGTATTCAGATCTCAACCCCCTCGCTGCACTGTACACAGTGATGGAAGTATATGAATTTACTATGGCTGTAACCTGACTTATCGGTATGCAGTGATAATAATAGTATGGTAATCAAATACTAAGGGGTTAATAATAATTGGAAAATCAGAGTGAATGAAAGCGCTTGACCCCCAAACATTCCCTTCTTTGTCCTTTTTAACCCTTTTCAGCTTTCTTTTTCTATACAGTTGCATGGGAACATATACATTGGTACCACTCTAATCATTTTTATCAGTGTAGCCCCGCTACAGATGATAACCAAGTAAGGGATCAAAGACCCTGGCAAGCAGCCATGTATTATTCTGGCGGTGGTGGTAGAAGAAAGTATTAATGGGCCGGGGATGCCGTGGTGCTAGTAGAGCTCCCTTTTAAGTCCCGCAGTCGTGCTGAGCCTTTTCTTCTTCCAGTTGGTTTCTATTAGTCTCTGCTGTAACTAAACACATCTTAAGGAGATTCATTCTCAGCTGTTGTAAAGGGAAAACGATAGCAGTTCTAACAGCAGGACCAGTCCCTGGGGTCAACATCCCATGTACCTGGATCAATGTGAAATATGCATTGGAAAAAAAATACTATTTTACATAAAATTTATAGGAATAGATGCGTTGTTACGGAGTATTTATCAAATTAAGTCCTCTTTTTGGCCTCCAAGGTGAAATGATTTTTTTTTTTTACAGTATTTCATTCTGACAGCCGTTACCTTTTTCTGCTCTCTGTTTAACTGATATATTTTTAATGACACCATTTAAATGATGATTCCAAACTCTTTCTCTCCTCTCCTGACTTAAGTGCTGAGTAACGCATCCTCCTTCCATCTCAGACACAGCTCCCTGCTCCTCTGCACACTCTCAATTCCAGTCATTGTGGTTCCAGCTCTGCTATTCTGGTTATTGCTATCCCAGCACTGCTACATTAGTCATCTCTGTCTGCAGTGGCGTAATTAGAGTCCGATGGGCAAAATTTGTACCTGGCCAACCCCCCCACACATGTAGGCCAGATGTATGGAGCCTTGTAGCTTTCCAAATCCTATAAGGACATACAAGTTGACACCCCCATTGTGTAGTAATGTCCCCAATCCTGGGCCCATACTAGTATATATGTCCCGCATCCTGATATATAATATCTCCCTCATCCTGGCCCCATTCCAGTTTATATATATATATGTACTCCATCCTGGTGTAAATGTTGCCCATCCTTGTGTGTATGACTTCCATCCTGAGCCCATCCTGGTATGTATGACATCCATCCTGGTATATATGTTCCACATTCTGGGCCTCATGGTGGTATATATATCTCATCCTGGCATATATTTGTCCCCCATCTTGGGCACATCCTTGTATGTATGTACCTCGTCCTGGTATATACAGCTCTGGCAAAAATTAAGAGACCACTTTCAAATGTTCAGTTTGTCTGATTTTTCTCTTTATAGATATATTTTTGAGTAAAATGTAAATTGCTCTTTTAGTCTATAAACTTCTGACAACATGTCTTCGAATTTCCAAGCAATAAAGTTTGTATTTTTTTCTGACAAACAAAAAGGGTCAAAATAACAAAAAACCCCCCGTGCTTTCAGACCTCAAATTATGCCAAAAAAAAAAAACAAGTTCATAATAATCATTTAGAAACAACAATACTAATGTTTTAACTCAGGAAGAGTTCAGAAATCAATATTTTGTGGAATAACCATGACTTCTAGTCACAGCTTTCATGCGTCTTGGCTGCTTTCCACTAGTCTTCACACTGCTTCTGGCGCAGAAATGTAAGCAGTTCTTTGTTTGATGGCTTGTGACTATCCATCATCCTCTTGATTACATTCCAGAGGTTTTCAATGGGGTTCAGGTCTGGAGAATGGGCTGCCCATGACAGGGTTTTGATGTGGTGGTCTCTTAATTTTTGCCAGAGCTGTATGTTCCTTATCCTGGGCCCCATCCTAGAATATATATCTATTTCCCTCATCCTGGTATACATAACTCCCAAGCGTCCCGATTCTTGCGGGACAGTCCAGTTTTTGACACCCCCCACCCACGTCCCGCCGTGGACAATATTTTTCCCGCATTGCACTGAGCCGCCATGCCCCCATGCACCGACCGCAGCCTGCAATGATGTGGCTCAGCTGTTCTGTGCCTGCGGGCACAGGACCTGTGATGAGGTCACAGGAGGGGAGGAGTCAAGGGTCACATGATATCCAGAGTGAAGACGCTACAGATGAAGGAGAGGAGCAACTACAGGACCTGTGATGAGGTCACAGGAGGGGAGGAATCAGGGGTCACATGATCAGGAACCTCGTTGTCTGCAGGACTCTGCTGTACTGGTTGTCATGGTGCTGGATGAGGTTAAGTTTCTGTGTGGAATCAGGAGGGGTTTACAGTGTGGATGTAGCAGAGCTGTGTGTGAACGAGGTGTACGGAGCAGAGCCGAGTGTGTGCGAGGTGTACGGTGCGGGATGTACAGAGCAGAGCCGTGTGTGTATGAGGTGTATGGAGCAGAGCCACGTGTGTATTATTATTATTTATTATTATAGCGCCATTTATTCCATGGCGCTTTACATGTGAGGAGGGGTATACATAATACAAACAAGTACAGTAATCTTAAACAATACAAGTCACGACTGGTACAGGATGAGAGGTGACCCTGCCCGCGAGGGTTCACAATTTACAAGGGGTGGGTGAGGATACAGTAGGTGAGGGTAGAGCTGTTCATGCAGCGGTTTGGTGTGTATGAGGTGTACAGAGCGGAGCCACGCATGTACGAGGTGTATGGAGCAGAGATGTGTGTGTACGGGGTATGCGGAGTGGAGCCGCGTGTGTATGGGGTGTGCGGAGTGGAACCATGTGTGTACGGGATGTACGGAGCAGAGCCAAGTGTGTATGAGGCAAACAAAGCAGGCTTTTCCTGCGGACACAGGAATACACGGTGGAGCCCCGAGGAGTACTTTAAAACTTGTACATGACGTTCCACCGGAAGTGATGTGTTGGAAGCTGACCAGAAATTAAGTAATTTCATGAGGAGATTGTGACGGAACCATGGAGGCACTTCAGGGATGCTTCAGATCCATCCCCAGGTCCTCCTCCAACAGCGCGGACAGCGAGATCGCCTTGGACTCAGGGATGTCGACCGTGTGAGCGGTTCATTATCGAGAGGCTCAGGTGGGCATTACAATGGGAGCCAGGCTGCTATAGTATCTTTATAGAATCTTTATTTCTTTCTTTCTCTCTCTCTGTTTCTTTCTCTCTCTAATCTTTCTTTTTTCTTTCTCTTTCTCTCTGTTCTTTCTCTCTCTGCTCTTTATTTCCCCTATTTCTTTTTCTTTCACTTCTTTCTTTCTTTTTTCTCTCTGTTCTTTCTTTCTTTCTTTCTTTCTTTCTTTCTGTCTCTCTCTGTTCTTTCTTTCCCCTCTTTCTTTCTCTCTATCGCTCTGTTCTTTCTTTTCCCTCTTTCTTTTGTTCTTTCTTTCTTTCTGTCTCGCTCTGTTCTTTCTTTCTCTTTCTTTCTTTCACTCTCTCTGTTCTTTCTTTCTTTCCCCTCTTTCTTTCTCTCTCTCTGTTCTTTCTTTCTCTCTCCCTATGTTCTTTCTTTCTATCTGTTCTCTCTCTCTGTTTCTTTCTTTCTTTCTTTCCTTTTTCACTCTCTCTCTCTGTTCTTTTTTCTGACCCCTCTTTCTTTCTCACTCTATTCTTTGTTTCCCTTCTTTCTCTCTGTTCTTTCTTTCCCTCTTTCTGTTCTCTCTTTCCCTCTCTTTCTTTCTTTCTCTCTTTTTTTCTCTCTCTCTGTTCTTTCTCTCTCTGTTCTCTTTCTCTCTCTCTGTTCTTTCTTTCCCCTCTTTACTTATTTATATTTCTTTCCCCTCTTTCTTTCTTTACTTCTTTTTTTCTCTGTTCTTTCTTTCCCCTCTTTCTTTCTTTCTGTTCTTTCTTTCTTTCCCCTTTCATTCTCTCTCTCAGGTCTTTCTTTCGCTCTCTGTTCTTTCTTTCTTTCTTTCTTTCCCCTCTTTCTTTCTCTCTCTCTGTTCCTCCTCTCTCTCTGTTCTTTCTTTCTCTCTCGCTCGCCTTTCTTTCTCTCTCTGTTTTCTTTTTTCTCTCTCTCTCTGTTTTCTTTCTTTCTTTTCCTCAGTACCTGTCAGTGTGCCCACAGTATCAGCCACTGTGCACATAATGCCATCCATTGTGCCCTCAGTACCAGTCAGTGTGATCAGCAGTGCTAAATGGGTGTGGTTGGGCATGGACATGGGTGTGACTAGTTGTGAAATGGGTGTGGTTTGGGCATGGCCTACAATTTACAATTTGTCCCTCTTTCCCTTCTTCAAAAGTTGGGAGGTATGCTGGTAAATATGTTTCTCATCCTGGTATATGTCAACCGTTCTCCCATCCGTTCCCCCGCCGTGTGGCGTCGTCTTCTAAAGCCGGCATCTGACGTCAGCGTGCAAGTGACAGGAGTGCAGCATTATGTCACTGCCATGCGCCCCCAGTCATGTGCACGCTGACGTCAGCTGCTGGCTTCAGATTGGCTCAGGGAGCCGGATGCTCTCTGTGATACAATACACTTCAGCTGAATATGTGTCCTAGGATGCACATTGACTTGAAGTTTGCGCTGGCGTTGACAGGCCCCCCACCTCTGCCACTGTGATTGTTTCCCCTCTGTCTGTCCCATCTCTACCGACATTTATCATCAATGTTCCAGCACTGCTACACCAGTCATTACTATCTCAGCTCTCCTAAAACAATTTGTCATCTCCTTCACAGACCGTTACATTTTCAACACCACTTCACCCCGATTCTACTGTGCTGCTGCACCAGTGCTACCTGTCCGTGTTGCTCTAGAACTGCTCATTCCGACCTTGGACTTCTAGGATCCACCTCACCAGTTGACTTATAATATGACCAATTACATTGATTGTTGTAGAGGTAAGTGGGAGATCACAGGACAAGCAAGATGACGGTCCTCACCATACTTGCCAATTGACTCCCTTATTAGCTGGATGATTGGTCCACTGATCACGCTCTCTATATGTCTGATCAGCTGGACATTTTTATTAGTCGAAGAGTTGGTGTGTACTTCTGGTTGAACTGTTGAGAGTTTGCACATGAGCCCACCGACACCTCTACGTGTGCCACAGAGGGCACCGCAGCTGTGAGGACTGGCAGAGGACTACATACTGTAAGCACAGAGATGTAAGTATTTGATTAATGCTAAATTCTAAAATATAAATGTAGGGTTGTCCACCTCTAGGAACATTTTTTTTTTACATAATGGCATGTATTGTGGCCTAAAATTTATTTTTATAATCCAGTTTCATTAAAAAGTTTGCACCTTTTGGATTTTACAGGCTCTTTGTTTCACTGCATATTTGTCATGATCCAGGTTGGATTATGATAGATAAATGCACTAGTAACCTTTTTTTTCCTTCAAGCCTTTGCAAACTGTAAAGCGCTGCGGAATATGGTAGCGCTATATAAAAATAAAGATTATTATTATTATTATTAAGGTAGTTTTGCCCCCGGTGGCCATTAGGGTCATTGCACTGTGGTGATTTCAGTTCTAGTTTTGCCCCCGGTGGCCGGTAGGGTCATTGCACTCTGGTTTCTTTAGTTTAGTGCACGTGATTATCACTAACAGGTGTGATTGCTCTGGTTTAACTATATAGGTGTGTCTTGTTCTCTCACTCACTGTTGGTGATATTGCTCATTTCCAACCAAGTCTGGTGGAGGAAGGAACTACTGAGAGGAGTTCCTTGCAGCTCAGGCAGAGCTTTGGTGTGGTAGCTTCAGGTGGAAGCTGATTTCTGGTGGTGGACTCTGTTGCTGGGAGCAAGAGCAACAGAGCAAAGCTAAGTGGTGTTACCCCTGTTTTGTAACTTTCCTTTTGTGTGTTTCAGTGCAGTGGTGGGAATAGTTTCTGCACCGTCCGTTTCACTAGAAAGGGCTAGGTGCAGGGCGAGCTAGGGTTTTTAGGTTCCTGATCAGCGCCCGGTGCGGAACCGGCCTAGGGATAGTTAGGAGTGTAGAGACACTGACTCAGGGGAGTGCACGAGGTCTCCACGTCCCCATTCAATATCGCAGAGCCCTCCATTGTATCAGTTTCCCTGGTGTTTCCCTTTATTATTTAAATTTGCCCTGCTGGAGGCGGTGTATCCAGTTATACGTGTAATTCTGACATTCGCATGCTGGAGGCGGTGTATCCGGCTGCACGTAATATTATTTAAATTCGCCCTGCTGGAGGCGGTGTGTCCAGTCACACGTAACCATCACAATATTCAACTTTGATGTGATCTGTGGTCATAAATCAGCAAAGAGTCTGTCAAAAAGACTTACAAATTCCCCATCAGACCTTTAGTGTGAGCAAAACATTTAAAGAAACCCAATTTCAAAAATGATTTTTAGCCCTATAAACATACATTTAAACAAAACAAGAAAATTGACCCCAAATGGAGGCCATCCACTTTATCAATGGCCAAAATACATTTAGGGACCTTTTGGTTGCAAATATTTTATTGCTAGTAGTATCTAGTAGTAGTATCTAGCTAGCAGTCGTATCCATCACCCGGTCAAAAATGGCCAGGTTTTGATCTTGTTTTTGTCATGATCCATGCTGGATTGTGACAGATAAAGGCACTAGCAACCTTTTTTTCCTTAAGCTGTGTGCTTAAAGTTTGTTTTGCCCCCCCGGTGGCCATTAGGGTCATTGCACTGTGGTGGTTTCAGTTCTAGTTTTGCCCCCGGTGGCCGTTAGGGTCATTGCACTCTGGCTACTTTAGTTTAGTGCACGTGATTATAAAGCAGGTGTGATTGCTCTGGCTTTGACCTATAAAAGAGTGTCAGGTGTTGCAATCACTGTTGATGATATTGGTCATTTCCAACCATCCTTGGGGGAGGAAGGAGCTAATGAGAGTTCCTTGCAGCACAGTCATAGTCCTGGTGTGGAAGGAGCCACGGAAAGGAGTTCCTTGCTGCTCTAACAAAGTTTGGTGAAGTAGCAGCTATTCTGGAGGAAAGCTGTACTGAGGTTCTGGACTGTTGCTGAGAGCAAGAGCAACAGAGCAAAGCTAAGTGGTGTTACCCCTGTTTTGTAAATTTCCTTTTGTGTGTTTCAGTGCAGTGGTGGGATTAGTTTCTGCACCGTCCATTTCATTAGAAAGGGCTCGGTGCAGGGCAAGCTAGGGTTCTTAGGTTCCAGCTCGGTAACAGGTGCGGAGCCTGTATAGGGACTGTTAGGAGTGTAGAGACTGGCTCAGGGGAGTGCAGGAGGTCTCCACGTCGCCGTTCCCTATCGCAGGGCCCTCCATTGTATCAGTTTCCCTGGTTTTCCCTTTATTATTTAAATTCGCCCTGCTGGAGGCAGTGTATCCAGTTATACGTGTAATACTGAAATTCGCCTGCTGGAGGCAGTGTATCCGGCTGCACGTTATATTATTTAAATTCGCCCTACTGGAGGCGGTGTATCCAGGGTCACGTGTGCCATAGAAATTCGCCCTGCTGGAGGCAGTGTATCCAGTCACACGTTGACCATCACAGTTTTATTCACTGATCCCAAGTAATTCATCTGTTTTTAAATACTTTCCAGAAATAAGGTCTTTATATCTAGTTCTTCATTTTCTGGTGTTTTTCAAGGGGCGTGGCTAACAGGATTTTCTAGGGGCATGTCTCTACCCTGCTTTATCTCATTATCCTGAGAGCACCGTTCCCCTTGAAAAGACCGTAAAAAATTGCACTAAATAAAAAGGCTCATGTCTGGAGTTAAAGAAAAATTAAAAAAAAGCTAATTTATATGTCTTTCCAAGAGGGCGTTGCTCACATGGTTCTGCAGGGGCGTGTCTTTAGTCTTCTGAGCATACTTATCCTGTGAGCCACGCCCCTGTTTTAAAGATCATTAAAAAGTAGCACCAAATAAAAAGGCCCCGTATCTCCGGAACCATAAGGCGAATTCATAAAAAACTGATTACCCAACATAGCAGAAGAAATACATTAGGAGCAAAAATGGACACCTTTGACCTGATGACAGGTCCTCTTTAAAAATGTTTTAATTTATTGTCTTACTTTTATACTTAGAGTTTTGACTACAGCGCCATATGCTTAGAGGTTTTTCTCCGCTTGATTCGTTATTCTAACATACATGACTTGAATGGTAATTTTACCTTAAGACCCCCTGACAGCTAAAATAAACAGGCCACCCATTCATTCTCATATTACTGACAGGGATATTATTCTATTTGTTCATGTTCTCAGGACCGGATAGACCATTTGTGACACGTACACATCTCAACTGGCCTAGGAAATGACCCCCAAGGTATCTTTTCATCCAGGATTAACTACCAGGCACTGGAACTCCACATCTTCTGACCCTCCAACCTACTAAAATCAACACTGGGACTGATGTGGGAAAAAAAAGCCTTTTCCTGAAGAAGGCTCTCCAGAGATCTCTAGGGATGAAACAACTCAAGATCGTATTAAATAAGACTAAGAATCTGTAATTGGGCGTCTTATCTGACTTTACGTCGGATGTGGCCACCATATGTTCCTTTCATCTTAACCCTGAAGAAGGCAATGAAGCTGGTTATCTACTTGCCAACAATGAAACAACGTGTCCTGAAGCTCATTTTATATAATTGTGTTTGCAGTACTTCATATGGCTTGTTCACACCCTCCGTTTTTTTTCCTCATGCGGTTTTTTCGCAGAGTTTTACTGTACTAGGAAACTGAATATGATTTCTAAAATCTCATACACAGGCTGATTATTTCTCCCCTGCAGATTTAAACCATTAAAGTGTTTTTTTTTTCAAAATTTGCAACTTGTCAATTCTTTTAATTGTTTTTGCAAAAATTCTCGTATTTTAGGAAGCGCTTTTCCTGCCAACACATCAGGATTTGCAGCAGAACTTTCTGTTGCAAATCCTGAACATGTTCACGTAGCATAAAGGGCATTCCAGCTTTAAAAGGACTGAGCCACAATTGCTGGGCTATTTGTAATTTTTCCACTCATAAAAGTGAATGGAGAGAGTGGCCACTGTGTGACCACTACTCCATCCCCGCCAGTGCTATGCAGGGCCCTGATCTGCAGATAGATATGACTCCTTGAGGTGGGGCACACATCTGTGAATATGCCATGAGTGTCCGAGACAGGAATACCCCCTTTAAAATACTTGTTTTTTCCCATTATTGTGACTTGAAATAGAGTAATGGGGCGCATGCTCAACTACTTCTCCATCCAAACGCCTTCTAGCTGCAGATGAAGGATCAGGGTCCAGGTATAAAGTGAATAAATGCTTTAGCCTTAACTTAAGATACCCCTTAATGATAGCTCAAGAGGGGAATGCCTTTACATTTGTAGTTATTGGGCTGAAAAAGTCCATCAAGTTCAACCTTTTAGGCCTCTTTCACACATCCGTGTCTCCGTTACGTGTGGTGACAGTTTTCACACGTACCGGAGACACTGACACACGTAGACCCATTCATTCTGTGCCCATGTCAGCGTGTTTCCACGGACCATGTGTCCGTGGGAAAAACATGCTAACATGTCCGTTTTTTACTGTCAGCAAAGGCCACAAAACATCCCGGATACGTGCACACGGAGAGCACACATTGATGTCATCCGTGTGACACGCATCGGCACCGGGGAAGAAGCGCTACAGTAAGCGCTGTTCCCCTGCTGAACACGGCTCTCATCATTCTCCCCTGCTCTGCCGGCGATCGGCATGAGTAGGAGAGAATGATGAGAGTTATATTAAAGTCAGAACGATGACAGCAGGTGGGGGCTTTTGGGGATATTACTCTCATCAACCTACACCTACTGCCGCTAAGAACAGTGACAGTAGAAGTGGCTGATGGGTGTATTCCACAGCCAACACCTGCGCTATAACTAAATAAATGAATGAAAAACCCGGCATGGGTTCCCCCTATTTTCTATAGCCAGCCTGGCAAAACTCGCAGCTGGGGGCTGCAATCCTCAGCTGTCAGCTTCAGCAAGGTTGGTTATCAAGAATAGAGGGGTCTCCACGCAGTTTTTTAAATTATTTAAGTAAATAAATAATAATAATTTAATAAAACGGCTTGTAGTCCCCCCATTTTTGACAACCAGCCTAGCTAAAGCTCACAGCTGGGGGCAGTTATTCTCAGGCTGGTTAAGGAGCCATTGATATAGGCCCCCCCAGCCTAAAAACAGCAGCTCGCAGCTTCCCAGAAAAGGCACATCTATTAGATGCACCAATTCTGGTGTTTTGCCCGACTCTTCCCACTTGCCCTGTATCGGTGGCGATGTCATCTTTGTATGGTCAGATGATATTAAGCCTCGAGGTTAATAATGGACAGGCGTCAATAAGACACCCCCATTACTAACCCCATAGTCACATTGTATGAAACACAGACAACCACAATAAAGTCTTTTAATTGAAAAAATGATGCAGACTCCTTTAATAATCTCAATTAAACCATACTTACAACTTCACCTAATTCCACCGAAGCCCTTGATCTCCTGTAATAAAAGTAAAATAAAAAAAAAACAATATACCATACATGTCTATCCTTCTGTCCCACACCGTAATCCATATCTGGGGAGAAATAGTTTTCAATCTGGACGGTGCCATGATGCAACCGTCTAGGCTGAGAACCACTGGTGAATGAGATGCTGCAAGCGAAGCCTCAGTGACTTCACTGAGACTGCATTCCCAAACGACCTGAACTACAGTGGCCTTAGGACCGTGGGAAAAAGTCAGTGATGAGGTCACGGCAGTTCAAGCTCAGAGTCTTCACAGCAGATCACAGTGAGAGTTTTTCACAGGTTGTAAGTATGGTTTAATTGAGATTATTGAAGGAGTCTGTGTCATTTTTTCAATTAAAGGACTTTTTTGGTCTTTGACCCTTTAGTTTGTTTACTTTTTGCGGAAATGAGACGTAAAATATTAAAAACAAAATTGCTATAATATTTTTATCAATATTTTTTTTTTACCATAACCTTAGCCATACTCCTAGCCTTATCTCTTAATCTAGCCTAACCTTAAATGGGTAATCTAAAATGACTAAAGTGCTTTAGTTAGTTACGCCTTCATGAAAATGAGCAAATTTGCAACTGATTTGCGTTTTCCCTCTGTTGTCATTCTTCTACTGTGAGAGCTTTTATTTCTCATAGTGTACAGCTGATTTCCATGGAGCTTGGCCAGAAGTACCTGCTCAGACCCAGTAGTTACATTCCAGGAGAGGGGTTATCTTCTAATATCCCAGCCACTTCTCTCCAGCTCAATGATTTCTACACAGCTACTTTTCTCCCTTCTCCTACCTCTCAAACCATGACAATAAATCCTATATATCTTGCAGAATCACCAGCCCCACGTTTGTGCCAGAGCAATTTTCTTGATCATGGCTCTCACTGTCCGGAGCTTAGTGTTTGTTCAAATGCCACTGAGAGCTGGATGTGTTACAGCAGAACTTGTGCTGAGCTTTTTACTACTACTAATGCCACGACTCTCCAGAACTGTCTCTCAAGGAGGAGAAGCCTCCCTGCCAAAAAACAAGATGAAAGGAGACTGCATAGATCTGAGCTGCTCAAGAAACAACTTGAGAACATCTCTTTAAGCCTAACCTTAGCTAAGATTAGAAAATGTGTAAAAATATAAAAGCAGCTCATAGTGATGACTAAAGATAATATTGTGCACAGCACAGGATTTAAGACTTACCCAATTGTGATCCCTTATGGATATAATAGGGTGACAGTGATGCGACAAGAATTAGTATCTTTATGATCTCACTCTTCATCAATACATCATAAAACTACAGCACACAGCACATTGGCGCAAACCTTCAATCTGGGAGTAGCCTACGTAGCATGTTGGCACCAGATCATTTTTTTGCTTGCTCAGTTCCCTATAACTTCTGCAGTTCTGTGAGATCCCCCGTCCTTCCAAATACTCAGTGTATTATTCCATTCAGTATGTTAACTCATCATTAACTCTTCAATTAAGACCACCCAGTAAGAGAGTTCACTAGAACTGAGTTTATGCCCTAAAACTTGCCCATTTATTGCCTGGTAACAATTTTGCCTCCTTGTGTTGCTGGCGCTTTATCTATGTGATGTGATTTACAGTACTGGAGTGCATTACTTTCAGTCCATCTGTTCTTACATAAGGATGTTAGCAGCTGGAAACCTTTTTTACAAGCTCTTCCATCCCAGCAACACAATAAAACAATTAGTCGAAGCATTCTCTATGCAACAAAGAGAGGCCTCCAGTCCTGATGAAAGCCGGGGAGCTTTCATATGCCGAGTTTTCCTTTTGCAAATGTAATGATGAGGGTTCTCTATTGTGGGTCAACAATCCCAAGGATTTTCATTTTTTTGGTACTCGATGGCCTGTGATGATCTCTTAATAGCCGTCTTCTTCAGATGGCACACAATGGCGATGTAATTTCTCCGCATTGGCTGCCGATAGGTCATATATCGCAATGTAGTGCAATAATGTGAATCTAATTATTAAGTTAAATTCAAACAACACCATATGCAATCTAGTACAGTTATCGGTGGCGATCTCCGATCTCCGTAATCGTGACTCCTGCGAAATAGAATGACTGACCAAAAAATGCCATAGGCCGCTACTACATCACAGCGTAATGCAGGCGAATGGTTTTGCATTGCGTTCAGCATGGTAGCAGTCAAATTTTGTATTACTTGCTTATTGCAGTACCTTGTGTATCATCAATGGTCAGATGACCTGTGTTGCAAGAGACGTGATTATGGCAGTATACTGCGCCTGCTGTGCCCGGCCTCAGACATTATAAAGCAGACATCCACTCATCGTGGGAATGGGGCTAGGTGAGAATTAACTTTTATGTGCAATTGGGTTTGAATTAAGAGACAATATACTGTGTGTGAAAGGGGTACTGTCATATTGTGTGGGGGGAACACTATGTGGGGTATCATACTGTGGGGGGGACACTGTGTGTGGTGTCAATATGTGTGGGGGGAGCACTATGAGGGCATCATGTGTTGTCATCAAACTGTGTTGGAAACACTGGGGTCACCATAATGTGTATGGCAGGTATATTGTGAACGCTCCATACTGTGTGTGGGGCACTGAGGTCATATTAATGTGTGTAGTGGGTGTATTATGGAGGCTCCATACTGTGTGTGGGGCACTGAGGACATCATAATGTGTGCCGGGGCACAGTGAGGGCAAAATACTGTGTATGGGGGCAAGCTGCAGTGGGGACATTATACTCTATAGAGGGGTATTATGGAGGAATCGTAGTGCATTAGGAAAGTAATGTGGGGGATCATCATGTGTGGAGTATACACTGTGCTTCACTACGTGTGGAGGCACCTTTGGTGCATCATATTATTCGGAGACTGAATTGGCTTCACTAGGGGCACTATTTCTGTTTTAGCGCCCATTAAAGCTGTGGCCAGGCTATGGATATGACTTTGCTGCTCTTTTTCGTGCCTTTCTAAGCTGGCAGGCATGTAGTAAAATAATGGGGCCGATTTATCATCAAACTCCTATAACAAAAAGTCTCTGTGGCCCTTAGCAACCAATTACAGTGAAGGTTTCATTTTTCAACAGAAGATTAAAAAATATAAGTTATGCTGTGATTGGTTGCTAAGAGCAACAAAGAAAACTTTACTATATATATGCACCCCAAGTGGGAATTTGGGATTTATACAAATCTAAAAAGTCTCTTTGACACTTTTCATTCTCTACTCAATCCAAGAGTACAGGCCCCAACCACAGAGCTCCGAGCTGACGATCTGGCCAATTACTTCAAAGAAAAAATTGACCAGATCCGACAGGAAATTATCTCCAAATCCCCTCATACCATGCACTGTCCTCCCTCCCCCACTGCATCTAACTCACTCTCTGATTTTGAACCAGTCACAGAAGAAGAAGTAAGCAGGCTCCTTGCATCTTCTCGCCCAACTACTTGCACCAGTGACCCATTTCCGTCACATCTCCTCCAGTCCCTTTCCCCTGCTGTCACCCCTCACCTAACTAAAATATTTAACCTCTCTCTCTCTTCTGGTATTTTTCCCTCCTCATTTAAGCATGCCATCATACATCCACTACTTAAAAAACCATCCCTCGACCAAAACTGTGCCGCTAACTATAGACCTGTCTCTAATCTTCCCTTCATCTCTAAACTCCTGGAACGCCTGGTCCACTCCCGTCTTATCCGCTATCTCTCAGAAAACTCTGTTCTCGACCCTCTCCAATCCGGTTTCCGCTCTTTACACTCCACTGAAACTGCCCTCACTAAAGTCTCTAATGATCTGCTAACAGCTAAATCAAATGGTCATTACTCCATGCTAATTCTCTTGGATCTCTCTGCAGCATTCGACACTGTGGATCATCAGCTCCTCCTCACTATGCTCCATTCCATTGGCCTCAAGGACACCGTTCTCTCCTGGTTCTCCTCCTATCTCTCCGACCGCTCCTTTACTGTTTCTTTTGCCGGTTCCTCCTCCTCTCACCTTCCCCTTACTGTTGGGGTTCCTCAAGGATCGGTTCTAGGCCCCCTCCTCTTCTCCTTGTACACTGCCCCTATTGGTCAAACAATCAGTAGATTTGGTTTCCAGTACCATCTCTATGCTGATGACACCCAATTATACGCTTCTTCTCCTGACATCACGCCAGCCTTTCTAGAAAACACTGGCGATTGTCTAAACGCTGTGTCTAATATCATGTCCTCACTATATCTGAAACTGAACCTGTCAAAGACTGAACTCCTTGTGTTTCCTCCCGCTACTAATGTACCTACACCCGACATTGCCATTTCCGTCTGTGGTTCCACTATTACTCCCCAGCAACATGCCCGCTGTCTTGGGGTCATACTTGATTCCGAGCTTTCCTTTGCCCCCCACATTCGATCACTGGCTCGCTCTTGTCATCTGCACCTCAAAAACATTTCTAGAATTCGACCTTTTCTTACTTTTGACTCTGCAAAAACTCTTACTGTTTCTCTTACTCATTCTCGTCTCGACTATTGTAACTCTCTTCTAATCGGTCTCCCTCTTACAAAACTCTCCCCTCTCCAATCTGTCTTGAATGCTGCAGCCAGGATCATATTCCTCACCAATCGTTACACCGATGCCTCTACCTTGTGCCAGTCATTACACTGGCTACCCATCCACTCCAGAATTCAGTATAAACTTATTACCCTCACCCACAAAGCCCTCCATGGCTCAGCACCACCCTACATCTCCTTGTTTCAGTATACCACCCTACCCGCGCCCTCCGTTCTGCTGATGACCTGAGGTTAGTATCCTCAATAGTCAGAACCTCCCACTCCCGTCTCCAAGACTTTACACGTGCCGCGCCAATTCTTTGGAATGCACTTCCCAGGTCAATACGATTAGTCCCCAATCCCCACAATTTTAAGCGTGTCCTGAAAACGCATTTATTCAGACTGGCCTATCGCCTCAACACATTAACCTAACCTATCCCTGTGTGGCAGAGCCAAAAGTTTTACCATAACCAGGTTCCCAGCATCATGTTCCCACATGCTTTATGCATCCATTAGCCCTCTGTGTCTGTACTGTTACACACCTAACATTATGGCTGGTCCATACAATCAGGGCAACTGTTACCACCCACCTTTCGTGTCTACCTCTTTCCTCATAGACTGTAAGCTTGCGAGCAGGGCCCTCATTCCTCTTGGTATCTGTTATAATCTATGTGATTATTGTTATGCTGTAATGTCTATTGTCTGTACAAATCCCCTCTGAAATGTAAAGTGCTGCGGAATATGTCGGCGCTATAAAAATAAAATTTATTATTATTATTATTATAAAAAGTCGCTCCTCATGTCATACATTTGATGATTTGCATCTCGCAGTCATTTGCTTGTCCGGCCATTTGTAGACATGCAGCTTTCATGGGCGGCCTCTAGTGTCACCTCATTAAGGCCGATGTATTGACTGGAAGCCATTCAACGCTTCTTTCTGATCCTCGGCCTCTTAGGGGTCCTGCTGATACATAGACTTCAAACAGGACCCTCACTAAGCTCAACGTGCCTCGCGCTGATTGGAGGCGCTAGCAATTCTGCGCCTCAGGCAAACGCCGAATATGTCGTGGTCTCTTGTGTAATGTCCGATAACATGAAGAAATATTAATCCTTTATTTGTTTGTGTAGCAAATAATACATATTACCCATGTAGGAAAGCTGATTGTTTCAACCACCACAATGTCTACTATGTGCGGGAGAGGGGGGTCTTATCTGGATGCTAAGGTCTGGATGAGGGGATCAGCAAGGTGGGAGTGACAGGGAATGTTGCTGAACATTGAGCCAGAAATAACAGATGCTACATGCAGAAATACAGCAGACCTAAAGGACAAATATATTACTTTTTCTGACTTTTTACACTCAGGAGGTCAGATTGCGCCCAAGATGACACTCACACAATACTCCTCCACTCAGTATGATAGCAAAGACGCTCCCACACACAGATTACGATGCCCCATAGTGTCCCTCCAACACATCTTGTTCCCACAGTGATCCTTCAAAACATTATGATGCCCCTACAGATCCCCTTCCACACATCCCCCTCAGTGTATGATGCACACACAATGCCCCTCCACTAAAAATGATGCCCCGGAGATGCTCCCAAATAAACCATATAATGCATCCACAATGGCTCCCTTAGACATTATGATGCTCCCACACAGTATGATGCCCCCTCCATCCACATTATGACACCTTAACAGTGCCCCCCACAATATGATGCTCCTACAGGTATCATGCTCTCATAATTCACCCCACATTATGATGCTCCCAGTGCCCCCACACAGAATGATGCCACTACAGTACACCTCAACACATGATACCGTGAGAGCTCTCCATATTCGCTTATGGAGGCCAATAGTGTCCCCCCTCACCATATGATGCCCCTATGTTATAATTCTCCTAGTTCTCCCCACATCTTTAATGCTGTCATCAGATCTGTGATTTGTTCCTCTCTGATAGTCTGGTATGGGGGAGCCACTGCGCATGACAAACTCCGCTTACAAAGGACTTTCAGAACAGCAGAGAGAATTATAGGTTCCCCCTGCCTAAAATCCAGGATCTTTATGATAAGAGTATTCGATCCCACGCATTGAAAATTTCATCCGATCCCTCTCACCCGGGACACTCCTCATTCCAACTACTCCCTTCAGGACGTCGCTTCAGAGTCCCCAAATGCAGCACCAACCGCCATATGAACAGCTTCTATCCACTCTCTGTTCAACAATTAAATCGTCATGTGTAGACTATATACTGTATCTGTCTTGTTAGATGTTACTTGTTGTATCTGTTGTTATATATTATGTTGCCTCTTTGCCACAAAGAATTCCTTGTATATATGTAATATGTACTTGGCGATAATAAATTTGATTGATTGATTGATTGATATTATGATGCCCTTAGTGCCTCCGGCAATCACTTGTTGGAGCCTAGAGTGTCCCCACACATAGTATGAAACCCCTCTACTCAATGCCACGGGCAATTCCCAGGATGAGCATAGCAGATCTCCACTGTGTGTGGTTGGGATGTAGTAGTTTGTTACACCACACGAGTGGTGGAGTGGGGAGATCATGGCTTCCTGCTCCACCACTAGAATCAGCTGTACTTGCATCGTAAAGCGAGACATGCTGCTGACCTCCTAGGACAGTGGGACAGCTCTACAAGTCCGGCACTGTCATACTGGATGTAGGAGAATTTGAAGGCATGATTCCTATCCCCTCTTATACAGTCATGGCCAAAAGTTTAGAGAATGACACAAATATTATATTTTCACATGATCTGCTGGCCTCTGGTTTTTATGTGTGTTTGTCAGATGTTGTTATCACATACAGAAATATAATTGCATTCATATTATGAGTAACAAAAGGTTATATAGACCGTTAGAATGAGTTAATGCAGCAAGTCAATGTTTGCAGTGTTGACCCTTCTTCTTCAGGACCTCAGCAATTCTCCCTGGCATGCTCTCATTCAACTTCTGGATCAAATCCTGACTGATAGCAGTCCATTCTTGCAAAATCAATGCTTTTATTTTGTCTGAATTTGAAGGTTTTTGTTTGTCCACCCGTCTCTTGATGATTGACCACAAGTTCTCAATGGGATTAAGATCTGGGGAGTTTCCAGGCCATGGTCCCAAAATCTCTATGTTTTGTTCCCTGAGCCATTTAGTTATCACCTTTGCTTTATGGCAAGGTGCTCCATCATGTTGAAAAAGGCATTGTTGATCGCCAAACTGCTCTTGGACGGTTGGGAGAAGTTGCTCTTGGAGGACATTCTGGTACCATTCTTTATTCATGGCTGTGTTTTTAGGCAAGACTGAGAGAGAGCCCATTCCCTTGGCTGAGAAGCCACCCCACACATGAATGGTTTCAGGATGCTTGACAGTTGGCATGAGACAAGACTGGTGGTAGCGCTCACTTGGTCTTCTCCGAATAAGCCGTTTTCCAGATGTCCCAAACAATCGAAAAGGGGATTCATCAGAGAAAATGACTTTACCCTAGTCCTCAGCAGTCCACTCCCTGTACCTCTTGCAGAATATCAGTCTGTCCATGATGTTTTTCCTGGAGAGAAGTGGCTTCTTTGCTGCCCTCCTTGAGACCAGGCCTTGCTCCAAGAGTCTCCGCCTCACAGTGCGTGCAGATGCACTCACACCTGCCTGCTGCCATTTCTGAGCAAGCTCTGCACTGCTGGTAGCCCGATCCCGCAGCTGAAACACTTTTAAGAGACGGTCCTGGCGCTTGCTGGTCTTTCTTGGGCGCCCTGGAGCCTTTTTGGCAACAAGGGAACCTCTCTACTTGAAG
Organism: Dendrobates tinctorius; assembly: GCF_039654945.1. Taxonomy (NCBI): domain Eukaryota; kingdom Metazoa; phylum Chordata; class Amphibia; order Anura; family Dendrobatidae; genus Dendrobates; species Dendrobates tinctorius. Next base: position 23,365,848 of record NW_027361784.1, read on the forward strand.
TTCTTGATGATGCGATAGATTGTTGACTGAGGTGCAATCTTTCTAGCTGCGATACTCTTCCCTGTTAGGCCATTTTTGTGCAGTGCAATGATGACTGCACGTGTTTCTTTAGAGATAACCATGGTTAACAGAAGAGAAACAATGATGCCAAGCACCAGCCTCCTTTTAAAGTGTCCAGTGGTGTCATTCTTACTTAATCATGACAGATTGATCTCCAGCCCTGTCCTCATCAACACCCACACCTGTGTTAATGGAGCAATCATTGAAACGATGTTAGCTGGTCCTTTTAAGGTAGGGCTGCAATGATGTTGAAATGTGTTTTGGGGGATAAAGTTAATTTTCTAGGCAAATATTGACTTTGCAAGTAATTGCTGTTAAGCTGATCACTCTTTATAACATTCTGGAGTATATGCAAATTGCCATTAGAAAAAATGAAGCAGTAGACTTTGTAAAAATTAATATTTGTGTCATTCTCTAAACTTTTGGCCATGACTGTACTGTTAGATAACTAGACCCAAAAATCATTAAAATGGGGCTTGCAGAGAACGCAAATACTGAACCTTCTTTTTAGGGTGCCAAATCTGCTACAAGAATGGAGGGGACTAATTTTGATCTTCCCTATGGGTATGATGACAGGCCGAAATCATAACTATACAGTGTTGGACTGGGGTGCCAAGGGCCCACCAGTAACATTGACTTTAGGGGACCCACTTTTCACCTGCATATAAAATATTACACTACCGTCATTCACAAATTTACCTATATCCCTATATAATAAACAGTTTGGTTATTGAATGATGCTGCTTGTTTTCTGTACAGAGTGAATTATGCCAAGTACTGCCCGTACAATGGGATTGGGGGCCCCGGCGTGCGCAAGGGCCCACCAGGAGATTACCCTGTTACCCTATGGGCCAGTCCGAGCCTGAAACTATAGGCCAAATGATAAAACTGAAAAATATGCAGATTTTGTCTTTTGAGAAAAACTAGGCTGCCATAGCATAAATCTTCAGTTTTCTTTCTTGCCCGATACATTTTCTACGGATGCTTACTCAGCATATTGCTGCAGAAGTGGCATAGGTTAGCTAAATATAAATCAACATTTAATATATTTTCCATAGAGTATTAAACAACCGATTATGAAAATGAATCTTTTAAAATCATCGTCCAACTGGAATAGGTCCAGGCACCACTTGTGAAATAATTGTATTCTAATTAGGTAGAGCCCCTTAATTGGCCCATAACCCCACTTGTCTTCGAGAAAAACGTGTCAATGCCCTCGACTAAATAGCTGTGTGGAATTGGCGAGGTGTGGGAAAAGTTTGCCAAAAATCTCACAGACCCATTTAGCTCCCCACGCAGACAAGCCTGGTATTGTATACTCGCTGGATTCTCACATTCTTCGGCAGAGTTATCCCTGACACAGACACTAATCATTTACTGAGCTGGTTAATTTTGAAGGACGTCGTTCTTACCATTCTGTGCCGCAGTAATATGTGACATTTTAGCTCGAACAATAACGTTTTCAGATGATGCCAGAGGACGCTGGAGGCTTTACTTAAACTGAAGCAAGACAGATGTGAGCACATTCTCCGGATGCAAACAATGCAGAATTTGCCGAGCAAGAGCGAAATTAGGAAACAAGAAACAAAGAGACGTGTGAGCATCCACGGGTTTTTTTTTTTCCCTTTGTGCGGGGCCTGCGATTTTGCACACATTTTTTATGTTAATTTTTGGAGAGCTGTTTCAGAAAGATTCGACAATGAATCTTTCAAGGTCTATATAGCAATAGAAAAGTCTATGGGCCCGATTTATTAAGAATGATATTTTGTACCTCAGTCTTAAAAAAGTTGTCGGGCCTAAGGCTGCAAGTCTGCAGACACACTATTTTACAGCAGACTTGTGAATCCTCACATTGTGCTGAGTGCGATGTTCCGGATTCTCCAATATCAGTGCGTTTTGTATACTTCTGGCCACATTCCGACTAGACTTCCAAGTGTATGGAGGGAGATAGGACAAGTCTAGCTGGAAAGTGGACAAAAGTATGCAAATTGCATCGGTACAAGTCTGCAGTGACATAGAATGGTTGCTGGTTGGTTGGTGATCAAACACTTATTTCATGCAATAGAATGCAAATTAATTATGTAAAAATCAAACAATGTGATTTTCTGGTTTTTATTTTTAGATTCTGTCTCTCACAGGTGAAGTGTACCTACGATAGAAATTACAGACCTCTCCATTCTGGGTAGGTGAGAAAACTTGCAAAATCGGCAGTGGATCAAATACTTATTTTCCCCACTGAAAAGCACCAAAGATAATAATGGGTATATGTTGCATCCGTTAAAAAAAATGGCTACAACATGTGCGTGCAACACGGACGTGTAAATGAGTCCTAAGAAAGACATGTGTCCAAGCATGCTTATCAATGAATTCCGTTCAAGGACTCCATTGTCTTGTGGTAGAAATGTCATACATTTCATGTAGACACATATAGCATAAGCAACGCTCAACAGAGTAACATCATTTTTTTTTATATCTGAATGACTTCAATTTCTTATCTTGGGATGTTTCTAGCTCAGCTACACCAGAAAGTCATTAGAGAGAGAAACTAGGAGCCTATGTGAACAATTTTATGCAGCTCCATAACTGCCATTATCACAAGGCACACAGGGGCCGAGACTAGCCTTTGTGAACTGGTGAAAACAAAAAATCACTTTGGCAGCTAAACTTTGGTGGAGAATTGTGGTGACCAAGGCCTGGTTTATAGGACCAAGCTTAAAGGGATTGTTTCATTAGAAGATGACCTGTTGTTTAAGTTAGTTTTTTGTGAGGATTTTTTATGAGCATTGTAAGGATAATGTAAAGTATGATGTAAGATTGAGTGGTGAAAGCATACAAACCCAGAGAAAACTCTGAAGTGATGACTAGTTGGTCAACAAGCAGAGATTTCACATACTGAGCTCCTAAATCAGTAAATGTTAATATCTCTGCAATGGAGTCACGCAGCTCAAAACTGAAAAGAATGGCAAAATTGGGGGAGTTTGGGGATTTTTACACCATATTTAACCCAATTTTTTGAGCAAGCGATAGGACCTCTTTACACTGTGATACAAAGAATAATGACTTTAGATTTATTTTTATATGATTGATTGAACAATCATATGTAGCAGAGCTGTGTGTATATGTAGCAGAGCTGTGTGTTTATGTAGCAGAGCTATGTCTGCATGTGGCAAAGCTTTGCTTGTATGTAGCCAAGCTTTGCATGCATGTAGAAGAACTGTGTGTGTATATAACAGAACTGTGGGTGTATTTAGCATAGCAATTCATTCACGTGTATGTAAAAGAGCTGTATGTATGTAAAGAGCTGTGCGTGTACATAGCAGAGATGTGTGTTCATAGCACAGCTGTATACAAAATATGTGTAGGAGAGCTGTGTGTTGATTAAGCTGAGCTGTGTGTATACAGCAGAGCTGTGTGTTGATGTAGCTAAGCTGAGCTGTGTGTTGAGGTAGCAGAGCTGCTGTGTATTTATATAGCAGAGCTGTGGCTATGTACAGCAGAACTGAGTGTGCATGTACTCTGCTTGCAGCAGTATTATGTATACAGTGGGGCAAAAAAGTATTTAGTCAGTCAGCAATAGTGCAAGTTCCACCACTTAAAAAGATGTGAGGCGTCTGTAATTTACATCATAGGTAGACCTCAACTATGGGAGACAAACTGAGAAAAAAAAAATCCAGAAAATCACATTGTCTGTTTTTTTTTTCATTTTATTTGCATATTATGGTGGAAAATAAGTATTTGGTCAGAAACAAGCAATCAAGATTTCTGGCTCTCACAGACCTGTAACTTCTTCTTTAAGAGTCTCCTCTTTCCTCCACTCATTACCTGTAGTAATGGCACCTGTTTAAACTTGTTATCAGTATAAAAAGACACCTGTGCACACCCTCAAACAGTCTGACTCCAAACTCCACTATGGTGAAGACCAAAGAGCTGTCAAAGGACACCAGAAACAAAATTGTAGCCCTGCACCAGGCTGGGAAGACTGAATCTGCAATAGCCAACCAGCTTGGAGTGAAGAAATCAACTGTGGGAACAATAATTAGAAAATGGAAGACATACAAGACCACTGATAATCTCCCTCGATCTGGTGCTCCACGCAAAATCCCACCCCGTGGGGTCAGAATGATCACAAGAACGGTGAGCAAAAATCCCAGAACCACGCGGGGGGACCTAGTGAATGAACTGCAGAGAGCTGGGACCAATGTAACAAGGCCTACCATAAGTAACACACTATGCCACCATGGACTCAGATCCTGCAGTGCCAGACGTGTCCCACTGCTTAAGCCTGTACATGTCCGGGCCCGTCTGAAGTTTGCTAGAGAGCATTTGGATGATCCAGAGGAGTTTTGGGAGAATGTCCTTTGGTCTGATGAAACCAAACTGGAACTGTTTGGTAGAAACACAACTTGTCGTGTTTGGAGGAAAAAGAATACTGAGTTGCATCCATCAAACACCATACCTACTGTAAAGCATGGTGGTGGAAACATCATGCTTTGGGGCTGTTTCTCTGCAAAGGGGCCAGGACGACTGATCCGGGTACATGAAAGAATGAATGGGGCCATGTATCGTGAGATTTTGAGTGAAAACCTCCTTCCATCAGCAAGGGCATTGAAGATGAAATGTTGCTGGGTCTTTCAACATGACAATGATCCAAAGCACACCGCCAGGGCAACGAAGGAGTGGCTTCGTAAGAAGCATTTCAAGGTCCTGGAGTGGCCTATCCAGTCTCCAGATCTCAACCCTATAGAAAACCTTTGGAGGGAGTTGAAAGTCCGTGTTGCCAAGCGAAAAGCCAAAAACATCACTGCTCTAGAGGAGATCTGCATGGAGGAATGGGCCAACAGACCAACAACAGTGTGTGGCAACCTTGTGAAGACTTACAGAAAACGTTTGACCTCTGTCATTGCCAACAAAGGATATATCACAAAGTATTGAGATGAAATTTTGTTTCTGACCAAATACTTATTTTCCACCATAATATGCAAATAAAATGAAAAAAAACCAGACAATGTGATTTTCTGGATTTTTTTTTCTCAGTTTGTCTCCCATAGTTGAGGTCTACCTATGATGTAAATTACAGACGCCTCTCATCTTTTTAAGTGGTGGAACTTGCACTATTGCTGACTGACTAAATACTTTTTTGCCCCACTGTATGTGTCTTGCACTCCACTTCTTTATACCTCTGGGAGAGTTTTAATTAGCAGTAAAAATGTTTTTTTTTCTATTTTCTGCTTTCTAAACATGAACTGCGTCGTAAATTAGGATGCGTCCTACAGGCCAAAAATACAATAATTTTAATAATTTTTGTTCTGCAATAACAATATGGAGACAAACTGAGCCAATATCATCCATACTGAACGCTCAGCTTCTATGTAAAGGTTTTATCCTATGTGCTCCCTCTATATTTATTGCTCTGGGGTGTGACATATCAGTCATTTTATGTTTAGTTGGTTTAACATTTTTCTTTTTTTTATGATAGTCAAATCTGAAATATTTTTACACTTGAGATTTTTTATGTAAAATAAATCCAGCTGAATGAGATGACTCAGTTCTGATACTCTATAAAGTGAAATTGTTGTTTTATGGGACAGATGTCTTCAATCCTTGTAATCCGACAAAATGAGCCCTAAACAAAGACAAGTGTTTTCTGTCAGGTCAAGATGTTAGGCCAAATTCAGACGGCTGTAGCACAACAACGTATTAGTATTATGGCTTCAACAAACGGACCCCACAAGGATTTTCTTAAATGAATTTAGATAGTTCTATGTAAGTGATTACGGTTATACTGCCCCTACTATGCACCCATATTACAAGTTCCAAAATTGGCCAACAGGTCACTGCTTTCTTATAAGCCCTTAAGTCACAAGAAGTTTTCGTATTAAGATTATTCTGATTTTTTTTCCCAGTTTTTGCTTAGCATTTAGTGGAGCCCCCTTCCAGAATTTCAAGGTATATATGTATGGTGCAAGTCAGGAAGGGTTTGTATAGAACGGGATCCGTACCCAAAATAACTCCATATACAGTGGAAGCCAATAGAGATATATAGCCAGACGTTTTCCCCTTAGTTCTACAAGGTGCCAGTGAGTTGAATTCCCCAGGTCAGCCATCTTTGTAGTCCCATTAACCCCTTCACCCCCAAGGGTGGTTTGCACGTTCATGACCGGGCCAATTTTTACAATTCTGACCACTGTACCTTTATGAGGTCATAACTCTCGAACGCTTCCATGGATCCCGGTGATTCTGACATTGTTTTCTCGTGACATATTGTACTTCATGTTAGTGGTAAAATTTCATTCAAATAACTTGCGTTTATTTGTGAGAAAAACGGAAATTTGGCGAAAATTTTGAAAATTTCGCAATTTTCCAACTTTGAATTTTTATGCCCTTAAATCACAGAGATACGGCACACAAAAAACTTGATAACTAACATTTCCCACATGTTTACTTTACATCAGCACAATTTTGGAACCAAAATTTTTTTTTGTTAGGAAGTTATAAGGGTTAAAAGTTGACCAGCGATTTCTCATTTTTACAACACCATTTTATTTTTAGGACCACATCACATTTGAAGCCACTTTGAGGGGTCTATATGATAGAAAATACACAAAAGTGACACCATTCTAAAAACTGCACCCCTTAAGGTGCTCAAAACCACATTCAAGAAGTTTATTAACCCTTTAGGTGCGTCACAGGAATTTTTTTGAATATTTAAAAAAAAATGAACATCTAACTTTTTTTCATAAAAAAAATACTTCAGGTTCAATTTTTTTTATTTTACCAAGGGTAACAGGAGAAATTGAACTGCAAAAGTTATTGTGCAATTTGTCCTGAGTACGCAGATACCTGATATGTGGGGGGGAACGACTGTTTCGGCGCATGGCAGAGCTCAGAATGAAAGGAGCGCCGTTTGACTTTTTCAATGCAAAATTGGCTGGAATTCAGATTGAACGCCATGTCATGTTTGGAGAGTCCCTGATGTACCTAAACAGTGGAAACCCCCTACAAGTGACCCCATTTTGGAAACTAGACCCCCCAAGGAACTTATCTAGATATGTGGTGAGAACTTTGAACCCACAAGGGCTTTACAGAAGTTTATAACGTACAGCGGTACAATTAAAAAATCATATTTTTTCCACAAAAATGATCTTTTCACCCCAATTTTTATTTTCCCAAGGGTAACAGGACCCTAAAAGTTATTGTGCAATTTGTCCTGAGTACGCTGATACCCCACATGTGGGGGTAAACCACTATTTGGGCGCATGGCAGAGCTCGGAAGGGGAGCAGCGCCATTTGACGTTTTTGGCTGGAATTGAGATCGGACACCATGTCGCGTTTGGAAAACCCCTGATGTACCAAAACAGTGGAAACCCCCCACAAATGACACCATTTTGGAAACTAGACCCCCTAAGGAACTTATCTAGATGTGTGGTGAGAACTTTGAACCCCCATGGGCTTCACAGAAGTTTATAACATAAAGCCATACAATTAAAAAATCATATTTTTTCAACAAAAATGATCTTTTCACCCTCAATTCTTATTTTTCCAAGGGTAACAGGACCCTAAAAGTTATTGTGCAATTTGTCCTGAGTACGCTGATACCCCACATGTGGGGGTAAACCACTATTTGGGCGCATGGCAGAGCTCGGAAGGGAAGCAGCGCCATTTGACGTTTTTGGCTGGAATTGAGATCGGACACCATGTCGCGTTTGGAAAACCCCTGATGTACCAAAACAGTGGAAACCCCCCACAAATGACACCATTTTGGAAACTAGACACCCTAAGGAACTTATCTAGATGTGTGGTGAGAACTTTGAACCCCCATGGGCTTCACAGAAGTTTATAACATAAAGCCATACAATTAAAAAATCATATTTTTTCCACAAAAATGATCTTTTCACCCTCAATTCTTATTTTTCCAAGGGTAACAGGACCCTAAAAGTTATTGTGCAATTTGTCCTGAGTACGCTGATACCCCACATGTGGGGGTAAACCACTATTTGGGGGCATGGCAGAGCTCGGAAGGGAAGCAGCGCCATTTGACGTTTTTGGCTGGAATTGAGATCGGACACCATGTCGCGTTTGGAAAACTCCTGATGTACCAAAACAGTGGAACCCCCCACAAATGACACCATTTTGGAAACTAGACCCCCTAAGGAACTTATCTAGATGTGTGGTGAGCACTTTGACCCCCCCAGTGCTTCACAGAAGTTTACAACGCCCGGGCGTGAAAATAAAAAATTCGTATTTTTTCCACAAACATGATCTTTTAGTCACCATTTTTTTATTTTCCCAAGGGTACCAGGAGAAATTGGACCCCAAAAGTTGTTGTCCAATTTGTCCTGAGTATGCTGATACCCCATATGTGGGAGAAAACTACTGTATGGGCACACGTCGGGGCTCGGAAGGGAAGTAGTGACGTTTTGGAATGCAGACTTTGATGGAATGGTCTGCGGGTGTCATGTTGCCTTTGGAGAGCCCCTAATGTACCTAAACAGTGGAAACCCCCCACAAATGACACCATTTTGTAAACTAGACCCCCCAAGGAACTTATCTAGATGTGTGGTGAGCACTTTGACCCCCCCAGTGCTTCACAGAAGTTTACAACGCCCGGGCGTGAAAATAAAAAATTCGTATTTTTTCCACAAACATGATCTTTTAGTCACCATTTTTTTTATTTTCCCAAGGGTACCAGGAGAAATTGGACCCCAAAAGTTGTTGTCCAATTTGTCCTGAGTACGCTGACACCCCATATGTGGGAGAAAACTACTGTATGGACACACGTCGGGGCTCGGAAGGGAAGCAGTGACGTTTTGGAATGCAGACTTTGATGGAATGGTCTGCGGGTGTCATGTGCGTTTGGAGAGCCCCTGATGTACCTAAACTATTGAAACTCCCCACAAGTGACCCCATTTTGGACACTAGACCCCCCACGGAACTTATCTAGATGTGTGGTGAGCACTTTGAACCCCCAAGTGCTTCACAGAAGTTTATAACACTCGGACGTGAAAATAAAAAAATCATTTTTTTCCACAAAAATGATATTTTTGCCCCCAATTTTTTATTTTCCTAAGGGTAACAGGAGAAATTGGACCCCAAAAATTGTTTTGCAATTTGTCCTGAGTAGGCTGATACCCTACATGAGGGGGTAAAACACTGTTTGGGCGCATAGCAGAGCTTGGAAGGGAAGGAGCACCATTTGACTTTTTCAACTCAGAATTGGCTGGAATTGAGATCAGACGCCATGTTGCATTTGGAGAGCCCCTGATGTGCCCAAATAGTGGAAACCCCCAATTCTAACTCCAACCCGAACCCCAACACGCCCCTAACCCTAGCCCTAACCCTAGCCCTAACCCTAGCCCTAACCCTAGCCCTAGCCCTAACCCTAACCCTAGCCCTAACCCTAACCCTAACCTAACCCTACCCCAACACACCCCTAGCCCTAACCCTAGCCCTAACCCTAATGGAAAAATGGAAATAAATACATTTTTTTTATTTTATTATTTTTCCCTAACTAAAGGGGTGATAACGGGGGGTTTGATTTACTATTTATGGCGGTTTTTATGTTTGGCGGCTGTCGCACGCTAAAAGACGCTTTTTATTGTAAAAATAGTTTTTGCATCACCACATATTGAGAGCTATAATTTTTCCGTATTTTGACCCACCGAGTCATGTGAGGTCTTATTTTTTGCGGGACGAGTTGACGTTTTTATTGGTACCATTTTTGGGCACGTGAAATTTTTTGATCGCTTTTTATTCCGATTTTTGGGACGCAGAATGAACAAAAACCAGCGTTTCATGAATTTCTTTTGGGGGGGGTGCGTTTACACTGTTCCACGTGCGGTAAAATTGATAAAGCGGTTTTATTCTTCGGGTCAGTACGGTTACAGCGATACCTCATTTATGTCGTTTTTTTATGTTTTTGTCGGTTTTATGCAATGAAAACTATTTTATATAAAAAATAATTATTTTTGCATCGCTTTATTCTGCGAGTTATAACTTTTTTATTTTTTCGCTGATGATGCTGTGTGGCAGCTTGTTTTTTGCGGGACAAGATGACGTTTTCAGCGGTACCATGGATATTTATATGCGTCTTTTTGATCGCGCGTTATTGCACTTTTTGTTTGGCGGTATGATAATAAATCATTATTTTTTGCTTCGTTTTTTATTTTTATTTTTTAAGGGGTTCGCTAAAGGGGTTAACTAATGGGACAGTTTTATAGGGCAGGTCGTTACGGACGCGGCGATACCTAATATGTGTACTTTTATTGTTTTTTTTTATTATTATTTTAAAAAAATGAATTTATTGGGGAATATTTTTTTTTTTTTTACTAATTTATTTGGCGATTTTTTTAAATTTATTTTTACACTTTTTTTTTAATTTTTTTTTACTTTATTACATAGTCCCAGGTGGGACATCACTGTCCTGTGACAGATCGCTGATCTGTCACATCACAGATCACTGTGACAGATCAGCAATCTGTCACAGGCAGTGCACAAGGCTTCCTCATGCCTGCGCTTTGCAGGCACTGAGGAAGCCAGCTTCCCCAGGCCCCCGAAGGCCCCCGTCGCCATCTTGGATTCGGGGACCTGGAGGATAGGAGCCCCCCGCAGCAGCGCTGCACATTGCGCTGCCGTGGGGGGCTCAGGGAAGCACGGAGGGAGCCCCCTCCCTGCCGATGCTTCCCTTTAACTCCCGGTACACCGCGATCGCGTTTGATCGCGGTGTGCAAGGGGTTAACGTGTCGGGGGTGGTCCGTGACCGCCCCTGACACATTGTGCCGGGTGTCAGCTGTGATAATCAGCTGACACCCGGCCGCGATCAGCGGCGCTCACCACGTGGGCGCCGCTGATCGCGGTAGACGTACTATCCCGTCCCCGGTCATACGGGCCCGGGTACCGTGGACGGGATAGTACGTCTCATGTCAGGAAGGGGTTAAAGGGGGTTATCCAAGAATTTATAAGCAGGTAGTTGCTCACTACCTGCCTGTTCTGCCTGCCGCCGATCTCTGCCAGCACAGATTGGTCATGGACCTCTCCTGCTGATGATTCAGCGGCACATGCTGATTGACAGCCGGCTCCCTGCTGCCTAACTGCGGGAAGCCAGCTGGCAATCAGCCCACTGAGAGAGCAGCCCAGAAGAAGAAGAGCTGCTCTGTTGATGTGGAGCAGCTGAATCCCCTGCAGGAGTGGTCAGTGACTATTCTGAGCTGGCGCCAGATAGAACAAGCAGGTAGCTGCTAACCAGTTAGCAACTACCTGCCTGTTACTTTTTTAATTCATAGTAAAATAATAAACTCTTTGAGTCTTTAAGCAATAATGGCAGTGTATTGTAAAAGTAATCATACAAAACCCTTAAGGGGGAGATAAGCTTGGAAAATGTTCAAAAAAACAGGCTTCCTTTTTTTGTTTCCTCACTTCCACCAAAAAATTGAAAATTAAAAATCTATGCGTAACCCAAAATGGAATCAATAAAGACACAGCTTGCCTCACAATACATCAGAACTCCAGTAGTAGTAGTAGTAGTAGTAGTAGTGGTAAAACACAACAAAACACAATAAAGTTAACAGGTGATTTTAACCACACAGTGAATGCATTAGAAAAAAAAACAAATCCCCCTAAGAATCCACCAAAAAATTCAGAATTTCAGTTCTTTTTTTAATGTAATATATTAAACTGTAAAAAATGGTAATATAAGTATAAAAATACAACTGATCCTGTATAAAGAAACCCAAGAAATAATGTGGCTGAGTTGACAGATGCTTTTAGAAGACAGCTATAAAAGATAGAAAAGTAAGGCTATTTCCTTTTTTGTTATATTGCGTAGGTGGATCTGGGTCGCCCTCCCAGGGCTGTGGGGTACTCGGTACCGGGCCCGATGAGCTTCAATGGGAGATGTCACGGCAGCTGGGACCCGGCCCGTGGCCTTGGGCGCCCATTGTAAAAGGGGAATGTTCAGTGTGCTTATGATGATCAAAGTTTATGAATGAATGAGTCGTGACACCACCTGTGGTGTTCGGCAATGAAGATGTTAAGCTGGCGCTGCAGACAGATCCTCTGGGACAGATGGTGTGGTGCATCAATGATGTTATAGCCCTCCACAGGCAGGGCTGTAGTCCCAGGGCAGAGTAGGTGAAGTGACCCGTAGATGGTGTAGTGTCAGGCGCAGGGGATGTAGCAGTGCCGGGCAGGTTGACGCAGGAATAAGTGGAGGACACCAGGGCGTGTAGTTCCAAAACTTTACTCACAGTCTGTTGTGGTACAGGAGCCTGCATCTGCACCATGTCCTCCGGGTCAGGAGATCAGCCAACTTCCAGGCAAGATGAAGTCCTCCGTTCCAACACTCCGCCAACATATGTGCCTTTTCTGAACGTCTCCCTCTTAGCGCCTTGAGTGAAGTACTCACAGTACTGAGTTACACTGGAGTTCCTCCTGTCAGATGTTCCTATGAACTCTACTTGTATGGCAGGCAGCGGTAGCCTGCTTCGGGGACTCCTTACTACCTAGTCCCGGCTCACTCACGTTGCTGTTGTGCCCCAAAGTCTTGTTTGGGAATAAACTGGTGACAACTACTATTCCTCCGGTGTCTGCTGCAGGACCATTAGTATCCATACAACCTCGGGGACCGGACCCCGGCCATGCGCTTAGAACTGGGAAGGGTTCTGCTCTAACCTTAGTCCTTAGTTCTCTTCTTCTCCTTACGTTCCGTTCTAATCTTTCTTTCTTCTGGAGAATTAGGCTTTCTGAATATCTCTTTCCTGTACCAGCAGACCCAGGTCACTGGAGACTGCTGCAGCACTTCCTTCATCCATCCCACTCAGGAGATCTTCTTTCACAGACTGACCTCATCAGACTCCTGTGACTAACTACCCAAATCCTACACTCTTCCCGCTCTTTGAGTGCAAACTAAACTCCACCCGCCTCCCAGCACGCTTCCTTGTTCCAAGCAGGGAGCCACCAAAGGGTGCTTTGCTACACTACTATGTTGTGTGAGATGAAGGTGTTGGAGCGTGGTCAGGTATCTCCACCTTACCTGGATGGTGGGGTACCACACCTTAGGAGGAGGTGCAGTACCTTTGTGGCGACTGAACCCTCAGGGAAGCTACAGATCTAAATTGAAAAAGTCTTTCAAAAAGTCTTAGCTTTTTACAGCTTGTAAGGCAGCTGCCGGACACATACTTGATGGGAGGTTTGTATCACAGAGGTGGTTGTCATCTGTGATGTAATCCTGGAGTTTGGCTCCAGTGCACACATTGCACTAAGAGGCTTGCTTGGTGCATGTGGGCCAAGTTTTACAGGCAGCCTGAGAGACGGGCGAGTCTGGCTGCCTACATACCCCACCTCTGGGTGTGGTTAACCTGTTAAGATGGAGTCTGTAGCTTGTTACATGATCTGTGTGTGGAGGAAGAAGGCTCTCTTCTGCGTGTTATATCCAGACTGAGCCGGTATACAGGATGCTACCAGCCTCAAAGACCAGGACTGGCTTTCACAAGACTTTGCCAAATAACTGTTTACTTTGTTTTGTTTGCACGGACGGATGTTTATTTTTTCCTTTTCTTAAGGCTGGTTAATGCAGCAGCAATAAACCAGCATGGACTTTTAAATGGATACGCTTCCTCTTTTGCCTCCCGACGCACCCAAGTAAGTAGCATTCCAACCAGCTCCAAATGCAGACTGCAGAACTATGATGTGTGTCCATAGTAACAGACTACAAACAATCCCTGAGTAGTCAGGTCTGACACTCATACTCTTCTATCTGTTCCTGACTTCTTACTGACTGGGATGAATGTGGGGGAGAGAAGGAAAAGGACTATGGCTGCAGAATTGGACTACAGAGTGTTTATTATCTATTACCATGGAGATACATAGGTCGACACAGGAGTTTCATACTCTAAATGATAGGGAATGCTTAATAAAGACTATTTGTAAACTTATTCTATTTTTTTATTTTAGATATATTACATGATGTAGTGTCATAGTACCAATGTGTTCTGACAAGCATTTTTTTTTCTAAAATAAAGGGACAAACAGAGACCCCCAAAACACTACTTACATATATATATATATATATATATATATATGAATTGGGGTCTTACACAGAATATGGAGATAATATTGGGGGGGGGTTATTGATCACTGTGGCAACCCTATACTTACAAATCGATTCTGTAATCGAGCCGCGGGAAAGGAACACGCCATTCCTCTGTACACAGCAGTATACATCCAGGATAATGCATTTCCCCATAACGCTGACCCACAGATCCCATAACAATGCAGAACAACCAATCTAGTGGCGTCTCAAAAAACTTCAAATGATATCTGATCCTTCTGGGAAGACAAAAGTAGGTTAACCAACACTGGAAGCTTGGAAGACTATGGATGTTATGGGCGTAAAGCTGCTTCATCGTCTCCCTGGAATTAAGATATAGCAAAAACTTAGAACAACATCTGGCAAAAAGAATTCCAGCAGCAAATACAAGAACCCGAGCTCAATTTTATGTCAGTTTGGGGATCTTAAAGGAAATGTATCATCAGAAAAGTATATATTGTTTACATCAGCATTCTTTGGGAGCATATGTTATTAAAAATATTTGTTTTTACAGTACACATAATAAACATACGGTCCATCGTTATCCAGCGCACACAAAGTTGAAAATTCTTTTTTTCTTTTGCTATATAGACTAGGACAAAATGAAACCAAAAGGAGATACCCCGTATAGTGGACAAGAAAAAAATAATAATAGGACAAATTTTCAATTTAAATAAAATGACTTTATTTAATCAGAAAATGGCAAAACGGTAGTAGCATACCAGAACATGTGCCCGTATTCGGAGTATATATAAGGTTAGAATCCATATATACACAAAGAAAATCTATATGGTTAAATATACATAAAATAATACAAGCGGTGGACCAAAACAAAGGGAAGTTATGGTTTAAAAAATTATGATCGTATGAACAACATTATATAAAACAGTAACAAGGCCATATGTCATGATAAAAAACCCTCTTCATTTCATTATGATGTTTGGGCCAAAATGCCATTAATGTACTTGGGACAAAAAAAGAAAAAAAAGAAAAAAGAAAAGAAAAAAACAAAAATGAGGGGAAAATTTACCAAAAGAAGTGTGCAGAGAATGATTTGAATATGGTAAATATATGTCACAAAAATCAAACGGGGGTAAATACACCCAGGAGTGAATAGACAAAGTGTGAGAGCGCAAATTGTAGTACGAGATCGAGAACAGCACATATAGTGCTCAATATACAAAATTGTGACAAAAAATAATCAAGGGAGAAGAGGAATAACACAGCACATATTGTACCTATAGTGCAAGTGCAGAAATAAATGAAGATAAAAGGGGGAGTAAAGAAGAGGCCTATACCTTCAGGGTCCAAATGTGAAGCACGCCCCGATGCGCGTTTCGGATTGAGATTATTTTTTGTCCCAAGAACATTAATGTCATTTTAGTCGACATCTTAATGAAATGAACAGGGTTTTTTTAAATAATGTACATATGGCCTTTTATTTAAATTGCAATTTGTCCTATTATTATTTTTTTCTTGTTCACTATACGGGGTATCTCCTTTTGGTTTCCTTGTTTGTGTGGGTTTCACACCTTTTCACAAAGCACCGGTGGTATTATTGGAATATTTGTGAATCATTTTGATACCATACCATTGAATTGCAGGTGTTTTATTCTATCTGAAATTTAGGACAGAATGAGCAGAGTCTTCTCAAAAATATTGTGTTAATAACCTCCATTAAAGATGGAAGAATAGCACAGCATGAGCATTAATCTAGCAGTCAAAATGTATGTCTTTATATTACTTGTTCAAATAGCACTATCACAATTCGCAGAGCTTTACAGATAGCATTATGATGTCAAAATCACTGCTATTTTGAAGGAACCATGATTATAGATTAATATTCAACATGTGAATCAAAAACCAAACACATTTAAAGGGATTGGACATTTTTTTAAAAAGCCATTTAAATATACCCAATAGTGAGAAGGTGTATCACTGCATTCTTCCTCCATGCTGGGATGCCAGCCTAACCACTGCCCCGGCCCTCTACCTTGTCCCCCGGCGTGCTCCTGCTTCCTGTCACTTCCTGCTGTGCATGCTGCACTGTGTCTCAGTGGCGTGCCTACATTGTGTGTGCGCGCTCCCCTGTTGTTAAAGGGGTATCGCGAGCATGGTAAATGCCCCCAGCTTCCAGCTTGGAGGTATATAGTTAATGAATGTTCACCTGCAAGTTGTCTCTCAGCCATTAACCAACTGTATGTTGCCAGGTCCATCATGCCTAGTCTGTTATACTCATTCCCGTATTGTCAGTCCTGTTAGTATAGTATAGTCTATCCTTGTTCCTGTAAACGTTTCGGTCGTGTCCATTAGGGTGACAGCAAAAAAATCGATGTTGGAATTTTGTCCGTCTGGACCCCACAAAACGATTCCCCTTTCCAGATATTGAGATAGCCAAAATTTGAGCTCGATCAAACGACGTTAACCCGTGCCGCTCGTCGCTCAAAGTTTGAAAAAATCCAAATTGAGGTATTTTAAGATTTAGGTATTTTGCATAGTCTGTTAGACTATAAAGAATGTGACAACAACATTGCAGAAATAGCCCTGACCAAATTTTCGAACCATTTGTGGTATTTGAATGCAGAGTTGGTGGGATTATCGTTTTTTGATCCCACCATTACAGACAATGAAAAGTTGTTAATGGCTAATAAATTGCTCAGTAGCACAGATGAACCATCAGAGCACGCTAGGGTTGTAAATCCAAAAGTTAGGAAAGAAAAATTAAAAGAGGTAGGAAGTAACCGACTTTAACGACCTTCTGACAAAAGATGAAGAACAAAAGCAATATGTCCTGCAAGTTGTAAGCAAATGCCGAGCATTATATTCTGACGTTTCAAAAACTACTTTAACAAAAGCTCTAGAATAGATTAGATAACTATGTAAAATTATCAACTCATGTAGGTTAGCGTGCTCTGATGGTTCATCTGTGCTACTGAGCAATTTATTAGCCATTAACAACTTTTCATTGTCTGTAATGGTGGGATCAAAAAACGATAATCCCACCAACTCTGCATTCAAATACCACAAATGGTTCGAAAATTTGGTCAGGGCTATTTCTGCAATGTTGTTGTCACATTCTTTATAGTCTAACAGACTATGCAAAATACCTAAATCTTAAAATACCTCAATTTGGATTTTTTCAAACTTTGAGCGACGAGCGGCACGGGTTAACGTCGTTTGATCGAGCTGAAATTTTGGCTATCTCAATATCTGGAAAGGGGAATCGTTTTGTGGGGTCCAGACGAACAAGATTCCGACATTTTTCCCCCCCCATATGAGATCCGGTCACCCTAGTGTCCATATCCTGAAACAGCATTTGCAGTACTACTATAGTCTCCTACTGTGGGGGCTGAATGATCAGGCCTGAACTCTGAGCCAGTAACCGTGTCTGCGATATCCGTACCCTGTGGCTGCATCGACGGTACCAGAACTGTTTTGTAGGGTCGGTGGGCCGAGCTGGGGGGTGGTCCCTCTCTTTACCGCGCAGAGATAAAAACAGAGACAAAATGGAGGCAGATTCTGGGTGCAACAGGTCCAAGTTTATTTTCGCTCGCCGTCCGCCTGACGGCCTCAAAAGCACACCGCACTTCCTTCAACTCACGGCCCTCCGTTTCCAGGGCCGCTTCTCACACACCGTACGTTACACTGGGGACGTGTATGCATACACCGTCCCCTCTTCGCTCGTCGACGCTCCTGACAGGTCCGTCACTGTGGCCGCCTTAGGCCCATAAACCAACAGCACTTCCACTGATCAGTCATCGTGTCAAATACGGTGTCTCACACCCAGTGCCTCGTCCCTTCTGCGGTTCTTCCTGTCAGGACCACCCCCCTGACGTTCTCTCTCCTCAGTCCCCCTGGTTTAGATTCTCCTCACAGCGCACAGACTGTCGCAGTCCTCCTGTCACTGGAGCTCCCCCTGGGGACTGGAACCTTCTGGAACCCTCCCTCAGTATTCATAGCTCTCCCGGTCCCCTGTCACTGTAACCCCGCCCCCCATGACCAATGGTTTCTAAAGCCCTAAGCTGTTGTCAAGTCCTTTGCTCACACTCCTCCCTGCCATCTAATGGTCAACCCAAGGTACTGCACGTCCACTACACTTTCCTAGCTGTTTCCCCCACTGTAATAACTGACACCTACCTACACTGTGCAAACCTTTCCTTCTTCACTCTGACTAGTCCATCCGTCCGTCAGGTCACCTTCCCTACACTCTCCCTTCCTTTGTCCATTGTCGTCCTCGACAATCGTCATCCCTACCTTCGTCGTTCTGAAGCTACACCTACATTCTGTTGTCAGACCAGCTGTTGAGCCAAACCCACTATCTGCGGGGGCCGAACCATACTGGGAGCACTATGCTCTGAGCAGCCTACTGCTACTCACCAGCGCGCACGCCACATGACAACGTCTTTCAAATTGTGCTAGGTACACCCATATTCTCTCTATGGTGTGTACCTTCCCCTACTCTCCCCTACTGTCACCTTCCACTATTCGATACGCCATGATCGAGGTCTCTTACCTTCCAGATCATTACCAGTGCCCGCCTTCCTCCTTCAGGGGTGTCCGTGGTGTTGGGGACCTGACCTAGGACGGCTGTCTTTCTCACGTCTTCCAACTCATTTTCCTTTCTTTCAATAACATGTCATGGTCGGCGTCCCGGTCTCCCAGACCTCCTCAACTCTTAGATCCCTACCGGATCTCACACTTTCCTTTGGTCCCGCAGACCTTCCCTTACCCGGACCTGTTGAATTTTACTTTGGCATATTATACATTAAACAACTTTATAATAGCACAAGTACCCATTTTTATATTTTTTTTTCATTTTCTTTTGCTCATTTTAAAACCAACATATAACAACATAACATTGCATGTCTTCTTTCTCCCCCCTTCCTTGGACCTGAACACTCCTCCACTTCTCCGTATCCCCGTTCTGTCAAGTTTCAAATCAGCAAATAACATCCTGTAAGAGGAACATATTAAAAACAAACTCAGCACATCAAACATTTTTTTTTTAAAACTAGAACTGTTCTCCAGAACCTGCACTACAGTGCACCGAACTCTCGACAGTCTACTTCACTACGTAGTGGCTAGTAGTGAGGGACCCCACAGCCGTGGAGCCCCCGGGGATACTGAGGGTGTCCATTCAAGTCCTCTTCTTTTCCATGCCGGCCTCTCCTTGAGTGTGGAGCAGGTTCCACACTTCCTGCTCCCGGGCCTTCTTCTTCCTGATCACCTCCGCTACCCACACGGAGGGAACAGCACGGGCCCTGGAGTCCGGTGGGTGGGACTCCGCTGAAAAAGACCGCAAGACAGAAATGGCCGAAGATTTCTGTGGCCCAGCAGCCGCTGGGGTCAGGTGGCAAATGGGGACAACCGGGTCCTCGGGGGCTGGAATCACAGGGCCCGCTAAGTCGGCCGCGGCCGACTCCAGCAGCGGCATAACCGCGGCCTCAGGACAGGCCGCATCCACTACTTCCAATGGAGCTGGAGTAACGGCCGATTTCAACGATGCAGCTGCTATTAGCAGGGAAAGCGCAGCAGCGTCTTCTTTGGGTGAGCTCTGCACTGGTGACTCCGGGCGGGGTAGTTCGGGGACATGAGCGGGGGGCCTCGCTCAGCTCCGCATACACCACGGGGCCCGTGGTAACTAGGCCTTCCGGTGCGCAGGGGGCCGCGTGCTGCAGCAGAATGGTGGAGGCCGCTTGCGGAGGCACTGGTAGGGCCGGGGGTACTCTCACCTTCCCCGGCGCTGCGGCCTCCGTCCCATCATCACGCGGTTTCCCCCGCAGCCTCCGTTTCTTGCTCCACTCTCCTGCGGGCCTTCCCTCTGGACTCGGGGGCTCTGCTGAGAAGTCCTCTGCTGGTATTGGTGGCGTCCATTCTCGCTGACTCCGCTCAGGCTCTGCTCCCCGGCTCAGCATCCCGCTGCCTGCCCGTGGTTCTGAAGATGACTTCTGGTGCAGCTCCATCTCTCGCCGCCATTGCCACTCTAGGCGGCCGATGCCCCGACACCCGCAGCGTCTCATACCGTCCGTTGGGCAGCACTCGAATGGTGTCAGACAGCCGCAGCCAAGTTTTTCTTCTGTGCCACTCCTCCTGCTGGGTGGGGCGTTGGCAGACCTTTCCACCCATCTGCCAGGGTCCAGTACATGGGAGCGTCGGCCTCCGGGCACATACTGCTGTCCACGGGGGTACGTTGGAGGGGGCACCAGTCCATTCAACACGACTGCAAACACTCGGACCTCTCCCCTGCGCTGTAGTAATGCCACCATCTTGCGCAGCATCTGGTACCGCCCCGGATCTTCTGTCAGCACCACTGAGTCACCACAGCGCTCCCAATTTGTAATCCACAGGTAAGCCAGTTGTAATCCACAGGTATTTATAATCCAAGCAGCACAGTCCAAGTCCTTCTCCATCCTTTAAGGCAGGCCTGCCGCAGAAGATGATGTATTAGCGACGGCGATCCTGCCGACTACGCCAAATGTAGAGGTCGGTGGGCCGAGCTGGGGGGTGGTCCCTCTCTTTACCGCGCAGAGATAAAAACAGAGACAAAATGGAGGCAGATTCTGGGTGCAACAGGTCCAAATTTATTTTCGCTCGCCGTCCGCCTGACGGCCTCAAAAGCACACCGCACTTCCTTCAACTCACGGCCCTCCGTTTCCAGGGCTGCTTCTCACACACCGTACGTTACACTGGGGACGTGTATGCATACACCGTCCCCTCTTCGCTCGTCGACGCTCCTGACAGGTCCGTCACTGTGGCCGCCTTAGGCCCGTAAACCAACAGCGCTTCCACTGATCAGTCGTCGTGACAAATACGGTGTCTCACACCCAGTGCCTCGTCCCTTCTGTGGTCCTTCCTATCAGGACCACCCCCCTGACGTTCTCTCTCCTCAGTCCCCCTGGTTTAGATTCTCCTCACAGCGCACAGACTGTCGCAGTCCTCCTGTCACTGGAGCTCCCCTTGGGGACTGGAACCTTCTGGAACCCTCCCTCAGTATTTATAGCTCTCCCGGTCCCCTGTCACTGTAACCCCGCCCCCCATGACCAATGGTTTCTAAAGCCCTAAGCTGTTGTCAAGTCCTTTGCTCACACTCCTCCCTGCCATCTAATGGTCAACCCAAGGTACTGCACGTCCACTACACTTTCCTAGCTGTTTCCCCCACTGTAATAACTGACACCTACCCACACTGTGCAAACCTTTCCTTCTTCACTCTGACTAGTCCGTCCGTCCGTCAGGTCACCTTCCCTACAGTTTCTCAAGTGGCCGTCCTGTCTGCACAGTCTGAATCTGTCCCAAGCGGCCGTCCTGTCTGCACAGTCTGAACATATGTGACTCTCAGATTTTGTATGATTCTATGCCTGATGGAGAGGCCTGAGTAGTCTTGAAAGCTTGCAAATTGTTACCCTCTTTTCAGTTAGCCATTAAAAGATATGAACCACTGAGGACTCTCAATTCTGAATATTTTTTAGGATATATAGAAATCATTGTGACCACCCTATGTAACCCTATGTAAATGCAAGTATGTCCAAACCATTCATTTGCGTGGTTATTTTGGTATTAGAAATGAGTGAATTAATCCCTAAAAAAAAATTAAAATTTGCTGCAAAAATTCCTCAAAATTTTGAATTCTGGAGAATTTGACATTTTTGGGATTTGATTACCACAAATCCAGCAAATCGGCAGCTGTCCGGCTGTCATTTTGCTGTCTTATTTTAAAAGAATTAGAATTACACATTACATTATACTCACCTGTCCTTATGCCACTTCTACAGCTTCCCAGTCATCTGCAACAGGCATTCTTCTGATGCTCCTGTGCGTTGCTGAGGCCAGTTATTGACCTGACATGGTCACTTGAGGTGTCGACACACATCTTTAACGTCAGTAATGGGCTTCACCATCCACATGACCATGTGAGACTTAAAACTGAGGACAATGGATTTGCATGACTTGCCTCACCTCCTGAAAAGAGCTCAGGAAAAATCTAAAGGGTGTTTTACACATAGCGATATCGCTAGCAATATCGCTAAAGCATCACCGATTTGGTGACGCAGCGATATCGCTACATGTGATACTTACCTCTGACCGGCTCCCCCGCTGTCTGTTGCTGATCGTGCGAAATCGCGCTGCTCCATTTCTCGTCGGGCGCTTCCTGCTGGCGCCGACGAGTGACGTGTTGACGCGCGCGGGAGGACGTCAGGATCGCCTCGTCTGAAAGGTAAGTAACGACTGCTGTATCGCTGTGAGATCTGCCTGTGTGGCAGCTCACTAGCGACCATTTAGCGATGCACCAGCGATCCTGACCGGGTTGTATCGTTGTCGGGATCGCTGGTGCATCGCTAAATGTAAAGGGGACTTTAGAGTGGTGCATAGGACCAGGAGATCTTTGGTGGCGGTCAAGATGGCATAGGGATAGGTTAAGGCCTAAGACAGGTGAGAATAAAGTATTTTATTTGTTTTTAACACCTTCCCTCTGTTTATGGGGTATGATGAGAGAATAATTAATATCTTTTAATGGCAATCTGGACACTTTCGAGTCAGACCAACTTTGTTCAGATTTAAAGAAAACCTGTCACCTCGTTTTTAGCTACTAAACTGGTCCCAGTGTGCTGTTACTGATGTAATGTGCATCACTGACATGTTTTTGTCAAAGAAAAGCTCCAAGTATTAGGGTTAAAAACACTTTATATCATTAGGAGATTCCCTCACATACCTTTTCCCTCATGGCACCCATGTAACAAATCCCGCTCGGGCGCACTGCCCATCCGCTCCCCGGGCATGCTTCGTGTCAGATACTCACATATGCTGGAGCGCAGAGTGGAGGGGGACACAGTAGCGTGCATATCGTGCGCGCTCACACATCATGTGGCCACTGACTCAAAGCAACTCCGGCGCATGCGTGCATCTGACATGAGTCTGGGGCTGTACACTCAGTCAGTGCGCATGTCCGGCAAGTGGATGGGCAGTGTGCATGTGCGGAATTTGATACATGGTTGCCGTGACTTCAAGGAAGGTGTAAGAGAATCTGACGGCCCCATACTCATTAGACTTATGTCAGTCAAACCCATCTATGTTGACGGGTTCGGCTGATGGTCTAATGTGTTTTGGGGCACTGGTCTACGGATGGTCAGGAGAGATCTTGATCAGGTATGACCGATTTCAGACAGCCAATCACATTATTCTCTATGAGATAAGACACCGGCCCACATGTCAGTTGGCAGCTTTCTCAAAGAGGACACCGGAGTGCTTGGCATGAACGAGGGCTCCTCTGTATGTGAAAGTTGGATGATATGGCTGTTGGCCAACCGATGGGCCAAAGCATGATTCGACCATGAGCCAATAAATGTGTATGGCTGGGCTAAGAATATCATAATCACCAGTGTGCCAAAGGGCTTGTCTCCAAATCTTGAGACATCTTCTTTAGATTGTTTTATCTAATAGAACACTTGGTAAAAATTGATCAATGTTGACTGAAACATTGACTTGACCATCATGAGACACATATACAGTATGTTGATAGACGATATACACAAAATGAAAAAAACATGTCATTTTCTTCTAAGGATCTTCAAATCTTCTCTAGCATTCTGAAAGTTCCCTCTAGACAGTTTGTTTAAAAATAGGATTTTCACTGGAAAAACTGAAATATTTGCAAATGCCTCAGAAACAGTCTAGTAATGTTTTTTCTTAAATATTTGCATAATCTGAAAAAAAAAAATAAGCAGAAAACATCAGCAAAGCGAGCGGAGATTGGGCACCTACTCTTGGCTCTTACTAAATGACCTGTTGATTGCACTTCATATGACTTTATTTCCCAGAAATCACGGCTGCTAGAGCAGACAGCTCAGCCTGTTCTATGAAAAGAAAGTTTCATGGCCGACAGAATGATGCAACTATAGGTTGTTGGCTTGAACCCCTCCCCACATAGTAACTATTAAAAGATTTACAGAATTACATTTTAATTTGTTATTTTCTTGTACTTAGGTGTAGCTTTATATTAGCTATTTTCTTTTACATAGGGGGCAGTATTATAGTAGTTATATTCTTGTACATAGGAGCAGTATTATAGTAGTTATATTCTTGTACATAGGAGCAGTATTATAGTAGTTATATTCTTGTACATAGAGAGCAGTATTATAGTAGTTATATTCTTGTACATAGGGGGCAGTATTATAGTAGTTACATTCTTGTACATAGAGAGCAGTATTATAGTAGTTATATTCTTGTACATAGGGGCAGTATTATAGTAGTTATATTCTTCTATATAGGGGCAGTATTATAGTAGTTATATTCTTGTACATAGAGAGCAGTATTATAGTAGTTATATTCTTGTACATAGGGGGCAGTATTATAGTAGTTACATTCTTGTACATAGGGGCAGTATTATAGTAGTTATATTCTTGTACATGGAGCAGTATTATAGTAGTTATATTCTTGTAAATAGGGAGCAGTATTATAGTAGTTAAATTCTTAAACATAGGCGCAGTATTATAGTAGTTATATTCTTGCACATAGAGAGCAGTATTATAGTAGTCATATTCTTATACATAGGGGCAGTATTATAGTAGTTATATTCTTGTACATAGGGGGCAGTATTATAGTAGTTACATTCTTGTACATAGGGGCAGTATTATAGAAGTTATATTCTTGTACATAGGAGCAGTATTATAGTAGTTATATTCTTGTACATAGAGGGCAGTATTATAGTAGTTACATTCTTGTACATAGGGGGCAGTATTATAGAAGTTATATTCTTGTACATAGGAGCAGTATCATAGTAGTTATATTCTTGTACATAGGGGCAGTATTATAGCAGTTATATTCTTGTACATAGGGGCAGTATTATAGTAGTTATATTCTTATACATAGGGGCAGTATTATAGTATTATCAGTATTATAGTAGTTATATTCTTGTACATAGGGGCAGTATTATAGTAGTTATATTCTTGTATATGGGAGCAGTATTATAATAGTTATATTCTTGTACATAAGGGCAGTATTATAGTAGTTATATTCTTGTATATAGGGGCAGTATTATAGTAGTCATATTCTTGTACATAGGGGCAGTATTATAATAGTTATATTCTTGTACATAAGGGCAGTATTATAGTAGTTATATTCTTGTATATAGGGGCAGTATTATAGTAGTCATATTCTTGTACATAGGGACAGCATTATAGTAGTTATATTCTTGTACATAGGGGCAGTATTATAATAGTTATATTCTTGTACATAGGGTGCAGTATTATAGTAGTTATATTCTTGTACATAGGAGCAGTATTATAGTAGTTATACTCTTGTACATAGGAGTAGTATTATAGTAGTTATATTCTTGTACATAGTGGCAGTATTATAGTAGTTATATTCTTGTACATAGGAGCAGTATTATAGTAGTTATATTCTTGTACATAGGAGCAGTACTATAGTAGTTATATTCTTGTACATAGGGGCAGTATTATAGTAGTTATATTCTTGTACATAGGGACAGTATTATAGTAGTTATATTCTTGGACATAGGAGCAGTATTATAGTAGTTATATTCTTGTACATAGGAGCAGTATTATAGTAGTTATATTCTTATACATAGGAGCAGTACTATAGTAGTTATATTCTTGTACATAGGAGCAGTTTTATAGTAGTTATATTCTTGTACATAGTAGCAGTATTATAGTAGTTATATTCTTCTACATAGGAGCAGTATTATAGTATTTATATTCTTGTACATAGGGGCTGTATTATAGTAGATATATTCTTGTACATAGTGGCAGTATTATAGTAGTTATATTCTTGTACATAGGAGCAGTATTATAGTGGTTATATTCTTGTACATAGGAGCAGTACTATAGTAGTGATATTCTTGTACATAGGAGCAGTATTATAGTAGTTATATTCTAGTACATAGGAGCAGTATTATAGTAGTTATATTCTTGTTCATAGTAGCAGTATTATAGTAGTTATATTCTTGTACATAGGAGGAGTATTATAGTAGTTATATTCTTGTACATAGGGGCAGTATTATAGTAGTTATATTCTTGTACATAGGAGGAGTATTATAGTAGTTATATTTCTGTACATAGGGGCAGTATTATAGTAGCTATATTCTTGTACATAGGAGCAGTATTATAGTAGTTATATTCTTGTACATAGGAGCAGTATTATAGTAGTTATATTCTTGTACATAGGGGCAGTATTATAGTAGTTATATTCTTGTACATAGGTGCAGTATTATAATAGTTATATTCTTGTACATAGGGACAGTATTATAGTAGTTATATTGCTGTACATAGAGCCAGTTTTATATTTTCAGAGTTATATCTTGTAATAAGCTGTGCATCTGTGTTTTCATCATAGGATCAGGACTGATTTTTGGAAGTAAACAATGAAGGCTCCTACTGAATGAATGAAGCAATGAGCTGTCCAGTCACAAGGAATTGCGATAGAAATGAACTAGGAAAGTTCTATAACTTATTATTACACAGTGTATTTGCTGATACTGTGATTCCCTTAATGTACTGTTGTTTGAAGGCACAAAAAAAGTTAGATTTATTATCACTTAGGGCTCCTGAATCTATGGTAGATATTCACTTGGAGTTTTGGAAATGAAAATCTGACAGCCAATACCTATATGTTTGGAGCGGATTAACAGAATTGAATCCTAAATGTGGAGCAACAGGTTCATGTTATAGTTGTTATTAATGTACAGTCTCTTCTGTCAGTCTTGGGGGCTATAAAACACCAGGTGTCCCGTGTCTCATGTCCCGCTGACATCCACACATAAACTGAATTTACAGTATTAACCAATATGTGATTTAGGACTAGATTTGAGTAATGAGAAACACATGACAATGGGGTCTTAGTGATTGAAGAACACTCTGCAGTCAATGACATGGAAATAAACTGGATAACACAGAGTTTAGCTTCATTTGTGTTCATGTGTCCAAAATTAAGGTTAGCTAGCTCTGGAGGATAACTCTACCCAGCTATGGCACTTTACCTTAGAACACATTTGTATTGTCCAAAATATTATGGCTCATTACACATAGATTAAAATCATCCAAATCCGTCAATTTCGGCAGGACTGGACGTCTATGTAATGTCCAAATCAACAGCTTTCTAGAAATGCCCGTATATATTTGTGTATAAGCCGACCCGAGTATAAGCCGACCCCCCCTAATTCTGCCACAAAAAACTGGGAAAACTTATTGACTCGCATATAAGCCTAGGGTGGAAAATGCAGCAGCAACTGGTAAATTTCAAAAATAAAAATAGATACAAATAAAAGTAAATTTAATTGAGACATCAGTAGGTTAAATGTTTTTGAATATTCATATTGAATCAGGAGCCCCATATAATGCTCCATACAGTTCATGATGGCCCAATAAGATGCTCCATACAAAATACACCCCATATAATGCTGCACAAAGGTTAATAATGACCCCATAAGATGCTCTGTAGAATAATATGCCCCATAAACTGCTCCATAGATTATGCCCCATATGCTACCCTATAAAATGCTCCATAGATTATGCCCCCATAAGATGCTCCATAATTTATGCCCCATATGCTGCTGCATAGATTATGCCCCATATGCTGCCCCATAAGATGCTCCATAGAATAGGCCCCATATGCTGCCATTGCTGCTGCAAATAAAAAAAAATTACATACTCACCTCTAGTCACTGGGGCCAGGTGCTGGTGTCACCGCTGGCTCACGACCCTGGCACTGGCGATATTTACGGATCCTTGCTCCAACGCTGCGTGCCGCTCTGTCTTCCGTGTCCTGTGTCAGTGACTGTAGTATAGGTAATGGGGTGCTCACCACAATAAAGTGGGTGCCCAGGGGTAAGGTAGATACTAATAGAAAAGATAACCCCGGCACACTCGTTTGAATTACGAGAAAACAATGCACATAGCTGCTCTTAATTTTTATTTAAAGCGGACCAAAAAATGAAAAATACAGACAAAATTATCCAACGTTTCGGCTCGCAGGCCTTTATCAAGGAATTATCTGTAATGATAAACAAATCTTTCAAAACCATGCAAATATTCTTATGCACTCGAAAAAAATGATAAAAAAATTAATAATAAAAGGTCCATATAGTACATTCAAGTATCAAAATCAATTACTCATTATAACATAAAAATTGTCAAAATACAGTGAAAACATTTCCACAAGAGAAGATGTACATATACAAATATATTTTTCTCCACCCCAATATATAAGTATCTCATAAGACAAGATTAATGCAAATTGTATTCAATACCTGTAAATAGATAGAAGACAAACGGGTCCTAAATGCTGACTGGATCAACGTTCAATAGTGACCCATAAGAGTCACCTACTACAAAGCAAAAAAACATAGAGAAAGTAGAGAAAGTATAGAAAGTATATATACCTGTGCCACAAAAAAAGGGGACAAAACGATCCAAGATTGTAACATACCTATTCCATAAGTGCATATCTCAGACGTCAGGAGAAAGTGCGGTAGCGTGGTGCGCTGTGGACGCCCTGTGCTAACACCGTCCCTTAAATACACACACAAACAAAATACTTCCGGGTGGAGAGCGGCGTTACCCGCTGTGTACTGCGCACGCGCCACCAAGCCGTCCCTCACCAGACGTAAAAGAAGCCGGGCAGAAGAGGGCAGTGAAGAGCGGCGTTACCCGCAATGTACTGCGCACGCGCCACCAAGCCGTCCATCACCAGACGGGAAAGAGACAGGGCAGAAGAGGGCAATGTGGCCTTATAAACTGCGCACGCGCCACCCACGGACAGCATGAGCGGCCAATAGGAATGAATCCTCCCAGAAGTGCAGTGACGTGATGAACAGTGTTGGAACCTTTTGCACCAAAACGCTGTGACCGGATGCTATTATTAGGTTATCTGAAAGATAGAAATAGATGTTTATAAAATAAAATAACAATCTCTGATAAAAGACTAATTAGTATATAGAGTTTACCAAATAAAGAAATAGAAGGATAAAGAATAAACCAAAATACAAAAAATAAACCAAAATACAAAAAACAAAAAACAAAAAATACCTACACCTACAAGAAAATACCAGCACCTACAAAAAAATATAAATAAAATCCCTATTATTAGATTTTAAATTTATAAATGTTAATAAATGTTAATACACACTAATACAGAGAAAGGAGGGACAATATTAACCTGAAAAATAATCAATGATAAGAGACCTCATATTCTCTATTTAGACCTAATGGTGCTAATGTTTGAAGCGTGTAAATCCAAAAGGATTCACGCTCCTTCAATCTCTTTAACCTATCGCCACCCCTTCTTGATACCTGAACTTGGTCAATAACCTGGTACCTCAGCTGGGCAACAGAGTGGCCACATGATAAGAAATGAAACGGAATGGGTAATAAAGTACGTCCGCACCTGATAGTAGACTTATGCTGTGAAATGCGGTCGCGGACATGCTGGGTAGTTTCCCCAACATATCCGAGACCGCACGGGCACTTAATGAGATAGACCACATATGATGAATCACACGTGAAATATCCCTTAATGGGATAGTGTCGTCCTGTCCTAGGGTGAGTAAAAGAATTCCCTTTAACAACATTAGAGCACTGCAGACACCCCAAACACGGAAAGGTCCCGTTACGGGGTGTGGTCAATGTCCTTTGAATGGGTTCCTTCCTACTCGAACCTATATCGGCCCTTACCAGGAAATTTTTTATATTATTAGGACGTCTGTAGCACATTATAGGTTGCATAGAAAATTCAGAAACATTAGGATATGATTCCCCAAGCAAATGCCAATGCTTCAAGATGCATTGATTAATCAAATGATTGAATGGATGGAATGTGCTTACAAATGCTAATCTGCATCCTTTCTCCCTAGATTGGGTGGGTCCATGCCCACGTTCGAGTACAGAATTGGGATAACCTCTATTCCGGAAACGTTCCTCAGTTTCCTTTAATCTCATATCCCGGACCGATGGATCCGAGACTATCCTCTCGATTCTAACAAATTGCGACCTAGGTAATGCTCGTTTAACATGTTTAGGGTGACAACTATCAAAGTGCAACAGGCTGTTCCTATTGGTAGACTTAACATATAAATCAGTATCAATGGAGCCATCGGACCTTATTATGATCAAAGTATCCAGAAAATTAATGGAGTGACAATCATGGTGAAGAGAAAAAGATAAGCCGGTAATACACCCATTTAAATAATCCAAAAATTGAAAAAGAGTTTCCTCATTACCTGTCCAAATTAAAAAAACGTCATCAATATATCTTTTCCAATATATTCCAAAAGATGTAAATAAATGATAATTATAAACAAACGAATCTTCAAAATGTGCCATAAAGATGTTGGCATACAGGGGTGCCACATTGGACCCCATGGCTGTCCCCCTCTTCTGTATGAAAAATTGATCCTCAAATAGAAAAAAATTTTTGGTCAAAATAAGTGAAAGTAAATCCCTACAGAATTCAATCTGATCTCCTGAAAAGGTCGTATTTTTAGATAAAAAATCAATCATAGCGTGTATGCCTTCCTGATGTCCAATGCTAGTATACAGGCTATTCACA
Organism: Dendrobates tinctorius; assembly: GCF_039654945.1. Classification (NCBI taxonomy): domain Eukaryota; kingdom Metazoa; phylum Chordata; class Amphibia; order Anura; family Dendrobatidae; genus Dendrobates; species Dendrobates tinctorius. The sequence goes on from NW_027361784.1 coordinate 23,396,545, forward strand.
TCTAATGTTACCAATCTGCTCCCAGATGGAATGGGCCCAATGGCTTTAATACTCTCTAAAAAATCAGAGGTATCCTTAATAAAAGATTTAATTAGAGGTACATAGGGGGTCAAAATCTTCTCTAACGTAATTGACAAAGGGGAAAGAATAGAGTTAGTAGAGGCGACTATCGGTCGTCCAGGCGGTTTTAACAGATTTTTATGTATCTTTGGAAGGGTGTAAAACACCGGTACAGTGGGATTAGTGTTGACAAGATACTCGCTGAGCTTAAGATCAATAATGCCTGACTGGCAATAGAAATCAACAAATCTCTTAATACACCTTGCTATATCATATGTAGGATTATATGAGATTGGAATATATGTATCAGTATCATTCAATTGAGAAAGAATCTCAGCTACATAATATGACCGATCCATGACAACCAATGCCCCGCCTTTATCGGCTGGTTTTATAACCAATTTCTTATTCTCTTTTAGATCATTTAATGATCTTTTCTCTTCCAATGTCAAATTATTTTTAATACGTAAATGACCCCTACTAATCACCTGTAATGCCTCGTTAATATCACGCTGTACCAGGCTGACAAAGGTCTCTACCGGATGATAAATCCGTGGTGGCATAAAATTACTCACAGACCTCAGTTTCAATGATGATAATGTAAATTTAGCAAACATATCAGTGGTGTCCAAACTCGTAACAGGACCTCGATCAGAAAAATGTGCCCTAAGTCGCAACGTTCTATAAAACCTATGTAAGTCCTGATCCACCTGGAATGCATTAAATGATGAAGTAGGACAGAAACTTAAACCTTTTTCCAATAAAGTCATTTCCGAAGGGGAAAGGTTTTCAGACGAGATGTTATATACGATGTTATCTCTTTGTCTCCTACCTGTGATCTCGTTGTCATTCTCGATTTTTTTTTGTAAAATAAATTACATACTCACCTCTAGTCACTGGGGCCAGGTGCTGGTGTCACCGCTGGCTCACGACCCTGGCACTGGCGATATTTACGGATCCTTGCTCCAACGCTGCGTGCCGCTCTGTCTTCCGTGTCCTGTGTCAGTGACTGTTCAGGCAGAGGGCGCGGTGCGCACTAACAACTTCATCGCGCCCTCTGACCTGAACATCACAGACGGAGGACGCAGAGGACAGAGTGGCGCGCAATGATGGAGCGGGGACAGGTGAATATCGCATATACTTACCCCCTCCTGGCACGGTCTCTGCAGCCCCTCCTGGCGCGGTCTCCGGCAGTTATTCCTTCCTTCAGCGGTCACGTGGTACCACTCATTAAAATCATGAATATGTGCATATTCATGACTTTAATGAGCGGTACCATGTGACCGCTGAAGGAAGGAGCCTGAGATCGTCGGAGAAGCGAGGGGGCTGCAGAGACCACACTAGGGGGGTAAGAATGATCTGACACCCCTGCTCCCCCTCCCCCCGCCGACCCTCTGTTGTATATGACTCACGTATAAGCCGAGAGGGGGACTTTCAGCCCCCCAAAAATGGGCTGAAAATCTCGGCTTATACGCGAGTATGTACTGTAAATATGAGTAGACAATAATAACACATTTTGAGTTTGAAAAAGCCCCCCTCCTCCTCTTCCTCTTCCTCCTCCTACTGCTCTTCCTCCTCTTCTTCTCATCAAAGTTTTTATCCTCTTGATATATTGCAATCATCATATTGTATAGCACTGTGCACTTACAGTTGCTCATTTTGCCTTTCTACAAATCTTTTTTTCTCTTTTCTCTGCTTTATGTAGAAACAGAATGTCTCTTTATCCTGCAGAAATCAATCTTCTCTTCAACTCCAGACCAAGCTACTCTCTTCCTTCTCCCTGCCATAGACTTTTGCAGTGATTGATGACTTGTGCAGAGAAAATTGACCTCTTGGCAAATAGAGCTCAGAAGGATTTATTTCATCTGTTATTAATCACGTGATGTCATAGACTTAATGGAAAAGAGAAAAATTAGATTCATAGAAAGCCAAAATGACCAATTGTAAGTGCACAGTTATATATAATATGATGAGTGCACTATATTAAGAGGATAAAAATGTATACCTTTATTGGACACTGATTGAGTTCAAAGTTCAAATACTTCCCCAGAAATCAAACTTGACTATTATTATTTTTTTTAAGCACCATGTTTCTATGGTTTGTCTGACTTTTACTGTTAGCCAGTGATGTAACATGGCTTTGCAGTGCTTGGGGCTAAGTAAATATTTTGTGTCCCCAGTCTTGTGAATTGTTAGTTCCTTCCACCAGTTGAAGCCCAGATATTGTAATTTCAAGAAAATACTGATGTTATTGTGACACCCCAGAGTCCGGATGTCAGTGACATTGCCTCCCTCTAATGGGTAAAGTCATGCTTGGAGGCAGAAAAGGGACCCCCATGCCAGACAGCATAGATTAAATCACAATTTCCTGCTGCAGGTTAGGAAAAGGAGATGCCTTATAAATTCTGGCCAGCAGAGGGGGTTGGTGAGTCAGCTAGAAGTCAGCTGAGGGAGTTGTCATGGAAACGAGAACAGCTGTGAGCTGTGAGGAAAAATGACAGTTAAACGTGAGGATGTGAGGTAAAAGGATCTTTCTGGAAGATTCTGTCAGTTCAAGACAGGCAGCTGATCTGTGAAGAAGGAAAAGGACACAAACAGAGATAAGAGGCTCTGGGAAAGCTAAAATGCTGCATATTGCAGACCCCTGAGCGAAGCACTAATAGGGAGAAAAGGGACATCAGAGTCCATGGTGGTCAGAAGCTGTATATTCTGATCGCCGAATCTGAAAGTACAGAGAATTGTAAATTCCTGTGCGACATTGAACACCTGAGGGCACGACAGCAGATAAGGAGCCCGGGGCCGATGGTGAAAAGGACGGTACCCGTGGAATAGGCTCATGCTGACAGCCGTACAGGTTAGTGAAATCATCACGCCTTTCGTTGTGGAGAAAGAGAAAAAGCAGGATGGCACTCACCGTTGACGTGAATCAAATCACTTTATTTCACATACACAAGGCATCGGCATAGGCACGGGAGCAATGTGCTGGAAGAAGGACAACAGTCATTTTGCGCTCAATATGCTTCAACCTCTTTAAGCGTACTGAGCGTGAAACGGCTGTTGTCCGTCTTCCAGCACATTGCTACCGTGCCTATGCCGATGCCTTGTGTATGTGAAATAAAGTGATTTGATTCACATGAACAGTGAGTGCCATCCTGCTTTTTCTCTTTCTCCACAATGAAATGTTCTGTTTTTTCAATATGGGATTGAGCACCCGTTCCAAGTGGGATTAAGGTGTTTTTTATTAATGTGAAAAATATATGTGCAGACATTCAGGGTATTTTTCCACACAACGGTGCCGGATATCTATTTTCTCAATTTGTGGAAATCATCACGCAATTGAGGGTCCCAGCATAGTTATATACAGCGGAGAACCATACACAAAGCGCAGAAGGAAGGTCCTAAATCCCCACCTGGCAAGGTGGATCCCCTGAATGCCTCCAGGCGAGCCGGACTCATTCCATCACCTGTATGTGGTACTCCGGACTACAATCACTTTCAAGTAAAAGGTAAAGAAACCGCACCTCTCTGTGTCTTTCTCTCATTTCTCTGCACCCTAATGTTCACAGCCATTTTGACTATTAATTTAACATCTTTGCCCTGGGACTACAGCCCTACCTGTGGAGAGCTATTTTCACCTCAGTTGCGACACACCAACAGTCTCAGGGGAACAACACCGCAGCGCTGGTCACCTCTGACCAGAATACCACAGGTGGCGTCACGTATTTAACCATCCATAAACTTTATCTTCATTTTTACCACCTAAATACCACACAACTTTCCCCTACTTTACTAATGGACGCCTCTGGGCCACGGACCGGGTTGCCGCCGCCATGACACCGTCCCCCATTGAAGTCGACGGGTCCGGTACCGAGTTCTCCCAGGCCCCGCGAGGCGCTCCATCCGCTCCATTATCACAGTTTGGACTTTGACCCCCCTTTTTTTCTTGCTTTTTGGTAAAATAAAAATTATTACATTTTTTTAGGACATGATTTTATTACCCTAGCCCTATTCTCTAACTCTAGACCTAAGCCTAATCCTAACCCTAGCAACTTTTTTCCCAGTACACTTTGGTGCCCAAGGCAACTGCTAACCCCGACCTCACTCTGACGCTGCATCACTTCCGTTGACTTACCTTGGCCCGTGTTCTGTCTTTGTGCAACTCCTGTATGAGCATGTGGACTCCATTAAAGGGTAAGCATGTCTGATAGAAAGCAGCCATGTTTTTCTAATCCTGCACAACCCCTTTAAGCAGTGTTGTTTATTTCTTGAGCAGGGATCTTGTGCTTCTTGCTATAGTTCTCTTATTATGACATTCTTCCGATTTTGACATATGTCCACAAACGCGACTCTCAGCCTTTTGTCTTTCCAGGAACTTTCATGTAGTTCTCTCCCTTATTGGCTGAAGAGTTCGGTTTATGAGGAACGCCTGTAATTTGAAGGTGAAAATGTTAGACCGGTCTGTTATGTCTCCCGTGTAAATGAAAGTCGAAAGATAGAAGAATTAATTAATCATCCGCCACTTTGGAGAACTTCTGAGCAGCCAGATGGGATTTCCTAGAAAACTTAATTGCAGTATTGGACAAAAAAGCGTAAAAGCTCAAAAGAAAAAGTGTTGCTATAAAGATTTATTGGAAATCAGCCGGGCTTAATCTCTGCCTCACATTTTATTCTTTTATGTACTTTAATAAAAAGGAAATTAATTAAATGAAGGACTGGAATAATCAGCTGCAACCTGCATGGGGGATTATGCAAAAAAACATCCCGGAGCAGCTTTCTGTGCAGCAGACGGACACTGAGGCTTTACTTCGGATCACTCTTAAAGGAGTACACCCTTCTTGAAGGTTTTTTTTTCATATAAAGGCAGGAAATGTCCTAAAACACAAAAACAAACATTACTAATTAATTACCAATTAGCTTCCCTGCAAATCTAGTGCAGCTGCTCTGGTGGTCTTCTCTGGTTCCCACCAGTCTTTGTTTACTTCCTAACAGATGAACACATGGTATCAATCCGTGTGACCATAGCAGCCAATCAGTTAATTTTGTAGGGAATCTGTCAGCAGGTTTTTACTATTTAATCTGATAGCAGCATCATATAGAGCAAGAGCGCCTTATTCCAGGGATGTGTCACTTATTAGCCTGTTTGCTGTAGTTCTATGTTTTACCAGCAGTAGATTATCTTTGCAGGACTAGCTCTCACGTGCAGTCCAGTCCTGCTAATATGTGTAATCCCGCCCCCACAGGAAGCTGCCAATCAGTAATGTGGGAGTGGCTATACACAGCTCAGCATTCCGACCTCTGCTAGATCTGCAGCAGAGAGAACAGGAATTCTATCCAAACTACAGCAAGAAGCCCAGTAAGTGACACATTATTGGACTCAGGCGCATTATTGTGCAGCTTTCAAGTTACATAGTGAAAAACCTGCTGACAGATTCCTTTTAACAGGGACTCCTGTCTGTTTGGCAGCAGTGGTCACCTGAATGGACAGCAAATAAATATCTGTAGAAAAGTAAACAAAGACCACCAGAGCTGTGGTGCTGTAGAAAAAGGGGAATGAAGGGGTCAATTTTTGTTTTTCTTATTAATAATAATAATAATAATAATAATGATAATAATAATAATCGTTATTTATATAGCACCAACATATTCCACAGCGCTTAACAGTTTAACAGTTTCAAAACACAAGTCATAAGTAACAACGTTAACAATACAATAATTAAAGCAAAATAAGCCGCCCCTGCTCGTGAGAGCTTACAATCTACAATGAGGTGGGGGAGATACAGAGTACAGGTGTGTATTTACAATGGTGTATTTACAATGATGGTCCAGCCATCTTGAGGGAGTGAGGAATGGATGGAGATAGTGAATGAGCTGCACACGCACACTTACACATAAAATGACTTTGATTAGTGAATGTGATAGGCCGCTTTGAACAAATGTGTTTTGAGGGAGCGCCTAAAACTATGCAAATTGTGGATAGTCCTAATTTCTTGGGGTAGAGCATTCCAGAGGAATGGTGCAGCACGGGAGAAGTCTTGGAGTCGGGAGTGGGAGGTACGGATATGTGCAGAGGTTAGTCGAAAGTCGTTTGCAGAACGCAGCGGTCGGTTAGGCCGATAGACAGAAATGAGGGAAGAGATGTAAGGGGGTGCCGCACTGTGGAGAGCTTTGTGGATGAGAACAAGTACTTTGAATTGGATCCTATAATGAATGGGCAGCCAATGTAACGACTGCCGAAGAGCGGACGCGTCCGAGTACCGATTAGCCAGATGGATGACCCTGGCTGCAGCATTAAGGATGGACTGGAGAGGGGAAAGTCGAGTAACGGGGAGGCCAATTAATAGAGCATTGTAGTAGTCCAGGTGGGAGTGGATCAAGGCGACAGTAAGGATTTTTGTTGTTTCCATGGTGAGAAAAGGGCGGATTCTAGAGATGTTCTTTAGGTGTAAGGCTAGTTTCACACTAGCGTTTATTCCACGCAGCGCACAGCGCTGCTAAGCCCCGCCCCCTGCCGGCTCCCTGCCCGCCCCATCCGGTCATCACCGCCTACTATCGCACATGGACGCTTGCGATCTGCGCACCCTATCTTTAGCATCGGGTGCGCAGATCGTGCGCTGGCCGTGCACTAGTAGGATTTTGGCATGCGCTGCGCACTTTTGAAGGTGCGCCCGTGTGCGCCAAACGCAGCATGTTGCATTTCGGCGTGCCCGGCGCACCTTCGAAAGTGCGCAGCGCACGCCAAAATCCTACCAGTGCACGGCCAGCGCACGATCTGCGCACCCGATGCTGAAGATAGGGTGCGCAGATCGCAAGCGTCCATGTGCGATAGTAGGCGGCGATGACCGGATGGGGTGGGCAGGGAGCCGGCAGGGGGCAGGGCTTAGCGTCGCCGTGCGCTGCGTGGAATAAACGCTAGTGTGAAACTAGCCTCAGTGGCAAGAACAGGTAAGAGTTGTATATGGGATGTGATTGAGAGATTGGTTTCAAACATAATACCCAGACAGCGCGCCTACTGCCGGGGTGTTATTATGGTGCCACCCACGGAGAGGGTAATGTCAGGTTTAGGAAGGTTAGTAGATGACGAAAGCAGAAGAAGTTCAGTTTTGGGGAGGTTGAGTTTCAGACAGAGAGCGGACATGATGTTGGATACCATGGATAGGGGCCTGAGGAGGGAGTGGAAGGTGTCAAAAAGTTTCTTGAGGTTGTTGGATAGTGAGGAGATCAGGGTGGTGAAATAGGTCTGTTTGGCGAGGTGAAGGGCAGAGTTATAGGTTCTTAACATAAATTTGAAGTGGATGAAGTCTTCTGGTGTGCGAGTTTTCCTCCAAAAATGTTCAGCGCTCCTAGAGCTTCGCTGAAGAAGTCGAGTTTGTGATGTGAGCCAGGGCTGTTTTACTCTGTGTTTGGAGGTTCTGAGGGTGAGGGGAGCTACTTGGTCAAGCGTGCTTCTGAGTGTGTCATTGTAGTGATTTACAGCCAGATCAGGACAGGAAAAAGAGGAGCTTGGGGATAGTAGATTTTGGGTTCCAGTACCATCTCTATGCTGATGACACCCAATTATACGCTTCTTCTCCTGATATCACGCCAGCCTTTCTAGAAAACACCGGCAATTGTCTAAACGCTGTGTCTAACATCATGTCCTCACTATATCTGAAACTGAACCTGTCAAAGACTGAACTCCTTGTGTTTCCTCCCTCTACTAATGTACCTATACCCGACATTGCCATTTCTGTGTGTGGTTCCGCTATTACTCCCCAACAACATGCCCGCTGTCTTGGGGTCATACTTGATTCCGAGCTTTCCTTTGCCTCCCACATTCGATCACTGGCTCGCTCTTGTTATCTGCACCTCAAAAACATCTCTAGAATTCGACCTTTTCTTACTTTTCATTCTGCAAAAACTCTGTTTCTCTTATTCATTCTCGTCTGGACTATTGTAACTCTCTTCTAATCGGTCTCCCTCTTACCAAACTCTCCCCTCTCCAATCTGTCTTGAATGCTGCAGCCAGGATCCTATTCCTCGCCAATCGTTACACCGATGCCTCTACCTTGTGTCAGTCATTACACTGGCTACCCATCCACTCCAGAATCCAGTACAAACTTATTACCCTCACCCACAAAGCCCTCCATGGCTCAGCACCACCCTACATCTCCTCTCTTGTTTCAGTATACCACCCTACCCGCGCCCTCCGTTCTGCTGATGACCTGAGGTTAGCATCCTCAATAATCAGAACCTCCCACTCCCGTCTCCAAGACTTTACACGTGCTGCGCCAATTCTTTGGAATGCACTCCCCAGGTCAATACGATTAGTCCCGAATCCCTACAATTTTAAGCGTGCCCTGAAAACGCATTTATTCAGACTGGCCTATCGCATCAACACATTAACCTAATCTATCCCTGTGTGGCACAATCAAAAATTTTACCATAACCAGGTTCCCCGCATCATGTTACCACATGCTTTATGCATCCATTAGCCCTCTGTGTCTGTACTGTTACACACTTAACATTATGGCTGCTCCATACAATCAGGGCAACTGTTACCACCCACCTTTCGTGTCTACCTCTTTCCTCATAGACTGTAAGCTTGCGAGCAGGGCCCTCATTCCTCTTGGTATCTGTTATGATCTATGTGATTATTGTTATGCTGTAATGTCTATCATCTGTACAAATCCCCTCTGAAATGTAAAGTGCTGCGGAATATGTTGGCGCTATAGAAATAAAATGTATTATTATTATTATTATTATTATTATTATAGTGATGAGTGCAGGGAGTCTGCAGATGTATGAGGGTTAATGGCTTGTAAATTTCTGAATGTGTGGTAGGTAGGAGTGTGCTGGGGTGGGCAAGGATTTGGGAGCGTGAAGGAGAGAATGTTGTGGTCAGAGAGGGGAAGCGGTGAGTTATTTAGGTAGGAGATTGAACAGGGCAGGACAAAGACCAGGTCAAGGGTGTTACCATCTGTGTGGCTCAGAGGTTGAGAGCTGTCATGATCCACGACTCGGAAATCATACAACATTGCATTGTTTCTGTTTCATTGCTATGTAATCAGTTTGCCTTTTAGAAGTTTGTCCTCCCTCTCTCCCTGTAGCTCTCATGTAAGTAAATACTGACTTCGTCTTTCTCAGATAGTGTATGTTGATATCTACACAGCTCTGGTTTAGAACTGTCTTTTCAACTATTGTAATTGTGCATAACTACAAGAATTCAGCTGGAAAATAAATCTTCTTCTGGAATCTTCATATGTGCCTCTGCAGTCGAGTTCAGCTTTCTGATGAAATTTCTTTGCGTGAGTACTGATACATAAAGATATCAATAGAAACATTGTCTCAGAGCCCCACACTCGCAGCCTAGTTATGGAGTCAGAATATCATCTACAGCATTTCCAGCCTTTTTGTTTCTCCTGGACAACCCTTTTAGGCATCTATGGCATAGTAAATATGCATTCTCTATCTGATAGGGTCATTTCACATATCAGGGCCTTAATACTTTTTCATCTCATTGAGCCTCGTAAACTATAAATGTCAAAATCTCCATAGAGTTCAATGGACAGATGTCCGTCCTTGTGGAAAGAGCCTAAAATTGAACATTACTAGGATGGGACTATCAGATTTGAGTAACAATATTGATAAGTAAGAAGTAGGGGTAGATCATGGTGTCATTGAAGAGTTAGGTTCAATATAGAGTCACTGCACGCGTTGATTGTATTCAAAGTGAAATATTTTTATTATTATTAGTTGATGGTAAGGAAGTGACAGCTGACGTTTCGGCCTGACAATGGCCTTTATCACATAGTCGCACTTATAGATGAGGGTCTGTGGTCACCAGGTAATGGGTGTCACTGCTAGACAATATTTCGCAAATGTTTGTGGATAATCCGAAGTGGCCAATGATCCTGATTCCTGAGGAGCCAACGTGGAGCAAGTATGCCAGAGGATCATCGGTGGCACAGTGGAGGAAGCAGGCACCGCCGTGCCTGAGCAGTGCTTCATCCACTGCGCTGTAGGGAAGGTGACCTGACGGACAGACTTGTCAGAATAGAGAAAGGAAGGTTTGCACAGTTTAGACAGGTGTTAGTTATCACAGTGGGGGAAACAGCTAAGGAAGTGTAGTGGATGTGCAGTACCTTGGGTTGACCGTTAGAGGGCAGGGAGGAGTGTGAGTGAAGGGCTTGACATCTGCTTAGGGCTTAGGAAACCGTTGGTCATGGGGGCGGAGTTACAGGGAACCGGGAATGATATAAATTTGACAGGAGGGTTCCAGAAAGTTCCAGTCCCCAGGGGGAGCTCAAGTGACAGGAGGACTGCGACAGTTTGTGCACTGTGAGGAAAACCAAACCAGGGGGACTGAGAAGAGAGAAAGTCAGGGGGGTGGTCCTGACACAAAAGTACCTCAGTATAGACGAGGCACCGAGGTAAAGCATACCATATTGAGAGAGACGACTGATCAGTAAAGGTACTGTTGGTTTACGGGCCAAAGGCGGCCACAGTGACGGATCTGACAGGAGCGTCGAAGAGTGAATAGGGGACGGCACGTATATGAACGTCCCCGATGTAAAGTACGGTGTGCGGGAAGCGGCCCTGGAAATGGAGGGCTGATAAGTGAAGTGAATTGGTGAATTGAAGTGCGGTGTACTTCTGAGGCCATCAGGCGGACGGCAAGAGAATAAACTTGGACCTGTTGTACCCGAAACCTGCCTCATCTTGTGTCTGTACGTCACTGCGCGGTATACAGAGGGACCACCCCCCAGTCCGGCCCAGCACTTCTACAGCGCCACCAATGGTCCTCTGGCATACTTGCTCCACGTTGGCTCCTCAGGAATCAGGATCACTGGCCACTTTGGATTATCCACAAACATTTGCGAAATATTGTCTAGCAGTGACACCCATTACCTGGTGACCACATACCCTCATCTTATAAGTGCTACTATGTGATAAAGGCCGTTGTCAGGCTGAAACGTCAGCTGGCGCTTCCTCACCGTCAACTAATAATAATAAAAATATTTCACTTTGAATACAATCAGCGTGTGCAGTAACTCTATATTGAATCTGGACTTCTGGGACTATTGGTTCCTTTTCACTAGCACCGTATACATAAAACCCTTCAGTCGAGTGCTATCCATCCCTATTATCTATTGATAGTTAGTGCACAGTTTTGGTCCCGTCCCCTTTGCTTTTTGGGTAATAAGGAGCTGTTCCTTCACCGGAGAATTAAATTGGTAGTAAGCAATGAGTGAGGAATTGAGGAGCATAACAAGGCTTGTAAGCCTCCTCACACTGGCATGTCAGGCTTTTCAATCTCCAGAAGGAGAAATCTTTCCCCTTAGATCCCATTAAGAAGCCTCTCATGTACCTTAATCAGATCTCATACTTCGCACTGACAAGTGGCAATACCGTGATACACCGCACCTGCAAACTGAGATACATATTGCAAGGCTCATTAAGGGTCGATAGTGACATTCAGGATTGCTTCTTCCAATAGGTGGTGCTAGAGTTCTAGTCCTCTTCCTCTCCAAAGAGGCAAATGGCAGAACTAACCCAAGGCTCCTGGAGGGTTAAACAAATACCAGGCTCCTCTACCCTGGGTGGCACACATAATGAAGACCCCATCACACATGCACCCTTTTATAACGATGACGAATCTGTACAAATATCTCAGGATAATAGTTTAGTTATTCCCTGTTAATGTCATAAAACTTCAAAGAGACTGAGGACAAAATGATGATAACTAACCATGTCGCTACGGGAGTCGGAGGAAATCTGTGCCTGAGGGTCTCTGCAGCTCTATTGATTGATCATTGGTCACGCACTGTTGTAGACATTTCCGACCTGTGCAAAAAAAAGTTTTGGAAAGCACAAAACACTGTGAAGAGTGACAGAAAAACCTCAGTATTAGGTATTCTGCAGGCTAAAAAAGTATCTAAAACCCAGGGAGAAATTTCCAAAATAATAGAATTGCTTCCCTCTGCTCTGTCATTTGTTTGACCAATTGCCGGAAGTGCCATGTGTCCGTAATCTAAGAGCTTTGGGTGCAGACATATAAAATGCACCAGGCATGTCCTATACATATGACCACCGCTGATGTTGAATTTTGCCAAGTACTGCCCATATAATGGGGTTGGTAGCCCGTGTCTGCTGAACAGGGGTCCACCGGGGATTTCCCCTCTTACCCTATGGGCCAGTTCTGCACATAAGTCTTTATGGGAGTTGTATGCACAATATTTAATGGGATTTACAATCCAGACAATTATTCTAAAACTATCTCTCCATTCATCCATATCATTTACATTTCGGTAATTATATGCATGTAACACGTTTATGTGTCTTGTCCGCTCTGATTCCTTTTGTATATTGAAATCTACACACAAGGAAACGATATATTTTTCTTCTGACAAGATGATTGAATATAATTCTGTAAAAATATATTTCTCCTGACTACACAAATTATTACTCCCACTGTTTATCCTCCGGTATCTGGGTCGCTATAAGCCCTGGGATGTAATTGTAGGGAAACCACATTTATTTTATCAGTTTTTATTTGTAAATTGCTGCGGTTTTGTAAAATTGACAGATCGTTGGTATGACACGCCAGAGTTAGAGTACCGTAGGACACAGAATAAAAATGGTCGATGCGCCCACATTTCCTGCAATCTTTATTTTGACATATTTCATCTACTTGATACATAATACAGGCTCCAGCTGCTGCAGAACCTCTTCTCATCTCAGGAAAGGAGAAAAGGAGTAAAGGGGAAGAAAAAAAAGAAAGAAAGAAAGAAAGAAAGAAAAAGAAAGAAAGAAAGAAAGAAAGAAAGAGACTGTTTTGCTGCTGTATAGGAATCTGGGTCAGGCTAATTTATCAGTGTTTTGATTGACAGCTTGGACATCCAATCTGTTACTGAGAGATGCAAGACTTTCTCCAGGTGTTCTCTGTTTTGGAAATTGTCCAGCTACTTAACTTAGCTGTCTGCTGCTGATCCCTGCCAGATGTAATTTGTGCTTCCTGGTGAGTGTTTGCCTGATTGTGTTGTGCTGAGTTCTGATCTTCCGCTACCTGACCCTTTGTACCATGTTCTGACTATCCCTTTGTCTTGTCCTTTTGCTTTGATCTGCTATCTCCTGGTATTTTGACCCCAGACATTGACCTGACTTATGCCTTTCCACTTGGTTATCTATGTGCTCTCTTGGTACTGACCCTGTTACATCTGACTTCTCAGCCTCTTGGGCTGTATGTGAATAGTGACTAGTACCACAAAGGGAAAAAAAATTGAAAGAAAAAAAAGGGTAAAATAAAAAAAAATGAGGAAAAAAGAATGAAAAATAGAAAGGCATAAACAGAATCACAGAAAGAAAGAAGAAAAGAATGGAGAAAGAAATAAAGTTGGAGCAGTCATGCTGATTACTGTTAGTGCTTCTCGAGTACCCGCCATAACCTCTGCCCATATAAAGAAGTACAGAACCCCTGAAACCGTGTTACAGGTGGTCATGGCTTGGGGAAGACTATTGAGAGACCCAGCAAAATGTGAAGACCCAGGGAGAGAGGCAAACCTATTGGATAAATGATGTTGAGATGTGGAGTTAGAGGGGGTGAGCATGTGGCATAGTATTGGTGGTAGTGCTGGATCAAGTGCAAGAAGAAGCCATAATCTGGAAAAAAAAAGGCTGCTTAACGGGAACCTGATATGTCCTCAAACACTATTCACCCGTAGGTATAGGGTTAATCTGTAGGTCAATAGCATTACAACGCAGTTGTCTTACCTGGCTGTCCTCCTTAGGCTGAGTTTCCATTGCGACTATTTGATGTGTTTTTTTTTATACTGTGTATTTTTGTGCGAAAAAAATGTAGTTCTGGGAAAGAGGACAGGGTTGGAAAGAATCCCGCCGGGAAAAATGACCCAGAAAATGCCAAAAAAAGTTACTAAACACTACAACAACAAAAAAGTGAAAAAAAAAAGAAAACAATGAGTCATATGATTTTGTTACTGGGATAATATACTCATGGCTCTTGGAATTCTTCTGTGAAGAAATGAAGATAAATTGCTGGAGCCAAAATGGGCTAGATCCTAAAGGGTTAATTAATTTTCATTGGTTGCATTAGGAAAAAATATTCTTCTGGGATGTAAAAACTTATAAAAAAAATACTTTGATATGGGTCACCTTCGGGTTGTGTTATTCTCGGAAGTCAGTCATGTGTCAGTAAAGGTATCAACAGGGTTTTTTTTTTATTCTTGGTCGTTTAGTAGCACGAAATGTTTGAGATTAAGGACAATAGGATTTAAGTAATCTCCCATGGTCATTGTAGAATGAAGAAGCCAGGAGGACCCCCATATGGACACGGGGAAGGCAAATCCAAGGCAAGCCAATGACCGTGCAAACCACGAGCCACCACTCTGATCACACGAGTGGAAAATGTGGACAAATGCATTAGACCGAATCACAACTTTTGGGGATTTTTGAGTGAAAAAATATATGAAGATACTGTATGCTGCAGTGATTTCATTTTTACACCATCCTAAATTATTCACGAACCTCCAAATACAAGATCTTATACAGTTACATCAATGGAAAATTTAGAGGAAAAATGTACTCCACCTAAACTGGATGTTAAAAAATTACAAAAGAAGGATTACTGACTCTGGAATCCCCCATGGATCTGATAATTTAGATTGTGAGCCCCAAACTGTAAAGCGCTGCGGAATATGTTAGCGCTATATAAAAATAAAGATTATTATTATTACTCCACTGGTCCCACAGTAATGATTTCCTGTCCAACAGTAATGTGACCACTGCAGTCAATCACTGGCAATATCGATCATGTGCTGTACATGCCCACATCACCAGAGACCATTGATTTATTGTGACACTCACTTAACTGACGGACAGGATGTCATCCATTTTACTGCCAGCATAGCGTCCAACTGTCCCGATTTGAGGGCTGAGTCCTGCATCCCGTCATGTCAGGGCTTTTGTCTCTTCATCCTTGCTCTGTAGCTCCTCCTCCTCAAGGGGGGCAGGGCCACTTCTCTCTGTCCAGTGCATAAATTAAATTATATATCCACTGCTTCTCCTTCCTGTGGTCAGTAGAGTTGAGCGAAACGGGTCGGTCAATTTCAAAAGTCGCCGACTTTTGTCAAAGTCGGGTTTCATGAAACGAAACCCGACCCTAGGATGAGGTCGGCCATGAGGTCGGCGACTTACGCGCCAAAGTCGCGTTTCAAAAGTTTGTTTTGCGCTCTTTTTCAGCCAATCAGGATCCACGGACACTGTAGGCAACGTGATGACATAGGCACGGGTCACCACCATCTTTCAGAAGGGCATGCAAGTGATTGGCTTGCTTTGGTGGGCGTCACAGGGGGTATAAAAGGGCGTGCACGCCGACCGCCATCTTACTTCTGCCGATCTTAGCATAGGGAGAGGTTGCTGCTGATTCTGTAGGGAGAGCGTTAGGCAGGGAAGAAGAAAAAAAAACTGCTTCTGCTGCTAGCGATTGTGCCTGTACAACACACCAGTCACTGTGTGTGCAGTGCAAGGGGAGGCTATATTGTGGTGTATCAGTGGTGTTGGTTGTTGGGCTGCCTTCTAAGGCTTCCTGACAGCTGCATTGCTGTTTACCCACTGCTCTGCAAACTGCTTTTTTAAAAGCAATCCCAATTTTTTTTTTTGTCCTGCTGAGGTACTGAGCTGCAAACTGCTTTTTTAAAAGCAATCCCAATTTTTTTTTTTGTTCTGCTGAGGTACTGAGCATGCATTTTTTCACACCATACAGCGGTGTACGCTCCTCACACAGTACCGTGTAACGGCTGTTATCACAGCCACAGTGAAGCTATCTGTGTCACTCTGTGAGAATAAGTCGAGGACATGTTCCGTTCTTACAGACCTGCACTCAAGGGAGATTCCTACTCTGCCCAATTCTACATACACCTTGTAGTTTGTGATACACTAGCCAATTTCTGCCTGTGACATAGCGCTGTGATATTCAGTGGGCCTCACACAATCCAAAAGTGTCCAGTGTCCACAAGTGTGCAGAAATTCAAAATCTCCCTTATCCTCTAGTCACTTTGGTCACAGCTGTGCCATCGAGCCTGTGACAAAGCGCTCAGATATTCAGTGGGCCTCACACAATCCAAAAGTGTCCAGTGTCCACAAGTGTCTGCAGAAATTCAAAATCTCACTTATCCTCTAGTCACTTTGGTCACAGCTGTGCCATCGAGCCTGTGACATAGCGCTCAGATATTCAGTGGGCCTCACACAATCCAAAAGTGTCCAGTGTCCACAAGTGTCTGCAGAAATTCAAAATCTCACTTATCCTCTAGTCACTTTGGTCACAGCTGTGCCATCGAGCCTGTGACATAGCGCTCAGATATTCAGTGGGCCTCACACAATCCAAAAGTGTCCAGTGTCCACAAGTGTCTGCAGAAATTCAAAATCTCACTTATCCTCTAGTCACTTTGGTCACAGCTGTGCCATCGAGCCTGTGACATAGCGCTCAGATATTCAGTGGGCCTCACATAATCCAAAAGTGTCCAGTGTCCACTAGTGTGAGCAGAAATTCAAAATCTCACTTATCCTCTAGTCACTTTGGTCACAGCTGTGCCATCGAGCCTGTGACATAGCGCTCAGATATTCAGTGGGCCTCACACAATCCAAAAGTGTCCAGTGTCCACTAGTGTGTGCAGAAATTCAAGATCTCACTTATCCTCTAGTCACTTTGGTCACAGCTGTGCCATCGAGCCTGTGACATAGCGCTCAGATATTCAGTGGGCCTCACACAATCCAAAAGTGTCCAGTGTCCACAAGTGTCTGCAGAAATTCAAAATCTCACTTATCCTCTAGTCACTTTGGTCACAGCTGTGCCATCGAGCCTGTGACATAGCGCTCAGATATTCAGTGGGCCTCACACAATCCAAAAGTGTCCAGTGTCCACAAGTGTCTGCAGAAATTCAAAATCTCACTTATCCTCTAGTCACTTTGGTCACAGCTGTGCCATCGAGCCTGTGACATAGCGCTCAGATATTCAGTGGGCCTCACACAATCCAAAAGTGTCCAGTGTCTGCAGAAATTCAAAATCTCACTTATCCTCTAGTCACTTTGGTCACAGCTGTGCCATCGAGCCTGTGACATAGTGCTCAGATATTCAGTGGGCCTCACACAATCCAAAAGTGTCCAGTGTCCACAAGTGTCTGCAGAAATTCAAAATCTCACTTATCCTCTAGTCACTTTGGTCACAGCTGTGCCATCGAGCCTATGACATAGCGCTCAGATATTCAGTGGGCCTCACACAATCCAAAAGTGTCCAGTGTCTGCAGAAATTCAAAATCTCACTTATCCTCTAGTCACTTAGGTCACAGCTGTGCCATCGAGCCTGTGACATAGCGCTCAGATATTCAGTGGGCCTCACACAATCCAAAAGTGTCCAGTGTCCAGTATTGTGAGCAGAAATTCAAAATCTCCCCTGTCCTATAGACACCTTGTACCTTGTTTTACATTACTATATAGTTTGTTGGATTTTGTCTACATTTCTACCAAAAATGAGGAAGGCTGTTGGAAGAGGCCGTGGAATTGGGCGGGGGTTGGCAGCTGGTAATGATGGTGTTGGTGGTGGATCTGATGGTAGTGGCAAGAGCAAAATAGGACCGAATGCAGGAGGTGTTGAGCCTGCGTCATCGTCTGGCTCCATAAGGTTTCGAAGGCTTAGTTTTCTAGGAGTTGGCAAACCGCCTTTAAAGCCAGAGCATCAGGAAAAAGTTTTGTCTTACATTGCTGTCTCAGCCTCCAGCTCTATCGCCTCCTTTTCTTCAGTTGTAAAAAGTAAAAGCACTGAGTCGTCATTGGAGGCTCATGTTCATGAACCACACCTTTCCTTGTGTCCTTCACCCCAACCAAGATTGAAGGATGACGCAGGCCATACTACTGATTACTCCATGGAGCTGTTTTCACATACCATGCCTGGATTATCAAGTCAAATGGTGAATTACCCAGGCCAAGATGAATCTGACATGGAGTGCACTGACGCACAGCCGCTGATGGATGATTCTGCTGGTACATTCACTCAGAGCACTACATTGTCCTCGCAGTGTACAGAGCCAGATTCTGACCCTGATGAGACTCAGGTGCCCCTTCCCGCACACTATACCACCATACACGGTGACACAGAGGAAGGTGCACATGACATTGAAGAGGAGGTGATGGATGACCCAGTTGTTGACCCAGATTGGCATCCATTGGGGGAAGAGGGTGCTGCTTCCAATAGCTCAGATGAGGAGCATCCACAGCAGACATCGACATCGCAACAGCTGTTATCTGGCAGGCCCGGAGCACTCCAAAGACAGGTTCCAAAAATCAAAAGAGTTGCTGGACAGCTTGTCCAGAGGGTCAAAAGATCACAGCGTGCTAGGCCGCAAAATGTCTGCCAAAGTAGGAAGAGTGCAGTGTGGCACTTTTTTGAACAAAATCCTCATGATCAGGCCAAGGTTATCTGTAAGAAGTGCGCAAAGACCTTTAGCTGAGGGAAAAATCTGAAAAATTTGAATACCAGTTGCATGCTTAGACTTTTAACCACCATGCACTTGCAAGCGTGGACACAATACCAAACCTCAAGTGCCACATGTGCAACTGATCACAACAAAGGTAGTCAGCAACGCTACATTGTTTCCCCCAATGTAAGCCCACCGGTTAGCACAGCAGCAAATGTTGAGGTGTCGTTGCAAGGCCACAGCAGTCAGGGAATCCCACTGTTGTATCAACGAAAGACTGATTCTAGGCCATCAGAAAGAACACCAACTCCATCACCATCATCAACCCTCTCTCAGTCCGCCCTGTCCACCGCTACTTCCACCATATGCAGCTCTCAAGTCCAGCTCACCCTCCCAGACACTATGAGTAGGTCAAGAAAGTACTCAGTCTCTCATCCGCGTACACTGGGTTTGAACGCCCACATTGCCAAACTAATCTCGTTTGAGATGATGCCCTTTCGGTTGGTGGAAAGCGCAGCTTTCCGGGAACTCATGGCCTATGCAGTACCACGCTATGACCTACCCAGTCGCCACTTCTTCTCTCGCAAAGCCATCCCAGCCCTCCACCATCATGTGAAAGACCACATTGTCCATGCACTCAAGCAGTCAGTGAGCGGAAAGGTGCACCTCACAACTGATGCATGGTCCAGTCGGCATGGCCAGGGCCGTTACGTGTCCATCACTGCGCACTGGGTTAATGTGGTGGATGCAGGGTCCACAGGGGACAGCGGTGGTGGGACAGTGCTGCCTAGCCCACGGTATAGGAAACAGTTGGCTGTAGGCGTTCGACCCTCCTACTCCTCCTCCTCCTCCTCCTCCAGAAGCGAAAGCTCGTCCACAGAGCGCAGTCGTACGAGCACTCCATCTGCAGCTGCCACTGTTGCACACGAGGTGTCCCCCTATCGAGCAGCTAGTGGAAAGCGTCAGCAGGCTATGTTGCAGATGATGTGTTAGGGCGACAGACACACCGCCGAGGTGCTGGCCGAGTACTTGAAGCGACAAACTGAGTCATGGCTGGGCAGTGTACATCTTGAGGCAGGCAAGGTAGTTAGTGATAACGGCCGTAATTTTGTGGCAGCCATAGCCCTTTCAAAACTCAGCCACATACCTTGCTTGGCTCACACCTTGAACCTGGTGGTGCAGCGCTTCCTCAAAAATTATCCGGAGTTAACAGCCCTGCTCCAGAAGGTGCGAAGACTGTGCGCGCACATCCGCCGGTCGCCTGTACACTCCGTTCGTATGCAGAAGCTGCAGCGATTGCTCCACCTTCCCAACCACCGCCTCATTATCGACATTGCAACAAGGTGAAACTCCACCCTGCACATGGTGGAGCGGCTGTGCGAGCAGAGGCAGGCCATAATGCATTTGTGGGAGGATACACGGCCAGGCACTTTGAGAGCAGACATGGAGTTGACAGGTGTGCAGTGGCCGAAGCTGAAAGACCTCTGTAAAGTCCTTCAGTGTTTTGAGGAATGCACACGGCTGGTAAGCGCAGACGACGCCATCCTAAGCATGAGCATCCCACTTATGCGTCTGCTCATGCAAACTTTGACGCACCTTAAGGAGCAGGCTTCTGCAGCCAATGTTGATGAGGAGGAAGAGGAGGAGGGAATCCTTGATGACATTCAGCCATTGTCTGCTCAGGGACCTCTCCTGGACGAGGTGGAGGAAGAAGAGGAGGAGGAGGAGGATGATGGGGATGATTACTTAGGGGAGGAGGATGCATCTTGTGGGACAAGTGAAAATGTTGGCGTTGCAAGGTCTGGTACAGGGTTTGTGCGTGACTGGAGGGATGTGGATTTGCCAGAAAGTGCTCCTCCAACCAGCACTCGCAGTGCATCATTGACACCGGGAACATTGGCCCACATGTCAGATTATGCCTTGCAGATCCTAAAAAGGGACCCCCGCATTGCCAAAATGATGAACGATGACGACTACTGGTTGGCCAGCATCCTGGATCCACGCTATAAAGGCAAATTACAAAACATCATGCCACAGGAGAACCTTGACCTAATATTGGCTAATAAACAAGCAACTCTGGTAAATCGGTTGCTTGAGGCATTCCCAGCACACAGCAGCGGTGATGGTTCTCACACGAGCCGTACGGGCCGGGGGCAGCTTGGCAGAGGTGTTCGTGGTGCACACAGCAGAAGTGGCGTTGGAGACAGGGGTTTCATGACAATGTTGTGGACTGATTTTTCAAGTACCGCTCACACAACTGGTAATACTGCATCGATGAAAAGTGACAGGAGACAACAGTTGTCAACTATGGTTACAAACTACTTTTCCTCCCATATTGATGTTCTCCCACACAGGTCATTCCCCTTTGACTATTGGGCCGCTAAACTGGACACCTGGCCTGAATTGGCACAATATGCCTTACAGGAGCTCGCTTGCCCAGCTGCAAGTGTGCTATCGGAAAGAGTCTTCAGTGCAGCTGGATCAATCCTGAAATTCCTAAAATGAACCATGCATGGGTTTCCAAGGATTTTGTCCCACCTTCCCCTGATGACACATAGGGTGACAGAAAAATGGCTTGCTTTGGTCCACCTCTTCCTGGGACTTGACCTATTTCGCCTTTTGCATCAGCTGTACTATGAGGGGCCCAGTGCCAGTACCGACGCCCTCAAGTGGGCCCCCCTTGCTTGGGCAGGGCCCCAGCATTTGCAATATTTACCTCTCCCTGCTCCTCCGCTGTGTAGTCTGGGTCGTCAAATCCATACTGTGCCTGACACCATTTGAGCCTGCCTCCTGATGTATAGACATATATTTTGAATGTGTACGCTATCCATACATGTTATCTGGGGATACGGTACCCTTTCTAACCTTTGTGCAATCACGTGCAATCCATACTGGGCCTAACACCATCTGAGCCTGCCTCCTGATGTATAGACATATATTTTGAATGTGTACGCTATCCATACATGTTATCTGGGGATACGGTACCCTTTCTCTCCTTTGTGCAATCACATGTAATCCATACTGGGCGTGAGAACGGCTGGCGAGCTGTTAAGCAAGCTACAGCACCTGTGGTTTGCTCACGTAAGTTTTTCATTTTTTCAGGAATGACGGTTAGGCCTAATTCCGGAACTGCGGTTGACCTGCACTTACTGGGAAATCATTGTTCGCGGGTAATAATTGTAATCAGTGATCCCCTTCACTAACGTTGTTCAGCGGGTTATCTGCACCTGTAAGCGACAAACGCTGGCCTTTTCAGTGTAGCGCACATGCAGCCACGGACATGTAAGGGCATGACACACCAGTTATTGGCCAATCTCATGTGCCAGAGCCTCACGTGTCCCTCTAGTAAGCCGGACTCGGACCGCGGGGCATGACGGAGTCTCGTTCGTTAACGGAATTAAGCTTGCAATGTGTGCATCTGTTCTGTAGCTGGCATGGTTGAGGTTTCCCAGGTGGAGTCGAATTTAACCGTAGGCTCCACTCCTGGTGGTGCCCTTCTGGACATTCCTTTAAGGTTCAGCTTTGCAACCATACTGCCCACGTAAAACAAACACTTTGCCTTCATGAACGCTGTTTGGAGGGTCATGACTCGTGGGAATAACGCCACCCAATCAGTTAACCTGCTAGAGAGATCGTTCGTTGCTCCCAAGCATGACATCACACTCCCTAGGAAGAAGGTAATGCCACTGTGGCGACTGTACTCCTGGGGGCGACACAAGTGCACTGATGCCCAGCCACTGCTCGATGAATCTGCTGGTACATTGACCCAGACCACTACATTCCCCTCGCACGCTACACGGCCTGAATCTGACCCTGATGAAACTCAGGTTACCCTTCCCATATACAGTTCCATCTTACACGGTGACAAAGAGGAAGCTGCAGATGAAAGTGCAGGTTCGGCCCACCCGCCATCAGACACACCACCGTACTATCAGGGGCCCTGTGCCAGTGCCGTCGCCAACGAGTGGGCCCCCCCTGCTTGCTCAGGATCACAGCACTTGCAAAGTTGAAATACTGTGCAGTGAGATGGAAGATGGGGACGACGAGGAGTCCAGACAAGTACAGGGATTCCCTAGCGAGGAGACTTGATTGTTTTCAATGTTGGGACAGCAATTTTTGGGGAGCACTATACTCTGGAGAATGATAGATGGGGCCCACCATACACTGGAACATTCCAAAGGTGGACATCAGACACTGGAGCAGCATTTACAGGGCCCATTATACACTAGAGCATTAGAAATGGGGCCCATTATGTTTGGAGCATTATTTGGGCCCATAAGACAGTGGAGCTTCATCCATGGGGACCAACATATACTGTAGCATTATGTGGAGCTCATCATATACTGTTTCAAACATTATATGGGACCAATGATTCTGTATGGAGAAATAGATGGGCCTCGTCATGAGATGTAAAAAGTGAAGTATTTTTCATTGTACTATACCGCTATTTCTCTGCTGTATCGGAGCATGATGAGTTGTGGTATGTGTTAAAGGGGCGCTCTTTCGCCCAGGGCACATGAAAACCTGGAGCCAGCCCTCCCCCCCCACAACTGTAGCCAAATAACCCCCATTTTTCAGTGCGTAACTTGTATTATGAAGTTATTTAAGGTTGACAAGCTTAAGTAAGAAGAATTGATGCTTTTGGCATTCAAATGGGCACTGTTGGTGTGTTTCCTGTCCTCCTCTCACTGCCGACTTTTATTCCCCATTGACTTACATTGGGTTTCGTGTTTCGGGACGACCCCGACTTTTCCCTATAATCGGACGATCTTGCTCGAAACAAAACGCGACCCTAAAAAATCAAAAGTCGCTCAACTCTAGTGGTCAGATCTCTGACTCACATCTCCATGTTTGCTGGCTGCAGCTTTACCAATGAGCCACAGCTTAGAACGATGTAGATAGGAGAATTTGGTAATCATGACCGCTATTGCAGGCAATGAACCAAGAAGCAGATTATACATGTCCATGGAGATACATTGTATATGTTACAATGTATTTATATGGTCCTTGTACACTGAGGTGAAGAAAAAAATTTTTTTGTTCTTATAAAAGTAGTAAAAACAATAAGCAACAATTACAAAAATGTAATTTTCTCTATTGTTGGGAGAATCCACAAACTCAACTTATAGGCAGGATCCTAAACGACTGAGCCTCAAGCTCTGATGATACAGTGCAGAAAATTGTGTGCACTTTATCTGTACTGCAGACCCTGACACCAGAGATATACAGATACATTGTGGACAGCAATCGATTTTTGTTCTAGAGGGAGAATAAGAGATTTTTTCATCCTATAAAATTAGTAAAAAATTATAATGAGAAACACTTGATAATTTATGTTATGTGGAGCCCAAAAAAACACGTAAAAAGCTGTAATTATAATTACCTTTTTAAGTGCAGAATCAAAGCTTTTCTGTATTATAAAAAAAACATTAAAATCGTGGCTTCACATCTGCACTAAAAACGCATCCTCCCACTTCACCTAATTATCATTTCCTCAGTGTCCCTCCTCCCTGCTGCAACTCAATCTTCACCCACCTAGCCTGATTGACATCTCCTCAGTGTCTCCCCTCACTGATGTATTTCCACCCACCTTGTCTGATTGACAGCTCCTCAATGCCCCTCATCCCTGCTGCTGAACGTCCTCCCACTTAGGTTAATTATCACTTCCTCTTTTCCCCACCTCTCTGATGTGGCTGAGATCTCATACTGCTAAATACAAGCTGCAACTGTCAGTCAGGCTTGTTGAGTCTGAATACACTAAAGGCCCCGTCACACACAGCGAGATCGCTAGCGAGATCGCTGATTTTGTGACGCATCAGTGACTGCTGTGTGTGACGGGGATCAGCGACCGGCCCCCCTGCCGTATATCGCTGATCGCGCTTGATCATCTTGGGCCATTTTTTGATTGTTGGTCTCCCGCTGGCCAGCACGCATCGCTGCGTATGGCAGCGAGAGACCAGCGATCAGCGACGCTGCACTCTGGTACCTAAGGTAAACAGTGGGTTTCTAAGAGCCACGCGGCTCTTAGAAACCCGCTGTTTACCTTAGATACCAGCTTGCTCGCTGGTCCTGATCGCTGGAGGGGCTGTCTATGTGACAGCTCACCAGCGATCAGCCTAGTGATGTCCCATCCATGTCGGATCGTTGGTGGGATCGCTGGGACATCGTTATGTGCAACAGGGCTTTAGACTTATGAGCTATTTCAGACTTTTGCAAGACTCATAAAATCACTTAATATCAGGATTATATAGCGATTCTGATAAAACAAATTTCAATCCATGTACAGCAGCCTCATCCGGCCTAAAAAAAATCTATTTACTAATGGATGATTCTTGTATTGTGAAATATACAGGGTGGGCCATTTATATGGATACACCTAAATAAAATGGGAATGGTTGGTGACCCAGATCGTCGCGCTGAATAAGCAGAATGGGCAAAACAAAAATTGGAACAGGATCCTCAGGTTACAACAAACATTATGTTCAGTGATGAGGCAAACTTTTTTGGATGGGCCATTTATATGGATACACCTAAATAAAATGGGAATGGTGACAGTTTTCTTGCGTAGGGTGTCTTGCATTGAAATCTGCCGTAATGACCCGGGTACTGCGTTCACCAGACATCAACACAGTTTCTATCCGCTCCTCACGTGTTAACTTCTGTGACATGTCAATGGCTGTAAACAAAGAGAGACTTGTAATAACTCATGAAAGAATAAAGTTACGTTAAAGTCAAGCACACCATTGTTTTTCTTGTGAAATTCTCAATAAGTTTGATGTCACATGGCCCTCTTCGCATTGGAAAAAGTAAAGTTGGATCCAAAATGGCAGACTTCAAAATGGCCGCCATGGTCACCACCCATCATGAAAAGTTTTCCCCCTCCCATATACTAATGTGCCACAAACAGGAAGTTGATATCACCAACCATTCCCTTTTTATTTAGGTGTATCCATATAAATGGCGCACCCTGTACTGATGGATCCACTTTAGAGAGTACATTTTTTACTAAATGCATATATTTGGGGTTAAAATTAATTTTTGGAATTGGATTTCATTTTGCACAGATTTTTATTTCCTTTTTTTTTTCCTGCACATTCAACTTTTATGTGATCTGCGATCATAAATAAGCTGACTAAATAACATCCTCAGTTAACTCAGTCTGAATCCAGGGCCGGCATTAGGGGCAGGCAGACCAGGCAGCTGCCTAGGGCCACCAGCTAGCGGCACATCACGCAGCCGCTATGGGGCCCCTGTGAGGCAGGGGCGCCTGCTTGCCCCTAGCGCCGACTCCCCCCGCCGCCGCCTTGAACTATACCGGCGTCATAATGCAACAGTGACTGTAGGGCCATCCTCGGGGGGGTGGATGGTGAGCTATATACCATTCTGGGCTGTATTCCATGGTGGGCTATATACCATGCTGGGCTGTATACTGTGGTGGGCTGTATACTGTGGTGGGCTGTATACCATGCTGGGCTATATACCATGCTGGGCTGTATACCGTGGTGGGCTGTATACCATGCTGGGCTGTATACCAGGCTGGGCTGTATACCGTGGTGGGCTGTATACCGTGGTGGTCTATATACCATGCTGTGCTAAATACCATGGGGGCTGTATACCATGCTGGGCTATATACCATGGTGGGCTATATACCATGCTGGGCTGTATACCATGCTGGGCTGTATATCATGGTGGGCTGTATACCGTGGTGGGCTGTATACCATGGTGGGCTATATACCATGCTGGGCTGTATACCATGCTGGGCTGTATACCATACTGGGCTATATAGCATGTGGTACTGTGCTATATACCATGGTGGGCTGTGCTATATACCATGGTGGGCTGTGCTATATACCATGGTGGGCTGTGCTATATACCATGGTGGGGCTGTGTTATATACCATGAGGTGATGGGCTATATACCATATGGGGCTGTGCTACATACCATGTGGGGCTGTGCTATATACCATGTGGGGCTGTGCTATATACCACGTGGTGCTGGGCTATATACAATGCTGTGCTATATATCATGTGGTGCTGTGCTATATACCATGAGGTGCTGTGCTATATACCGTGTGGTACTGTGCTATATACCATGTGATACTGTGCTAGATACCATGTGGGGCTGTGCTATATACCATGTGGGGTTGTGCTATATACCATGTGGTGCTGAGCTATATACAATGCTGGGCTATATACCTTGTGGTGCTGTGCTATATACTGTGTGGTACTGTGCTAGATACCATGGTGGGCTGTGCTATATACCATGTGGGGCTGAGCTATATACCATGTGCTGCTGTGCTATATACCATGTGCTGCTGTGCCATATACCATGTGGTGCTGGACTATATACAATGCTGGGCTATATACCATGTGGTGCTGTGCTATATACCATGTGGTACTGTGCTATTTACCATAGGGTACTGTGCTAGATACCATGGTGGGCTGTGCTGTATACCATGGTGGGGCTGTGCTATATATCATGTGCTACTGTGCTATATAACATGTGCTGCTGGGCTATATACTATGTGGTGCTGGGCTATATACTATGCGGCTGTGTTATATACCATGGGGGGTACATTTTACATTATATTCTATGGGGGAGGCTGTGTTATATAATATGGGGGGCTACATTATATTCTATAGTGAGATGGGCTGTATTATATTCTATTTGGGGCTACATTATATTCTATTGGGGGCTGTATTATATGTATTATATTCTATGGGGGGTGATTGCATCATAATCTGAGGGGGCTACATTATACTATATGAGGAGGCTACATTGTATTCTATGGGGGTCTGCATTATATTCTATGATGGGTTAGATTATATTGTAAGGGGGCTTCATTATACTATGAGGTGGCTACATGATATTCTATGGGGGCTGCATTATACTATATGAGGAGGACTACATTGTATTCTATGGAGGGGCTACATTATACTATATAGGGGGCTGCATTATACTGTATGAGGGGGTTGCCATATATTCTATGGAGGGGCTGCGTTATACTATATGGGGGGCTGCATTATATTCTATGGGGGTTACATTATATTCTGTGGAGTGGCTGCATTATACTCTGGGGTAGCTGCATTATGCTCTATGGGGTGGCTGCATTATACTATATGTGAGCTGCATTATACTGTATCGAGGACTATGGGGAATACATTATATGAAGAACTATGGGGTGCATTATACTATGGGAAGTGAATTGTACTACATGGATGACTATGACGGTGTATTATAGTATATGGAGGACTATGAGGAGTGTATTATACTATATGGAGGACTATGGGGAGTGTATTATACTATATGGAGGACTAAGGGGCACATTATATTACTTGAAGGACTATAGGGTGTAAACTGTAGCTGTGCTGATGATAACATGATACTGTATGGGGACAGATTGATCCATTAGTGATCGTTCTGTCCCCATCATTCTTTCTCAGACGGTGGAAAGAGGCCGGGAAACAAGTGTTGAACGAATTCAATATAGTCGATCACACTCATTTAGCGTCCTGAACTCAGCGCATGTAAATACACCCGAAATGCTTCTGTGTGATGTGCACTATGTTATCATTTTGGGCCCCATTTTAAACTTTGCCTAGGGCCCCACTTTGCCTAAAACCAGCCCTGTCTGTATCCATCAATCAATCAATCCAGAAGCTGAAACTGTGCAATTGAAACCCAATTTCAAAATGATATTTAGCACCAAATTCAAGCATCTAAGTAAAAAAACAAATCCAATAGGT
The DNA here is from genome assembly GCF_039654945.1 of Dendrobates tinctorius. Classification (NCBI taxonomy): domain Eukaryota; kingdom Metazoa; phylum Chordata; class Amphibia; order Anura; family Dendrobatidae; genus Dendrobates; species Dendrobates tinctorius. The sequence goes on from NW_027361784.1 coordinate 23,424,815, forward strand.
GAAAGGCCCCTTTAAGGGGATAAATGGCTGAAAATGAGAGGTTTCGCTGACTTTTACCAATAGAATGGAAAACAGGGTTGCTTTTACCAGCGGCACTCCTGCTCTTGATCCCGTGGGCTCGAGGGCTGTGCGAGGCGATCACATTTACATCTACATATGTCTCAGTGGGCAGTTAAAGGTCCGTCTGGTGATAGCTAACCTTTCGGTCTGGATGGGGAGCCATCTTTAATGAGAGCTTGCTCTGTCATTGATCACGCTGTAGGCCACTCGTCTCTGGAATGCCGGAAAGTTATGTTAAGTGGGATGCAGCATCATTGTGTTTGGGCTTATTTAAAACCTGAATGCTTTCCAAGCCCATTATTTTGCTGCCGTTAAGCGTCTCCAAAGAAATATTTCTGAAAATACAATAAGTTTCTTGTGTTGTTTGAAAGCCTTTTTTTTTCTCTTTTCCTTTTTTATGGCGAAGCGGTGATTTACATGTGATGTTGCTGCGAGATAAAACAAACCACTGATTCTTAAGTGGCAAAACATTTAATACATCTGGAGAACTCGGAACAATCCTCCATTTATTACCCAGCAGGAGAATTGTTCTTTTGTGTTGTAAGTCTTGTTTTCTCTCACTTTCCAGAATGGTTAAGAGATGCCTTGAAAGTTTTACAGGTTGGCAGCTTTGTCCTTGCCGGGAATGATCCTCGGAGTGGCGGCTCGGGGTGGTTTGACTTCTTACATTTCTCTTCTCCCGGAGTTGTTTCAACATGTGAAAAAGGTCCTGTCTCTACGCACAAGGCCAAAACGCAATATTTCATCACTTATCCTTCTATATTTAACCCCTCCATGACCAGACAATTTTTCCAAGATCCTCTATTTTCATTTTAATTTTCTTTTTTTAAATTTTTCTATTGATATAGCTTTAGACGAGATGAGTTAAAGATTTGAACTACATCATTCCATATTAACATACAGTTTGATTCATTAAGACGAACGTTTCATACTCCATCTTAACAAAAGACATATGATGTACTGATATGTCGTATGCAGGCCAGGGATGGCATTGGGTGGAAAACTGGGCAGTTGCCCAGAGCTCGCATTCCCTTAGAGTCACCCAGCATCCACAGCAGGAGCTGTGAAGCTTCTGATGTGGATACTGTTTCAGGACCTTTGGTGACATCACGACCATGTGACAATGATATCACCACAGATCTTGTGATACGACAGACTCCAGGACTTTTGGTGACCATGGTGTCACTATAGGTCTTGTGCTCTCACAGACCTCAAGACCTTTGGTGACCATGATGTTACCACAGATATTGTGTGCTGAGAGACTTCAGGACCTTTGGTAACCATGATGTCACCACAGATCTTGTGCTCTGAGGGACTTCAGGACCTTTGGTGACCGTGATGTCACTACAGATCTTGTGCTCTCAGGGACTTCAGGACCTTTGGAGACCATGATGTTACAACAGGTCTTGTGCTCTGAGGGACTTCAGAACTTTTGGTGACCATGACGCCATCACAGATCTTGTCCTCTGAGGGACTTCAGGACCTTTGCGACCTTGATGTCACCACAGATCTTGTGCTCTGACAGACTTCAGGAACTTTGGTGACCATGAAGTCACCACAGATCTTGTGCTCTGAGGGATTTCAAGACCTTTGGTGACTGTGATGTTGTGGCGCCTCTGAGGATTCAGTTACCACAGAGTTACTGCACCTCTTCCTGAGGTGTGGTGCCCCACCATCCAGGTAAGTTGGTAAGGTGGTAATGCGGGCCGCCCCAGACCATCAAGAAAATTGCAGATTTTTGGTGTTGCATAATTTGCATGATACCATTGTTCTGGGGTTTCCCTGGTTGCAAATCCATAATCCAGTTTTGGATTGGAAATCTGTGTCTGTGGTGAGTTGGGGTTGTCAGTGTGCTCTTAGTGACACTCCTGTTTTCTCCACCTCTCCCCAGTCGCATGATGTTCCTGACTATTTGGCTGATTTTTATGATGTATATAGTAAGAATAAGTCTGCGTCTTTGCCGCCTCATAGGAGTTATGACTGTGCAATTGAGCTGAGCCCTGGGTGTAAATTTCCCAAGGGTTGACTTTTCAATTTATCTGTACCCAAGCATGAGGCTATGCGATCTTATATTAAGGAGTCGTTGGAGAAGGGTCATATTAGACCATCCTCTTCACCCTTGGGTGCTGGGTTTTTTTTTCGTGGCCAGGAAAGATGGTTCATTAAGGCCTTGTATTGACTATCGTTCCCTCAACAAAATTACTGTTAA